>NC_092592.1:26265000-26947500 GCF_047663525.1 Anas platyrhynchos | reverse complement strand
GAGGGGAGAATAAGTGTCTTTGTTGGAGAGGCTGGAGGGGTGGAAAAAAAAAAAAGAGAAAAGGCACAAAACCCAACCGGCAGCACAAAGATTCGCAGGGCGTGCGAAGAAATTCCGACAGGCACAGGACCAGGGCTGCACCCATGTGCTGGGAGCCCTCCCTTTGCACCCCTCCTTCTGCACACGCTGTCCCCAGAGGACCCCAGGGTGACAATTCTCCAGGGGCAGGCTCCCAGCGACAGCGGGACCCCAGAGCACGCAGCCACCAAGTCACCAGACCGTGCACCCCGGTGTCACCCAGGGCAGGGGACATCCAGCCGCTGGGATGCCCCTGCCCATGCAGCCCAGGCACAGAGCTGGCCCTGGGGACCTGCTCCAGGTCTGTCCCTTCCCGTTTTGACCACGGGGGAAAGCAGCACGCTCTCTTTTGGTGCTTCAAAGGGCATCACGTCCATCTCTTCCCCGCTGAGTCTTCGGTGGTTAACAGCGCTGAAAAAGCCAAGTTTATTTCTAGTCTGAATTTGTCTGGTTTCAGCCTCCAGCTACCGAACAATTTTATGCTTTTTCTCTTTATCTCCCGTTAAAAAAAATTAATGAGGTGTGTACAATCAGGCTTCTCCCCATGCAGGTATGCAGAGGCGCTGAGCAAATCCCCTCCGCACCTCCTCTCGCACGCACTAAATAGGCCGAGCACTTCATTCTTTGCACGGGGAGGCAGCTTTCCCACACCTCCCATGGCACTGCACTTCCTCTCCGAGCACTTTTTAATTTCCCAATCCCTGTCCCGTGGGCCCTGAGGCAGCAGCACCGTTCGGGGGAGCCCTCCCGCATGGTGACCCCCAGCCCTGCTCTGCTCATCCTCACCCCCGAAGCTGCAACGAGCGGGCTGCGAGCTGGCTGCTAAGTCCTTTTCGGTGTAACCATGTCCCCAGATGCCGCTTGCGGTCTTGTAGCCGTGACCTACATTTTTTTCCCAGATGTGAGCCCTCGCGTGCGGCTGTTTGCCAGTGCAGGTGTTTCGGCAGAGCCGCGTGCCCCCAGCTGCTCCGTGCGCCCCGTGTCCCACCGGCAGCCCCAGCCCCGCTCCCTTCACCCATCAGCACGCCTTCCCTCCCAAACCCAGCCCCAATATCCCACTCCGTGTCGCTGCAGGTGGCTTCTTCCCCAGCTGCATCGCTCACACAGCGCTCACCTTGTGCCCACATGAAGGCACGGTGTGAGAAACGGAGGCAAGGAGCAGCCAAAGCATTGGCAAAAATCAGTTTTACCACCCATGAATTATGGTGGGGCAGGAGCAGAGCCCCCCAGCACGCTGCCAGTGATGCCACCACCACGATTTCCCCGTGAAGCCTGCCGGTGAATCACGTTGTCAGAGATGCTACACTGATTTTGCAGAATATTAATGTTTTCATGGCAATATCCTTCAGGCAAGAGTAAAATGACTTGCCGAAGTCTCGGTATATCATGTCAGCGCAGTCGCTACTTATCAACCCAATTTGTCAGCTCATCAAAAAAAATGATATCGGGTTTGTTTGACGAGAGCAATTTTCCGTGTGGATTGGCATTAATTATCCCTTAATTCCTCCCTGATTGCCGCCCGTGCCGGTGCTGTAGCTGGGATCAGTGTCGTGCCGGAGGCAGCTCCGTGTCGCGGGGACGCGCTGCCGCGCACCACGGCGCTGTCACCACCGGGGTGACAAAGTGCCTGACACACAGAGCTTGGTGCCCCCAGGCACTGCTCCTGGTCAGGGTCACACCGGGTCCGGGGACCTCGTGCCACCCCAGCACAGAGCCTGGTTTGTGGATCCCTGCCGGGGCTGGGGACCTTTCCACCTCTCCAGCCCCTTTTCTCGAGCAGCGTGTGCTGGGGAGGCCCCCGGCGCAGCCAGGATTTGCTTTCTCTCCGGTCAGCCCTCGGGCTGAGGAATGCGGGGTCACCACCCGCGGGGCTCTGCGGAGAGGCGCTTGTGTGGCTGGGATGCGGGAACGTCCCCGCGCGGCCGCGCTATTTATTCTCTCAATATTTGGAGAAGGAAACGAGAGGCGGGGGACCGGGCCTGGGCCAGGATGGGGGGCAGACGGCGTGTCGGCAGAAAGCACCCCGCGGGGCTCCTTCCCCTTAGCCCCGAGGGGCTCTTCTGCAGCCCGCTCCCCTAAGAAGCTCAAAGCCTGAGCTCAAAGCCTGAGCTTCTTAGGGGAGCTCAGCTTCGTGACTGAGCCCCAAGGTACCCCCAGAGCCCAGGCGGGGGTGCGAAAGGCTAAATATCATCCATCCTCGTGTTATAACCAAGCCTCCCCAGCACAAACTGCTGCCTCGGTGGTGCTGCCGTGGTTGTTTTTGCTCTGTCAGCTCACCACGGAGCTGTGGCACCTCCAAAAGCCGGACCCACACGCTGTGTTTATCCCCAGCCCAGCGTGCCCAGAGCCTTGTGACCTCTAAAAGGCTCCTGGGGCATCTGCGGGCTGGCCCCGGGCACCGAGAGGCAGCCGGCAGCCCAGGGGACCCTGTCCCCGCAGGCACGAGCTCAGAGCAGCCGCTTGCCACAGCATCACGGCTCCCAGCCCCAGCCGCCTTGCCCCCAGCTGGGGTTGGGGTTGCGAGGCTGTTTCCCAGTCCGGGATGCCCATCTGGAAGCCATTAGGCACCTTTAATCCCCCTCATCCATTCTGGTGCTGTCTGAGCTCCCCCCCACCAACACACACAAACGCTGCCATTCAAGCAGTTAATTTAAACAAATTCTGCCCAGCCGCCACCTCGAGGAGCGATGAAAAAGCCAAACGAAGCAGCTCAAAGCCAAGGGGGGGAGAAAAAAAAAAAACAAAAAAAAACTGAAAGAAAGAAAGAAAAGAAAGAAAACCACTCGGCACGGCGGGGCTGATACCCAGAAAGCCCAGCTGCATCCTCCTGTCCCAGCCAGCCACGGTTCCTCCCCTCTCGCAGGCAATCAGATACCACGCGGGCTGTGTAATTGGATGGCGAAGGATGGAGAGAGACATCTCAAAGCTGGGCTCTAATCTCATTAACACCCGGCTGCGGGGCTGCAGGAATGAGCCGCGCGCTGCTGCGCCCACAGGGAAGAGAGCGAGTGAGCCGGAGCGCACGGAGAAGGAAAATGCCTCCGGACGCACGGTGCCCCGGTTCCGTCCCCACCACGCTGATTAGTAATTAATAGTGCTGGTGGTAATTGAGCTCTTGCTTTAATAGCCACTGCCGCAGACCGGCACGGACCCAGCAAAACGCGCGGCCGCGCGTTTTGCTGGGTCCGTGCCGGTCTGCGGCTAGTGGGGACCACGAGCCCCCTTGGCAAATCCCCCAGTAGGGTCTCGCGATGGATCCAACCCCAAAAAATGCATCCCCAGGCCCCCGTTGCCTGGGCGACCCCGCAAGCCCGCATCGCATCACGGTGGCCCCTGGGAAAAAGCATCCCAAGCCCGGGATTTGGATGGCGGGGGGGGGGAAGCGCCCACCCACCTGTGGGGCTTGGAGCAGGACAAAAGCCCCTTTGAGCGCCGTGCCGAAGCCCCCACAGGGATGGGAGGGCTGTGGGGATGTGGGGCCAGGATTTTTGGGTCCCAGATTGGTGTGGGAGGGGTCTGGGGATGGAGATTCCCCTCCCAGCTTGGAGGTGAGGGGGTATTTTGGGGCTGGAAGCAGCGTTTCCCGTGCTTTCCATCAAAGTTTAATTTAATTCTCTGCTCATCCTCCATAGGATCCCAGAGCCATCATTTCCCAAGCACTCGGAGGATGGCCACGCTCGTCTCACCAGCACCTCCTGGAGCAACTCCTTTGCTCCCCGAGCAGCTCTGCCCCAAACTCCTTCTCCCACCAGAGGGAGAAGGGGGGGCAAGGAACCCACTGCGACCCCCCAGCTGCGCCCTGCTGCCCCGTTTGCAGACAAGAAGACATCGAGACGTCTTCGGTTACAAACAGCTCCCCCGGGAGCAGTAAAAATTAATCCAGCTTTTCCTGTCCTGAAGGGAAGTACAAACGGGGACCAGAGCCTCAGGGGGCAAAGGGGGGGTGCAAAAACCACGGAGAGGGGGGGAGGCCGTGGGGAAGACCCTGTAATCCCCAGGCTGCTGCGGGGCGGTGGGGGTCCCGACCCCAGATGTCTGTGTCTCGCTGGTTAAGTGGGGATAAGCCCGGGATGATAATTAGTTTAACACAGAGGAGGAGCTGGGAGATGAGCCCCCACCTCCCTAAACCCACAGAGAGGGGCTCCCCAACCCCGTGCCGGGACCCCCCAGCGCTGGGGGCAGCTTCCCCTTAGCAGTGCCCCCAGGCCCCTCTGTGCTGGGAAACGCCACCCGAGGGACCCGTGGGTTAATTAGGCAGCTCTGCACATCACCACGTCTGGGGGATACGTGTGCGGGGGTACCCAGCTACAATTTGCTTTAAAATCACCACCTCAGACTTCTTTCCCTCGTGTCCTGGAAATCAAATTACCGGAGGATGAGTCTGCTCACGATTCTTTGAAATTACTTTGAACCTTTCTCCTAACCGAGCCGTAAAAACAGGAGGAAGGAAATGTTTTTATTCTGCCACCAAAATATACAGACAAAGGGAGCTCTTCTTCCAGTGCTTTTTTAACTCTTTCAGAGGAACAAAAGTGGATGGAGGGCCAGATAGGGCATATTGGTGATAAACTGGGCCGGAGGGGTTGGAATATGTCATTGTGCCATGCAATTAGCACTGCTGCCCAGCGTTAGGAAGATCAGCCCTTGATTTTTGGGTTGTGTTTCAATGCAGGTTGCAAATTCCTGTTTGCTGGAGCAGGGAGGTGGGCAGCGATGCTCTGCAGGGGACAATGATACGAAGAGGGGGCAGCGGCTGGAAACAGCCCCTCGCTTCGGCCCTAAACCCTGTGCCTTAATAACTTTAGGAAAGTCAAATCCAAGCCGTGCACCCAAAGCAGGGATGAGGGTGCACGAGGCAGGTGTCCCACACAGCAGCGGCCAGAGGGGGGTCCCAGAGGCAGGCAGGAGAGGGGTGAACGTGGCAAGGGTGGGAATCTCTGGGGAAATGCCCTGGTGCAGCCGCAGCCCCCCGGCCGCCCGCCTGGCAGCGTCTCCTGCGCGGTCACCTCCCCACCTATTAGTGGTGCATTTGTTTCCCCGCGTTTCCTTAGAGCTGTCACGAGCCACACTGACTCTTTGTTCCCGGGGGCTGCGGCGGGGCCTCTCTTCCCCCTCCCCGATCCCCCCCTTCCCCGGCTGGGGGGGGGGTCTCGCCTCGCACAGACCCCTCAGCCCCCTCCTCCTGATTGGTATTCGGGGGGACGCGTCCCAGCCCGGCCCCCCCAGCCCCGCGCTGCCTTGCTCCGTCCCCGACAGAAGGGTCTTTGTCGGGGAGCGCGAGGGGGTCCGGCACCCGGAGTTGCGGGGACAACAGCCGCGGGGACAATTTGGGCACGGTGACAGCGGGGACGCGGTGCCCGAGGGGAGGGGGATGCTCCCGAAAGGGGCTCCGCATCCAGGCATTGGGGACGGAGGGGGTGAGTGCTGCGGGACCCCAGAAGGGGTGCAGGGCGTCCACATCTGTGCGCAAAGCTCCATGCGTGTGGGGTGCCGACGCCAGCACCGTGCCGTGCCCGCGGGCCCCTTCCCACGCAGCGGTTCCCAGGCACATGCCGAGCTCCCCGGCTGCAGAGCGAGGCGTGGAGCAAAAAACCTCACCGGAGGCACCGAGCCTCAGCCAAAGCCCCAGCAGGAGCGGTGTGGGAGGACGGGGCGGGTGTCTGGCACGGGAGAGCCGGCACGCAGCCAGAGCCAGCCCACCGCCTCGCCAGGATTGCCAGCGAGCAGCAAGCACGAAGGAAACATCCCCGGGGTGCTGTGCCGGGGTAAAAGCACCCCCCTTGTGTACCCCAACCTGCCCGTGCGCACGTTTGGCACCAGCACCGGGGCACAGGACCGCTCATCCACCCAACCCAGTGATCCCCTAGCCCATGTTCCCATCCCGCCCGGTGCTTCTCCATCTCTCCTGCTCCCACCCGGGGCTTTCCCCAAGCAGCGCCGCGAGGAGCGGTCACTGGCACAGTCTCGCAGGCAACACCTCCCACGCGCAGCCAGCCCCATCTGAGCGGGGCCTGCTTTGTTATTCCTTCCCCCGACAGCTCCTTTTTCACTTGTCACCCTGTTTTGCTACTATGCAGCTCACAGCTTCCTCCCGCGTGCTTGTGGTCCTCTCCTTCTGAAGGATGTCATTTGCATTTTCTCGAGTTATTTAACACCACTCGATTTTTATTTTTTTTTCTGCCTGCCGTTATAGAGGCAATGGGGCTGCTTTTGGGCCAGATGCAGGGGTGGTGGTGAGGAACCTGCCCCCGAGCTCGCTGTAATGCAGCCCCCCGTACCTGAGCACCCCGCAGCGGTGCTGGGGACTCAGATCAGAGCTCCCCTATCACCCAGAGCTTCAAACACCCCTGGTGCAGGGAGGGCTGGCTCACCCCTGCTGTCACTCCCAGCCCCCAGATGGGAGCAAAAGGACAGCATCGCTGCTTTTTGCAGGCCACCAGAGGAACACCTTGCTAGGAGCAGGCGCCCCCAGCTCCCACCGCATCCCTCATGTCCCCGGCTCTGCCTCGGGAAGCCACCGGTGCTGATTGAGATGTTAACGCCGCTTCCAAGGAGCCCCAGGAGGCTGGCTGCTGCCCTGACAGACGGACAGGGAGCAGGACTGCCAGCCCTTTCTTCCCCCCCGGCCTTGGCGGCGAGCACGGACGCAGCACCAGCTCCTCCAGCGTTTTTGCTGGCAGGGGTCTGACGAGCCGTGGCCGGCATCCGAAATGCTCCGAGCTGCCCGTGCTCAGCGCTGCTCCTCTCCTCCCTTGTGCCAGCTCGGCTTCCCTGGGAGGAAATTCGTTATTTATAGCCGGCCTGGCTGCTGGCAGCACGTTGCCACAGCCCACGGCTTTGCCTCCCTGACGATGCACCCGCAGCGGCTCCGTTCTCACCCTGCTGCCTCAGCCACCCCGGGCTCCCCTCTCCTCATCTTCCCGCCCAGCACCCCCAAATAAAATAAATAAATAGAGATTCAGGGGAAATATTTGAAGGGAGCAGGGAGAAACCCGAGGGCTTGGCTTTTCCCAGGGGAAAAACAGCTCCCAGCAGCTCGGGAGAACGGCAGAAGCGAGCGGGGCTGAGCGGAGATGCACACCGGGAGCAGCGCGATAGCAGAGGTCACCTTCGTGCCTGGCCGATTCCCCCGGTGCAAGGCGAGATGCATTTTTTATCAGCTCACCACTTCACAGGAGACGTGCCCTTCCCCAGCCCGCCGCGGGGGCAGCCGTGCCCCCCCCCCGGGCCCGCCACGCTTTGTTCTTCCGTCCGGCGCTGACAGTTTAATTAAACCCAGTTTGAGATGGGGTCGCCTGGGTCAGGCGCGCCCCGGCAAAGCCTCAGATCAGCGCCATTTCCAGCCACCGGCGCTGCTTAATGAGTTACCCGCTCGTTACGGCGGGTGTCAACAAGGGAGGCCGTGCAGCCCCCCCTTGCCGTCCCGCTGTGGGTCCGGCTCAGCCCCTTCGCTGCCTCCTGCCCCCAGGCTCAGCCCCGGGGCACCCAGGGCAGGATGGAGCTCCCCAAACCAGCCCTTACGCATCCAAATGGGGACGGAGCGGCATGCCCATCCCAACGGCAAACTGAATGGCAGGAAGGGAACTCAGTGTGCACTGAAATCTCAGATTTTCAGGCAATTTCTGAGCCCACGGGCTGTGGCAGCAGCAGCCCCAGGTTCTACCTTTCCCTTGAGGAGGGGGCACCAGCTCTGGCTGCATTTACTGCAGCCGTTCCTGGCTGAGACAGGCGCTGGGCAGGCGTCAGCCCAATATGCCCAAGTAGCAAGAGGAAACATTCCTCTCCAGGCATCTCACCTCCCCCACGGCCTCATTTGAGGCTCGTTTTCCACTGGCCCTCTCCTGCCATTCCCCAGCTTATTTGTGCCCCGGCGGATCAGGTTTACCCCCAGCCCGTTCCATTATCCTGATGCACAAATGCTCTTTGCAGCCTGGATCTGAGTAACTAATTGCAGCTCGCGCAGGGCCAGGAGACCGCAGAGCACCACTGGAGTGGATTAGGTTTTGACACTTGGACCCAGGAGGCAGAAAAGGCCTCTCTCGATCCTGACCCGAGCCAAGGTCCTCCTCTGCGTGCCCGTGAGAGATCCCTGCGAATGCAAGCCCATCGCATGGCTGTCACCCAGCTGGAGACACACGCCGGGGCTGGATGTGGTAGGCAGGGCACGGGGAAGCTGGCACGGATGCCAGATGCTGGGAATGGTCTGGGGACAGCGCCCTGTAAGAGCTCTCAATTCCCATCCCGTCCCGCACGGTGTCCCGGCCAGCCACTGGGGCAGGAAGGGGGCACCGGCCACCCCAGAGCCCTTTCAGCAGTTAAATAAGCACGAAGCCTGGTGGAGAGGCTCCGATTTCAGCTCGAGCAGAGCTGATTTCAATTTAGCTTAAACCTGTTCCCCACTGACTCATATCCCTGTAGCCCGAGCCGGCTTTGCCGCAATTTAAGAGTGTCCTTGTGACCTCCCGCACCGCCGCACCAGCAAGGTTTCAGATCTCACCTCCTGCTAAGCCAGCGTGACGGGGCGTCTAGACAAGGTCTGCACCGGCACCCCCTTCCCTGCCATCCCCCCAAATTGTCCTGGGGAACCTCAGGAGAAGGGAGCCACGAGGAGAGTCGGAGGCAGGTCCCTGGTGGTCCCCAAGCGCAGCACCCAGTGCTCTCAGGGACCGGCACCACCTATTGCTGGGGGGCTGCAGGACCCAAGCCCACTCACCCCATCTCAGATTGCAACAAAAAAAAATAAATCAAAACCCATCTACAGGTGCTGTGCGAGCAGAGATGGCCAGAAGACAACTCTAAGGTGAGACAGAAGAGGTTTGACACCACCAAACCATGGGGTGGGAAGCAACAGCGGAGCAAAAGGGGGGGCCTGGTGTGTGCCCACCCACACAGAGGGGTGCGAGGGGCACGTCCCCAGCTCCGTGATGAGCCACTTTTTGAAAGAGCCCAGTGCTAAAATCCAGGGAAGATGAAAAGGGAAACATGTCTGTTTGTAAAATAACTCTCTCCACTGTGTTCTTGTTGCGCAACGGGCGGCTGGAGGAGGATGGGCCTTTGCTGGCGCCACGCTACGGCACAGCTGAGCTCAACAAATGCCATTTGATAATTAATTGAACGCCTGTGCGATCAGCTGCCATTACCTAGGCCCATCGCTGGCGCCCGTCCACCATTTCACACATCCCACGCTGGCAACCCACACGGCGCTTTAACCCTTCATTAAACACCGCGACCGACTCCTGGCACCCGCAGCACCCCCCGGGGGTAGAGCAGCTCCAGAGCCTGCCCCAGGCACTGCCGTGCCTCTCCTGGCAGCATGCTGGCCCTTTCGGTTATTTTACCCCCTCCTGCCTCAGGGGGGACCTGATGTCCTCAGTTCCCAGCTGGGAAGCGGGGATGGAGGATGCCACGTGCACAGACCTCGCGTCCTGGCCCTAAACGCCCTGCTCCTGCGTGGTGCAAGCGTCCTCTCCGCGTGGTGCAGAGCACCCAGCCCGAACCACCAGCACTTACAGGATATTGTTAAACACCAACACAACCCCCTAACCCCCCAGGGGACACCCCCGTCCCTCCAGCCCCCCAGCAGCCCCACGCACAGCGGGGCAGGGGACCCAGGAGGTACTCACAGCCGCGACAGAGCCTGGTTGTGCTGGAAGAGGAGCTCGGGCAGGGCGTGCAGCTGGTTGCGGTTCAGCCGTCTGCGGGGAAGGAGGAAAGGGTCAGGGGCTGGGGAGGAGAGCTGCCAGCCCCACCCCGGGCACAGTTTTGGCTCGCTCCAGCGCGCACGCTTCCAGGTGATGGGAGCCAACTGGGCATTAATAGATTTACTCACAATATTGCAATTAGATGCAGACAGGACTCCAAGCTGTTAGCTGCTGATTGCTGCTTAACTGCGCTGTTAACCTGCTGCTCGCCCGGCTCCTAATGTTTGCTCGAGCAGCTCGGGGGTTTTAAGCTGCTGAGCTGTTTTATTGAGTACTGAACTGTAGCTCAGGGCTCCCCGGCTCACACACAGGGCACAGCTGATAACGGCGGTACTGATTTGTGTTTAACCTGCCCCTCACCTCAAAGCATCACAAAGGGCTTTGAGATCTGTAGGAACAGCGATGGGTTTGCTTCCCAAGCTGCAGTGAAGCAGCGATGCTGTTTGAAGTCACGCAGCACCAACGTGCTATGGGTTAAGGCAGAAAATACCCACGGGGAGCAGAACTGCCCCCCTGTGCCACCCCCTGCGCGCCCACCACTCACAGCCGCTCCAGCTCCTTCAGGTCATCGAACGCCCCGCGCTCCACCATGCTGATCTGGTTTTCCATCAGCTGCCTGCGGAGAGGGACACAGGGAGAAGGGGTTGGCTTTTGGAGGAGTGGTCTCCAACCCATCCCAACCCGACCTGACCCAACTCAACCCAACCCAACCTGACCCAACCCTACCCAACCCAACCCAACCCAACCCAACCCAACCTGACCCAACCCTACCCAACCCAACCCAACCCAACCCAACCCAAGCTCTTTCTCCCCGCTGGAAGCCCACCATACACTCCAGCCCAATGTGGATGCCTGCCAGCCCCACCAGCAGGTGCCCTCCAAAGGGCTCAGCACCATCCTTAGCCCCCCTGGAGCGTGCTGCTCGCTGGGGACTCACAGGACACGGAGCTGCTTCAGCCCGGAGAAGTCGTTCTTGTGGATGCGTGTGATGTTGTTGCCGTTGAGCTCCCTGGGGAGAAAAGAGGCAGAGGTCAGGGGGAAAGAGCTCAGGAGCCAGCCGGGCACTGCAGCCCCACAGTCCCCAGAAAGGCATAGCCCAAAGGACAGCAGTGGCCACTGCATTTCTGAGCCCTCAGTGTGCCAGCTGGCATCGCTCAGGGTCCACGAAGCAGCAAGGGGCTGTCCTGGTCCCCAACCTGCCCATCCCCACGTGTCCCTGCCTGCCCAGCTGCACATCATCCTGCAGGGAAATGCAGCAAATGTCTGGTGGGCTCATCCCAAATTCACGGAGCCACTTAGAGAGGGCAGGGGCAGTAAGAAAGCCAACAAGTGGCCCCTGGAGAAGCAGGGTGCCTCCGAGCACTCCGCTGCAGGTCACCCACATGCATGAGGACCGGTTTGGTGCTCAGCCACCTCACACCTCTAAAGCACATGCCTGTAGGATAAGCACATTTCAAGGGCTTCTGTAACCCTTCTGCGAGCCAGGTCAGTCCCTATAACCCACCTCTTGGGGGAAATAAGGAAAATCCTCCTCCCTCCACGGCTGCTGCCCTGTCCAGGGTCTGCTCGGCACCAGGACAGGGTGTGCCCTGCCGGCCCAAAGCCCACTGCACCCATCCCTAGCCGAAGCCTGCCTCCGTGGCCATAGCAGGGTACGGGGTCAGTGTCGGGATGGCCCCAGAGGCGTCGAGCAGCGTGTAGGGCCGCCCGGTACAGCCCGCGCAGCCGCGCACCCCGGGGTGCTGCCATTGTCCCCGTGCAGCGGCTGATAATGGCTAATGAGTTCCAGCTCGCCGTTATAGCCCCATAATTACACAGCTATTCAGCGCCTGAGATTGCCGGGCTCCTGCCATTATCCAGCCGTGTGTGTGCCTGCGTCGGGAGGGAGCTGGGGGGGCACGTTACTAGGACACAGATGAATGCAAGTGGGGAATGAATAGAGGCTCCCCAGCCCCGGCGATTAAACCCAGACCCACGCTCGGGCTCCGCAGCCCCCCCGGCTCGCCCTGCCTGCGCCGCACGGCACCGGGCTCCAGCAGGGCTGGGGATGCACGTTGGGGGGCTGCCACCTCTGTGCCTGGGTGTGGGTGCCCATTTCCCCACGGATCCCATCCTTGGGGCCAGCCGAGGGAAGGTGGGAACCCCTGCTTCGAGTGTGATTTTCCCCAAATGTCCTAAAGGGTCCGTGCCGAAGCAGATGGCCTCGGGGAGCTCCCCAGGGCTGCATCAGAGGCCAAGAAGAGGCGACAGCATGAGCGTGAGCTCCTGGAGAGGGCGATTTCCCAGCAGGACCTCACATCACCTTCTTTTAGATGTATGTTAAACCACAGGCTGCGGTGTGTACGTGGAATTTGGGACATCCCTGGTACCACAGACAGAGCAGAGCAGGGCCTCGACACGAACACTGCCCAGCCCGGGGATGAGTCCCAGCACCAGCACTCCAGGGCAGGAGCAGCAGCCGGAGAGGCAGGGCACACAAAGCAGAGCACAGACAGGCAGAAACCTCCCACAGCCATGGACGGGCCCCTCCACGTGCCAAAACCAGCACCTGCCCTCTGCCAGGATAAAGCCTCCTGAACCCAAAGGCTCTCCAGCACACGCAGGCACAGGCAGGGGCGCAGCACGCTGCTGCCCACCCAGCCCGCAGCATCCTTCCTGTGTGCCCCCGAGCACCCTGGGGTGCCCTGGGGGTGGGGTTGGTGGCTGTCCCCAAGGCCACAGTGTCCCAGGGCCCCTGCACAGCCCCGCTCCCTCGGGGGCTCGCCCTGCGCGCTCCCTGACAACTGCTCCCGGCATCTCCCCGTGCCTTTGTTCGGGTAAATGATGGCCTCTGCAGCCGAGATGGGAACGAACAGCAGGTACAGCTTATTTGTAAGGATGCCGAGGCAACCCTGCTATTTAACTTCGGGCCATTTTTTTCCCTCTCCAAATCCCCCTCGGCTCCTCGCGGAGATAAATCACGCTCTGCTGTGCCCAGACCCCGGCTCCCTGCGGCTCAGCTGCCGCCGCCGAGCCCTTCCCAGCGAAGCCAACCCCTGCCCTGCCCCATGCAGCAGAGCCTCTGAGGGCTGGTGTGGCTGGGGACCCGCCTGGTTCTGCTGCTGGGCTGTGATTTGAAAGCCCAGATGCAGGGCACGCTCATCCCCCTGCAGCGGGGGGGATGTCTGGGTGCTGCAGCGGGCTTCCTTGCACCACATCCGCACAGTCTGGGCTGAAATTCGGTTCCTGTCTCTGGAGGGCTCGTTCCACTCCCAGGAATGTGCCTTTTCCCTCTCCGGGGTGGGAGCTACACCAACTCTGTGACAAACTTGCCGAGTGCAAAGGCTGCGGGGTAATTGATGAACCGCAGCCGACACGAGCGGTATTTCCCTGGGCGCTGATTTATCAGGAGCAGGGGAGGGGAGCGCTGTGGGGGCAGCGCAGCCCGTTTGTGCTGTGTTACAAAGCCGCAGCTTTTTGGCACGCACACGGCTCCCGCCCTTGCACTCGTCTGCTGAGCCCTGCTCCCCCACCGAGGCAGAGAAGTCAATTGTGGTGCTCCCAGGACAGCCCGAGGCATCTCCAGCATCTCACCCCTCCTGCCACGAAGACCATTTCCAAATTCTGACCCCCCCTCTCGCTGCAGGTGGGCCCCATCCGTGGCCACCACGCTGCTCCCGTGCCCATGCAGCTCCCTTCCTCCAGCCCCAGCAACCCCCTGGCACATGCAGCCCCCATCCTCTCAATTTTTCCAGGGTAAGACCCACTGGGTCGTGCTCCAGCCGCATCCCTGCTGCTGGCTGCTGCCTCTCACCCGACCCCTCCCTCCAGCCCCCAGGCTCCTGCATCCTTTTGGCCAGACCGCTCCTCCTGTTCCCCAAGCCCACTCTGAAACCTCAGCCCGTCCCCCAGCACGCTCGCATCTCTCCCAGCCTGGTGTCATCTGCAAATGTCACAGGCAGCTCCCCTTCCATCACGGTCCTGCTAATGGAAACGCCGAAGAGGAGCAGACCCCGGACTGACCCCTGTGCTCGGCACTGGGGCACAGAGCAGCTGCAACCTTTCATCCTGTACTTTTTACTGCATTTCTCAAGTCTCCTCCAGATTTCACTCAGCTGCTTGAATGTGACGGGGTCCCAGAACAGGCCTGGAGCTTCACAGCCCTGGGGATTTGGTGCCTGTGGTGCACGGAGGGGAGCTCACCGCATCTAGAGCCCAAGGAGCATGTTTGGGGTAACTCCATCCCTGCAAGGTGATGCTGCTGCCCCTGTTTGGGGAGAGGCGCTGGGCACCCACACCAACACAAGGGGCTCAGCACCTTCTCCTCCTTTTCCTTCCCACCCTGGCCTTGAACCACCCTACAAGGAGGAGCCCACAGGGTTCACCCCCCTAAGCCCCTCGGGGGACGCAGCACACCCCAGCACAGACACCCTCCTAGGAGCCTGCAGGGCGATGTGGCCAAAAACGGGAGCCCCAGGAGCAGCCGTGTGCTCTCTGTGCTCCTCGCAGGGTGACCGCTCCTTGCTGGAGGGGAAACCAAGCCCGAGCACGGCGCTGGCCCCCAGAGCACAGGGCACTCTGTCAGCCTTTATGAGGTACTAAAGCAGGTTAGCATCACGATAAATTTTTAAGTGCTACAAACAGCATTGATCGTGCCAGGGGCACTGCGCAACGGGAAGGCTTTTTCTGTTCCTCCTAAGTTCTCTCCGGGGCTTTCATGCCACAGCCATTAGCCGCCAGCAGTCAGGCAGCGCCTGCCCCTCGCACAGCACCGTGGTGTCCCCTTCGGACGAGCCATCCTTCCCCCTTCAGCAGAGAAAGGTCCAATCCAGCCCGACCCTCAGCAAAGCCTCTGCTCACCCCTCCTGGAGCATCTCACAGCGGGGGCACCAGGACGAGCGCACCCCAACTGCTGGGTTTTGGGATGGTGACCCCAGTGCCTGCTCAGCCCAGCTCCAGGTCCCCTGGGGCATCCCATGCTGGAGCTGGGGCTTCCTCCCACCACGAACTATCTGGGGCACGGGGGTGCTGCCCGGTGCCCCCCCTGGCTCCCCCAGCTCCCCGCTCGCTGGGCTCCCCCCGCCGGGGCCGGCAGCTCGCATCTCTCCCACTCGCAGTGCCGAGGGCTGCTCTTCGGCTGCATCGCTTGAAAAATTAATCTTCCCTTTTCTCTGTTCTTCCTCCTCCTAGCAGCTTCTCTCCCCCATAGGACACTCGCCTCTGCTATTTTGAGCGGCAAGTGCATCCGAAATGCACACCAGGAAAGCAGAAATTCAGCAAAGCTTCGGAGGCTGGAGCCCCGAGACGGACCTGGAGGGACCGGCCCTGCACCCTGCGCTGACGCCACCGAGGTCACCTCAGCCGTGCCGCAGACCTAATAACCACCTTGTCACCTAACCAGCTCCTGCCCACGCTGCTAATTGCGGACTCGTGCTCTGGGCAGGAAAACCTCAGCTCCTGCCACCGCCACCTCCTGCGCAGGGCTGGCCACCAGCTGCGGGAGCTGGCACCAGGGCCAGCAGCAGAGCGGGAACATGGGGCTGGTGTCCCATGAGACAGGGCCACGGTTAATGCACAGCTGCTTTTATAGCCCTTCAGACAATACGTAGAGAAATGGTTTTCCCTTTTGGGTTCTACGGAAGGTTATTTTGGTAGCAGGGAACATAAAGGGGCTCGCAGACGCAGCGCTAAGCACCACCGGAGCGGGCAGGGAACCATGAAGGACGTGGATGTCAGACAAAGGCAGGGCTTCCTTCACCCACCTCACCTCTCCTGGAGGAAGCCCTGCCACAGACAAAGCCCCTCTCAGCACGGGGTGGCAGGCTCATCCCCCTTTCCCCCATGGGACACCCTGCCCCTTCCTGCGCCACCTCAGTGGCACCACGGATCCCCTCTGCTCCGCCGTGCCGCTGGCCGTGCTCCCCACGGGGTCCCTCGAGCATCCTCAGCCCTTCCATTTTACACAGCGCTGGCTGCCCCACGCTGCTGCTGGCTGAGGATTCATCAGGAAAAGGAAGGGAACAATGAAGTGGGGAGCGTGAAACTCAGGGGAAATGCAGGTGCCACGACGAGCCAGCTGGAGGGGGCGCGTGGTGTACACAGGGTGCTGTGCCACGGCCACCCCACCGCGGTGCCCAGCGCACCGGGGCGCAGCCGAGGCATTTGCGAGTGCACGGCAGGGAGCGAGGCTTAGGGCCAGGAGCTGCTTCCCTGCTCGCTCCCACCCCGGCGCAGAGGAGTCGCCGGCAGCACAATGCATCGCCCCGGAGGAGCAAAGTGGCAGCGCATTGAAGGCAAAAATATCTGTTTTAAAGGATGCAATAAAACAGAGCCGCGGAAGGGTTTATAGGGAAGCAATTGCTGTGCGGGGTGAGAAGTGGTCACCAGAGGCCAATCCGACGGGCTTTATTGCCTGTTACCGGTGACTTTTCCCAACCGGGGGACAATAGATCCTGCGCTATCAGCCTCAGCCCCAGTCAATACAAACACGACATAGTTTTTTAAACTAATATTTTTCCAGCATGCAATTCCACGGAGAGCGAGAACGCAGCGTTACCATGGCGATATATAGACAGCATCTGCCTTGGACGTAGCTGAAGGGAGAAATTGGAATAGAATTGCAAATTTCCTCTGTCCGGGAAGGCTCCCAAGGAAGCCACCGTGCTGGGCTGGGCAGGCTGGGCTCCCTCCCCCGGTGAGCCCGCACCCGCCCTGTGCCACCCCAGCCATCCGGGCACGGTGAGGGCTGTGGGGTCATCCCAGCACTGCCCTGGCTGGAAATTAGTCCCACATCTTGTGCTGGGGCTCTGCAGCCTGCCCGCTCCCCCACACCTGCAGCCAGCCCCCTGTGCGCTCAGAGGAGCAGCAAAACCTCAGCCGGCACCCTGGGGAAGGAGGGGTTGGCCCCCCCAGGGTGTTTCCTAAAGGAGCCTTCCCAAAGCACCCCAAGGAGATGTGGAGCGAGGGCTGGTGCCCAACACACGAGCGCTGCGGCCATGCACCAGCCCGGCTGCCGCAAGACATTTTGCTCAGGCAGCTCGGGGAGAGGCGCGTGCATGAATTAAGCGCTCTCCAAACAAGAGCTCGCTGCTGTAATTTCGGCAGCAGATGGGCACGCAGCGCACCAGCCTCGCAGCCGCAGCCACCCTGGCAGCACGCGCGCCCGTTCCCGAAGGCTGGAGCTCAGCTCCCTTTCTCTTTGCCAGCGATCTGGATGCAAAACCCCCCAGCTGCAGCAGGGGGGTGCATTTCCAGATGGGGCCCGTTTCGGCACGGGCAGGTCCTGAGCTGGGGGAGCGATTCAGCCAGGAGCCCCACGGCAGGCTCCGAGGGGCAGCCACGGGGGCACAGCAATGGGGCGCTGGTGCTGCCGGAGCCCCCCAGCACGTAGGGAGGTGGTGACAGGGGTGAGCGGGGCAATTCTCAGCTGTCAGCTGAAAACTTCAGGAGCCTTGCGAGTGCAAGGCAATCAGGCTGCATTCAGGCCCCATTAGCAAATAGCCGCGCTGGAAGCAGCCATTTGCCGGCGGTGAATTTGCACTGATCCTGCTGGCACGGGGAGAATTACCCAGCTCCCCGACAGGGGAGTCTGCTCCTCAGAGGCGCTTTCAAAGAAAGAAAGAAAAGCAAGCGAGCAGGCAGGGAAGGGAAGCGTGCCCTTCTCCCACGGCTCTCCCCCCACAGCTGAGACTCGGGGGGCTGCCGGGGGCAGATAGCCCCCAGGGGAGCGTGGGGGGCCGGGACCTGATCCCCGGTGCCACATGCAGCATTTCCAGATGTGTTTCCCAGGGACAAAGTAGCCTGGAGGATTGTCACCCGTCCTGCCCACCATGCCCCCAGGAGCTGCTCTATCTATCCTGCTTGCCAGAGGCACAGGCACTGTGCCGAGCTCCCAGGGGTTTTGCTGCTTCCCCCTTGCTGCAGCACAAACCTCTCTGCTCCGTGCCTGCTGCAGGTGCACCTGGGGGTGCGGGCACCACTTGGCTGCCCCGGTGCAGGGAAGCCTCAACTCCACCCTCTGGAGCACTGCCAGGAGGGCACGTCACCTTGAGGAGCTGTCCCCACCTCCGTATCTCACTAGAAAAGACCTTTGACAGTTTCTCTCTGGTGTGCGATTCTCCCAAATTGCAGAGCTGCAAAACCTGGGAGAGCTTTGCCTGGGACAGGAGCTTACCCCTTACCCCAGGGGTACAGCCACACCGGAGCCCACGGTCACCTCCCCGGAGCAGGGAGTGCTGGCGTGTGCCAAGTGCTCAGTGCTTGCAGGAAACACAGACAGACCAGTGACTCTGCGAGGCAAATAATCCCTGTTCTTTGAAGGAAACGGGGGTGTTTTAAAGGCTCAGACCTCATCTGCCTGCAGGTTGTGCACCATCCCCTCCGGGTCTCAGCCAGCTGTGGGGCACCGCAGGACGGCCGGGAGGAAGCCTGGTGCCTCCAAGCACTGCGTAAGGCTGCGGCCGTGCAACAGGCAGGCAGCACGAGAGCAGAGACACCGCTGCCCCTTGCCAGGTTGGCACCGCTCCCGCCGCACATCCCAGGGCTGGGAAAGAGCCAGGCAGGGAGGGCACGGGGGAAGGCTCACTGGTTTCCCAAAGCAAGCCAGCCCTCGGGGACAGCGAGAGCTGTGCCCGGTCCGTGCCGCGGGCTCCCCTGCAGCTGCTAGCTGCCCCTGCTCTGTTAAGCATGGAAAACTTGGAGGCGAGGTTGCAGCTTTATGGAGAACCTGAACTCGCTTACGAGCTGTTCCAGCATGAACGCGCTGCTTGGGGATGGGACCTGCTGCGCGCAGACACCCTCCAGCACCTGCGAGGGCGTGCAACAAAGCTGGAAGTAGTTATCCAGCAGACAACACCCACGAGGGAGCAGCACGTCTGCCTCAGCCCCGCCGGCAGATCCTGCAGCAGCAGCTGCGTGAACGTGCAGGGAACCCGGTGTCACCCGGGGGGACGGGCACGCAGCACCGGGCAGGCGAGGCAGGGTGGTGGACAGTGACTGGGACCAGCTGCCGGAGGGGAGAGATGCCCCGTGGGGCACTAGTGAAGACCCCCCAAGGGGTCTGTCCCCTCCAGCAGCAGGATCACCAGCTCATCTGAGCGATGTTGAGGTGGGGGCTCGCTGCCCACACCCCCAAAACCACCTGGAGCAGCTGCTGCGGGGCACACGGTGCTCCCCAAAGGGCTGCTGTGCAGACCTTCCCCTAGCTCTGGGAATGCAGGGGAGGGTGCCACGGCCCTAGAGCTCGCAAACCAGCAGCCCGCAGCCGCCTGGTTGTTGTTGTGCGCAGTAATTGCTTGGAGGAGGATAATTATGGCGGGAGAAGAGAAAACTCCATGAAAGCGGTGCCCCGCAGAGCTCCCCGCGCTGCGTGCTGGGTGCAGCCCAGGCAGCTGCCACCCTGCCAGGCTGCCTGCTGTCCCTGCCTGCTGTCCCCAGCCGCAAGCAAAGGGCACGTTCACACCCCAATAGCCAGGTGAGGCACGGCACTGGGGCAGGAGGAGCGCCGTGTGCCCAGGACACATCCCATGGCAGGCACGGTGCCAGCAGGCTCCAGGGTGGCCCCTGGGACGATGCACCCACTGCCCCCGAGCAGAGGGGAGAGGCTGGGGACAGCTCTGCTGCCCTGCTGGCAGCAAGGACACCTGCACACCGCATCTGTGCCCCACAGGAGGAAAGTTCTCCCCATGGGGGTCCAGCCTAGGGACCCAGAGACCACCCCGGAGGGGCTGATGAGCAGGGAGATGGTGGCACAGGGCTGGGGGCTGGTCTCACTGCGGAGTCCCCAGGGGAGAGTGGGGGGCCAGGAGCTGATTCCTGGAACCCAAGCAGCATTTCCAGGCGGGTTCCCAGGGACAAAGGGGTGCCCAGCACGGCTACGGGCTGGGGAGGGGAGGCACCCCCAGGCAGCCCCTCCAGCTGTGTGGGTGCCCCGTGGGGACAGCCCCACGCCTCGCGGGCTGCCCGGGGTCCCTCACACCTCCCACCCATGGCCACCAGCACAAACGCCCCCTGGAGCACCCCCCCACAGCTCTGCTCCCCCAGCTCACACACGGGGGCTCTCCCACAAGCCGGACCCCCCGCACATCCCTCCCACAGATGGGGGGGGGCGGCACACACACCCCGCTCCCCACCTCGACGGGGCGCACCCCACGGCGGAGGGGACAGCACGGGGGCACCCCACGGCGGGATGCTGCCCACGCCCCCCGGCCGGACCCCAGCAGCAGGACGCACCCCCCGACGGGCTCCCGCACCCGAGCCCCCCGGCAATTTGCACAAGCGCTGCGCTCCCCAAACGCCCCCAAACCTCCCCCAACCTCCCCAGGGCCGCTCTCCGGGCTCCCGCACCTCCATCCCCGACGTGCTCCGAGCCCCCTCCCGGGTAATGCCCCCCCGGACAAAGGCTGCCGGAGCCCCTTGGCTACTCACAGGCGCTCGGTGCCTCGGGGGATGCTTTTGGGCACGGCTCGCAGGGCCGTGCCGTGGCAGTCCACCGTGGTGCCGCTGCAGGCGCACAGCGGCGGGCAGGCGGCGGCGGGGGGGCCCCGGCAGAGCGCGGCGCAAGCCAGGAGCCAGGCGGCGACCCGCAGCCCCGCCGGGACCCCCGCCGCCCCCCCGGGGGTCGGGGTCGCCGCCATGGCAGCGGGCGTAGGGGCGCTAAGCGGAGGGGCCGCTCAGCATCACCGGGGGGAGCGCGGCGCGGCTGGGCACGGCTCGGCACGGCGCGGCTGCGGGGCGAGAGCCCCGTCGGCGGCACTCCTCACTGCCGCCCCATCCCGCAGCCAGGCTCTGCCTCCGCGCTGGCTCCTCCTTCCCCACCGCCCTGCCCGCCCCGCAGCAGCCCCCGCCTCTCACGGAGCCCCCCCTCCCCTCCCCGGTACCCAGCCAGGCCCCCGAGCGCGGAGCCGTCGGGGGGTCTGAGCCCCGAGGGGAGAAATGGGCGCCGGTGGGAGAGCTCGGGGGCTGGTATGGGGTGGGGGCATCCTCCTTGTCCCCCCCTCCGTGAGCTCCCAGCACCGTGATCCGGCTCCTTTCCCACCCCAAGGGAGCAGCTCAGGAAATAAAGTAGCGTGAATGTCGATCCTCCAGGATCCAAGAGGCAAAATGTACCTGTTTCGAGGCAAAACATGAGCAAACCCAAGAAATCTTGTGAGCTTGGCTCCATGCTGCTGACATCCCAGAAATGAGAGCGTTGCGTTCGCTCTGGTGCCACCCATTTTCTCCTCGGAGGTCTCCAAATGAAAAGCAGGAGTGCAACCAGGAGGGCCAGGCACCTGCTTTATTAGTGGCACCCAAAACGCTGCCATAACCCCACGATACCAAGAGCTGAGTCGTGGACGGACACAGCAAAGCTTTCCAAGCTGCCCACAGAGCCCTGGCTGCTGGAGTAACCCTGCAGATTTTCTCCTTGGAGAGGAACCCATGGAAGGAAGGGATGTGGGAACCATCGGGTTGCTCCAGCAGCAGGAGATAAGGTGTATGAGCACGGACACCCCACTGCACACCCCTTACCCCGGCCAGCAGGGTGTTTGCAGGGCTGGCAGCAGGTCCCGGGGCCAGGAGCAGCTCTTAAATCAGTGTGGTGCTCCACAGCTCCTCACCCAGAGCCAGAGAGGTGCCTGCTGGGGGTCCCCCAGCAGCGAGGACCCCCTCGCACACACGGGGCTGGGCGCCTTGGCGCGGATCAGCAGCCCTTCCCCGTCCCAAATGCCGGCTCCCATCATCTGTCTGCATTGTCGTGACATCTCCTTCCTCTGGCCCTGGTCCCGGGAGGAAGCAGCGGCGGGGACGCATGAAAGGGGTTTGTTCCCTGTTGCTACACAGCAGCCCTGACAGCGAGGAAGATGAGCAGCTTCCCGGGGGCTGGGAGCTGACCCCGCGCTGGCACAGCTCTGGCGGGGGCTCCTGCAGGGACCCCGGTGGCAATGGCACTGCAGAGCACCCACAGGGCCCTTGGTCAACCTCGGCTGAATTCCTGGGGGTGCAGGCTGTTTCCTCGCAGCTCTGTGCTCCCCAAAGCTCCTGCTCCTTCCCTCCCCAGATCCCCGTTGCCCCAGGGGCTGTGCAGCCAGGCAGAGTCCCCCCAAGGGGACATGGTGTCCCTGCAGGCGCTGTGCCGGCTCTCCCTAAGCTGCCCTTTGCCTCTAACGCTGCAGGAAGGCAGGGCAGGACGAGGGATCTTGTTTCCCATCTCTTGCAGCCCCTTGCCCAGGGCAATTCCCAGGGATTTTGCTGGGCTCGCTTACAGCAGGGTCGTGGTCCTGGCAGGGTCGTTATCCTGAGGGTACCCTGGCTCCTCTCCTCCTGCCGGAGCTTCTCGCTCCCTCCTGCCATGCAGCGAGCACCCGGCTCCACGGAGCATCCTGCTGAGCTGTGCTGACAGCCGCAGACAACCCCTCTGCAGCTGCTCTGGTTACAAAAACAATCCCCTTCCCAGGCTGCAAGCACAGCCAGGGCTGAGCAAGCCTTGAGAGGCAGGGGGTGGGCTTTGCACCGAGCCCCCCTCCAAAAACCTCAGCCTGTGGTGCATCGGCTGCAGCCTGTGTGGCAGGGAGCAGCCCCAGCACAGGCTGAGGCTGGTGAGGAGGAGAGGGAGGCGGCACCGCTGCGAAACGGGCCCAGACGAAGATTTGGGAGGCGATGCTGCAGGCTCCCGAGCACGCTGCACGGGCTGGTGTTAGCCTCGGAGAGCAACAGCTGCCTGGGAAAGGCCCAGGGTGCCGCTGAATATGGATGAGGAGCAGGCAGAAAAATAAAAACCAAACTTTTCTTTATCAGGGGAGGCCTGGTCCTGCCGTCTGCCACCGGGATCCGGGCCAAACTGCTTGATAGAGAGAGAGACCATCTGGATCGTCTGATGGGCTCTGGGTTTGGTTAAAATGAAGCAGAAGCTTTTTTT
The DNA here is from genome assembly GCF_047663525.1 of Anas platyrhynchos. Lineage (NCBI taxonomy): Eukaryota > Metazoa > Chordata > Aves > Anseriformes > Anatidae > Anas > Anas platyrhynchos. The sequence goes on along the minus strand of NC_092592.1, from coordinate 26,924,847 downwards.
GCAGGAGAGGAGTTTCCATGGGAAGATCTGGGGAAGGATTCCAGGGTACGCGCCAGACCTGTCGTGCAAAGAGATGCGAAGCAGCTACAAAGCTTCAAACAAAAACTGCTGCCAGCTTTACGCCAACCCCCCCAGGGCAGCACCCGGGCACCACTTCCATCCACCTGGGACGGGCCATGGCACGCTGCTGACCCGCCTGGCCCCTCTGCGTGCTGGGCACGGACAGAGCTGCAGACAGCCAGGATCCGCCGCTCCCGTCCTTCCCATGCACGCAGCAGCCCCTGGGCGGCTCTTCCAGCAAGCGGGATTTGCTCAGGGTAGGACCAAGCACTGGGGCATGTAAAACAGCCTCTGTGCCTGCCCAGAGCCTGCTCCCACTCCCTGCATCGCCACCAGAAGGTCTGCACGGGGCTGTGCTTTGAGCTCTTCCAGCAGCCCAAACGCACCCAGTCTGGGAGCGGCTGCAGGACCCGGCTGGAGACGTGCCGGGACCCCCGGCTGCCCCGCATCCCCCGGGGACCTCTCTGCTGTCCGTGGCCACAGCTGTCACAGCCGGCCGGCTCGTGCTGGGAGGGCAGGCTGCCTTTGTCGCTTGGCTTCAGAGGATGAGGCATTGTTTGGAGCGGGCGGCGTGTCGGCCCCGCCACGGCACCTGTTGGGCGTGCGCAGCCGACAATGCCCTTGATGGGTCTATTATGGAGTGGGGCGGGCAGCCGGGGGCCGCTGGGATCACAGTAAATCTCGCCTGGTTAGCAGCAGCAGCAGGCAGGGCTGGGCGTGCTGAGGAGGCACTTTCTGGTGAGTCTCCAGGGATAAGACCCGGCTCCCTGGCAGACACCATCGGCGTCGCCCTGCAAACGTGGCCAGCATCTCTCCGTGAGTGCGGGAGGGGGCCGAGCCCCGCAGCCCGGCTTCCCAAAACCACTTCTGGCCCACAAGGAAAACATTCGCGCCGAGCAGCCCAGGCACAGCTGGGGAATGCTGTTCCCAGCGTGGCTGGACACAGCAGCAGCCTGGGAGCAAGCTGGTTCGAATAAACCACACGCGAGGAGGTGCTTGCGAGGCGCCTCGCACATGGGAGCACTATTGTTCGTGCAGCGTGGGACCGGGGGCTCGGGGTCCCCAGATGTAGGGGTTGTTCCACATCCGTGCAGCGCGTGCACACGCGCTCTGCCCTGCTCGCTCTGCCTGGAGCCATCCCTCAGCCCTCCTCAGTGAAGACGCGTTGGAGGGATGATTTACTGCTTAATAGAGTAACTTGCTATTTGCTTTTGCCAAGCGCATCCAGCGTGTTTCTCCGCGGTGCCATAAACTGCAACGCCTCTGCCATAAAACCCTGCCTCCCCGTAGGAGCAGGTGGGCTTTCAGCTGATGACCCCGGCCGCAGGGTAAGCAGAGACGCTGGGCTTTGTTTTTGGAGGAAGAAGGCTTGTTCCCACCGATCCCTTCTGCTTTGTTGCAATCCCCCTCCGCACTGACACCCCTGAGCTGGGAAACCATCTAACCTGAAAATAACGAGTGTCTCAGCCTGATGGATGAGGGAGGCAGCAGCTCTGTCCTGATCTTATTAATGAAGACACCCTGGGTGCAGACGAGCTTCCCTCTGCTCCATATTTATGGCTAGCTGGCGGCTGGGCCCATGCTGGGATGCAATCAATAAGCTGCGTGCCCGTGCGGGCTCCTTGTGCTGCCGCAGTGGCAGACAGCCTCTGCCTTGCTGAGCTGTTCCTATGCGTCCTCCCCAGCCCTTGCGGAGGCAGAAGCCGCAGCTCCCAGAGCCCTGCACACGGTCAGATTGTGCAGGACAGCGTCGCTCAAATCCGCACCCTGTAGAGGAGGCACTTCAGGGAGCTGCTGCTGCAAAAAGGAGCTGCAGACCCAGAGGTATGAGCCCAAGGGACTGCGCGCCTGGGTCTGGCCCTGAAGGATGACAGATGCAGGCAGGGAGGAGAGCAGGTCCCCAAGACCACAGGGTCCACGCCAGCCCCAAGGCGTGCAGGGGTCTGTCCTGCTCCACATGCTGCCAGCCCCCTCTCGCTCTGCTGCAAACAGCCCTGGTGGGGCACAGCAGAGCTGGAGGAGACGCGCCCCAGAACACCCCCACATCCCCAAACGTGTGCAGGATGGGGCCCGAGAGCTGGTCCAGAGATCCCACATCTACTCGCCTACACAATTTATGAGCTCCAGCGTGGAGCTCTCACAGGGGAGATGAGCAAACAGCACTAAACATGGTAATTTATTCACTCCGTGAAAAAATATTAGTTAATCCAAGCCGATGAGATTGTGAAGCCTGATAACTGGTCTGGCTGGTGCCAACATCTATCGCTAGCAGTGCTTGTGTTTTGTGTCTACATCGTTGCCCTAGGCAGTGAGATACAGCAGCAGCATGACAGCTCCCAGCCACACATGATAATTCAAGAGAAAAAACATCTTATTCCATCTCTGAACCAGGGCAGAACAGTTTAAAAAAGAAAATCAAGACAACTTGCAAAAATTGATGTAGATAGCAGTGACAGTCTGCAGAACTTATTTGCAAGTCTGGGCAGTGCACTTGAAGATAAAAACTGTTTAATGAAAGGAAGGATGAGTGCTGCTTGTTTGCTTTGTAATGTCACTGCTGTGCAGGAGCGGTGACAGGCCAAACCAAACACCCCGAAAGCTGAAAGATCCCCTTCCAAGGATGCACCTTCACCCAGCGTTTGGTCCCGGTGACTGCAGCCAAGTGCTGGGGCTGTGGTTGCAGGGACTGAAAACTATTCACTTCCAGAACTGTGTAAGCAGGCTGACGCTGTCGCTTTGAATCACAGCTGCCTCGGTGCTATCAGGGAGGCGATATTTGGATTCGCAGCATTCAGAACAGCTCCTGTGAGTTTTTGCATCCCTTTGTTCGGCACTTTCAAAACCAGAACTGTCTCCCCAGACTCCCAGTCCCGCTTCCCAGCGCGGAGAAGTCCACCTGCTGCTGCTCCCCGTGCCGCAGGGAGATGGGACACGCCAGTCCCTCGCCACCCGAGCGCAGCCCCAGAGGAGAGCACGCTGTGCTGGAAGCTCACCCCGCAGGAAGGCAGCGCTGCTTTCAAACGGGCCGCGCCGCTCGCTTCTCCTGCTTCATTTTCAATTGCATGGCGAGGATGCTAATGAGCGTCTGAGCCACGGCAGGCAAGCCCAGGGCATTTCGAATGTGGAAGAACTTCACAGAGAAATAATCTGCATAAAAATCTGAGCCACCATTATTAAGGAGGAAGCAAAAATGCGAGCAGAAACCGTCCTCCCTCAGCAGCCAAGAAAGGAAGGGTTCTACAGAGAAAAATGTATTCATTTGATCCATTATTTATATAAAGTGCTCTTTGTAAACCTGATTTCCCATCACCCTGGATGACAGCAGGGGGGAAGACAGGAAAGGAAGAGGCCCAACTTTCAACCTCCAGGGGAGGACGGTCTGCCCGGGCACCCTGCATCGCGCTCACATCCCGCCTGGGGAACAAACACCAGTGCCATGGGGGGACAGAGCTGCAGGCAGGCGGCGTCTCCGCACTCCAGGGACAGCAGCGCTGGGGTTTCTGAGCAGACACTGCCTGCCTTTTGAAGGCGGATGCACCGCCAGGTCCTCACGGTCCCAGAGAAACCGCTTAAGCCGCTCAACAAAACCATTAAAAATAAAAGCATTTAATATGGGGTTTTCACATGAACACACCGAGAGGCAGCAGTCTGAAAGGGAACGCACACGGCATGTATAAATAAGAAGAAAGATTAAAAGTACTTTGGAAATGACAGACTCTGGGAACAGTTAGTGGCTGCTCTGGGAGGAAGCATCCTTGTGAGGCACCACGGCAAGGGGGCAGACAGATGGGGCGCATCCAGACATGACAAAACCCCCCTGGCTGTTGGGCAGTACGAGCAGTGGGGCTGCTACAAACAAGGGGCCTCGAGGCCAGGGCCCTGCCAGCCACCTCGTGCTCAGCATGGGCTAAAGGCAGGGCTCCAACCCCGGCACCTTCAGTTCTGAGCCTCCTGGGGACTGCCCCATCTGCAGGCTGCACCCAGCCCTTTGCAAGGGAAGGCATCCGAGGCGGGCAGAAGGCTTGGCTGATGCACCAGCGATAGTTTATCTCAGGGCTAAGCAAGTCTCAGCTGTGCCAGAAGCCAGCAGGCTCTGAGCTGGAGCTATCAGTGAGGGGTGGCACCGGAGAGGGGAGCTACTTCCCTCCCCTCTGTACAGGAGCGGTGTATTTAGCTTTAGGAGCAAGATTGCCTTGCCAAGCCAGCGTCCTCAGAAACAAATACAGCCAAATATGCCCAGGACAAGGGGGAGAGGAGGGATGGGGTGAATAAAAGCTTCACCCTATGACTGCCTCTATGGTCTCTGCTAACAGAGTAGGGCTTTGGCTCAGCCAAGCACACCGTGCCCTTCGGAGAGGAGCACAAAGACAGCCTGAGCCTCTGGAGGGAATGATTACAGACACATCCTAACAGCACGTACGGCTACCACAGCAAACAGCCTCTGCCTTTCCTGACAGCATCCTCGCCTGCCCAGTCCCTGAAGAACCAGAGCTCGTTCCTTGCTGTGACAGAGGCTCCTAACACCAGCAACTCACAATCCCACACCTACGGCCCCACTAACCCCTACGTTCTCAAGGCAGCTGCTCCACTCTGGGGTCAGGCTGGGGACAGGCACCCCAATAAAACACCAGCAACATCCCTCTGGACATTGCAGCATGAGGCACGTGGCTTTGTAGCTCTTTAAAAAAAATACAAATCCGAGTACAAACCCATGACTAACTCCAGCTAAGCTGCTCAGGGCTCCAAACAGCCCCTTCTGACAGCTCTAGCCATTCAGACTGAAGTCCCTGCTCGCATCCCGATGTTCACACCTCCTGCCACCAGTTGTCTGGGAGAGCTGTCAAGGACAGAGCTCTAACTCCTGCCGGCTGCTGGTTCTTAAAGATTAGAAGACAATTATAATTGGATTCCAAAGATTATTTTCTTCACCAAGAAGGGCTGAGAAGCATTTAGACGGTTCCCTGACTGATTAAATCTTTATTTCACAGCAGTGACCCTGTGTGTCTCCTCCCAGAGAGCTTGCAGACAGGTACTTGGCAGGACTGGCTTACTGGAGCGCTCCAGCTTAACCCCACAGCTGACACTGGCCAGCTGTGGTGGGGGGGTTATCCTGGATCTAGATGGTGTCAGCTCATTTCTGCAGCTCAGGGCAAAAAGCCCAACCTGGCTCCAGCCCTTTCTACCCACTTAATGACTAATCAGCCAGACACCTGACCAGCCATCCAAACGTCTGAGCCAAAGCCTTTGGCACCATTTGCAGCACATCGCAAATGGTTGGAGCCCTCCCACACCTCTCACACTGCTGCTGTGCAGACAACCACCAGACTGCCCGCCCCAGCCACCCCAGCATCCAGAGGCTGCCCTGCCCCAACAGCTTCTGCCAGCCTCCTGTCCCCAAAAATAAGCCCTGCTCCTCTCAGCCTCCCTGGGGAACACGAAGCAGAGCCATTCCTTGCTCACCGGGCAGAGCCAGCAGCGTGGCACTGCAGAAACACGAAGGCAGTGAGCAAGGGCTGCCTCCAGCTCCGTGTGAAACAGTGATGAGAAAACGAGCCTCTCCTCTTCAATCTGGCCCCTCCTGTGCTCGGTACCATTTGTGAGCTCCGGCCCTGCAGGGACAAGGCCAGAGGGACCCCGCAGGAAGCAGAGATCCCAGCAAGCACAGAGGGCACGGCTCCAGAGAGGCACTGTGAGATGTCAGGATGCGGGTAAAGGCTGGAGTCTGCTGCTCACACTGCTAACAGAGGGAGGGAAGCGAAACCAAGCCAAAGCGTTAAACACCCAGAGCAGAAAGAGCAAAGAACACAGTCTCACAACATTGCAGAGAAAGCTGGGAATAAAACAGGGCCCCACCACGCACAGGGCTCCCCTTGTAAGCAGCTCTTCCCAGAGCCGGTAGGTCAGACATGCTGCACAGGTTTTGGTTAGATAGTGGTTTGCCCCAGAGTAGAATGAAATACGATTTATGTACAGAACGAAACAAGTCCCTGCAGCCTCTGCCAAGGTCCGGTTTCACGGGCGCTGGAGTGTTGGTAAGGGCTGCAGGCTCCCCGCTCAGTGCAGCACAGTATTCACAGCTTGCCAGGCCGGGCACTCCCCACCCATGCGTCGGCGCGAAGCCCTTCAGAGGGACGAGGAGTCCTTGGAAAGCAGGTGGGATCGCACGCGCCTACAGGAGTCCTGGAGCAAAGAACGACAGCCTGAGACACAGAACGCCATGCAGGAAGAGGGGGACACGCTATTATCCCCCTCAGGCACACAGCGCAGCAGGCCAGGTTCTTCCCTCACGGGAAAAACGTGTGCATTTGTTTCTCTCACCTCTTTCCGGCCCTCCAAAGATTTCAGTTTTGCTTGGGACATGTGAGCTGGAGATCCACATTTCTGTAACTGGATGAGATAGGGGAATAGGAGCAGAGAGAGGAAATGAAGCATCATCCACAGTTTTCTCCGGGAGCTACCTGTACCACCAGAGAGCAGCTGCCACCCAAATCTACTCTTGGCTTGTCTGGCCCAGGGGACAGCCCTACCCACAGGCAGCAGGCTACGTGCAACTTGTGAGGGAGGATGTGAGGAGTAAGTGGGCACAAGGCGATGCCCCAGAGCAGCAGTGCAGATAAACCCAGAGGGACGGCTCTGGAACGGAGGCCCAGAGCTGCCACCCATGCCCTGGTGGTGCCCTCGTTAGCCCTGCACTGCTCTCCCCACAGCAGCTTCCCAAGGCCTTATCTGATCACACTGAAGAAACTTGGAAACCTTGTCTTGAGCAGAGAACAGCGAGCAGCCCCCCGGATCACTCAGATGGCTGCCCGAGTTGCATCCAAACTCCCTTCCACAACTTGAGCAGTTCTTACCAGGTGGATGTTCTCTTTGCTGGCTCGTTTGGGCTCCGGGGTGGTGTCCCTGCTCTTCCTCTCCACAATAACTGGGGTTCCCAAAACCTTCCTCTGCCGTAAGAAGAGAGGGCCGTTGGCTAGGGCTTAGAGTGCAGAGAGGAAAAGAAAGGGAAGGAGCAGGATGCATTGCAGATAAGCAGCTGGATGCTGGGAAAGAAAACAGGAAGCCAGGCTGGAACAAAGACTGCAAAGCAGAACCACCTGAAACACCATGCCACCAGGCTGGGCCTGCCTGCTCCTAGAGAGTCTGGGAGCTGACAGAAGGGCTGGCCAGGAGCCCAGGTTGTCAGAAGCAGGTACATGCTGCTGCAGGGCAGCCTGCAGTGTGCTCACACCTATGCTAACAAGCTAGACTACATGACCAGCTCCCTGTCGGTCCTCATCTCATCTCAGGAAGCAACCGAGCTCTCAGAAAGATGCACGGTTCCTACAGCCAAGTGTTTCAGCAAAGCATCTCATGGATGATTACGCTTTATACTAGCAAGGCTTATTCTCACCGTGCTGCCTTTTCTCTCCTCAGTGGACCTGTGTTCTCTAGCAGCCAATACTCTGAACAGTCCCTGCCTTCGAGGGCATCATTCAAGCCAGCGCAAGGCAAAAGCAGAGAGCAACATCAGAAACTCACAGCAGAAAGCAGGGCTCAGAGGCTGCCTTTACCTTAATGAGGCCGCTGAAGGAGCGCGAGCGGGTACGTCGTGGTGCTGGGGGTGTGGCCGCTTCGGAGCCAGGAGTGAGAGCTGAAGGATGCTTATTAAACTAGGAGGAAACACGAGGGCAGCATCTTAGCACGGTTACTGTCACAGCTAAGCCAGCCCCTTGCTGCTGCATGCTGTCCTCTGGCTAAACCTCTGCCTGGCTTTTCCACACCCCAAAATGGAGGAGCAGCTCGTGGGTGCTGGGAGAAGAAAAAGGAAAGTTATGCCTCCCACACAGGACTACAGGGAGCCTGGGTGCAAGGCTGCGTTATGCTCACTACCAGGTTAGCCGTTGAAGCAAAAAGGAGCTGGAGGCTAGCAGCCAGGACAGGTGCTGGCCATGTCACCCAGTCTCTGTGGAGCAGCAGGTTGGCTGGGAACGCTCACCTGAAACCAGTTTGTCTCACTCTCTGCAGGCAAAAGAGGAAGGGACTTCTCCCTTCCCAAGGCAGGAAGCTCAACAAGGCCATGATCAGGACTGGGGAGCTGCTGGCTGGCACATCCCTAGCTCAAAAAGCAGCTCACAGCACAACCTGGTGCAGCAAGCTCCACTGTCAGCCACGTCCAGGATAGCCTTCCTTCTCCCCTGCCTTCACAGAGGTCATACTGCCCCTTACACAGCCCAGAACCCATCTCCCCAGCCTGCCCATGACTAGGAGCAGCTCTCAAGCAGGCCCTACACGCAGAACTGTGCTGACAAGCACACCCCAAAGAGATCTTTCCTCCCCATGCTACCTGCCGAATGAGCTTTTTCTTCTTTGCAGAGTCAGGCATATTGTGGACATGGCGAAAGAGCTCCCTCAGAGCCGCCTCCGTGCGCTGCTGGGTCTCCTCCTGATGGCAGGAGTCCAGGCGGCCTCGCTTCTGAGACTTGAGGGGCTGCAGCTCCTTGGAGCCAGGAGATGTGAGCAAATCCAGGTCATCCTGGGAAAGAGGAGACAGCAGTCGCTTGCCATGCTTTAATCCAAGTGAGCCACCCATCTGAGTCAGGCTGGGCAGAGTCTCGTGAGCTGCCTCACCCCAGTGAATGCAGGGCTGTGCTTTCCCTACCCCTCTGCAGCAGCACTGCACCAGCAGGCCCCGTGCCAGAAAGAGGTGACAGCAATACAAAGGTGACCCCATTGCTTCTTCCCTCCCTTCCCGGATGCCAGCTGCAGGAGCCCTTCCAGGCCTGAGGAGAGTCAGTGCAGCTCCTGGCGACACCTTGTCCCTCTCCTGCAGCTATGAGGGACAGAAGCATTTGCTGGAGAGGCGCAGCCACCCCTTGTCCCAGTGGCAGCAGGTAGCCTTTATCCCAGCCCCTCTACCGAGCAGCCTGGCCGTGGCAGCAGATGCATCTGTCTGGAAGGCAGAACCCCGTGAAGGAGCAGGTGCTGCACGTACCGGGCACAGGGAGCAGGTTTGCTGCTAAAGAGGTGCTGGTAGCTTTCCCTGTGCTTTTGATTAACAGATGCTCCAGCTCTGCCCAATTTCCCTAATGCAGTTGCCTGCACTACCACGCCATATGGCTCCCTCCATCCTGTTCTCTAACAGATCCTCTTGCACAACTTGGTTTGCTTTCAGTCTCTTTCACTCGCACAGACCCCTTCGTAGCACCACAGCCTTTGCCCTTTCACAGAGGGCACAACCGCTGGCCTTACCTTCGATGTGTGGGCTCTGGATCCCAGGTAGTGCAGCCTGGCACACTCCCGGATGTACGCTGGGGCCTGCAGCCATGAGCAGAGAAAATACCATATGTATGGTTAGTGTGCTGGGCTGTGGGGCAAGGGCAGCCCCACAAAGAGCTGCTCTGCAACCACACCACTCTGCTGCTTAGGGCAAACAAGACAATGGGATTTCATATCCTCAGTGGAGTCCCTGCTCACAGTTTCCCTTTGATGCATGCAGCCAACACCAGAGGAAAACAGAACAAGAGCTGGGTTCTACAGAAGCTTTGTCCAAGCAATGCCCCCAGCTCTGAGCTGGACAAAGAGGGCAGAAGGGAAGCTTTCTCTGGGAAGTCTCTCTGCAGAGGGGAGATGCCTACAGTGACCAGGAAGTCAGGAAACTGTTGCAGAAACAACCTCCTTGGAGGACCCACAGACAGCCCCACGGTCCTGTCCTACCACAGCATCCCACTCTGGGCTAGGCTGAGGTGCCCATGACTGCAGACTGTGCCTGTAACACCGACAGGTTGACTGCCACTCGCAGAGAAGTCCACAAGAAAGTGAGCTGTTGTATTAGGGACGCAGCCCTAGGCAGCACTCATCCAGGACAAGCCCCTTCAGTTTCCCTTCCCTCTCAGAACTCCGAGGGAGCCTGGTCACCAACTGCCCTAAGGAGACAGGTTTCCCAGGCGGGAAGCAGGTGCTGGGTGTCCAGCAGAGGGTGGTATTACACTGCACCGTGCTGCTGACCTGCCAAGGCACAAAGGCCACCTCCCAGCTGGCTGCCTTCTCCTGGGCTGCACACCCAGCAAAGGCTTCCTCTCACTAAGGGAACAGCTTCTTGCAGGAATCCTGCTCTCACTTCTGAAGAGAGCACCCAGAATATACCCAGACAGATCCCAGGTGGCAGGGGCAAGGGCCATTCAGTCTCACGCAGAAGGTGCACGGAGAGCAAGACCCCAAAGCACACTTACCTTGAAGAGTTTCTGCGAGTGTTTGATCATGAAGGTCACTCCATTGTTTAGCTTTGTGATATTCTCTTGCAGGTCATTTGCTGTCACCTGGCAGGAGGACACAAAGGCACAGCTGTCAGAAGGAAAGCAAGAACTGTCTCTGCTGCTGCCCTTGTTGATTCTGGGGTACAGACACAGACAGTGTCTCAGCAGGAGCTGGGCAGGCAGGGCTCACAGCACACCAGTGAGCAGAGCTCAGAGAGCCAACACTGCTCTGAGAGGAAAGCTGACCCTACAACCTTGGCCACCCAGACAACTCAGGGTCCACACAGTGCACCCACAGCACAAGCAACCTCACAGAGAGATATCTGCAAGGTTTGTGCAGAGCTGTTACTCGTAACAGCAGGTTTGTGCTGTGCTTTAAGTTATACTGAAAAAAAGACAAAGCAACAACTGTAAAATGAAAGCTACGGTGGGTCTGGACTGAACACTAGGACCGAGTCCTGGCAGACAGCACCACCTCACCATCCCAACCTCCAGCCCTCGCACCACTGATGGTATCAGCACAACCTGCCTGTCCTGGTTCCTCCCCTGTAGGCCTGACAAGCCTCTGCTTTCTACCTTGCAAGATCCAACCAACAGATACCGAGGTTCTGCTCACATTTCTGGGCCACAGGATGTGGGGCGCGAACATGAGGGCAAGATTGTGGGCAGACATCTTGTTCTTGTCCTGCTTCTTGGCGGTCTGGTAGAGCAAATCCAGCAGCAGTTTGAGTAGGCTGCGGTTGGGTGCAGGAAGGATCAAGAAGAGCAGCTGGAGGGCTTCAATTTGGCGCTCTTTGTCCGGAGTGCTGGTCTTATTTCCCTTCTCATCAAACAGTGTCAAGTCTGCCAAATCACAGGGCTGAACATGAAGGACATGCATTCCCCCTCCAACAGCAGGCTTGTTGCAACCAGTTACCTTTCCCTCTTCACATGCAGGTCTCCTTTGAACTCCTGCACAGCTCTTCACCCTTTGTATCCCTCCCCAGCTCCCAAACTCCCCACCTGATGTCTCAATCTCCCCAAAAAACCCACAGTTGCTAAGAATTTTGGTGAGTTGAAGGCACGATGGAGGTTGTTCACATAAGGCAGAATCTCAGAATACCCTGGTTTGGCAAGGACCACAAGGAACACTGAGTCCAACTCCTGGCTCCACAGAGGACCACCCAAAAATCAAGGTAGTTCAATAATGGTTATTAAGCACATGCTCAGTTATTAAGTTATATTAACCATTAAGTAATAATGGTTTTTAAGTACTCCCTAATTTAGGAGACCCCAGGCTTCAAACAGAGTGGGAGACCCAGGTAACCCATGCAGGCTCTGCTCTTGAAGGCATCTTGTGCTGGAGAGAGAAGGCTGGGCTAGGCAGGCCTGGTCTGATTCCAGCTCCAGTCCTTCCACCATCAGGTGGAGATGGCAGGAAGATTCCTTCTTACCCTGCACGTAGGATTTGCATTTCAGGATCTCCCACAGCCTAGCATGCAGCTCTTGATCACTACCAGTTTCCTAGCAGGCTGGCTCCATCCCCTCTGCTCATCATCTTCTGTTGCTCACTCACCTGCAATTTTGAGGTGGGCATGGAAGTGCTTGTGTGTCAGCAGGGGCTCCGGTAATTCACCCAGGAACATCTTAAGCAGGGTGGCCACATCGTTGGAATGAAACTCGCCAGAGTCCAGGTCAATATCTGTACCGCTGTTCAGAGCATCCTTCAGCATCTGTTGCCTGATGCTGTTGCCTGGCACCCGAAACAAACCTTCTGCTCGTAGATCTGTTCAACAGAGGGGAGGAAAAAAGGCTACCAGTTATTCAGAGGCTGATTCCCATCCTCTTACTACACCAGTTCTCTTTCCAGAGCTTGACAGCAAACCTCAGTGAGCTGTATTAAGAGCCACAACTTCAAGCTGACTCCCATAAGCAAAAAGAATATGTGCAGAAGGCGAAATAAATCAGCTTATTTGCTAGGCAATTCTGGGGAACAGCCATCTAGTCCTGCCCACAACTCCTGCTGCTGGAGAACTCGGAGCTTTCCACCCTGCCTGCACCAGAGACCTGAGGTGGGCCAGATACCCCTTGGGACAGGAAGAGAGCAAGGCAGAAGCACTCACTTTTGTGCAGATACTCGATTAACTGGGAGACCTGCGCGATGCCTTCTTCTGTCAGCGGTGAGCCGAACACCACCCCTTTCTCTGCGGAACAAAAGATGAGATGTTCAAGCAGCACAGAGCACAGCAGTCACAGATTGGTCCCCACAGAACAGGATCTCAGCATGCAAAGACCACTGCCCCAAAATACTAAGGGTGAAGGTCACAAGGACCCCCCCCCAGGTGTTATTTCACAAGCACTCCCAGTTAAGTCACTTTATCTCACCATGCTGTACTTACAAGAGCTTCATCATCCTGCTTCTTACCTCAGCTTAATTACAGTTTTTATCAGCTAAGGCAAACATTCTCTAGCTCCTGAAAAGAAAACAACACCAGAACAGATGCTTCAGTTTTAAAGGGCATATCATCCGCAAGCCTGGACCCTATGGAAGCAGCAGCGTGGGAAGTGTAGGTGTGACAGCCTGGGCTGCCCAGGTGCCTGACACATTGGCAAACTCCACACTTGGGAAGCAAAGCCCAGCTGAATCCTCACTGTGACTTGTCATGGAGCGGAGCAGAGAACTACGAGACTACGGGAGAGGGAACAGGCACTACGGGGGAGAGCAGGCATGATCCAGCTGGCTCATGCTGGCCTCCTTTACAGGGATGGGTAATCCCCAGAATTCCTAAATCTGGTGAATCTTTTTCATGTCAGCTGCCCCAAGTAAAGTGCAAAGTATCAGAAGGATGAGCAAGGAAGAACTAGAAAAAAGGGAGAGCAGCAAAGCAATGAGCTGGGCCCTGCTCTGTAAGGAGCACCAACAGCTCCTCTCACTCCCCAGGATTGCTGGAGCTGGCACAGATCAATCCCACAGCTCCAGCAGGGGCAGGCTCCAGCCCCAAAGGAAAAGAACTGCAACTGAGCTGAAAGGAAGGAGACTTGCATGGGAGGAAGCACTAGATGAGAAGCACGTTTAACTGACAGGTACTTGCTGAACTAGTACAGAAAACTGCTCTGGCCAGAGGAGGACTTCTCAGTAAGTGTTTATCAAGCAGGATATTTTTTTTCTAACAAATGGAGTCTTGCTGGTGAAAGGCTTTTTCCACCAGATGCACACAGCCAGCTCTGTCCCTCTGAAAGCTCAGCTAACTCCTACAGGCTTCACCAGGAGCAGCCACAGCCCTGTGCACCACTCCTTCCCTCCCATGCACAAAGTTTTTGGCTACAGGCAGCCGAAGAGCTGCACAGAACACACCGCACGTGCTGCCTGGCACTGAGAACTTGACCCAGGTACACAGCTGGTTTGTCCTGCCCTCACGCTTAGGCCTCAAAGAGCCTGCAGATTAAAGAAAAGAATGTTCCTCCCATCCCCACCGCCAGACTGGCAGCACTGGCCACTTCCAAGGGCTGGCTGGGTGCTTCCACCCCAGCTTTCTGTGGCTGAGAATTTTCCTACTCGTAGTTGCAACTGACAGGCAAGCTATCCAGGCAGTGTGTTGGCTGGGCTGACAGAAGTTCTCCCCCCACCAGCTTTGCCTTGTTTTTTTTCCCCCTCATAGCACATTGGGATGTGACTTGCCTTTGGTCTGCTGTACTTCAGATCTTACTGTTCTGTGGTGTTGATGTTCACAGCATGTGGGAACGACCTGGTTAACACCGTGCACTTCTCCAGCAGCCTTCCTGCACAACTAAATTTATTCCGCCTAAAGAATGTTCCACTTTCTTCCAGGACTTCTGAAATACCTGGTAAGTCACCAGGAACTCCAGCCTCCCGTTAAATCAAGAACTTTCTGACCTCCCTCTGATAAAGCACATGCTCCAGTCTTGCAGGAGAAAGGACAATGTGACCTCCTGATCCACACGTAGGATTTGAAAGGCTTGAGTGCAGAGGGAGAGAACAGTTGGCAAAAAGGTTCTTGTCCTTGAAGAAAACTAAACTCATTAGACATTCAACAGATAGAATCAATAGTGGCCAGGAAGAGGAGCGGAAAATACATCTTCTTGAGACAAGCCTGACAGATTCGATTTACTTTTGAAGTCAGAAGCTGATATCTGAATGAGAATTTGATTCTCAAAGAAACTTGAAAGAAGCGCCTGGAGAATGGATGCTGAGTTACAAAGGCTTAGATGTTATGGCACGACTGCTTCTGAAGCTAAGCAGCAGCATGAGATTGAGTTTCCTGATGCCCAAAGAAGTCGTATTTGCAGTTTGATCAGCTCTGAGCAGTATGGTCCTTGGCCTCTGGCTTTGAAGAAATAAAACCTGTTTGTTCTAGCTGGTCTATAACACGAAGGAAAACAAATGATAGCTCAAAGATGAAACACACAGTACACGAAATTGATTTTCTCCGTAGGCACAAACTCCCTTTTTTCTCAGAGTTTGGCCAGGGAGTTCACAGACAGAGCTGTCAATGGAGGGAGACACTGCCACTGCAGCCTGGGAGCGCAGCCAGCAGCCTTGGAAACATCTGCTAGCTGTGCCTGCAGTGACACATGGCCAGGGCACGCTCTGAGTGGGGAAAGGCGCAGCTCCTGGAGGGAGAGGGCGAGCAGGAGGTGTCAGGTCTGAAAAGTAGGCAACAGCAGTGCTCCAGCACAGTACAGGTAATTAAAAAAAGCTAGAGAGGGCTCACAAACCGCTGCTAGGAGGTTTTGACAAGAACAGGGAAGTTTTCTTATGCCCTAAGAAAACCATTCGGCTCAGGTACTCGCTTGCTCCAAGTAACGAGTGTCTGACCATCAGGTGTCCTGCTCTCTCCTGGAACAGGAGCAGGAGCAGCACAGGTACGAGCGCAGTCTAACTGCAGTCTGGGGGCAGTGTACAGACCTGTTATTCTGGAGCAGCAAGGCAAATCATGGCCATACTCACTAATTCTCACCTAAGTATGCTGAAGTACTTGATTTACAGTGCTTGATTTTCCCCTGCAGTGCTGCCCAGCCCAGGGTGAGTGCTCCTGCTGGGTGCAGGGCAGAAGTCAGCACCAGAAAATTCAGCCTGAGCAATGGAGCTGCAGGGCTTATCCTGATAAAACAAGATGGAAACTATACAAAGGACAAAAATAAAAGACAAAAGAGGCCATATGCAGACACACTGGTACCTCCCTTCTCAGAGATGCTCACAGTAGCAGAACTGCTCAAAGGAATTAGAAATGTCCAACCCCAGGCTGCCAGCATTTGAAGGCAGCTACCCACAGCTTCTCTGCCAGCAGCCAGCTGGTCTAGCTAGTAAACCACGGCAGACAGAAGGATGTGAGAGGTGCCCAGATGGAGGTAGTTTGTCTAGATGAGAGAGGCTTCACTGAACCTACAAGGAGAACCAGCATCCCCTCGGAGCGTGGGCGGAGGTGGGAGAAGGCACATACACACCTCGAACACCCTGTAAGATGTAACAAAACCAAGCAGGAATGCGAGCCAGTGAACAGGAAAGGATCCAAACACAACTGTGCTGCTCAAAAGCGAAGCTCAGACTTCTGAGAAGGGGGCTGAGGGTACTGTTTTGTAAATGCAGAAAACTGGAGCTGAGTGCTTGCCTCAGAAGCATGATCTCCGAAGGCTGAACCTGGGCTTGAGCAGAGCCAGGCAGCAGAGCTTCGCCACTGACAGCTGGGACTGGGATGTGGATCAGAGCTGCATTTGGAGAGGCTCCTACCCGGTTTATAGATTTGAGCTGTACAGAAAAGACCTTCAAGACAGCTCTGACAGCAACTGAAGGAGACAGCAGGCACCAAGTAAAGTCAGTGGTCTGGAAAACCTGGGCATTACCGTTCTTCACAGAACCTGATGTTCTCAACCTTTATTAATACTCATGAAGAGTTATTAATACTCACTCATGAAGAAAGCTAACGAGCTAAGGAAAACAGAGCAGGGACTGCCACAGCCAAAGTCAAGCACGCTGCATGCAGAGACAAAGCCACCTTGGCGTGCCGTGGAAGAACCTGCAGTTTGTTCAGACACACCTCTCCAGCTCTGTGCTATCTGCACCAGGAGCACGCAGGGACACAAACACATCTCTGTGGTTTGTGCTGGAATCCCCAGGGATTACCCAGCAGTATCAGGCTCAGAAGAACAGGTCTCTGCTGGGAGTTATGTAAACTATGGGTAACAGAGGATAACTGTCAGCATCACCCTGAAGGTGGGTGCCAGATGTCACACCATGCTCACCTTTGCGTTTCAAAGACATCAAGGAACGAAAGAATCCCGAAGCTGTGCTGTTTGCCCCAGGCAGCTTTGGGTCTTCCTCTCCCATGAGCTGGGCCAGCTCTGCCCCAGGCAGGTCGATGAGCCTGGTGATGTTGCTGACAACCAGCTCTGTGAACACCTCTGGCTTTTCATGGCGCAGCTTTTCCACGAAGAAGTCAGGATTGAAGATGATGGGCTGGCTGCGGAGGGAGGAGTCATTGCAAATGACAAGGTTGCAGATGGCATCGCTAGAAAACAAAAAAAGAGAAGGAGAAAAAAATAAAGCAACTCATCACTTGTACAGCCAGCTGGTGTGCCCCAGAGGAGACATCTGCTGACACAGGAGCTACCAGTCTATACCACCAGCACTGTCTGTCTTTGGTGAGCGTTCAGCACCGTGTGGTTACGTTTCCCTTTGGAGCTAAAACATTTCTGGGCTGTTTGCACAACGCAGCCATGCCTGGCACTCCATGGTGTGATGGCCAAATACGCAGCCCAACCAAAGAAACACACTGCATCCACATCCTCCTAGCTCAGGCAGCAATGACATCCAACATTTTACATCAAATTGCCACCATCAGTCATAAATAAGTTTGGTGCTGTCTCCTTTCCTCCCAGAAATTCACTCCCACTGGCCTGAAATTCTAAATCCCAATCTAAATATGTTCATGGACAGCTCACACCCAGCAGTTCCCGTTGCTGTCCCAATCTCACTACCCTTCTAGCGATAAATAGGAAGTCACCTTGCCCTGGGGCTCTGTTTTTAGGACCATGATTTTGTCACAGCACTGGCTCACAGTACTGCTAGGGATCCAGGTGACAAACTGCCACATTTTTGCTGCCCACCAGCCACCATAACTGCCCAGCTGTGCACTCCCAGCCTGGAGCAAGTGTGAACCCATCAGTGCTAGGACAAGCCACTCGAGATCAGTTCTGTAGGATCTTCTCACTGGGAAGAGCCTGGCCCCATCCCCTTGACACCCTCCGTTCAGATACACACTGAGCAGTCCCCTTGAGCCTTCTCTTCTCCATGCCAGCTCCCTCAGCCTTTCCCCATATGGGATGCCCCCATCTCTTACATCCCTTAGCCATTTTAGCAGCCCTTCACTGAACTCGCTCCAGGAGCTCCACATCTCTCTTGCCTCTTCTTCAGGCTGTTTTTAATCTGACCTCCCAATTCTCTGCTGCCACCCACCTTCTCCAGCTCGACAGCTTTTCACGTGGCATGGGAAAAGGGATGCATCCGAGACGCTGCTCTGCCGAGGGTTATCTGCAACAGGTACTTAGCCCTGGCAGAGGTTAGGCAAATCACATTGCCCACGTCTAAAAATAAAGCTATCAAAGGGATCCCGGTTTAATCAGCTCTTCACCATGCTCACGCTGAACTCAGCCTGATTTCCACCTATCTCTAGGTCTTTCATCACCACCTTCCCACCACTGTCTCAAAGGCTCGCACACTTCTGAAGCCGTGCCCAGAGGCTGGCGCCTCCCTTGCCTCTCCTCTCCCTCTTTTAAGTAAAAGTGAGGATTGGTGTCACGAATCCCCAGTCACAAGCTCCTGCCACGATGCCCCCCCTTAGCCGCAAAGCCTCCCTGTCCCAGGAGGCTGCCCACTGCCCGGCTCGCACACACTGCCTGCTTTCACTCGCTGACATTTCCAGTCCCACCAGCTTTTTCCTTCGAGAAAAAAAGGCGCTGAACTCACGGGACACCAGGCGCTCAGCAGCACTTGCGCCATGAGAACCCCCCCAAACCCCTCTCCCCCTGCCAGCGCTCCCCGTGGATGCCTGAGGCTCCTTCGGGAGGCTGGAGGGGAGGCAGGTCTGTGAGGCAGACGGCGCGGCAGGCTGCCAGGCCAGCCAGCATTTCGGAGAGCTCCGCAAGGTTCCCAGCTGCACGGCTCGCAGCAGCCTGGGGAGCACGCTGCCGACTCCAACTGGGGGCCACATTTTCCCCCAGCACCTCCCAGTGCGTTTTTCAGCACTTTGTTCGACGCCATAAATCAGGACCGAAAACGCATCAGCTGCCAAAAAGCAGCCATCCATCAACCCGATCATCCTCATGTGTCATCGCACGGGGCTGTGACACACCAGCAGTGCCAGCCCCGAGCCCCACCACCCCTCCTCCCGTGGCACCGCAGCCCCCGAGCGGGGTCAGTAGCGGGTGGACAGGCCCAGTGACCCCGCCGGCAGCGATCCCGCTCGCTGTTTCCCCACAGGGAGGATTTGCAAATACCCCGCAGCCGTTACATGGAGAAGCACGGATGGTCTGCGCCCCCCGGCCACCAGACAGCTCGGTTCGGAGGAAGGAAATCAAACAATGTCGTCAGCTAGAGCTGACTGGCGGGACTCCTCTGCGCAGCCGGCGTTCGGGCTGCTCAAGGTTTAGCCACGTTTACTGCGAGAAAAGAAATAGAAAAAAAGTAAATTTCTTACATGAGTGCTGAGAGCTTTTGGAGAGGCATTAGGAAGCAGAGACAGGGGAAAGAACTTGCTCCTTGTTTGCAGCAACAAAAGAAACCTGCCTGTCCCAGCACAGCCTATGCAAATCCCACGCATGCTACGAGACACAAGGGCGCATTATTGGGGCTGAAAGGCCCCCTTGGCACACACTGGGCATCAGCCTTCACGCAGAGACAAAACAGAAAAGAAAAGCTGGACAAATTGATTCATGTCTCTTGCCAAAGGCTGCGTAGCTGGAGTTTAACGGCAAATAACTCCTACATGGAAACCGGGGCTCTGAATCAGGAGCGGCGCGACATTAAGTGCTCTCCACCTGTATCTAAGAGGGGTCCACAAAGCAGCCCCAAACCTATGGGTTTGCCATGAGGAAAGCTGTGCAAACGCGTTCCCAGCAGCGGCACCAGCGGGACAATACCGACGTTCCCTAGCCGCACAGCCCCGTGCCCAGGAGCCTTGCTCGAGACGCTCCCAGCCCCTGCCTCTCCCACTTTTAGATCATTTCAAAGGCTAAAGACAGCCTGCGAGCTGGGAACAGCCCCGTCCCTTGCCGTTTGCCACAATGGCTGTGCCACCATGTGCCGCTCTCCCACTCCCGTTCCTCCTGCCACAGCTGGGACCAGCCCCGTGCGCCCTCATTGTGGCGCTGCGAGGAGCCACTTCGTTCTGAGAGGTCACTTTATTAGCACGGAAAATTTGCCTTTGTGCCGTTATTGCTAATCAAAATGGAAATGCGGAGCACCCCCCCCGTTTCTGAAGCCCCCACCGGCCCCCCGCACAATAACCCTGCCAATCCTCGGTGCCGCGCACACCACAACCTTCGGAGAGCCGTGTGCCCCATCTGCTGCTTTCCCCTTAAAAAAGGAAGATGGATGCACTCTGCCTACACTCGGTTTATGTAACAGCAGCAAAGGGGAGACAAACAGTTATTCAGGGAGGTTTTTCGCTATTTTTTGTCCTTTAGCTCGCAAGTGGAGATGTATTTTTAGCTGCCGTGAGCTCGGATCGCTTTCCGACACGTCGAAAGGCAAAATAAAGGGCTAAATACATGTAGCTTCCTCTCTGATCCCATGAATAAAGTCAAATCCCAATGAATAATAAAACCTTGTACTAATAGGGTTGTGATTAAGACAGCAGATTAAAAAAAATGGGCCCTACATTGTGCCGAGCTTCTTGCCATTCTCGCATCTTTCCGGAGCGAAGCCTGTGATCCCGGGCAAGCCACAAAGCAAGCTGTCTGTCACAGCCGGCCTTCTTCCTTCAGGCATGACAGCCCCATCATTTCATGGGGAGCGGATGGCGCAGGAGGTCAAAATCGTGATGGATCAATTAATCCCTAAGGTAACTAGAGCCCATCCGGGGAAATGTCTTGGAAACGAGGACAAAAATGAGGTTTTAAGTGGCAAAACCTGGTGGTTGAACCTGCGGGTAGGAGCTTTGCAAGCAGGCAAATTAGCTCGCGTGGAAGCACGCTTGCATTTGGCTAGGTGAGACCTGCTGTTTTAGCAGCTTTTGCAGTTTTTATTTTTAATCGTTCCGACTCCACGCATGTGAAGGCAGAACCAGATGCAAGCAGCATGAAATAGAGCATAAAGAGAATGTGAGCCAGGACAGGGAAGGAAGGGGTACCTCTGGGGCAAGCATTCGCCGTGTTTGCCTGGCTGGGGAAGAGCTGGAGGCTGCTGATGTGCCGAATTGGGTGGGCACAACCATCCCCAGTGCCATTTTGTGTGCCTCGCACGGTGCCGCCAAAAAGCGAACACCTCCCTCACACCACGGCAGAGACTCACCACGGAGGAGTAACGGGATTAAGGAGCTGCTGAGGATAAGGCAGATAATGGAGGAAAATCTCCCCGTGTAATAACCAAACCTTTGGGCTGAGAAACAGGCAGGCTACCGCCGAGCAGCGAGCGCGGCGCGATAAGCAGCCAGGGAACACAGAGAGCGAGAGCCTCTTCAGCTGGCTGAGCACAAAGGGAGCCGGGATGGATGCAGGCTCGTGTTTCCCCGGGGAGGGAGCAGGAGCATCGCTCCCGCGCCCTGCCGGGGTAAGGAATCAATTACTGAGGCTGGCTGAAGGCCGTGCTCCAGAGCCCGAGAGGAGCCAGCCCAGATTCCGCCACGAGATGAAAGAAGCGGAGTGGAGCTATGCGCAATCGCTTTCAGAACAAAAGGAAGAGCAGACAAATTATTTCCTACGTTAAAAATAAATAAATAAAAAATAAAAGATCCCTAAAGGGAACAGACTGCGGGGCCATGGGAAGCGACTCCGCAGTTCGGGGTGTTTTGAGGACTGCACTCCAGGCTGACATTCTCGCAGGGCAGCCTAACAAAGATCACATTCAGCCCTCCCATTCAGCACAGCAACTCTTCCCGGGGTGACCGATTCTCCTCCGAGAAATGTCAAGAAAAACACGCCACGGTTTCTGCCTCGGGTTGTGCTCATAAGGCCCATGAGGGCAAAGAGCCCTTTGTGATGGGCGCAGAGCACGCAGCACAGCGGGTGCCAAGCCTTGACCGCTGTTCCTAGACTTAATCCGAGCGAGCCATAATAGCAAACACCGCCTGCTTTAATTGCTGCTTTGCTTTCTTCACCCCCAAACAGCTAACACGGAGCGAATCAGCCTTTTGGCTACGGGAATCAGATAATAATATACAATTTAAACAGCGGGGAGGCGGGGAACAAAGCTGCTATTATGTGCCAGCAGCCTGTGCTGGACAACCTGCAACTGAGGCGACGCCCGGCCATCTTTCGGACATGGGGTAAATTGGCCGTCCACATCCCTGCTGCAACCCACAGATTCAAATCCTGCTTCAGCAAAGGCCTCGGCAACATCAGCTGCACATCTGTGGTGCGCAGCCGAGGCAGGCAGACCTACCTGGGAGGATAAAAGGGCTGGGGGGAGCGTGCCTTGGAAGAAGCCGGGAGCGCAACGCGGTATGAGCCAGGCTGCAGTGGCCAGACAGCTTTGTACATGGGAAACGTCGGGAAATTTACATTTACAGCATGATTTTCTCCGAGTTTGACCTCAGTGAATTCTTTTATGGTATTTTTCAGAAGGTCCACAGGAAGATTGTGATGTGGCCGAAGCAGTACTTCAATCGGCTGCCAGCACAACATCAGAGCACCCGGCTGCCTTCTGGTCCTAAAAGGAGACAAACTGAAAGGGAAGACAAACTCAAAGGCACCCCGGAGGAGCTGCAGGCTCATCACAGCGCTCCTCACCCAGCAGGTGATCCCGCAGCGCACCCAGGGCTCCGCAGACACACCGAAACCCCGCGATTTTGCATGAGGGATTTGCAAGTTGGTGCGTCTGCCCTAGCGCAGCCTAACAGCTCTAAATAAATAACAACCCCGTCCTCCTGCCTTTCAATGTGGTACCAAGTTTGTAAATGTCTTTATTTTAATGTAAGCCCCTCCAGGAAGCAGCTCGAAAGGAGCAGCCTCAGATCCAATCATGGTTTCAGTGAAGCCAGCACCAAAACTGAGCCTTTTCAGGCAGCAGCTGCCTCGCCTCATTACTGCTCCTTTCACTTTTATCGCAGGGGCACTGGGAACCTCAGTCACAGCTGGGGACTCCGCTGCGCTCCGTGCTGTACGAACACAGAACAAAGGCACTACCCCGTCTTCAGAGGGCTAAAGCTGAAATGAATGCTGGAGGGACGGAAGAGAGGAGGAATCCCAAGAGGAGAGGCAGTGCTATCAGTCAGCGTGACTGATAACTCAACTCTGCCAGCTTTTCTGGAGGCACTGTTAAAAAGGAGGGCGAGGAAGGACGGGGGAAATAATCAGGTCACGCTGCAGACATTTAGAGCAAAGCCAGCTTGTGCACGAGGGCGGCGTGGGGCTGCGCACAAAGCAGCGGGTCCGAGACACGTCATGCAGGGTGATGGGACTTGGGGAGTGAGCCGAGGCAGCCTGAGAGCCCCCTGCAGCCCCTTCCCACCACCCAGAAGCATCCTGCCCGCCTTGGAGAAGGTCACCGGGTCCTGGGGCTTGGGGACAGCCTGGCACAGGCAGCAGGGGCTGTCATCAGAGGGTGAACACCAGCCAGGTCCGCCTGCCATGGTACGTACCCACACGTGCTGCAGGTGCTGCCCCTTGGATGAGCTGAAATTAGCTTGATTGTTCCTTTAAAGCCTCCAGCATTTAAATTTTAAGTCCTTTGATACACTTTAAAACACCCGTGACCACTGCCAGCTCCCACCTCAGGTGGGAAGGGTTTGTACCAGCAGAAGCTGGTGCAGTTTTCTCTGCATAGCTATAACCGTGACACAATGCATCTCTTTTGTTGTTTCCCTTTCCTGACACACCATTTGCTTTGGGAACACCGCACCGCAGACCTGAGTTTTTCAGCAGACCACTTGGCACCACGGCAGGGATCTGCCAGGGCTGCTGCCTCCCACAGCCAGCGCAGGATGTCAAAGCCCTTCTCACCAGAAAGCCCCTGCAGACCCCACGGAGTGGGGCAGGGGCCGTGTCCCAGGTTCCAGATGTGTAAAATCCCACAAGCTGGAGCGGCGACGAGGCTCACCTGGCTACGTGCCAGCCCTCCAGCAAGCCGCTGACATCTGGCCGGGGCTACGAGGCGCACAGAGAGGCAGGAGCTGCGCCAATAAACCAACTCCCCCAGCCCAGCAGAGCAGGAGCCTGCCAGGGGGGATTTGGGGCAGGCTAGGATGTCAAAAGCTGGATGCAGCCCGCTCCTCCACAGCTCGCAGGGCTGCAGAGTGCCCTTGTGGAAGCCCCAAGGCGTTCCAGCATCCTGTCTGAACTCCAGCTAAAACAAAACGGGAAACCAATGCTGGCTCCCCTGAGAACGCGCGGCCTCTGCAAAATCAGCGCTGCCACACTACCGCTCAAGAAGAAAGGATGTTTCTGGGCGGACTCCAAATTATTAGAGGTTTACAGGCCAAAAGCAAACATATTAGAAGTTTTTGTTAGCCAGCTGGCAGGCAATTATTTAAGCAGCTTATCGCATTCCCCGCTATCTGCGGTTTCTGAACAACAACAAAAAAAAATACGAGGGAACTCTAGATAGCTTTATGTGATTACCTAGCGCAGGGGTGAGAAAGGCCAAGAGCCAGGGAGCGAGGCTGGACCTGAGAAGTACAAGGAGAGGCTGGGACCCAGCAGACGTATGTGTGCCCATGGCCTCAGCGCTGCCCAGGCTCTACACCACGTTCCCAAGAGGAACATGACTTTGGTGCGATCACTGAGCACGAGCCATCGCTCCCACCCTGCCGTCTCCTTCCCGTCTGCCTGTGCCTCTGGTGAAAGCAGCACATGGCTGCCCTTTGGGACAAGGGATTCAGCTTCCAGCATCCCGGCCGCACCCAGGCACCTTTCAGCAGCGCTGGTGAAGCCCAGGGGCATTTCCATGTGCATGCGAATGTGCACACAGCGCCCAGGCGATGAGTGGGCTGGCGAGGAGACCCAGACGCTGCTCTGGGAGATGTGTGCACGCCGCTCTCCCCCTTCAGACAAACACACAACCGACTGAAGCACAGCAGAACAAGGATCCCGTTGTGCGAGCCCATCCCAGGCCCTGCATGGGAACAGGAGGGGGTGTCACACGCGAACATACACACATACAAACGCCTCGACGTTTGGCCATGAAGCCAGGCCTCCAGCGAGCACATCCCTGTCTGCAGCAGGACACAGAGGGCAATTGTCCCCTCTCAGGGCCTGTTTACGACGTGAGCCGTGCTCCAGCTGCTCGGGGACGCTGCCCAGGGGCTGGAAACCTCCCCCCTCAGCCACCTCCCCCCTCAGCCTCCCCTCAGCCACCTCCCCCCTCAGCCTCCCCCTCAGCCTCCCCCTCAGCCTCCCCCTCAGCCTCCCCCTCAGCCTCCCCCTCAGCCTCCCCCTCAGCCCCTACCTGCGGCCGCCCCTCCCGCCGGCTGCCGGCGCTCCCGCCGCCATTTCAGCTCATACCTGCCGCCCCGCCTCCCCATTGGCCCGCCGTGCCACCCGCGGGCCCGCCCCCTTCCTGGATCCCGCCCTGCCATTGGTTGCAGACAAAGGCGCCCCGCCGCCGTTGGTCGGTTCGAACGAGCACTGGGCCAACGAATGCGCGCGGCGGCGCAACGGATACCGCCCCCCCGCGCGCGGGGCACGCTGGGAGTTGTAGGCGAGAGGGAGGTGGAGGGGCGAGGAGGGTGAGGGCCATTTTGCCTGGGGCTGAGCATCCCCTGGGGCTGGGGGTGCGGGGGGAGCCCGCACGGCGCCAGGCAGGGGCCAGGAGGCTGCTTGCTGCCTGCAGGGCCGCCACCTGCCAGCCTGGGGCTGTGCGCAGAGCTGTGGTGGTAGCACTCAGTACCCACACACCAGGCAGCCCAAATTTTAGCATTCAGTATAAAAATGTACACGGCTGCCCTCCTAAGGGAGCTTTAAAACGTGGTTTATAAGCAAATTGTGCAGCAGGACCTGCCCCGGCCTGCAGAGACAACACGGTGCTGCAGAAGCACCCATAAACCCCAATGCCTACCCCCAAAAACCTCAGCTACTGTCTCTGCACTAACCTTTTATAACCTTTGTTCACCATTAAGGAGAAATACAAGGATGAGAAACAACAGACAAGCACTTTTCTTCCTCTTTTCCATTCTGCATGAAGCACCTGCCTTGCCCCTAGCCACAGTCCCCGTTCCCCTGCACACTCGGTACACACAGGTTTGCACGCAGCATACAGCAGCTTTTGGTTATGAAAAAAACACTTTTTAGGAACAGTAAGTGAAAGGGTAGATCAGAACGCTGAGGGGACTGGAAATTAATCTGACAGGTTTTTTTTAATTGACTAGATTTCAGCTGGAGTGGTCCCCTGGCATCTTAAACCTCCGCACTTAATTATCTCGCTGCCACTCATTTCGGCACAAACACCAAGTTCCTCTCATGCTACCGCCCCCAGGAGGGTTTCTCCCGTCCCTGCACCTCACTGTGTGCCAAATCTTCACACTGCGGAGGCCCAGGTGTGCCAGCAAGGAGCCCCAAGGGCACTGCGGTGTGCTCAGTGTGCGAGGGTCCAGCCCTGCAGGATGCAGGAGGGGACAGCCCCCAGGGCACATTTGTCCCTCACAGGGGGACGTGGCACCCCTCACCCTGCCCCACAGCAGGGCTGCCCTAGGGCTCCCCTGGGATGCAGCTCTGCTCCCTGCCAGGGGCAGCTGCTGCTGGGGAGGGGGCTTGAGTCCCAGCCAGCCCCCCCCGGGCAGGATGACGTCTCCTCTCCCAGGGTTTCTATTGCATTACATGATTAATTAGCTGATTAACAAGATGTTGTTGTGGAAGAATCTGTTCTCTGGACACCGGCTCAGGCAACACCATCCTCTGTGCTAATGAAACTCTTCTGTTCCACGCAGGCGTGCACTAATTTAAGCAACAACATGCAAATGAAGAACAATACAGTGAGTAATCTGGAGCTTTTAAATGAATTAGCTACAGCCTTCTCCAGGCTCTGTCTCCAAGGAGAGAAGAGAGCAGGAAGATAGATGGCTCCAGCGGGCCCAGAGCCACAGGGTACAGGTGCTGGCTGGCTTGGAAGGTGACCTCCATCTGTCCCACCATGTCCTGCCCTCAGGGGATGGAGGAGCCAGGCCTCCCCCTCAAGCTTTTAAAGGGATCATGAAACAACAAAAAGCAGAGAAGAGCCACAAAACTGGATTTGCAGCCTCCAGCAAGCAGCCTGCAGTAAGAGGCTGAACAAGCACAATCCGTTTAGCTTGTTAGGAGTCTGAAAAGCATTACAACTCCAGAACATAAGCTACCACAACATGAAATGACAAAAGACTAAAGGCTTCTTAACACAGAAGAGGAAAGGGAAGCCAGATCTGTTCACAAACGCGTGTTCTTTGCACCATGAGCCATGGGACCTGTACCCTCCAGCCACTGCCCTCACCTCCATTCTTTTCTTCAGCATGCTTTGGCCAAACCCCATCTTTTGGGCTCGGTGCAGAAGTAACTGAGTGAGAACTGATACTTAGGCCAACCTGAGATGTCTGGGGCAGCTGAAGGTTCGGGGTTATTGGTGCTGCTTGGGTGCAGGTGGTAGGGAGGTGGTGAGAGCGGGGGAAAGGCCCACACAGCTCTCACAGGTAAGACAAAGGGCCAGCCAGCGAGGTTAGCAGCAGCAGCAGCTTTTCAGACAATTAGAAGAAAAATGCAACAAACTCTTCCTGCCTTGCAAGCAGGCCTGGCTGAACTGATCAAAGCAGAGGCAGAAACCTGTGACAGCCAAAGAGCAGACACAGCGCCTGTGGCACAGAGCCCACAGCTGAGGGATG
The DNA here is from genome assembly GCF_047663525.1 of Anas platyrhynchos. NCBI lineage: Eukaryota > Metazoa > Chordata > Aves > Anseriformes > Anatidae > Anas > Anas platyrhynchos. Next base: position 26,897,558 of record NC_092592.1, on the reverse strand, counting down.
GCCCAGGAAAGTCACCCCGTGCTGAGTGATGGGGTTGTACAAGGACACGGGCTGCAGCAGAGAACTTCCCACCAGCTCTGGCTTCTCCTCCCAGCCAGCCCCCTCGCCGCTCTCCATGCCACAGCCTTGCTGCTGGCAGCCCCCAGCCCCACCGTGCTGGTGCCCTGCGGGGTGCCATCACCAGGACCAGCTGCACCGCAGGAGATGTGCTGAGGGCAGTGTTCACAGGAAGGAGAAGATAAATCAAGGCCGGGTGTGAACAAGGGGTGTTTATCAATACAGGGAGTTCATCACATTACTCGCTCTCACACACACACACAGCTGCACCAGGCAACCCAGCACTTTCCTCCAGGGCAGGGCTCAGGCCATGAGTCCATAGGGTGGCACATCCCAAGGGGTCTCCACTCATGAAGTCCCTGTCCCACGGCTCCTCGATGTCGCAGGGTGTTACCAGGCCTTGGTAGGTGCAGGCAAAGCCTCCAAAACCTCCTCAGGGGCGCCGGTTCTTCAGGTGGCTCTTGCGGCCGGCCTTGGCCCCACGCTGGGCACCCTTCATCAGGCCCTTGAACTGGCCCTGCATTTTCGCCTGCTTCCTGGGGGGAGAAAGGGGACAAAGGCCATGTTAATGTGGGCATGGGGCACAGCCAGCCCCTCCACAAGGTTGCTCCAAGCTCTGCAAGGAGCAGTGCTGGCAGGGAGCCCCCAAACCCACAAAAAATGACAACAATGAGCAGCATCAGGCCCAGGTTTGACCCCGTTCCCCACCCCGTGCCCTTCCCAGCCAGTCCCACCTTTTGTTGAGCTTAGCCCTGTTCAGGGGGATGTAGGCATAGGGGTCGAGCTGGCCCTTCTTCTTCACGTCACCTTTGCCTTTCTGTGGGAGATATTGACACAGAGGAAGATGAAGCACAAAGTTAGATGCCTACGTCCCCTTCTGGACAACCCCAGCACACGGTCACCCCAAAAACAATACTGCATAGCCCCTGGGACTGATCTCCCACCCAGGTGATGCTGCAGCACCAGGCACCTGCCTTGAGTGCTGAGCAGGAACCAGCCACCAAGGGCCAAGATTTTTAGAGGTACCGTGTGTTTTGGCAGCTCCTCTTGGAGCAGAGATGCCCCCAGTGCTTCCTGCCCCCAGACCTGCAGCAATCCTGCCCCAGCAGAGCCCAACGCTCCCCTCCCCAGGCCCTGCCACTCCTGGGGCCCTCACCTTGGCTCTGTACTCTGCACCAAAGGCTGGCTCCTTGCCCAGCTGCCGGTGGATCCCAGAGCCTCCAGCTGCAAAAGGAGTGTGTGTGTTGGCAGGGTCTGCCCGGGCATGGCTCCCCCCTCCCCAGCTCCCATGCTGGGACAAACCAGGGCTGGGGGAGCTGCTCCTGCCTCCTGCTCCTGGGTGCAAGGGCAGAAGAGCAGCACAGAACCATGACAACTTCATCTGAGCAAAGACCTCTGCTCCAGCTGGCTTGGAGCAGCCCAGCATGGAGGGTACATGGTTAGGGTCCTTGCAGAGCAGGGATGTGATGTGCAATTACCTCTGTACTGAGGGTAGCTCCCGGCCTCTGGTTCCTCATCGTCTGCCTCCTCTCTGAACCGACGCTTCTGGCTCTTCTTCTGCAGGAGGAGGACACGGGGTCCCTGCAGCTGCCTTGTCCTTGCAGCGCTGCCCCCCACGGACCCACGACCTCCTGCTTCCTTCCACAGGCCTTCCACAACCCCCACGCACACCCCTTGTCCCAAGCCAGCCTCCTGTCCCCTCCAAGCAGCTGGTGTGTGTCCTGTGTTCCCTCTGGCCTCTCGGGCAGCTCAGAGCTGCAGCTCGGGCACCCCCCACCTCCCCAGGACCACGCGCCCCACACTCACAGTGCGAAGGCCCACGTCTTGCAGCACGTCTGCCACCTCCTCATCCACACCTACAGCACGAGACAAGGGGGTCAGGGCAAGGCACAGGGCAGCCCCTGCACCGTGGCAGCATCCAGGGCAGGGAGCCCCTGCCGAACCATCACAGGTGGCCGTGTTCCTCCCAGTCGGCTCACATTCCCCCAAACTCCCGTGGATGCACAGACAGGATAAAAAAAAAAAACACAGGGAGTGTCAGAGCAGGTCAAGCGTAGTCTCTGCCAGCCCAGACAGTACCTTTAGCTCCATCATTCTCCATCTCCTCCTCCTCGTCGTGGATGATCAGGCGCCCATCCTCAGCCACCTGGAAGTCGTGCTTCACTTTTCTGGACCTCTTGGGGGCTGGCTCAGTGGCTGCACGTGGAGAGATGGGTCAATGGCCCACTTCCAGAGCAGCCGGACCCCAGGGTCCCCGTGCAATGCACCACCCCCTGCCCCAGCCACCCCAAAGGCTCTGCTCCTCACCCAGCACCCGCTGGGACACATTGGGGTCCAGGAAGTTGAGGGGCTCGTCCTCTTCCCCTTCCTTCAGCCACGCCTGCCCCTTCTGCCGTGCTTGCTTCTTCCGCGCCTTGCCTCGCTGCCGTTCCTCCTCTTCCTCCTCCGAGTCCTCTGAGTCTGCCAGGATCTCCTCCATGCTGGGCACACGGCAGAGAGGACGATGGAAATGGAACAAGCTGGGGGTGCAGACCCCAAAACGCCCCACAGCAGGCTCTGCGTTGGGGCTGCTTCTACTTCACCCCCAGCCCGTCTTTACCTGTCTCCTCGGGGCTGAGCTGCTTCCTCCTCCTCCTCCTCCTCTGTCTCTGCAGCCGCCTGCCTCAGGGCTCGCTGCTTGCGGCTGCGGGCTTCAGCCTTGCGGATGTTCACCAGCACCTTGTGGTACTCGGCTGGCAGCAGCCCCTGCACCAGCTCGAAGCTGCGGGGAGCACACAGAGCCCTCAGCGCCCGTAGCGCAGCTCCCAGGCCTCCTGTGATGCTTCCCGGGAGCCCTCCCACCGCCCCGGGAGCCGCCGTGCGCCCGACTCACCCGAACTTGCGGATGAACTTGGTGAAGAGGTTTCGCAGCTTCATGCGGAAGTGGCGCCTCATGTCATCCGAGAGGGCCCCCACGGCTTCCAGCTGCCGACAGACACCCCTGAGATCACAGCCCCCCAGCCTCACACCCTCCTGCACCTCCCTGCATCCCCGCGTGCCGCAGGCAGGGCTGCGGGGAGGTCTCCCTGCTTGGTTTGTGGGCAAATCCATGCCAATATTTGGGAGAGGAGCCCCCTCGCTGCCCTCCCTGCCACCAGGACCAAGGCTATGCCCCCTTGGCTCCCAGGCAGGAGCAGGGCACAGCCCCCAAGGCAGCTCTGCCCTGCCACCCCTCGCGCTGGGCACTCACCATGGTCTGGACGTGCTTGGCCAGCAGCTTGGTGTCCACCAGCAGCAGCACGACCTTGAGGAAGCCCAGCGCAGCCTTCACCACGTCGCGCGTGCGGGAGCCCAGCAGCAGGCAGACGTTCTGCAGGAGCTGCTCCACCACGCTCAGCCCCATATGATCTGCGACCACAGCAGGGCTCAGCCCGTGCCCGGCCCCGCTGCGCCCCACACCCTGTGCCCCACACATCCTCCCCTCACCTTTAAACTCGAAGAAGAGGCGGGTGAGCGCCAGCACGGTGCAGCTGATCATGGTGACCGAGCCCGTGAGCCCTGCGTACACCAGGAGCAGGAACCGCTCCATGGCCTCTGCGAAAGAGGAGTGACTCAGGAACTGCTCCCCTCATGCCCCGCAGCCCTCCTGGCCCGTTTTGGGGCCAGGCACGGGTCTGACTGCCTGGATCAGAGCCCAAGGCAGCCGCTCACCTTGGGGAGTGGGTCCGAAGCGGATGAAGGCGTTCCCCATCTCCACCAGCAGCACGAAGGCGTTCTTGCGGGCCCCCGCCGACACCTCCTTGGTGCAGAGGATGACCTGGAGGCACAGCGGTGGGTCACAGCCCCACTCACACACACCTCGGCCGCGAGCCCCTGGGTCCCACGCTCACCTCTGGGACCAGGGCGGTGACGAAGGGCTCGTGCTCAGCCGAGAGCTGCTTCACGATGTGGAACAGGCACTTCAGCCGCGGCTGGGGAGAGAAACAGCCCGGTGCTGAGACCCAGGGAGGCAGCCCCGGCCCCTGCCCGCAGCAGCTCTGGTTCTCACCCTCTTGGCCGGGGATGCCGCGCTCTTGAGCGAGTCCAGCAGCGCTGCCTGCAGCTCCTCCAGGTGCGAGCGGACGAAGGCTTGGCAGGGGGCATGGGGAGCAGCACACACCTCCTCCAGCACCCGGTACGCCTTCTTCTGCATGCTGCGCTCCTTGCTCTGCGGGGACAGCCAGCGGCACTGTCAGGGTGGCCCCTTGGCACGGCGTCACCCTGCGCCCCCGTCCTGCAGCACGGCTGCAGGGTGGAAGCAAGAACAAGGCGCCCCCCTGCTGACCTGCAGGGAAGGCTGGATGGTGCTGTACAGGGAGCCCAGGGACTGCTCGTCGGCGTAGGGAGCCATTGCCACCACCAGATCCAGGAGGGAGAGCCTGGAGCAGAGAGGGGTGAGCAGGTAGGTAGCTGCAGGGTCCCCGACCACGCTGGGACTCTGCTTTCGAGTCCCATTTGATGCACGGGAGCGGCAGGTCCTACACAGGACAGCCTGGGTGCCCCCAGTGCTGCAGCATCCCCTGGTAGCACCATTCCTGCACATTACCTGGCAAACTCTGAGCTCTCAGGACTGGTCAGCTTCTCGCTGGCTTTCTGCAGGAACCCGCACACCATCTGCAGGGCAGGCACACGGTCAGGACTCCCCCTCCTGCTCCCCGTGGGCACTGGGGCTCAGGATTGCAGCCCCCAGTCGCGCTGCATCAGGGCCCTGTCTCCATCCCTCCCCTGCTGCGGGCTCCCTCGCAGAGCCTCCCCGTTTCCCCATGAAACGAGGCAAACCACGAGGTGCCCCTGCGCTCACCTGGGGGTCAGTGATGGTCAGGTAGGCACGCACGGTGTCCAGCACGGAGCGGCGCTGCGTGCTGCTGCTGCCCTCCTCCTGGGGCTGGCTGTACACGTTGAAGAGGATGGGCAGGAAGTTTTTGGCAAAGCGACCCACTTCTGCTCGCTCCGCGTCTGGGGTGAGAAGGACAGGGGGCGGCGTGGATCAGTAGGGCCATCAGCCCCCACCCCTGCCCTCAGCGGGTCGCTGCAGGGCACAGGACCCCCCGGTACCCCAGCAGAGCCCCCGACCTGTCTCGCAGCCCCGGTGGATGAGGGTGCGCAGGGCCTGGCACACGGTGGGGCGGAGGTCCGGGCGCTCGCTGATGGCCATGCCCAGGGTGCGTGCCAGCCCTTTGAAGGCCCCCAGCACGTCCGTGGGGTGGGTGCAGAAGCCGGGCAGCAGGCTCCAGACCTAGAACGTGCAGGAAGGAGGGGGAGGCGGGCAGCCTTTGGCCAGGACACCGCCGCCCAGCCTGGCACTATGGATACACCACAGCAGGGGGGGAGGCACCCCTCGTTACCTGCCACTGCAGTGTGTCGTAGATCTTGGACTCCAGGCTCTTCCCAGCCTGGGAAAATTCCAGGGCTGTGAAAGAAAAGGGAGGGATGAGCAGAGAGGCAGAAGTAGCAGAGCGCTGCAGCCCCCCCCACACCGCCCCTCCTCACCTCTGCTCTTCAGGGTGGCCGCTAAAGGCAAGAAGTAGCTGGTGAAGAAGCCGAGCCGTGCGCCCTGCACGTAGTCCCGCAGCACGGGCAGCAGCCAGCTGCGGGGGAAATCCAGGTTCTCCCTGGGGAGGGAGCGCACAGGTCAGGGGGAGCACGGGGTGCTGCCAGCACCAGCCCCAGAGCTTGTGCCCAGCACCGTGGGGAGGCAGCAGGGCTGGAAAGCAGCAGCCGTGGTGCCCCCAGGCCCTGGCTTCCCACTGCTGGGGGCTGTGCTCACTCCTTGCCGTCGATCTGCAGGGGCACAGCTTCCAGCAGCACCTCGGGGCCCATGGCAGCCACTGCAGCCCCCACCGCCTGGTCCACTTCAGCCGTGTAGGGGAAGTGCGGGGAGAGACGCAGGTCACACAGAGACTGCAGGCACTGCGGGGACAGGGCAGGAGGTGACCGAGGGGCCGCAGAGGCCGGCTGGCCCCGCACAGCCTCCCCGCCAGGCTCACCTTCCTCATGATGGGGTGGCACTGCTTCCCGCACGACTCGAAGAAGATCTCCAGCACCTGCAGCACCTCGTCCCACGCCGCGTGGAAGCGATACGTCAGCCCGTCCTCCACCGACCTGGAGGGAAGGGACAGCGATGGGGACGCACCCAGCACCGTGCCACACAGCCTGCCAGCCCTGCTGGGGACCAGGCAGCAGCTGGAGCCCCAGGACGGCCTCTCCCAAAACCCACAGCCCCCACCTGAACATCTTGCAGAGGTAGGAGGCAGGGGCTGGGGCTGACGCGGTGACAGTGCCCAGCTCGTCCATGTGGGGAGCCACGCACTCGGTCAGGAGGTTCTGCAGGAGCAAACGTGGTAAAAAACAGGTTGGTGGTGGGCTGCGATGGGCCAGCCCCAGGCAGAGACCCCACCCTGGCCACCAGCAAGGACCAGGGCAGCTCGGCACCAACAAAACGGGCTGGGAGAGGGGTCCCCAGTCGGTACCTCGAGGGTCTGCGCCGCAGCTGACACCACCTGCGAGTGCGGGGACAGGAAGCAGTTCATGGCAGCCGAGAAGAGCCGGGGCAGGTGAGCCCAGCACAGGTCCTTCTGCAGCCTGGGGAAGGACGGGAGGCCGGTGAGACAGAGCTCGGCCTCTCCCCTGCCCGGCCCCAGCCCCAGCCTCTCCCCACCTGCCCAGGTTGACGTGCGCCTTCTCCATGGTCGACAGCCAGGTGAGCAGCGGCTGCAGGTCGCTGGCGCTAGGCACGTAGTCGTACAGCGCCTGGGGGAGCAGAGTGGTGCTGGGAAGGGTGGCGGTGGCAGCAGCCCCGTTCCCTCCCCGCCGCAGCACCCCGCACTCACGGTGATGATCTGGGCGTTGAGCTGTGCCGGCAGGCAGGAGGGGCCGGGCTGGGCGCTGAAGAGGCTGTAGAAGGCTTGCATGGCGCAGGCGGTCACCAGCTGCAAGGACACGGGGTCAGGAAGGACAGCTCCAGGGCAGATCCTTTGTGCTCCGTGCCCCAAAACAGGCCCTGCCCTACCCAGCCCCACGGGAAAGCCCCATCTCCCGCGGGGCAGCCTCCCTCTTCCATAGCAGCCAGGCCAGCGAGCCCCGGCTCTCCCTGGGGTGCTCCATGCTCAGATCTTGCCATTTCCAAGTCCTGCAGCCCGGCACAGCTCCAGGCACGGGGACATGGGGACACGAGGACACTCACCACGTGGCTGAGGGTCATGACTCTGAGCAGGGTCTCGCAGCACGTCTTCACCGCGGCCGCAGGGCAGCAGGGCAGCACGTCCCGCAGCAGGGACAGGACGTGCAGGGTGGTGGTGGCCTCCTTGGCGCCTGGGGGAGTGGAGCAGCACCCGTGCTTGTGACCACAGCTCTGCCTGACGCAGGGACCCCACGGCAGAGCTGGGGCTGACCCACAGACGTGGGGTGAACTGATGCCCTCCCCCAAACGCTTCTGAGCAGAACAGAACGGACAGAGGGCTCTGCAAACACCTTGAGCATCCCAACACCATCTCACGCCCCCTGGAGCTCCTCTCACAGCAACACAGAGTGCTGTGCTTTGTGCTGTTCCTTTCCAGTCCCCGTTCTTGCATGCTGCAGGGCCCTCATTCTTGGCCACACACCCCCTGTCCCGTACCTCCAGCTTTTTCAATCTCTTGCACGCAGAACTTGGCCGTGGAGGGTGCCGCCGGGTGATGCTCGGGGGCTGCATCTCCAAACATGAACTCGCTGCCCCTCAGGACAGAGCACACGCCATACTGAGCTGCTTTCCGCACCTGGGGAAGTTTGAATAGGTGTAGGAGCACCAGGAGCATAGCCAGCCCCCGAAACCAGCCCAGGAGGCAGCACAGGCACAGCCCAGGGCGCTGGGGACTCACCTTGGGCTTGGTGTGGACGCAGAAGCTCAGCAGGCCGTGGTAGACCTGCAGGGTGACAGGGTAGCTCCAGGCTGCCAGGTCCTGCTTGCGCAGCAGCGTGGCCAGGCAGGACAGGACCTACGGCAGGGGCAGCAACATCAGCACCATGCCCTGGAGACCCCCTCACCGCCCACCTAACCCCACACAGCTGCTGCTGCCTCTCCGATACTCACCCACCGCAGGGCAGAGGTGGAGCCGCTGCAGGCCTGCGAGGACACGATGCCCATGAAGGCTTTGGAGGTGTCCGAAAACTTCTTGATGAGCACCGGGCTCGGGACCCTGCAGGGGGAAGGGGCACAGGGTTGGCAGGCACACAGGGAACCACGCACCCGGCCTGCTGAGGGGGGGCAGTGCCTCTGGGCAGGGGCAGCTCTCCCTGCTCACCGCTTCAGCACCAGGTTGAGCAGGTAGGAAACAGCAGCCAGTGACTCCGGGGTGTCCACCGCCTCCAGCGTGGTCATCTGGGAACAGAAATTGGGTTTGCACCAACCCAGCCCTTCCCAAAGCCTGGGGGAAAGGGACTGGGAATCCAAGAGCAGCCTGACAGCACCTCGGCAGGAGAAGGACGCCCGGTGCACGTGTGGGGAGCACGTCACCCCTTTTGGGCACTCACCAGCGCAGCAAAGTACTCTGTCTCCGTCTCCTTGCCCCCCTGCGCGCGGATCACCTCCGTCACGGCCGCCAGCACCGCACAGATCTGTCAGGGCGTTACTGTGAGTGCCCGGGGTGTAACGGGCACCCCCGGGACCCCCAGTATCACCCAGTACCCCCCAGTATCCCCCAGTACCTCCTTGTGCGCGGCGGAGCTGGACTCCCAGAAGCGCTGCACCTTGCTGAAGGTGGCGTTGGAGCAGTCGCTCAGCCCGCTCAGGAAGGTTCCCGAGGACCTCTCCGTGGCGGCTTCACCCCCAGCTCCCCCCTCCTCCTCCTCCTCCTCCATGGGCAGGGCCCCCCCCTGCAGCTCATTGTGCAGCTTCACCGCGTCCACCGTCAGGCGGCTCTTCTCTGCCGGGACACGGGGTGGGACGGGGTCAGCCCGGTACAACCGAGCCCCGCGCCTCCTTCATCCTCATCCTCCTCATTGCCCCCCTCCTCATCCTCCTCATCTTCCTCACTTTCCTTCTCCTCCTCCTCCTCACCTTCCTCTTCCTCCTCCTCCCACCAGGGGCCCTATGCAGCTCCCCCTCAGTGCCCCCCCAACCCTCCCGGTACCCTCCCGGTCCCCTCCCGGTACCCCTGGTCCCCAGCAGACCCCCCCAGCCCCTTCAGCACCCTCCCGGTACCCCCCCGGTGCCCTCCCGGTTCTCCCCGGTGCCGGTACCCCCCGTGCCCCCACAGCACCCCCAGATCCCCGCAGCAACCCCAGGTCCCAGCAGTGCCCCCCCGGTCCCCGCAGCACCCCCCAGCCCCTCCCGGTGCCTCCCGGTGCCTCCCGGTGCCCCCAGTCCCGGTGCCGGTGCCCCCCCCGGTGCCCGCTCTCACCGTCGGGCCGGCTGCAGAAGCGGCTCCTGGCGGCCAGGCGGTGCCGGCGGGTGTCGGGGTTGCAGTCGCTGCTGTGCCCCTTCCTCCAGCGCCGCAGCTTGGCGGCCGCCCCGGGCCGCAGCCGGCCGCATCGCGCCATGCTGCCCCGCGCCATGCCGGCCCCACACCGGCACCGGCCCCGCTTCCGCTTCCGGCGCACGCCGCCATTTTGAGGCAGCGTCGGGTTAGCCGCGGGGGGGGCGCGCGTGGGAAGCTAAGCAGGGTGGAGCCCGGCTGCGGCGTGGATGGGTGACCTAAGTGTGTAGTATAGGCAAAGGGCGCTGCCTGTCACCGCGGCACCGGGGGGTGAAATACGGGCGGCTCCGCGCCCCGAGTAGCTCGCTACGCGTTTCCCGGTGTCCGCCTTCCCCTCTCAGCCCCTTCTAAACACATTCCTCCACTGCGGGGGAGGTTTTTTCCTACGCCTCTACTCGCGTCACTACGGCCTGCATCGCGCCGCGCCTCGCGGCATTACGGCGCGTGACGTCACTGGCGCGAAGGTCGCACCGCCCTTCGCGGGCTCGCCATGCGCTACGTGCGGCAGGGCCCGGGCGCCGCGCCGGGCTGCGCATGCGCGCGGGGCACTGCCCGGGGCGGGGCCGGGCGGCGCGGGGCAGTCGCGGGCGGGCGGCGGCGGCGGCGGCAGGAGGGGGAGGCGGCGGCGCCATGGCGGCATACCGGCTGGTGCTCGTGCGGCACGGCGAGAGCGCATGGAACCTGGAGAACCGCTTCAGCGGCTGGTACGACGCCGACCTCAGCCCCGCCGGGCAGCAGGAGGCCAGGCGCGGCGGGGAGGCGCTCAGAGGTAACGGCGGGGCCTTCCCGTCACCATGGGGCCGGTAACGGGGCCCGGGGGGGCCGCGCTGTGTAGGCCTCAGCCGGCCGCGCACCCCCTCGGGGCGGTGGGCAGGGCCCCGGTGTCCTCCCCTTGTCCCCGGTACCCCCCCACCCCCTCCCGGTACCCCTCCGGTGCCCCCCCCCCCGCTCCCCGTTACCCCCCCCGGTCCCCGTTATCTCCGTCCCAGTCCCCGTTATCCCCCCCCAGTCCCCAATATCCCCCCCAGGCCCCGTTCCCCCCGTACAGCCCATCCCGGTGCCCCCCCCCCCATCCCTTCCCGTTACGCAACCGTCCCGGTGCCCGGTTCCCTGCCCCCCCCCGCCCCGTTAACCCCCCGGTGCCTTGCAGATGCCGGCTACGAGTTCGACATCTGCTTCACGTCGGTGCAGAAGCGGGCCATCCGCACCCTCTGGACCGTGCTGGATGCCATCGACCAGATGTGGCTGCCGGTGGTGCGGACGTGGCGCCTGAACGAGCGGCACTACGGGGCCCTCACCGGCCTCAACAAGGCCGAGACGGCCGCCAAGCACGGCGAGGCGCAGGTGAAGATCTGGCGCCGCTCCTACGACATCCCCCCGCCGCCCATGCAGTCCGACCACCCCTTCTACAGCACCATCAGCAAGGTGAGACACCGCGACCTCCCCTCCTCTGCTCTCCCTGGGTAGGATGAACCCAGGGCACGGCCCCGAGGCGAGGGGAGCTGTTAATTATTAGCCCTGTGATCAGCGCCCTGCTGTTTGCTCTGGGGAGAGAGGCTGCGGTGAGTGTCCCCCAGCTGGGCTTGTAGCCACGCAGTCTAGAAGCAAATCCCAAAGGTGTTTTCTCCTGGGCGTGTAGCTGCAAGCCAGCTCTGTGCGTGCACAGCAGGTCCTCGAGCCAAGAGCTGCTGCACGAGGCTCTGCTGCCACCTTCTTGTGCTGCTCTGCCCCTGGATTTACCCCTTGCTGGTGCCTGGGGGTGCGGGGCCATGGTGTGAACATGCTGTTAATGCAGGACCGGCGCTACGCTGACCTGACGGAGGACCAGCTGCCCACGTGTGAGAGCCTGAAGGACACCATCGCCCGCGCCCTGCCCTTCTGGAACGAGGAAATCGTCCCGCAGATCAAAGAGGGCAAGCGAGTGCTCATCGCAGCCCACGGCAACAGCCTGCGGGGGATCGTCAAACACCTGGAAGGTAGGGCAGCCCCCGCTCTGTGCTCACAGGGCTCTCTCCCTTGCACTCCCCATGGGTGACAGGCCCCTGTGTCTGCAGGCATGTCGGAGGAGGCCATCATGGAGCTGAACCTGCCCACCGGCATCCCCATCGTCTACGAACTGGACAAGAACCTGAAGCCCATCAAGCCCATGCAGTTCCTGGGGGACGAGGAGACGGTGCGCAAGGCCATGGAGGCCGTGGCCGCTCAGGGCAAGGTTAAGAAGTGAGGCCAGGCGCGCAGGCTAGCGAGTTAGTAGAGTTGTCCCCCCCTCTGTCCCCACCCCTCTGTGCACACCCCACAGCCGTAGGAACTTGGAGCTGCAGAGCTGGAGCAGGGAGCAGCTCCCCAGGACTTGGCCCCTTCCCTTTGGACCAGGCTCCCCTCTGCGGGCAGCCTGGGGGTGAGGGGCTGCGTGCACGGGGGTCTGGTGTGAAAGGGAGCCCTCACTCTGCCAGGCAGCACCCGCACCCCTCTCTGTTCTGTTCCCAGCCCTCGGGGGATGCTCTGCGCAATTCCTTGCCGTGCCTGGCTTCTCTGCTTTGTTTCCCTGCAGTTCTTGTCACTGTTACTGTAGTTCTGTTGCTTGATTTAGTTATTCCAGGGGCCCAGCAGGAGCAGTGGGGGGGAGTGCAGCACGGGCAGTGAGCGGGATGGGTGCCCTCTCCCCCTGTGGGAGCGTGGTGTGAAAACCAGTTTGTTTAATACTGCACGGGTGGGTTTGTGGCACGTGCCCCACTGTGCTCCTGTGTGGGATGCACCCAGCACTGGTACTTGCGAACCTGGGCCTAGCTCTGCCAGCCCATGCTTTAATTTATTGCCTTTGGACAAAGGAGGGAGCGCGTTGTCTGGGAGTTTGTATCTGCCACGTGCTTCCCGCTGCCAAAGCCCACCCTCGTCCTGCTGCCTCATGGTGGTGGCGTAGATGCCATTGTGCCCCCTCCCACAGCTGTGTACTTGGCACTGTCACCGTGGCCTCCCCCTGCTGCTGGTGTAGTGAGCCTGGCCGTGCACTGGGTCAATGTAACTGTCCAACAGTAGCAGCTGTCTTGTTCCGGTTCAATAAAAGATTAATATGCAATAAATGGTGGTGATTTCTGCTCACACCGTGCGCTGCTGGGCCACGCGGGGCTCCTGCCTTGCCCCCCGCCTCCTTTCCGGCTCCACCACGTGGCTGCCATGCGGCAGTTGCTGGGGCCTTGCAGCCGCAGAGGGTGCTCGGGGAGCAAAGCAGGGCTCTGCAATCACAGGAGAGTGATTCACCGCTGCTCAGCTGGGCTTTACTGGCTCTGGGGTGTGGTGCTCCCCGAGCCCCACAGGCACGTGAGGCAGGCATGGCCTGAGGTGATAACAGCCCTGGGATGAGCGCAGCCACAGCCTGTGCTGTTAGCACTGGCCTCAAATCCTCTTGGTGCCCCCTTCCCCTGCCATTTCCTGACCCCTGCACCCCACAGGACATGGCAGCAGCCAGGTCAGCGGGGCTGCTGGCAGCTGGAGCAACCCCTCTGGACAAAAACCAAGGAGAGCTCTCAGAAAAAGATTTATTACCTACAGCAGAAATATAAAACCCACCCTGCCGGCCCAGCCTCTCACGCACGGAGCTGCCCGGAGGAGCCCTCTGGCCATAGCCCAGCCCCTGCAGGGCCCCCGCAGCCCCCGGGGGTGCAGGCTGGGGGCCGAGGAGCCCGCTAGGTCTGCAGGAACTGGGGCTGCACGCGGGCCACCTTGCGGAAATCCTTGGTGTGCGTCTGGGGGCACTGCATCTCGCACCAGCTGATGGGCACCATCTGCACCCCTGCGGGCACTGTCTGTCAGGGGGCTGCTCGCCTTCCCCTGGCATTTCCCATCCCCGGCAGCCCCACAGCACGCCAGGCTCGGCAGGACGGGGCAGGGAGGAGGCTGTTGGCTCTGGGCGCTGCCTCAGCAGCTCCTGGTCCCTACCTGCCTCGCTGCGAGCCACCACCACGCCCAGCTCGTTCTCCGCCGTGCTCAGCAGGTAGTTGGACTGCGCGTCCCCCAGGGAGATCTGGGCGGGGGGGGGGTTAAGGGAAAGGCCTCCCTGCACGGACCCCGCATCCCAAAGTACCGATCCCAGGGCAAATAAAGGATACCACCTTGGCCAGGACGATGTCACCGGGGCGGAAACTCTTGTACACCTCCACCTGTGTGTGACAGAGGGGACACGGACGGGTGGTGTGTGAGGGTGCTGCTCACCCCGGGGTGGGCTGAGCGCCAGCAGGGCTGGAGGGGGGGCGGCTGTGTTCCCGGCAGCCCCGCTGACCTTATCCTTCTCGGTGGCTCGGATATCTTCCCTCCTGGAAAAGGCGAGAGAGCAATCCAACACCGGGCCGGCCCCCACCGCTCCTCACCCCGTGCCAGGAGCCGCCCGGGCCCCCCCCTCTCACCGGATGGTGCCGCGGAAGGCGGAGCGGAGCGGCGTGGAGCCCACGTAGAGGATGTGCACCTTGGCGAAGCGCGAGTTGATGCTGCACACCTGAGGGGGCGAGAAAACGACGGCGGGGCCGTTACCCCCGTTACCCCCCCGGTGCCCCCCGGTGCCCCCCGGTGCCCCCCCGTTACCCTGCAGGTGACCACGGCGCCCACATCGGGCAGCAGCTGCGCCTCGGCGTCCCTCAGCACCGCCACCTGCGGCCCCCCGCCGTCCCCGCCGCCCCTCCGCATGCAGCCGGCCAGCGCCGCGCACACGGCCCCGCGCCGCGTGTAGGTGCCGCTGCCCGCCGCCGCCTCGGCCGCGCTGCACAGCCGCTCCCCCGGCACGCAGTACCGCCGCGCCGCCGCCATCTTGCCGCCGCCCGCACAGAGCCGCCGCGCTATTGGCTGAGGGGGAAAGGGGGGGATGAAAGAGGCGCGGCCATTGGGTGGAGGGGGGAAGGGGGAGCGCGGTGCGCGCTGGGAGTTGTAGTTTGTGGGGTGTTTATGGGGTGGGGGGGGGGAGGGAAATGGCGGGGCCTGGCGCGCAGGCGCCGCTGTAGGGCCGTGAGGGCGGAGGGGGGAGCGGCATGGCGGCGGCAGGCGGGGACGGGGCGGCAGGTGGGCGGCTGGGGGACCGTGGGGCTGGGGGGGGGGCATGGGGAAGCCCCATGGGTGCTGGGGGCGGCATGGGGATGGGGGCCTAGGGCGGCCCCATGGGGCTGGGGGGGGGCTGAGGGGGCCTGGGGAGGGCCCAAGGGTGCTGGGGGGGCCCAAGGGTGCTGAGCGCCCACGGGGCTGGGGGTGCTGGGGGTGCTGGGGGGGCCCATGGGTGCTGGGGGTGTCCCATGGGGCTGGGGGTGCTGGAGGGGCATGGGGCTAGGGGAGCGGGGGGCCCATGGGTGCTGGGGGACCCCTAGGGCTGGGGGTGCCCCATGGTGCTGGGGGCCCCCATGGGTGCTGGGCTGCAGGAGGCAGGGGGCAGGCAGGGGTCCAGCCGCTCTCAGGTGCCCCCTCGGGGGCTGCAGGGGGTCCCGGCCATGCTGGGTGCCCCATCAGGTGCTGGGCAGGGGCAGGGGGGCGCTGCCCTGTCCCCGCTCTGCTCCCCCCCATGGGTGCCCTGCCCGGCTGCTGCTGTCGGTCAGGGAGGGAACCCCCTGGGGTTCAGCCACCTCCCCCCGAGATGTGGAAGCCTGGGTGGCAGCGGTGCGTGCGGGCTGCCGTCCTCGTGTCCGGCCCCACATGGCTCACGGGGCACAGGCACAGCTGACAGGGGTGGTTTTGGGGCTGGGGGTGCTGGGGGCTGCCTCCAGGCGTGCTCGGTGGTGCAGCACTGACACTGGCACTGCGCCGAGATGAGCGCTTGGTCCCAGCCCGGAGCGTGCCTTGGCAGCACCCCGGGGCAGTTGTGCTGGTTAATATTGATGGCCCTGCCTGCGCGGAGCCTGGGGTCCCGACCCAGCAGATCGTTTGCCTCATTTCTGGGCCAGCTCGGGTTCCTCCTGGCTGCAGCACGGCTCCTGAGCAGGACGAGGGGCTGAGCAGGAAGGCGAGCACTGGGTGTGCAGCCTTGCCTCGCCAGGGGCTGCCCACGGGGCTCTCCTTCGCTGGCCTTATCCCAATTGGGACTCTTGGAGTGGGGCTGTGAGGTTGGGATGAGCGTGGGGTGGCCTCTATGGCTTGGCCCAGAGGTTGAGGCAAAGGGAAGCAGCGTGCAGGTGCTGCCTTTTGGGGTGAGGAGAGGGCTTCCCCGTTCCCGAGCCAGTGGGGACGTGCTGGGGCTGGGATCACCCCGCTCTGCCAGCATCCCTGCTGCTCCCCTGCCGTGGAACGGGCCCAGCACCCCGGGTACCCGCGCCGTCTCCGGTTTCCCCTGAGTCAGCCTCTCCGTGTCGCTCCCCGGCCCCCTCTCCTCGGGGAAAGATGAGATGGGACCAGGGAGCAGCTGAGGTCAGGCACGTTGGGCTGGGAGACCTGCGGCCCCCACTCTGCGCCTGGAACCATCCCAGGGACGCAGCCTCGCAGCCTGGCCAGGCAGAGCTGGGGCTCAGCTCCCCCTGCTGCTGCTCTGCGCCCTCCCCGAGGCCAGCAGGTGAGGGGCAGCCTGCCCACACCCAGCCTCTCCTCGCAGGCACGGCGTGGCGGGGATGAGGAGCCGGCAGCGGCTGCTGGCAGCGGTGATGCGCCTGCTCCTCAAGTGCCTGCGGCTGGGCCGGCGGCGGCGCCTGGGGCTGCTGCGGCAGGCGGGGCAGCTCTGGCACTACGGGCGCCTCTGCCTCCGCTCCCTGCTCTACAACTCCTTCACCAACAGCGACGTGGTGCTCGACTCCCTCTTCGAGCCGGTCTACTGGCTGGTGGACCACGTCACCCGCTGGTTCGGCGTGGTGAGTGCTGGGGGGGTGCTGGGGGTGCTCGGTGTGAGCTGTGCTGCTCCAGGCAGGAGGAGCAGGGGCCTTGGTGTGGGTCCTGCTTTGTTCCCGTGCCTGCATTTTGTCTCTCCTGAGCAGCACGGGGAAGATGCTGCCCTCTCTGCTGACCCAGGTCCCTTTCCCTCAGGTGTTCGTGGCGCTGGTGATCGGGCTGACGAGCTCCATCGTGGCCATCGTGTACATCTGCCTGCTGCCCCTCATCCTGCAGACCTACACGCCTGCCTGGATCTGCTGGCACCTCACCTACGGACACTGGAACCTCATCATGATCGTCTTCCACTACTACAAGGCCATCACCACCTCACCCGGCCACCCCCCGCAGGTGCGCACCACCAGGCACCAGCTACAGCTGGGCCCTGGGAGCACCTCGAGCACCCTGAGGGCTCCTGGAGGCCGGGCAGTGCTGGGAGGAGAGGCAGGGGAGGCGCAGAACACGAGGAGCAGGGGACAGCGTGGTGATATCCCCTCTTCTGACCTGTGTGCAGGCCAAGAACGATGTCACCGGCGTCTCCATCTGCAGGAAATGCATCGCCCCCAAGCCGGCTCGCACCCACCACTGCAGCATCTGCAACAGGTAGGGCTGCCCGGGCCAGCACCCACCCCTCTCTTTCCCTGCCGCGTGCTGGGCGGGCTGAGCCCCTTCCCCTCTGCTCTGCTGGCTTCTCTCCTGGCCCTAGCACAGCGTGAGGGGCCGGGGGGTGGCTGCCCCTTCCCGGGCACGGTGCTGGTGTTGGCGCTGACACTTGTGCTGCTCTCCTCCCCCCTAGGTGCGTGCTGAAGATGGACCACCACTGCCGTATCCTTCTGCACTGCCACCCAGCTCCTGGGCAGCCAGCCCCGCTTCCTCCCCCTCGCCCTGCCCCACTTCTCTCCCACATCCCCCAGCCCGGGGAGGGAAGGGTGCTGGGAGCCTGGCCAGGGGGCCTGATCCCCGCGGGGAGGGTTTGGACTGGCCGACCCGCAGCAGTTACAGACCTTTAACCCCAGGGGCAGCCTGGCTGAATAACTGCGTGGGGCACTACAACCACCGCTACTTCTTCTCCTTCTGCCTCTTCATGACCATGGGCTGCATCTACTGCAGCATCAGCGCCTGGGACATGTTCCGGGACGCCTACGCAGCCATCGAGGTGAGCGGGCAGCCCCAGCCCCTGCTCTGCCCCAGCAGACGAAGCGCTAGCGTGCACAGAGGCTGCCTGGGCCCCCCGGGCTGAGCTTGCAGAACAGGGCTGGAGCAGCCCCGGGGGCGTAGTGACTTTGCTCCCCTTCTCCCTCCTCCTGCGAGGCCCGTGCCGCCCTGCTCTGGTGAGGTTTGAGGGGAAAGAGCCCTCTCCTCGGAGCCACGTAACTGGTGCCCTGTTTTCCATCCCCCTAGAGAATGAAACTGCTTGAGAAGGACAGACTGCAGGTGGCTGCCAACCAGGTGGGACATCCCTGCTGCAGGCAGCGCGGAGCAGAGCTGCCCTGCAGCCTGGGTCCTGCTCTCAAGGTGCAGCCCGGGGCCAGCGCCAGCCCCCGTGCTCATCCCGTGGGTCCCAGAGCCGGGCTGGCCGGGCAGCTCCGCTGCAGCGCTGCCTCCAGCAGTCAGGGGGCTGCTTCCCCACACACTGAGCTTCCAGGGGCTTCGGCTGGTGGCAGCAGCTGCTTGGCATGTGCTGCTCAGGCCCTGCTCTCCTGGGGAAGCAGCAGCACGTACACCTCTCCCCTGAGCATCCCCCGCTGCGTGGTGCAGGGACCTGCCCCCTGCCTCCACCCCCTGCTTGTCACTCCCGTGCCAGCTCTCGGGTGATGTCTGTGTCTTGTGGCTGTCTCAGGCTGCCTCCCCATGGCCCTGGCTGTTGTGTTGGTTCTGGCTCCAGCCCTCTCCAGCTGCCTGATCCCTGCATCAGCAAAGGGTACAGCCATCCCTGCCCGGCTTCAGGCTGTTGAGCAGTTTGGGTGACCCCCCCGCTCTGTCCTGTTGCAGACGTACTACCAGACCCCGCCGCCCACCTTCTCCTTCCGCCAGCGAGCCTTCCACAAGAGCGTGGTGTACCTCTGGGTGCTGTGCAGGTAACGGGGCACGGGCTGGGCGCGAGGGGGCTGCAGGAAGCAGAGGGCAGCCTGTTCGGTGCTGCCCTGCACCCCACCTCCCCTGGGCCACACTGGGCTCCAGCACAGCCATCTCTGCCCTGCTGCCTCGTGGGCGTCACGAGGAGCAAGTTCAGGGCCCTGGCCCAGGAGGAGGCTGAGGAAGGCAGCCCCAGCCCCTGACAGCAGTGAAGGTGTTAGGTGCAACCCGCTGTGCCTTGCTGTTCCCAGCTCTGTAGCACTGGCCCTGGGTGCCCTCACGCTGTGGCACGCTGCCCTCATCACCCGCGGGGAAACCAGCATCGAGAGGCACATCAACAAGAAGGAGAGGCAGCGGCTGCAAAAGAAAGGCAAGGTGAGTGCAGCCCCCGGGGTGGGAGGGCCAGCCGGGCAGAGCTGGGTTTGATGTGCGTCTCCCTAACGTGCAGGTGTTCAGAAACCCCTACAGTTACGGCAGCTGGGACAACTGGAAGGTGTTTCTGGGAGTGGACGTGCCCAGGTAAAGCCCCAGGGGAGCCCCTGTTGGGGAAGGTGATGGCACAGCAGCGGGTGGGGGTGCTGAGGGCGAGCAGGACAGAGCTGTCACAGCACCTGAGGGACACGGGCTCACACTCCTCGCTGCTGCCAGCCCTGGCTGTGCTCCCCAGTGCTGAGCCCTCAGCTTTCTCTCCCCACAGGCACTGGCTCACCCGTGTCCTGCTGCCCTCTCCTCACCCACCCCACGGAACGGGGCTGAGCTGGGAGCTGCCCCCCTGCGTGCGCGAGCAGCGCGTGCCGCTCCTGGCCATCTGAGGGCTGGGTGCCGCAGACACAGCCCTCCCTGCCGGCAGGGGAGCACGAGGGGACCCAAACCCAGCACCCTGGCTCTGTTCTGGCCCAGGGGGCTGCTGGCAGGCAGGTGCTGGCACGCACTGCTGAGCCTGAGTGGAGCCAGAGCCCCGGGACGCTCTTTGCACTTGGTCGGTACCTGAATGCCTGCTCTGCGGCACCTCGGGGGCTGCAGGCGGCCCCGGGGAAGGGGCAGAGCTGGAGGCACCACCCTTGTTCTGCACGAGAGGCCCAGCTCGGCTTCCAGCAGGCTTGGGGGCAGACGATGGCTGACCTGCTCCCCAGGCACTTTTTAAGACCATCCAATAAATGTGGTTTTGTTTGTTTTGTTTTTAAGGAGCCCGGCTCTTCTCTGTGGTGGGGGGCACAGCAGTCTGGGAGCAGGAGGGTGATGATTCCCCACCAGGTGGAGTTAGGGTGTGCAGGGCATTGGAGGCCCAGCCCAGGCTGCACCGAAATCCCTCACAGCGTTACCAAAACAGCTGTTTATTCCTCTTGCAGAGGGGCCGCTGCGCACCGTACCCGTGTGCACAGGCCTGCCCTCTCCCTTCACGCAGGGCGAGTCTGTCCAGCACTGTCCCTGGCTGCAGGCAAGCCACGAGCAGCACAAATCCTTCACTCCCGTGGGTGCAGGGAAGATGGGGGGGTGCCGGGGTGCCGCTGTCTGCTGGCCCCCACGCTCCAGGCAGTACCAGCTCCCGGGGAGGCTGTGCCCGTGGTGTCAGTTGTGTGGCTTGGCAGGGCGGCAGCAGGCCCGTCAGGTTGTCAGCCAGCATGGGGAGGGCATGCGGGGCACTCACCTGCCCGGGCTCCCCACCAGGAACCTGTGGGGACAGAGACGGTGCTGAGCCACCTCCCCACCACCCCAGCTCCTTCCCAGCTCCAGCAACAGCCGCTCACCATTCCCCCCGTGCTGCCACCGCTTCCTTCCGCACCAGCCTCTTCTTGTCATCCAGAGGCTTGGCCAGTGCCCGGATCACTCTGGCTTTGTAGGGGAGCAGCTGTAGGACAGAAACTGCTCTTAGTGAGAGTGCCGGGGTGCTGTGTGCCCCCCGGGAGCCCCCTGCAAGCAGGGGCAGGCAGCAGGAGCACTTACCACGATGGTGGGCAGGCTGGTGAGCGCGTGGGCGCAGCGCAGGGCGGCGATGCGGACAGCCTGCAACACACAGCGGTGAGGGAAGGGAGGGGAGAGGGGCGCAGGACCGGGGAGCGGGGCGCAGGACCGGGGAGCACGGTGCAGGAGAGGGGTGCACGCACCATGGCGGGGCTGGAGGTGAGGCTGAGGAACTTGGTGACCAGTGTGTCGACATGAAGGCTCATGATCTGCGGAGCTTCAAGCAGCAGCGGCTGGAGGCAGCTGAGGGTGGAGAGCTGCACCACGCGGTCCGAGCAGGATAAGGCCTCGAGCAGGAGGGAAAGCAGCTGCAGGGGGGAGGACACAGGAGGCATGAGCAGCTCCCGGCCCTGCAGTCTGGGCACCACCACGGTCCCCCTGCTAGGAACAGCTCTCACCGTGGGTAGCTCCGTCACCAGCACGGGCCTGGGGAGGTGGTTGAGCACGTGGGACAGGCCCTTCAGGTAGTTGGCCTTCACGTCTGCGGAGGGCAGAGACGGTTATGGGCAGGAAGGAGAGGACGCCGGCTCCGAGCCCCTGGGTGAGGGGGCAGGGGGTGGTGGGGCCGGGGCCAGCTCTCACCGGGGCCAGCCCCGTGGAAGCCCTGCACCAGCTTGGGCACGTTGTCGGTGAAGAAGCGCTGGCGGAACATGATGCGCACGTCGGCGTGGCAGCCCTTGTGCAGCACGTCCGGGGACTCGGCCATGAGCAGGGAGAAGCCGTCGGCCGCAGCGGGGCCCAGCTCCACGTCGCCCAGCAGGCCCAGCAGCTGCGAGGGACAGAGCGCTGGGACGGGGTGCCCGCAGCCAGAAGGCTCCTCGGGGAGCACCCGGCCTCCCTGCTGCTTACCTTGTCCGTCAGCTGGGAGCTCAGGGGGTGGTAGCGCAGCACCAGGGCTTTGGTCACCTGTGTGGGCAGAGCAGAGTCAGCACCATGCTGCCCCGTGGAGGGGGGAGCACAGAGGGGGGAACCCTGCTTACCCAGAGCAGCAGGGTGAGCGCCTGCTCTCGGCGCGGCCCCTCTGCGAGGCCGGGCTCCATCCTGTTCACCGTGAGCTGCAGGATCTCATCCAGCTGCTGCCCTGGGGATGCAGAAGGGACAGGCTGAGCCCTTTCCCTGCCACCCCCGTGCCGGGACCCCCAGGCCCTGCCCGGCTCCCTTACCCGCCGGGTGCTTGTTCAGCAGCCCCGCGAAGCACTTGGCGGCCGTGGTGGCTGTGAAGGGGCAGTTGCAGGAGCAGCTCAGCGCCAGCAGCTCCCGGAGCAAGCGTTCCTGCTGGGGGATCACCACCTGAGAGGGACACAGAGCGTGTCACAGCCTGGGGCCACAGCTTGTCCCTGCCTCTGCCCACAGAGCTTGCTGTGGAGCTGGGCAGGATGGTGCTCAGGCAGGACCCTTCTCCCCCCCAACTTACATCACGAGGCAAGGAGCAGACAAAGGCCATGAGGAGGGCGACCAGGCGCCTCTGTGCCTCCAAGCACTCCCCCTCCTGTGGGGGAAAAACAGCGCCCACATCAACCACGGCCCCTGCTGACAGCCTGCGCCCACATCCTCACTTCCTGCCCCTGTTCAGTGCCCCCTACGCACCGCAAAGGGCTGGAAGGAGCAAGGGAAACTGTTCTGGGGCAGGAAGGAAACCTCTCCATCCAGGAAGAGGGGCACCACGTGGGCCACGCTCTGGGCAGCCAGCCTAGGAGAAAGGAGACGCTGCAAAATGCTGCTCTGGGAGCATCACCACAGAACTCCCCGGAGGCACGAGGCCACCCCGGGGAGCAGCAGAGGGGAACGCAGCCTGCGCTGTGCCCCACGCCAGCAGTACTCACTCAGGGCTAAGGTGGGTGGTGGCAGCGCTGATCACGGGGACCATGGCAGCCAGCACGTCCTCCTCCAACAGCGCCTTGCCCAGGAGTGGCTGGGTGCTCTCTGCAGGCAGCAGGGCAGGGATTTGGTGCTGCAAATGTGCAGCTCTGCCCCTGGCAGGGGGCAGCAGGGCCCGCAGTGCCCGCGCCTGCCGGCGGGTGGCAGCAGCAGCGCTCTGCAAAGCCCCAGGAGCTCAGGGAGCCGCTGCCGGCCCCTCCCGGGCTCCAGCCCCGCACCTACCCTGCATGGCAGCCTGCACGGCCATGGCCAGCAGACAGGGCACCACGGCCTGGTGGAAGTACCAGCAGCCCTCCGCGTCCTGCTGGCACTGCAGGGCCACGCGGTGCAGGCTCTGGCACACGGAGATCACCTCTTGGGCACTGCCAGCCTCAC
This sequence comes from Anas platyrhynchos, assembly GCF_047663525.1. Classification (NCBI taxonomy): domain Eukaryota; kingdom Metazoa; phylum Chordata; class Aves; order Anseriformes; family Anatidae; genus Anas; species Anas platyrhynchos. Next base: position 26,874,915 of record NC_092592.1, on the reverse strand, counting down.
TCCCTGCAGGTCACAGACACTGTCACACCACCCCGTCGGTGCCAGCAGCATCCCGGGGCTGCCACCACGAGCAAGAAACCCAGCTCCTGCCCGGACACACGGTGCCCTGCTGCCCATTCCAGGCTGAGTTACCTTTCTGCACCTTCCGGAGATGCTGCAGCAGGACGGGGACGGTCTCCCTCACGATGCTGGCATGCGTGGACACGGCTGCCAGGGCCTGCAGGCAGCGCTGCCGCAGGGAGCGGAGGTCCAGGGATCTCTCCTCCTCCCGCTCTGAGGAGAAAACACACCCCAGGGGGGCGTTAGGGTGGCACCCAGGCCATTCAGGACCCAGCCCATACCAGGGTAGATGGGGTGCAGAAGCACAGGACCACCCCAAGCCAAGCCCAAGGCTCCCTGCCATAGCTGGGCAGCTCCTCGAGGGCAATCCCAGCTGCAGTCCCTAGCCGCAACCCTCCCAGTGCCAGCACCACATTGTGCTGGGAATCCCCCACCAAGGACAGCCACAGACCCGTGCCGTGTGGCACAGCCTCCCTGCTGCACCCCAGCACCAGAATCATTCCCCTCCCACCACCACCCCTACCTGACTGCAGCTCCTCCCCGAGCCTGGGCACCATGCGCCCGGAGAAGACCTTTGGGTAGATGGGGGCCAGAGACCCAGCTGCCTCCATCGCTGCTTCGCTGCCAGGAGGGAAGAGCACAGAGGGGGGAACGTAAGCTATGCAAACCCTGAGCTGCTGGTGCAGCAGCTGCAAAGATCTGGGCCAGAAGGTGCCTCCAGAAACCCATTTCTCAGCAATCTGCCTTTTTCACACTACTGGCTAGCAGTGCAGAGCCCCCTGCGTTGCAGGCCCAGGCTTTCTGATTTACAGACCACAAACTACTGGTTCACCCCTTTGCTTTTACACCCATGCCTCCACCCAGAGGCCTCTACAGCCCCTCTCTGCGAAGATGAGTTCTGTTCCTCCTCCCAGAGTGTGGGTGACTGGAGTACAGCCCTCACCTGCTCTGGGAATCCTCCTCGTGCAGGGCGAGCCGGATGAGGTGATCCACAACCAGCTCCAGGTCAGAGGGAGACAGGAAACCTGGAACAAGAGCCGCAGAGGAATCATGCCCTCGGCCAAAGACAAAGATCCCAGTGTCCTCCCCCCTTGTCTGGGGTATCAGCAACACTGCAGTACAGACTCCAGAGATAGAAGGAATCCAATATGAACAGGTGAGAGTGAAATCGAGTGTCCCTAGAGATCATGGCCTGGGTAGGAAGTGCTGCCACTGCTCCTGTGTGCCTACGTGCAGCACAGGTGGCCAGCCAGGGTGTCCCACGGCTCCCAGAACGGGGTGACACCTCCCCCTGCCTCCCCAGGAGAAGCGAGGCACCAACCTTGCAGGGAGCCCAGGACGGTCAGCGCCCTGATCCCAACCAACTGCAGCTGCACACTGGGGTCTGTCAACGCCGAGAACACCACAGAGCAGACTGGGGCTCGCAGGGACAGCACAGCGCTCTCATCTGCAGACAGAGGCACAAACGGAGTCACTGCTGGCAGCTGGCTGTCACAGCAAAGCCACCCCCATGGCACTGGACAGACTCTTTTCCCTGTCTGTTCACACCCATACAGGATCCCTGGCACAGGCCGTGGGCTGCACAACAGTTGCCCCCAAGTCAAGGAGCTTTTGTTCTCCATCAGGGTAGGGGAAGGTGAGGGCAGTGCCAGAAGCCCCCTAGGACACAGCAGGGGTACGTGGGTACCTCTGGAGGGACCAGCCTCACCTTCTTCCACATGTCCCCATTTCTGCTGCAGCTCCAGGAAGCCCAGCAGCATTTCCAGGATTGTCCTCCTCTGGCTGCTCTGCAGGGACACAAAGGCACATCCCAGCTCACCGTGACTGCTGGGACCCAGCTGCATCTCAGCCCAGTGCCACGAGGCCAGGGTGCCCCTCACCTGCGAGTGCTTGTTGTACTGCTCCAGCAGCAGGGGCAGCACGCTGTGGGTGAGGCGGTGGTAGGAGCGCAGGGACGCACCCGCTGCTGCCTGCAGGAGTTTGGCACTCGGCCACACCAGCTTCATATCGGGCTCGCACAGATGGTGCCTGCAATCTGAGATGTGCTGCGTGTCAGCCACCCCAGCAGGACCGCCCCTGCCTCGCGTGCAGGGCACAGCTGGTAGCTGGGCTGGGACTCGCTGCTGGGGCACGGCTCTGAGCTGCAGCACAGCCTCCTTGGCAGAGCTGCTGCCTCCAGCTCCAGGCACGCAGCACAGCTCTGGACTCCCCAGTCCCAGCTAGGAGGGAAGCAACTCAATCCAATTTGTATGCCCTACTGTACCCTCTCTTCTCCTCCCTCCTACTGCCAATTCCCTCGAGAGAATTCCCTCAGAAGCCAGTGCTAGCTGGGAGACCCAGACAGAGAAGAAACAGACTTCAAAGAGAACACGGGGGCAGACATCTCTGGCTAGGAGGATGCTTGCAGGCCTGGCAGCACCCGCAGGCCTGGCTGCTCAGGGCAGGGTAGGTCTCCAAGCCAGCTACCTTGCAGGATGCTGCTAAGGAAGGAATCCAGGAGGTCCTCGGCGTCTGAGCTGAGCACGGAGCGGGAGAGGCAGGCGGAGAGGGCGTGCAGTGCAGCCAGGCACTCTGCCTCCACCTTCTCGCTTGCTGTCTGGAACACCTGCAGGAGACACGTGGGGTGAGCAGCACGTGGTGCTGACCCCGGCTGCAGGCTTCACGTTCCCAACACAGGGCTAAAGGGCTCAGGCTGCAGCACGCAGGAAGTGGTGCTTCTAACAACACAGCCAACAAGCCCCGTGACACACCGGGAGGGGTGGCCTGTCCCCCCAGCCCTGTTTTTCAGTTGGGCTGTCCAAAACCACTGGCAGGGGCTGGTAGGAGACATGGGACCCTTGAGGCCTGCCTTTGTTAGGGGCCCTGCAGCACTCACCTCCCTGCGCAGGGATGACCAGAGGCTGGGGAGGAATTCCTGCAGCTCCTTCTGCCCGTAGATGGCACAACAGGCAGTCTGCAAGAGAGAGAGACAGGAGAGAGGATCAGAGAGACCTCAGGACCAGTAGGACACAGAGCAGGGACGCTGTGAGACAGGAAAATGTGGACCAGGCTCTGCAAGGGAGAGTCTTTGGCTGTCAGACACAGGAGAGGAACTACTGCTGGCACAGGCCAGTGTGAGCAGTGGGGGATCCCTCCTTACCAGAGTCTGCAGGGCATCGAGCTTGGCACTTTGCAGGTCCGAGTCCATCTTCTCAATGAGCAGAGGGAGCAGGAACTACAGAAAGAGGTGGTTAAGGCAGCCCTCTCTGTGCCACACTGTCCCTGGCCCTGCAGGGCTGCATGCTCAGCCTCTGCCAGGAGAGCAGAGCTAGAGAGAGACGTGCAACAGGCAGCCCCTTCCCAGGGTGTCACCCTCCATGTGCCCAGCCCCAGGGACAGGCAGGACACAAGGGCTACCAGCAGGCTCCTGGTCCCAGTTGTTCCCTTCCCACAGAGCTGCTCTGGGAGCTGCAGAACCAGGAACTGCAGCCTGTGCTCAGGCATGGTGCTCACGAGCCCGAGGAGCCACCTACCTCAGCAAACTGGGGCGTGGAGGCCAGCACGGCCCGGAGGCTGAGAATCAGGTCCTCTCTCTGGATGCCATGAGGGTCGTTGGGGGGCTGGAAGCACAGAGAGAAGGTCATGAAACATCAGCCAAGGCTGCATCACCTCATCTCCAGCAAGGCAGCAGCAAGGCCAGCCTCTACAGGCAGCTTGGCACTGGCCTGGGTACCAGAGCTGGCAGCACAGCACTGCCCAGCTCAGACTCTCACCCATCCTCTCCTCCCAGTCCCTGGAGGGGACACGAGACCCTGGGAAAACACCAGGAGGAAGGGGTTATGGCACGGGGCAGACTCACTCACTGGAGTAAAATCAATGGGGAAGTAGCAGGATGTCACTTCAAACAGCTCCTCCACAAAGGGACCTGCGGGGAGAGGTCAGCGTTAGCAGAGCTGCTGAGCAAGGGAGGCACAGCTCTGCCCAGCAGCCGTGACAGGCTGGCTCTGCAGCTCCTAAATCACATCAGGGACACCGAGCCCTGCTCAGACCCAAGAGCCATCCCTCCAACAGTTCAAGGAGAAGCGATTCCGCCCCCCAATTGGCTCTGCATTGCAGGCCCAGGCTCACCCAGGGCATAGTTCTTGGCAATGAGATCACGCACGATCTGGAAGGCCACCAGCAGGTTGCGGGGATCCTTCTCCCCATCCATCACCTGGATGAAGCCAAAGGTGAAGTCAGCCCCCAGGCCCTTCAGCTCTGCAGAAAGAAGGTGCAGGACACGAGACCTCACCAACACAGCATGGAATAAGCCCAGCTTCCCCAGTCCCACAGCCCGTCCAGCTCTCCTCAAGCAGTGCTGCAGAGCCCTCTGAGCAGAAAGCAAGCCACGTTCCCAGCCCAAACAACCCCAGAGATGCTTCTGGCATCTGCCCTCTCACCTTCCTCCCTGGTGCCCATGAAGTTGGTGATGATGCTGTAGACTGTGTGGCGGTCCAGCTGCAGCAGGGACTGGAGGAAGGAGCAGAGGAATCAAAACAGGCCCCTGTACAGGCAGCACTGCTACCAAGCACCCAGGGGCACACACAGGCAGCACCCTCACAGCTCTGCTGCTGCTTTGGGGCCTGCAGGTCCCACGTACCACATGCAGAGCATGCACATGCTTGTGCAACTGCACCTGAACACAACCGTGCCCATCACTAAATGGGCACGCTATCACAGTCACACCTGGGCTCATACGCTGCCCAAGGCCTGCCAGCATAAACAGCCTTAAGATGGAGAATTTGGGAGCTGGAGCCACTTAAACACTGCCTGGAGAACGGAAAAAAAGGAAATGATCCCCCTAGGGCTGGTACAGGAGAGGACAAGGGCCAAACAGGAATCTCAGCTGCCTTCTGCCTCTCACTCTGCAGGCTGTCTGAGCTCTGCAGGAGCACTGCTGCTGCTGGAGGATGTGCTACGCTGCACTGCTGCTGCAGGTGCTCGGTCCTAAAGCAGGCAGGCTGTCCCCAGGCACACAGAGAACAGGGACAGGAGGAAGGAAATGACATTGCTCACCTGCACGTGCACCTCCTGGAAGATGGCTTTGAGCACGGATACTGCTAGCCCTGGGGCTAGTACCTCACACATGCTCTGGGAACAGGAAGAGAAAAGCAATAAGAAGGATGACTCTGTACTTGCAGGACCCTCTCCTGCCCTGGGGGAGCTTGTCACCCTCACAGAGGAGGAAGGACAGGACATCTGTCATTTGTGCTGTCCCTAGGGCACACAGGGTGTCCTTGCCCCAGTACCGGGCAGAAATTCACAGCATTCCCCACCCCCTGCGAGGGGACAGCAGGAACAGGACACAGGGTGATGCTGCGGGGCAGGAGCTGATGGCCCAGCTGGTCTCTGCCCGACACTGCTTCAGCTCGTACCTGTGAGCTGCACCCCCAGCACCCCCTGGAGCCATCCTCATGCTGTGGGACAGGAGCTCACCAGCGCACGGAGTCCCTGCAGCACCGAGGGGATCACGAGGTGATGATCTTGCAGCCGGTTCTCGTAGAACAGGACCAGGTGCAGCGCTGTCAGAAACAGACCCCGCGGTGCGTTAACCCTGGCAGGAGCTGCTGGGCGAGCAGCGAGAACATCTCTGCATTCCCTTGGTGCTGACACTTTCTCCCTCCCCCCGTGAGGGACCACAGCTGGCCGCGGTGGGGCAGCACCCGCCTCCGGAGGTGCTGCAGCCACCCAGGCCATGTGCAGCCTGCCCAGACACGTGGCTGCAGCCCCGGGCAGGGAAGCGGCAGCCGCCCGCTTGGCCCAGGCTGCAGGATGTCACGGGGTGGGGCAGGAGCCCCGGCTCCCCCGCGCTCAGCTCCACAACACGTTCCTGGGGCCTGAGTCACGGCCACGGGCGCCTGCACGGCCCGGCCCTGGGGAGCGGCGGCAGGAAGCGGACTGGAAGAGCCGGCTGGCAGCATCCTGCGCCCACGGCCGCCGCACAAAGTGTCCCCCCCCCGGCAGGCAGCCTGACGCAGCGCCTGGGAAATGAGCTGCGTGAGGAGGGCCACGAAGGGAGACGGGCTGGCGGCCGTGCCGCGGCAGCTCCCCTCCCGGGGCTTGGCTCTAACCCGGTGTGTTCCCCTGAACCTCAGCAGCTCCTTCTGTTGCTGCACTGCTAACCCAGCCCCGGCACAGTCACCACACCTGGCTCCAGCTCCAGCAGCAGCTCTGAGCATATTCTCCCTCTGCCCAGCACCAGTCTGAGACTTTGGTAGAGCCCAGCATGTTCTAATTCCATCCTTCCTTTCCCCTGCCTCTCCTAACTACTCCCCTGCCTTCCTGCCAGCCTGCTGGTGTGGGATCAGCGACCCACCAGCAAGGCCCCCAGTCCAGCTCAAGACCTGGCAGCACTTATTTGGGTTTCCCTGCTGCCAGCCAGCTGCTCTGAGGCCTTTAACACAACCAAACCTTCTCCTCACCTCCACGAGTGGGGCATCTTCCCCTCCCACCCCCATCTTCTTCTCTGCTCTCGCCCTCACGCTGATCTCCCCTCCTCCCCAGGCCACAGAGGTCCCCCAGAGCCAACCCGTGCAGCCCGAGGGCTGCGGCGTGACTGGCTGTGTGAGTGATGGCTTTCCTGCACTGAATCACCACGCGGGGATCCTGACGTGCAGATGTGTCCCCGAGGCCTCCCATGTGGCGCTGAGCACGCCCGGGTATGCAACACCCACACACTGCCGGGGGCACCAGCTGCAGAGCCAGGCCCAAATCACGTCGGGAGGGTGGCACACAGGCTGCAGCGTGAGGCCCCGTGTCCTCCTTGGACTTTGACCCTTGAGAGATGCACGCAGAGCTGCCATGGTGCTAAAGCAACCTGTTTGCTGAGTGCAGGACAGGCTCTCAGGGCCCCCAGCCCGCCAGCAGCCGGTGTGGGGCGCAGAGCAGCCCTTACCTTCCTTCTCCTGCAGCAGGGAGTGACACTCAAGCAGGACCTGTGACAGCAGCTGGATGCCTCGCCCTCGCGTCCGAGGATCTGTGTTCTCCAAGCAGAACCTGCCCCACGCACGGCAAAAACCCCAGAGAGCTGGTGTGAGCGGGGACACGAGCAGGAGGCACGTCCCAAATGAGCACGTTACAAGCTGAAGGGCGCTGCTCACTGGGCACGGCCCTGCTGATGGCACTCGGGGGGAGCTGATTCCTCCTCCTCCCCAGCCAGGCTGTCCCCAGCAGGAGCTGTCCCAGCTGCGACGTGTTCTGGGGCTCGCTGCCCACCACAACACCTTCCCACTGCCCTGGGAGAGCCTCGTGGGCTGCTCTGTCCCTGTCTGTTCCCAAATGGCTCCCCTGTCCTGCGAGGGCACTGACTGCAGCCAGCCTGCCCCGCACGAGCTGGCAGCTCACACACTGCTCCTGCTTGTGGGAACGTCCCCTGCAGTCTCCTTACCCCAGCGCCTCCACGAGTTGCAGCACAGTCCAGCTTCCATCTTTCACCCCTGCAGAAAAGAGGCAAAAGGAGTGAGCCAGGGCCTCCCTGACCCTCCCTTAGGCACGGCGCTGGGGACAGGGGCTGGGAAGCGCACCATGGACAAACCAGGAGGTGGCACAGAGCTACCCCCCCAGTGCTCCCCAAGAAATCAGACTGTTCACAAGGCCAAACGGCCTGGACACTCCCAAACACGCAGCTGCCACGGCTCTGCGCTGAGCAACACCTGCACAAACTCCCTGCAGGCTGGGGGCACGGAGAAACACGGCTTTGTGGTCGCAGCAAGGCAGCGCCGGGACTCCTGGAGCCTGTTTCCAGCTCTGACTCAGACAGCCCGGCCAGGTTGCTTCACTCCCCTCCTGCCCCAACGCTGCTGCAGCTGAACTGGGGGAAGAGTCACTCCCCTGGGAGGCTTTGCTAAGGCCTGGCTGCATCCTAGGGAAGCCCTGGAGAAGGGCAGGGTCTCTCCTGCCACCCACAGCCTCGTGCTCAGGCACGGTGCAGCTCTAACCCATACCCCTGGTGTCAGGGGACACTGCTCGTGCCTCCTCCCTTGACCACCCCGCAGGAGGTCCGAGCACGGAGCTGCCTTTTTGAAGCAGCGCCTCCCCCGAGCTGCCCGTGACCTCAACAGGAAGGAGCGAAGCGTGAGCTCTGCCCGCAGCCGGCTCTTTGTACTCCTGCGGGCAGGAGCCCCTCGCTCTGCTGCAGCGGGCAGGCTCGCCCTGCTCTCGGGGAGCGGGAGGCCGCAGGGCTTTGCCTCTCACGAGGTGACCACAGCAGCCCCAGCAGCAGCACCGCTGCCGGCTCGCAGCGACCTGTGTCCTCCCTGACACCTCCCCCGCCCTTCCACACACCAGACACCATTTCTGCACCTTTTCTGCTCCTCCTGTCTCCCCCAGCCCCTTAAAATGTGATGGATCCCTGCTACATCACCTCCCCTCTCCCTGCTGTTTAATACCAACAACCTCAGCCTCCTCTGACACTTGTGCATCCCGAGCTGCCCATGACAGCACTGAAGCCCTTCTCCCAAACTCACACCTAATTCAGTGCTCAGCAGCACGCACGAGCAGCTCGCCATGCCTCTGCCAACAACTGCACAGAGGCCACGAGGTCAGAAAAACCTCCCCTTTCGCTCAAGGACAGGGGATGCAATGCAATACTCTCTGGCGTGCGTTCTGTGTGAGGTCAGCAGGGCCTGAGGTGGGGGTCGGTGTGCCCCAGGTGCCATACGGTGAGCGGGAGCTGGGGACGGCTCCTCTCTGCGTGGCTCTGAGCAGACAAAGCCTTCCCCAGGCACTTCTGTAACATGACCAGGGGCGACAACAGCAGCTGTAAGGTTATCTGCCCTTGCCTCTGTTTCCCCGCTCTGTCTCAGATATGTCAGGGGCTTTGTGCAACTCTTGTGAATGTCACCCAGCTTAGTGAATTTCCTTTCATTTCCTCCAATTTCCTTCCATTTCCCACCACTGGTCAGTTTACAATCCAGCATCTCCTCAACAAGCTGCTCCTCTCTGTAAGGCAGCCGATGCAGCCCTTCCCTCTCAAACCCTTTCCACAAAGTGCCAAAGCCACTGGAAGGAAGAGTAGGAAGACAAACGTGCTGCCTTATCCTTAAAAAGCCATCCTCCCGCAGCTACACATTCCTCAGCGTAACGAAGCCACCACACCGCTGCTCCGAGCGGAAAGAAAATTATCCCAGGAAACCAAACGCCCCAAGCCCTGCCAGGAGAGGAGAAACCACAGCAGCGCAGCACGAGCCTCGCGCTCCCCTCAGCTCACCCACCCTGCGCCCCAAATCCCATTCCCTGACCCAGAGCAGCCCTGGCACCACTACCAAACCCCACAGCTCCAACCCCACCCCGTGCTCTGGACCAGCCCTATAAAACCCCAATTATCCCCAGAGCCCTGCAGCTGTGCTTTCACCCCATCCCCAACACCCCCGCACCCCTCCCCGTGCTGCTGCCCCACAGGTGCCCCGCAGCCCCCAGCCCCTCCCCCTCAGGCTCTGGCTCCCACCTCCCCCTCTGCTGTGCATCCCCCTGTGCTGCTGCTCCGCCACCCCCAGCCCCTGCCCCTCAGCACCCCACGGCCACCACCCCAGGGCCACAGCTCGCCCCCAGCCCCAGGGGGCCTCCCCCTAACCCCACAGGGCCCTACCCCAGGCCCCAGGGCCCAGCCCCAGGCCCCAGCCCCCAGCCCAGGCCCAGGCCGTACCCGCAGCCCCCCCGCCCCCCCAGCCCCTTTATCCGCCCCCCGCTCCCCGCCCGGTACCCGCGGCCAGCTGCGCGGCCCCGTCGTGCTGCCCTCCCGCGGCGCCCCTCACGATGCTTTGCAGCCGCTCCGCTGCCGGCCCCCCGCCGGCGGCCGCCATGACACCCGCACCCACCCCGCCGCTCCCGCCGCGCGCATGCGCAGCCCCCCTTCCCTCAGCCAGCCGCGGCGCATGCGCACAGCCACCCCGCGCCGCTCTTTCCCTCTCCTCCCGCCCTCCTTCCGCCAGGAGCACGGCGGCCCGCGAGGGACACAAAGCAGCGGGAGGGGGCGGCTTCGCGCACGAGGGCGGCGCCGGTGGCGGCGGCGGCGGGGCGGGCACATGCGCACCTGTGGGGGCGGGGCGGTGGCGGCGGAGGGGAGGGGGCGGCCCCGGTGCTCAGAGCCGGGCGGAGGCGGCTGCAGGGCGCCGGGGCCCCGCGGGTCGGCAGCAGCGCGGAGCCGGCCCGGCCCCATGCCGAGCCGCCCGCCCCGTCGCCGCCGCCGCCGTCGAGCCCCGCCATGGGCGGCTGCGTGGGGCGGCAGCGCCGGGAGCGGCCCCCCGCCGGCAGCACCCGCAAGAGAGCAGGTGAGCGGGGCTGGGCACCGAGCTCCGGGCACCGGGGGGGACCCCGGGACGTGCCCCCGGGGCGGCTCCGCTGCCGGTGTCCCCGCGGCGGGGCCGCCCCGCCGGTACCGGGAGGGGTTTGGCAGCGCCCCGGTGCCGCCCGGTTGCGGGAGCCGGGCCCCGGGCAGGGCTGGGCGGGCGGCAGCGGGCCCCGCAGTGCTCCCGCCCCGTGCGCCCCGTCGGGGCTGGCCGGGAACGGGAGCCCCGGGGTGCACCGGGGGGGGGCTGCCGGTGTCCGCGGCGGGGCACCGGGGGGTCTGCTGGCCCTGCTGCCTTGTGCCGGTGTCCGGGGGATGTGGGATGCTCGGGAGGGCACCGGGAGCTGCACCCGGAGGGTCGACGGGACGGAGCCCGGTGCGCGGCTGTCCCTGCCCAGGAGCGGAGAGCCCCGCGGTGCTCCTCGGGGGGGGGACCGGGCACCTCGGGGGGGCTCCGGGCGGTGCTGGGGACCCCAAAGTGACCCCAAAGGGCCCCCACGTCGGGGCACGAGGCGCTGGGAGCAGCCCTGCCGCGGGGGTGCCGGTGCCGTCGGGGTGCGGCTGCCGGCCCGGCCCCGCCTGGCCCCGCGTGGGCGGCCGGACACGTCCCGACCCCCCCGGGCCCCCCGCGGGCACCGGGTTGCACAACGGGCCGGGAACAGCACGGCACGGGGCAGGGCCCGGGCTGGGCGGCAGCAAGAGACCCGCAGCCCCCCGATGGGGACCCGCAGCCCCCCGATGCTGCTGCCCCCCCCTCTGCCCGCTCCTGGGGTCCAGGAGCCCCGCTGCTCACCCCAAAGGAGTCCAGGCTGCGCCGTGGTGCCGGCGGGTGCTGCCCGGTGCCTGGGGCAGGTGCTGTCCCTGACCTTGCCGTGCCACGCTGCAAATCCCAACGGCCCCACAGCGGGACTGCTGAATCGGCACCGCCTGCCCTCACTCCTCGGGGATGTGAGCGCAGCCACGGTGCTGCCCGACCCCGCTCGGGGATGCTCAGCGCCCTGCACCAGCCCTCGGGGGCACTGCGCTGTCCTGTGCCCTGTGGGGACCCTGTGCCACGTGTCCTGGATGGAGAAAATAGTCGTGTAGTGCTTCGTGTCACCCCCACGAGCCTCCCGGGGGTGGTGGCTGTCCCCAGCAGCCACGGGTGGCATCGCCCTGCCCCATGGTGGGCGCTCAGCATCCTTCCTGCGCAGCCGGGATCCCAAACTTCCCCCCTTCCCCCCCGCAGGAGCGGTGCCGGCCGGCGGCCCCGCAGGAAGGAGCTGTTGTCACTCATTGTCCCCAGCTCGGCTGGGAGTGACAACAGCTCCTTCCTGCCCCACGCGTCCGGCCGTGCCGTGGGGCTGGCAGCACGGGGCTGTTCCCACGGGGACACAGCCTGGTGTGGGGCTGCCCCACAGCTCCAGCCCGCCCGGTGCCCCATCCTGGGGGTCCCGTGGGTGGTGACACCCGCGTCCCCCACCACAGCGGGGTGCTGCCAGCCTGGGAAGGGGCTTTTGCCACTGCCTAGGGTGACATCCCGGTGTGCTCGCCCCAGAAGTCACAGCCCCCCCCCTGCAGGGCTGCGGCTCAGCCCCCGTAATCCTGTTCCCACTCCGGCACACCGGCTTATTTGCTGGCTAATTCCCCAAGCTATAAATACTGCCCTGCCTCGAAGGGCCCTGCAGCCACCCTGCTGGCCCCCGGCCCATCCTCCCCTGTCCCCAAAACGTGAGGGGGGGAGAGCCCTGCTCCCTGCTGGGGGCGAGGGATGCTGCTGGGGGGCAGCTGCTGTGCCGGGGGCTGGGACAGACAGTGCTGTGTGTGGGGTCCCCACCAGCCCATGGGGCAGGGTGCCCTTCCCTGGGCATTAGGGGCTGGATTTTGGGGTTTCAGAGCCCCTCCCTGAGCTGCCGCCACCCCCCCAGGCCGCAATGAGCCCCTGAAGAAGGAGCGCCCCAAGTGGAAGAGCGACTACCCGATGACGGACGGGCAGCTGCGCAGCAAGCGGGACGAGTTTTGGGACACGGCGCCCGCCTTCGAGGGCCGTAAGGAGATCTGGGACGCCCTGAAGGCGGCCGCCTACGCCGTGGAGGCCAACGACCACAGCCTGGCACAGGCCATCCTGGACGGAGCCAGCATCACCCTGCCCCATGGTGAGGCCAAATCGGGGTGCGGAGCCGGGGAGGTTCGGGGAGGTGATGGGGAGGTGATGGGGAGGCTCTGTGGGGCACGGTCACTCACCCCGCCGTCCCTAGGGTCACTGACGGAGTGCTACGACGAGCTGGGCAACCGGTACCAGCTGCCCGTGTACTGCCTGGCGCCCCCCGTCAACCTGATCCTGGAGCGGGGCGAGGAGGAGGCGGTGGAGGCGGCCGAGCCCCTGCCCAGCGCCCGGCGCGAGTTCGCCCTCAAGGTGCGGCTCTCCACCGGCAAGGACCTGCGGCTCAGCGCCAGCATGGGCGACACCATCGGGCAGCTGAAGAAGCAGCTGCAGGCGCAGGAGGGCATCGAGCTGGCCTGGCAGCGCTGGTTCTTCTCGGGCAAGCTGCTCACCGACCGCACGCGGCTGCAGGAGACCAAGATCCAGAAGGATTTCGTGGTGCAGGTGATCGTCAACCAGCCCCTGCCGCCCAGGAACTGAGCTCTCCGGCAGGGAGGCCCCGTCCCGCAGTGGAGCACGGGGGCACCTCAGGGATGTCCCAGCCCTGCCGGAGCCACCGGGTCCCCTCCCCGGGGCCGTGGCGCCGCGGTGGCCCCGCCGGGCTGGAGGCGCGGGCACAAATTTGCTGTGGATGGTGTGGGACCCACGTGTGCCGGGGGGCCCTGCTGTGGGGCTGCCCCTCGGGGAGAGGCTGTGACCCGCCAGCCCCGGCCACGAGGCCGGGATCCCGTTGCTGGGGGGGCGCGGGGCTGTGCGGAGATGTCTCCCCTCTGTACATAGCCTGTGTATTTATCAATAAAGCCTTTTCATCCTTCAGCCAGGCGGGGGCTGGCCCCGTGTGTGGGCTGTCCCCAGGCATCCTCGCGTAACGGGCGCCTTCCTTTGTGCAGCCCGGGGCTGTGGCACCCATGGGACGTGGCACCCAGGGGTGGCCCTGGGACCTGCCTGTGCCCGGGAGGGTGCCCTGTCCCCATCTGTCCCTCCCCCTGTCCTCAGCCCGGTCCCATGGCCAGGTCCTGGCGCATTAACTGTCCCAGCACGGGGCACGCTGGCCTCATCTTACAAAAAGGGAAAGCAAAATCCCGGGGGGCTGAGCAATGTCCCCGGCACTGGGAACAGCTGCGGGCTCTGCCTGCCGGCCCCACAGCCCCACGTGCGGGGGGCAGACCAGGTGGTGCTCGGGATGCTCCGGCCCTGAGGTCATCCTCCAAAGCAGCACGGAGCCACCGCGAGCATCCCGGCTGCCCGGGATGGGTGGCACGGGCTCAGGACACGCGGGTTAACGCACACCACGATCCAGCTCCATCCAGCCTCCAGAGCACCCCTGAGGGCTCCGCGCACCCCAGGTCCCCCCAGCCTGGCACGGGGATCCCGGGCAGCCGGCTGGGTGGGCCGTGGGTTGCTTTAAGAGCTGGCAGGAGGTGAGCCAGGGGCACCAGAAAGCAGCAGGGTGAGCTCATGGCTAAGCTGCCCCAGTCATGTGGGGCAGGCACAGCTGTCGGTGCCCTTGGGCAGCGGGGACGGAGGGGCCGGCGGCATAAAGCCCCGCCGCCAGCCCAGCCACCGGCAGCACCGGGAGCCAGCGCCCGCGGTGCCGAAGAGGAGGAAGAGGAGGAGGAGGAGAGGCCGTATCCTGCCAGGGGCTGCGCACAGAGCTGCCATGGAGCTGGACGTGGAAAAGGCCAAGGAGCTCATCGACCAGAAGCTGGCGGAGGAGGAGGAGGAGGAGAAGGTGGGTGCCGCGGGCTGCCGGCCACCCCGGGGACCTCAGCGGTGCCCGGGGGTGGATGCCGGGGCTGCCCCAGGCTCCCAGGGCTCTGCAGCCCCCCCCGTGTCCCTACAGAGGATGAAGGGCGATGGCCCACGGGAGCCACCAGCCGTGGAGAGGATGAGCACCCCGGAGCTGGAGGAGGAGAAGCGGCAGGGACCCCGCAACAGGGGCATCGAGGCCATCAAGGTGAGGGCTGGGAGCGGGGAGCGGGGTGCGGGAGGGCACGGCGGGGGCGAGCGGGGCGCTGCGTGTCCCCACAGGGCCAGGAGCGGGTGCGGAGGAGCTCGGTGGACCTGCGTCGGGAGATCATTGACGTGGGGAGCATCCAGCGCCTCATCGAGCTGCGCAAGCAGCGCCGCAAGCGCCGGGAGGAGCGGGCGGCCACCCCCGAGCCCCCGCCGCCGCCGGAGCCCCTGGAGATCGTAGGTGAAGGGGGGTCCCAAAAAGCCGGGGTGCCCTGGAGGAGCAGCACATGGGGCCCCCTCGTTGTCCCCGCTGCCCCAGCCCTGCCCTGCCCTGCCCTCAGGAGGGTCCCGTGGAGCCGGAGACCTTCCTGCGAGCCGCCGTGCAGGGCAAGATCCGCGTCATCGAGAAGTTCCTGGCGGATGGTGGCTCCCCGGACACGTGTGATGAGGTAGCGGGGGGTGTCCCGGTGTGCTTCGGGTCACGGGGAGGGGGCACGGCCAGCCACCAACGCGCCACCTCGCCCCCCAGTTCCACCGCACCGCCCTGCACCGCTCCTCGCTGGAGGGCCACACGGACATCCTGCAGAAGCTGCTGGACAGCGGGGCCACCGTCGACTTCAGGGACCGGGTGAGCCTCTGGGCACGGGGCGGAGGTGGCCGTGGGCTCAGCCGGGGCTGGGGGGGACACAGGGTGGTGGTGTCCCCCCGGTGACACCGGCTCTGGGTGCCCAGCTGGACTGCACCGCCGTGCACTGGGCGTGCCGGGGGGGGCACCTGGACGCCGTGAAGCTGCTGCAGGACCGCGGGGCAGACCTCAACCTGAAGGACAAGGTGAGGGGGGCGCAGCCCGGGGAGGGGGCTGTGCTGGGGGCACAGCAGGGAGGGGGGTGCTGAGCCCTTCTGCTGTGTGTTCCCCCCCCAAACCCCAGCTGCTCAGCACCCCTCTCCACGTGGCCACCCGCACGGGGCACCCCGACATCGTGGAGCACCTCATCCACTGCGGGGTGGACATCAACTCCCCGGACAGGGTGAGTAGGAGGAGCCCTCCACCTCCGGGGGTTCCCAGCACCGTCCCCGTGCCCCCCCCCCCGGGGATGTGGGTGCACGGAGCCAGGCTGCGTGTCCCGCAGGAGGGGGACACGGCGCTGCACGACGCCACGCGCCTCAGCCGCTACAAGATCATCAAGATGCTGATCCTGCACGGGGCTGACATGATGGCCAGGAACCAGGTGGGCGCCGCGGGGCACGGGGGGTGCCTGCGCCCTTCGCTGCCACCCCGGTGCCCACCTGTGCCCGCACTCTCAGGCTGGCAAGACCCCGACGGAGCTGGTGCAGCAGTGGCAGACGGACACGCGCCAGGCGCTGGAGACCAAGGAGCAGCCGCAGGGGGAGGCCGAGGTCCCCGCGTGATGGCAGCGGGCAGGGACCGGGGCTGGGCTCGGCGCCAAGGAGCGGGACCCAGCTGAGTCAGCCGTGTTAATAAAGCCAGCAGCGAGCAGAGTTTGGCCCTGGCAGGCTGCCCCGGGGAGGTGGTGGGGCCGGCAGGGGCTGCGTGGCGTCCTGACACTGGGCATGGGGGTGGTGACACCCGTGGGACGGTCACACGAGTGGCTCGGTGGCAGGACTCGTGGCTGCGGGATGCCCAGGTGCTGTTTGTGGTGCTTCACAGCCCCGCCTGGGCACACTGGGGGAGAAAAACCATCAAGGGCTGCTCAGATATTAGGGGCATCACCAGCCCCACAGTGCATCTCCAAAACACACGGTGCAAGAAAGTGCAGTGGGTGCAGCCGGAGCCCACCCAGAGGGGTGCTGAGCTCTTTCCGCAGGCTCCTCCTGCAGGAGGGGAGAGCTCGCCCGCTCCCAGCCCCGTCTGTCTGCCTGCCCAGTGGGGCCGCAGCCCCCTCACGTGCCCCGTCAAACATTAACCCCCCTCGGAGGGGTGGGTGGCACGGGCTGGCCGCAGCACCCAGCACCATGGCGCTCAGCACCCGCCTCACCTCGCCCCTCCGGCCAGCCCTGGCGGCTCTGTGCCGGGGAACCCCCGGGCAACACCGGGGGCTCAGCACCCCTCCCGGCCCGGAGCCCACCCTTGACTTCGGGGGCATCTTCCCACCCCTCGCCACCCCCTTCTCGGCCCTGCAGGAGGTGGACTATGCCCAGCTGGAGGCCAACCTGCGGCGCTACGCCAGCATCCCCTTCCGAGGTGAGCGCAGCCCCCAGCCCCGGCGCTCTGTGCGCAGCCCCCAGCTGGGCTTTGCGGGGTGGCGGGCAGCCCCTCGGGTACCTGCCTCATGTTTTAGGGCTGGTGGTGCTGGGCTCCACCGGGGAGTACCCGTACCTGGCTCCCCACGAGCGCCTGGAGGTGCTGAGCTGCGTGCGCCGCGCGCTGCCCCGCGACCGCCTGCTACTGGCGGGCTCCGGCTGCGAATGTGAGTGTGGGGAGCACCGGGAGCACGGGGGGGACATCCCCACAGGGCGTCCCTCACCCCTCCGCCACCTCCCCAGCCACCCAGGCCACCGTCGAGCTGACGGTCAGCATGGCAGAGGCTGGGGCTGACGCGGCGCTGGTGGTGACGCCCTGCTACTACCGGGGGGCCATGAGCAGCGCCGCCCTAGTGCGGCACTACACCGAGGTGAGCCGTGCCCACTGCCCACCCGTGGCTCTGCCACATGGCAGTGGGGTTGGGGACAGGTCCCCCCCGTGTCCCCGTCCCACCCGCAGCTCCGCCTGGCTGCCCGCAGGTGGCCGAGGCGTCCCCCATCCCCGTGGTGCTCTACAGCGTCCCTGCCAACACCGGCCTGGAGCTGCCCCTGGAGGCTGTCCTCACCCTGGCGCAGCACCCCAATGTCATCGGCATCAAGGACAGCGGCGGGGACGTGAGTGAGGCAGGGGGTGCCGAGGCTGGCCCCAAACCCGTCCCCGAGCCACCCCCAGGACCCCACGGTGGGGACGGGGTGATGCGCGCCCCCAGGGACACCTCTCCTCCCCAGATCACCCGCCTGGGTCTGATCGTGCACAAGACGCGGCAGGAGGATTTCCAGGTGCTGGCGGGATCAGCCGGCTTCCTGCTGGCGAGCTACGCCGTGGGTAGGTGCTGCTGCTCACTTGGGGGCACCGCAGCGAGCCGAGGGGCAGTGACGCCCAGGAGCTCACTGCCAACCTGCCCCCACGTCCCCAGGTGCCTCGGGGGGGGTCTGCGCCCTCGCCAACGTCCTGGGGGCCCCGCTGTGCCAGCTGGAGAGCCTGTGCCGCCAGGGCTGCTGGCAGGAGGCCCGCGAGCTGCAGCACCGGCTCATCGAGCCCAACGCGGCGGTGAGCGGGCGGTACCCCCCGGCACGGCTGCGGGGTGGGGGTGAGGGGGTCCTACAGGGCTGGGGGGGTGAGGATGGGGGTCCCTGGGGGTGCGGGGCAGCCTGGGTGGGCAGCGCAGCGCCCGGCTGGGGAGCCAAGCCCAGGCTGGAGGCGGCAGGGTGGGAAATGCCAGCCCTCGCGTGCCAGGAACAGCGCGTGCCCTGGCACCGGGCACCCGCCCAGCCCCGGCGTGAGACCTGCAGGGTATTTATAGGCGGTGACGGAGGGACTCGCCGCGCCTTCCCGGGGGCATCGACCCACCGTGGGATGGCTCCTGCTGTGCTGCAGGGATGCTACGTGAGTGGGGACCCGTCCCAGGTGCATTGCTGCGCCCCCCTCCCCGCAGGTCACCCGCCGGTTCGGGATCCCGGGGCTGAAGCAGGCCATGGAGTGGTTCGGGTACTACGGGGGGCCCTGCCGAGCGCCCCTGGCCCCGCTGAGCCCAGCCCAGGTGGAGGAGCTGAGGGGCGCCTTCAGCAGCACCGGCTGGTTGTGAGTGCCCAACACCCGGCCCCGCAGCGCCACCTCCCCCTGCCCCATCCTGAACCAGGGACCACCGGGAGCTGGGGACGTGGCGGGGACACCGGGATCGTGGCCAGGAGAGCCATCTCACTCCTTCCTGCTGGACAGGGCTGGTGGGGAGAAAGCTCAGCACCCTGTGGCCACCCTCGTGTCCCCTGGGTGTGCCCCCAGCCCCGCCAGCCCCCGGAAAAAACCCCCTGGGCTCCAGCTGCAGGGAGCAGGGCCTGCAGCCCCCAGCTCCTTGCTGTCCCCATGTGGGCTGGGTGGCCCCGAGGTGTGGAAGCCCACGCTGGCCCTGCCGCCCTCCAAAGCACCACGAATAAACCCTCTGTGTCTGCGTTTGTGCCCGTGCAAGCAGCCTCCCTCCTGCCCCCAGCAAGCAGCACACAGCCCGGGCGTTTGGCAACGTGGTTTACTCCGCTGAGGCCCGTGCAGGCGGCGGCACAAGGCAGGGGCGCAGCAAGGCACGGGGCTGGTGGGGGCACAGAGCGGCGGGGGGGGCTCGGCAGGGCAGGGCAGGGAGGGATGCCAGGACCCCATGCCCCCGCGAGCCTGAGCGTGCCAAGGGTGAAGGCAGGCACCCGTGGGGACAGGTGAGGAGCTGTGCACACCCTGCCTGCACCCCTGCCATGCCCCTATCCCTGCCCACCCTGCCCAGAGCCCCCCCTGCAGCCCTGCCCTAGCCCCTTGCCCAGCTTCTCGCTTGCCCTCGCCGCCGTCCTCACCCAGCTCCCCTTTGGCGGGGATGTCCCCCAGGCACTGGGCAGGCTGAGCCCCTCGGGGGCACCGTGTCACCCAGCGCCGAGGGCACAGGCCCCGGGGTGCCACCCTGCCTGGGGACCAGGGCTGGAAAAGCAGGCCAGGCGCTGGCACGTGCTGCAGCCCGCTGCCCGCCCCATAGGCACCCTAGGCAATGGGGCCAGGAGCCAGCCCCGGCCCCTAGCCACCCGCCCTGCTCCCCGTGGCACGGTGGCAGCCCCGACCATGCCACCCCCAGCCCTGCTCTGGTGGAGCCGGGGGCAGAGTGGGGCCTGTGGGGAGAAGCAGGGCAGTGGGCAGAGGGAGAAGGCACCACGGCGGCCTCAGAGCCGCCCTGGGGCACTTGGGTGGGGGGCAGCGGGGTCCGTGCTCCCACCAGCAGGGTTTTGGCACGGGGGCCTGCCCGGCGTGGCAGGGGGACCCCTGGCCCTGCCGGGGGGGTGGCTGGCAGCGCCGTGGTCCTGCCGCCCCACGGGGCCAGGGCACCGTCACGCCGTGAGGTTGTGGGCAGACTTGGAGGCGCTCTGCGCCCTCTGGATCACCGCCTGGCACTTCTCCCGCCGCAGCAGCTTGTTGTTCTCGAAGAAGCCCTCGTTGCGGGGCACCCCGTGAGAGCCGTCAGGGAACGTCAGCAGCCCTGGGGAGGGAAGGGACGGGAGTCACGGGGTCGGGAGCAGCGCACATGGGGGCTGAGCCTGGGCAGACAGGGTGGGACACAGCGGGAGGGCAGCACAGCAGGGCAGGGGCGAGCGGGATGTGCTGAGCCGGGGTGGGCACGAGGCCCTGGCTGCACATCCCACAGCAGCAGGACCCCCCCGGGGTGCCGGGCACTCACCGAAGCCATCCACGCGCCCGCCTTTGAACTCGCCCTCGAAGGTCATGTTGTCGTAGCGGGTGAAGACGCCGACACCGCAGAACTTGCCCTGCACGAACTCCCCCTCGTACCTGCACGGGGGGCACGGGGATGGGTGTCGGGGGGCGCACACAGCTGGGGCACGGCAGGGTGCGCCCCGCAGGGTGCTGAGCTCACCTGGAGCCGTCGGCGAAGCTGAGCACGCCGCAGCCGTGGAACAGCCCGTTCTCAAAGTGCCCCACGTAGGCGCTGCCGTCGGCAAACGTCAGCTGGCCCGTGCCGTGCCGGCGTCCTGGGCAGTGACAGAAACAGGGACAGGCGGTGAGAGGTGGAGCAGAGCCGGGACCGGCCTGGCACGGTGGGGAGCAGCCACCCCCGCACCTGCGGGCTCAGCACCAGCCGCCCCGTCTCATCCTGTCCCATCCCGTCCAGCCCCGTCTCATCCTGTCCCATCCTGCCCTGACCTGTCCATCCCGTCCTGTCCTGTCCCATTCCACCCATCCTGTTCAGCCTTATCCCATCCATCCTGTCCTGTCCATCCCATCCTGTCCAACCCCATCCCATCCTGTCCTGTCCCACCCATCCCATCCAATCCCATCCCATCCAGCCCTGTCCAGCTCTGTTCCACCTGTCCCATCCCATCCCGTCCCGTCCCATCCATCCCGTCCCATCCTGTACCCTCCATCCAACCCTGTCCTGTCCCGTCCTGTCCAGCCCCATCCCATCCCCTCCAGTCCCATCACATCCAGCCCCATCCCACCCCATCCTACCTCATCCCATCCTGTCCCACCTGTCCCATCCAGCCCTGTCCCATCCCATCCCATCCTGTCTCATCCCACCTGTCCCGTCCAGCCTTGTCCCACCCCATCCCATCCCCTCTGGTCCCGTCCTGTCCCGTCCTCCCTGTCCATCCCATCCCATCCTGTCCCGTTCACCCTGTCCCACCCATCCCATCCCATCCCGTCCCATCCCATCCAGCCCTGTCCAGCTCTGTTCCGCCTGTCCCGTCCACCCCATCCTGTCCATCCCATCCCATCCCATCCCATCCCATCCCATCCCATCCCATCCCGTACCCTCCGTCCAACCCTGTCCTGTCCCGTCCCATCCAGCCCCATCCCATCCCCTCCGGTCCCATCACACCCAGCCCCATGCCATCCCCTCCAGTCCCATCATGTCCAGCCTCATCCCACCCCATCCCACCTCATCCCATCCCATCCCGTCCCACCTATCCTATCCAGCCCTGTCCCATCCCATCCCGTCCATCCTGTCCCCTCCATCCCATCCCACCCCATCCCATCCCGTACCCCCCGTCCAACCCTGTCCCGTCCCACCCGTCCCGTCCAGCCCCGTACTATCCCATCCCATCCTATCCAGCCCCGTCCCGTCCCCCCCGTCCATCCCGTCCCACCCCGCCCCACCCCGCCCCACCCCGCCCCGCCCCGCCCTCCCGCCCGCACCTTCCTTCCACTCCCCGCGGTACTCCTCCCCGCTGGAGTACGTGAAGGACCCCTTGGTGAGCGTCATGGCCGCCTCCTCCTCCTCCCGCTCCGCTCCGCGCCCCACCGGGGTCCCGCCGAGGGGCGGCGGCGGGCCCACCCCCTCCCTTCCCCACCTCCCCACCGCCCCGTCGGGCGGCGCCCCGCCGCCCCGCGTCCATCCTCGCTCCCCATTGGCCGTCCCCATGGCAACGCCTAGCAACGCGGCCTCTCATTGGCCTCCCCGTGCACCGCTGGGGGCCGGCCGCCGCCATCTTGGTGCGGGGCGGGGCGGTGACGCCATGGCGCCGTGACGGGCCGGAAGCGCTGCGGCGGGGCCGTACCGGGCCGGGCCGTACCGGGATGGACGAGACCAGCCCGCTCGTGTCCCCGCAGCGGGCGCAGGGCCCCGACTACGGCCTCCCGGGAGGGGCCGTGCGCGCCCCGCCGCCCTCTGTGGTCGCCCCTCCGCCGCCGCCGCCCTCCCCGCCCGCTTCACCGGGAGGCCGCGACCGCGAGCGGCAGCCGCTGCTGGAGCGCGGAGCCCGCGGCCCGGCGGCGGCGGCGGCGGCCCAGGCGCAGGCCCAGGCGCAGGCCCAGGCGGCGCAGGCCCAGGCCCAGGCCCAGGCGGCGCTGGCGGCGCAGCGGGAGCGGAACGAGTTCCCCGAGGACCCCGAGTTCGCCGAGGTGGTGCGGCGGGCAGAGCTGGCCAGCGAGCGCGGCATCTTCCCGCAGCGCATCTCGCAGGGCTCCAGCGGCAGCTACTTCGTCAAGGACCCGCAGGGGGTGAGCGGGGAGCGGGGGGGAACCGGGGGGAGCCGGGGGGAGCCGGCCGGGCCCGCGGGCACGGGATCGGCACGGGGCTGAGCGTCTTGTGACCCGCCCGGCTCCTCCCCGCTGCTGCTCCCCGGGATCTGCCCCTCGCAGCCCCGTTTGTCGGCCCCACGGGAGGCCGGGCTGCGAGGCTGGAGCTCGGGGGGCTGCTGGGGGATGCGTGTGAGGAGCCGCAGTCCTGTGCTGTGTGGGTCTCAGAGCGAGCCGCTGCCAGCGCTGCTCCCCAGGCGCCGTGCTCTCAGGCTCTGCTCTCTGCTCCAGGACTGGCATCGCTCCGCTGTACCCCTCTGCACGGCACCGTGCTCCGCGCTGCCAGAGCTCCCGGCAGGCTCAAACCCAAGGACACGTTGGCAGACTCTGTGGGGCTGATAAGGGGACTGCCTGTCTGTCCCCTCGGGCTCTGCCAGCGCAGAAGGGGTTCTCTGTGTGACCGTGGGACAGCTGACCTGCTCCCTTCCCTCAGGCCTCCCTCCCAGGACACACAGTCTAGCTCCCACCTCCCCTGGGCTGGCCTCTGGCCCCGGCTCAGTGGGATTGCCCCACCGGGGTGTTGGGACACACGTGTCACGCTTCCATGCCGTGGCAGGAGCTGGGCTAGGGGAAGTGCCACCCACTGTGTCCGGGGCTGGCCGCCCTTGGGGTGGAGAGCTGCTCCTGTGCTGCTGAGTCATCCCGAGGGGGCTGTGAGCCCGGGCTGCTGTGCAGACCCCTGGGGTGCCCGGCCCAGGGGCAGGCGGCCTCGCTTCTGCCCTGAGCCCTCGTCTCAGCTGTGTGGCTTGGCAAAGCTGGCTTGGTGACAGCACGGTGCCTAGCACGGGGCCTCCAAGCCCCTCACAGCAGTGGGGGTACCTGTTTGGGACCTCCTGTGACCTCTTACATGCAGAGCAAGCCCCTCTGTTGGGTCCCACATCACAAAACTTTGTTTTCCGCTAAGGTTCTCCAGCTGGCTTTCTATTTTAGCCCCATTTTCTCCAGTCAGTTTGGGATCGGCTCCATTCAATGGGTTTTGGAGCCAGGGAGCCCTGTCCCACTCCGCTCCCCTGCATGGAGGCAGCGAGAAGCAGTTCCCCCCTGGCCCCATCCCAGTGACCTTTGGATGGAGGAATGTTTACCAGGGGACAGCATCATCAGCACTCTCCTGTGGGACAAGGAGCGGGGTGAGAGGGTTGCAAGGCCTTTGGGCACTGCTCACAGCACCCTGGGGTGTTTTGTACCCAGTTGCTCTCAGGGGTGGTGTCTTTCAGTGGGGGGCTGCAGCAGTCCCCAGGCTCTCTCCCACCTCGGGAGGAATCTCCTGGACGTGGGGGTGGTGACGGGAAGGGCACAGCAGGGCCGGGCACTGCGGGAGCGTGGGCTTGGCTGAGCTGTGCTGTTAGGGCACAGCCTGGCCCTGCCAAACGCTGGCTCAGGGTGAGTGCCCTGGCCCTGCCAAGCCCTGAGCGTCAGCTCTTTTCTGCTCACAGAAAATCATTGGCGTCTTCAAGCCCAAGAACGAGGAGCCGTATGGGCAGCTGAACCCCAAGTGGACCAAGTGGCTGCAGAAGCTGTGCTGCCCGTGCTGCTTCGGGAGAGACTGCCTCGTCCTGAACCAGGGCTACCTGTCGGAGGCGGGCGCCAGCCTGGTGGACCAGAAGCTGGAACTCAACATCGTTCCTCGCACGAAGGTGAGGGGATGGCTGCTGGCACCTCGTCCTGGGGAGGCTTTCACCTGGCTGCCCAGCTCTGCTTGTGCCCTGTCGCGTGGCCCTGCTGAGCTCTGGACCAGGACTGCTCCTGCTCAAGCCTCGGGGAGCCTCGAGCAGGGCAGAGCCTGCAAAACGCTGCATCCTGTTTTGTCAACGAGCCTGTGACAACTGCCAGCTGTCCCTGCTGACCCCTGTGCTCCTGTCCCCCCAGGTGGTGTATCTGGCCAGCGAGACCTTTAACTACAGTGCCATCGACAGGGTGAAGTCCCGAGGAAAGAGGCTGGCCCTGGAGAAGGTGCCCAAAGTGGGGCAGCGCTTCAACCGCATCGGGCTGCCGCCCAAGGTAGGGCTCTCCCGGGTCCTGCACGCGCCTTTCGCTGCCTCCCCAGCCTCCGCACCCCTCTGTAACGCGGCCTCTCCTCACCTCAGGTGGGCTCCTTCCAGCTCTTTGTGGAAGGCTACAAGGACGCCGACTACTGGCTGCGACGCTTTGAGGCCGAGCCGCTCCCCGAGAACACCAACCGGCAGCTGCTGCTGCAGTTCGAGCGGCTGGTGGTGCTGGACTACATCATCAGGAACACGGGTAGGGCCAGCTGCCTGCTCCTGCGTGCACAAGCCCAGGCAGGGGCTCGGCATCTCCTCCTGGTGCCCAGAGCTCCTGGCAGCACTGCCTGCCTGCTGCCGGATGGCTTTGCCTCTGGATGGAGTGCGGCTTCTGTGGCTATGCACCACCGCGGCCGTCCTGTTCCAGGAGGTCTGGAGCCAGCTGGGACCTGCCCAGGTGCTGGGGTGAATGTTTGCCAGCTGCAAGGATCTGGGGACACCCAGCACCCGGCAGTGCTGCTGTATCCTACCTGCATCCAAGCCCGTTCCAGGCTGGAATGGGTTTGAGGCGCACTCCAGGGCTCACAAGCTGACCTCTCCCTCTCTTTCCCTTGAGAGCTGGGGCTCTGTGCCTCTCTGTAGTATCCAGGGCAGGTCGTGTGGGGGTTGATGTGGCTTCCCAGGCCTGCTGCAAGCTCAAGGACTCTGGGGCAGAGGTTGGGCCTTGAAGTCTGCATAAACCTGCCTCGCCTCGGGGTGAGAGGAGGAGTTATCTGGCAGGGGCAGGCCCCCACAGCTGTTCTTCTCTCCCTGCAGACCGGGGCAACGACAACTGGCTCATCAAGTACGACTGTCCCCTGGACAGCGCGGGCGTGCGGGTGAGCAGCTCCTCCTGGGCAGGGGTCTGTGGGGCTGCCTGCTCCCCCAGCTGGCAGATGGGGAGGGGATTTCCCTGCTGGTTTGGGATTCCAGGCGTGCTGAGGCCTGATCACAGGGAGTGGGAGATGGGCCACTCCTGCTGGGCGGCCTGCCCTGTAACTGGTGCTCTGCTGCTTTCCAGGACAGCGACTGGGTGGTGGTGAAGGAGCCCATCATCAAGCTGGCTGCTATAGACAATGGCTTGGCCTTCCCTCTGAAGCACCCGGACTCCTGGAGAGCATGTGAGTCCCTCAGGCTGTGCTGGGGCACCCTGCCCAGCTGTCTGCCCTGGGGGCATGTTCCTCAGGGGCTGGAAGAGGCAGTGGCTGGGCTGCCCCTCTGCAACCCTTCCAAGGGCACAGACAGCTCTGCCCCGGGGGGGCTGTAGGAAGAGGGTGCTGGACCTCGTGTCCCAGATGCAGGTGGTTCTGTACCCGAGGTCACCTTGCACCTTCCCTGACCCTGATGTCTTGTGCTTCCTCCCACAGATCCCTTCTACTGGGCATGGTTGCCCCAGGCCAAAATCCCTTTTTCGCAGGAGATCAAGGACCTGATTCTCCCCAAGATCTCAGATCCCAACTTTGTCAAAGACCTGGAGGAAGATCTGTATGAGCTCTTCAAGGTGATCTGGGGAGAGGCTGAGGGTGGCTTGGGAGGAAGAAAAGCAGGGGTGGTGCTGGGGGTTCCCTGTCAAGGCGGTGGTAGACAGAAAGGTGTTTGAGCTCCTCACGCCATTTCTGGGCCAAAGCATAGCAGGGTTATCCCAGTGCCAGGAGCTGAAGATAAAGTTTTGGGGAGAAGCAGGAAACCTATGGCACAAGAGGGGAGAAGCTTGCTTGGGAAATAGTTATCTCTTGGGTAGTGTGGGACAGCGGATGGATACTACCGTGTTCTTGGCTCTTTCTCTTGCAGAAGGACCCTGGCTTTGACAGGGGGCAGTTTCACAAGCAGATTGCTGTCATGAGAGGCCAGGTAAGGCAAATCGGTGAGGCTCCAGAGCCTCACCCTGTCTGTCTGTCTATCTGGGGGTGCTGGAGCACCAGCTCTGTTCCCTGGTGGGGCAGCTCAGGCTTCGCTCCGTTGTGCTGTGCAGATCCTGAACCTGACTCAGGCGCTGAAGGACGGGAAGAGCCCCCTGCACCTGGTGCAGATGCCACCCGTGATCGTGGAAACGGCGCGTTCCCACCAGCGCGCCTCCAGCGAGTCTTACACGCAGAGCTTCCAGAGCAGGAAGCCTTTCTTCTCGTGGTGGTAGCCGTGGGAGCCGCGGGCAGGGCTCAGCTGCCTCGGACTGGCACTGCGAGAGGAGCTGGGCCGCTCCTGTGGCTGGGATTTGATGTTCTGGGTCGAGCGAGCAGCTGTGGCTGGAGGAACCCGCAGCTGGAGCGGAGGAGCCGGGCGGGTTGGGCACGGTCCCGCTCCGGCTCCCTTGGAGCTGCGTGGTGTGCGTACAGCCCTGCCTGGGGAGGAGCTCAGGGGGAGGTGCGGGAGGTGGCTGCGAGCTGCAGCGTGCCTGGGATCCTGCCCGTGCCTCCTTTCCCTGGCCTGCATGTGGTTCTCAGCACGCCTGCTCAGGCCGGGATCCGTCCAGCCCTTTGCACCAGCTGCCGGCCTTCCTCTTCCCCGCTGTGCCTGCCGCTGGCTCCGGGGCTGGGAAGGCCTGGAGTGGGTTGTACTGCCCTCCCCTTTCTCAAAAGCGTGCTCTTCTCCTCCTCACTTTCTCTCTTCTGCCCCAACCCCGTGCAAGCTGCTTTCCTCAGGGGGAGTTCCCGCTGCCTGTCGGTGCAGTGGGGACCATCATGAACGGCTGTTCTCTGGCTGGGGGCTCGAGGAGGGGATGTAAGGAGGATCCTGCTCTTGCCTGCTCCCCGGGGCAGGCTTGGGTACGGTCTGACACTAAGTGGAAAGAGGTGCTGGCTCGTCCTGCTGAAGAGCAGGCGGCTCTGGGAGGTGCTGGAGCCTAGCCCAACCCAAGTGTAGGGGTGCAGCAGCCTCGCCCTCACCCCAATCCATCCATCCCACCAGGTCCCCACAGCTGTTGTTGCTTGGCTTTTGCCCCTGCTCCCAGCACAACTCCCTGGCTGCTGTGCAGCCAGTTTCGGGCCAGCCAGCATGGCTCCAGCCTTGCTGTATCTAGGGATGGGGGGGCTGCTGGGGACAGGGGACAGCTGGAGGGGCTCTTCCTGTTATGGGGTGGGAGCCACGCAGGAATGAGGGTATTGGGAGCACATGAGGACCAGTGCGGGCTCCTGGCTGCCCCCGTGCTGACAATCTGGTGGGCCTGATGTGGGTGGGCGAGGCAGCGAGCATCCCCTCTCCCCAGAAGCTGCTGAGCTGTGTTGTATAAAACGGTACCGGGGCTGCTGCCTGCGTCTGCTTGCCTTGAGCTGTGGCTTTCCCTGTCGCTGAGGAGAGCTGGGGGTGGGTCTCGCTGCCCTGTTTGCCCATCCTCGGGGGGGGTGGGAGGGAAACAAAGGCTGGCTGGGGCTCTGCTGGGGGGGCTGGGAGGGGAAGGCAGCTCACCTGTCTCCTGGGAGCGGAGGGGGCTCGGCCCCGGCTGTGCTGAGGATGCTGCGAGCACGGGGGAGCGGAAGCGAGACCCCAGCTCCCCAGCCAGGCCTGGCTGCGTCTCCGACCGCCCCAACCTGTATTGTTCTAATGCACTGTAGAAATGTATGTAATGTATTTAAACCATGCAACCGGCTGAATAACAGAGCTGCCGTTCGCCTGGCCTCCTCCTTGTCTCAGCGGCTGGGGGGCGTCCCGTGGAGCCGGGTCCAGCGCAGCAGCCGGGATCCAGGATCCAGGTCGCAGCCGCCTCCGCCCCCTTTTATTGCCCTCGTGGCCCGTGCACTCAGCGTCGGGGGCGAGCCTGGCCAGCGCCGCCGTCCCGCAGCCCCCCGGGGCCGGTTCCCGTGCCGCCCGGCCGCTCAGCGCTGCTGCGGGGATCCCGGGGCCGCCTCAGCCCCGCCGCCGCCGGGCTCCGGCTCCTTCTCGGTGATCCTGCGGGGAAGCGGCGGGTGAGGGCGGCGCGGCCCGGCCAAGGTCCCCCCGCCGGCCCGGCCCATCCCGCACCTACCGCAGGCGGCCGAAGCGCCGCAGCGCCGCCGTCCCGAGCCCGTGCTCGGCCGCTCTCCGCCGCCGCCGGAGCCGCCGCAGGGCCCGCGCCATCCGCCGCTGGCCGCCGTACCGCCACACCAGGCGGGCGCGCTCCTCGGGCCGCTCGGCGCCGCCGCTCCGGAACAGGCTCCGCAGTTCGGGCAGCCCCACGCCCTGGAAGATGTTGCCCGAGGCCCGCTTGCGGCCGCGGGCTGCGGGCGCCGCCGGGCCCGGGGGGTCGCTCACCACCGAGGCCGGCGTGCCCATGGCCCCGGCCGCTGCGGGCACCGGAGAGAGGCGGCGTGAGGCGAGGGCAGGCCCCGGCCCGCCACCGGCAGCCGGCGCGGATCGCGGCCCGCCCAGCACCACCGGGCACCGGACCCCCCCGGTACCGTGCGGGGCCGCGGAGGGCCCGGCTCGGAGCGGTGCCCGCCGCCCCGCCCCGTCCCGCCCCGCCGTGCCCCACTTTCCCCCCGCCGCCCCGTGCCCGCCGGCCCCGCGCCCAGACCTGGCGGCGGCCGCCCGTGCCCCCGCCCCGCAGCCGCCGCCGCTCCCGGTCCCGCTGCGCTCCGCTCCCCGCCGCGGGGTCCGCGCCGCGCGCCCCTTCCATTCACCCGCCGGGCCCCGCCCCGCGCCGCCCCGCTCCGCCAATCCGCGGCCGCCGCTCGCCGCCCTGACCAATCAGCGCCCAGGGGGGGCGTGGCCGCACCGCCTCCCGGAGGGGAGGGCTACGTGGCGCCCGTGACGTCACGAGGCGAGGGAGGCGGGGAGCCCCCGGGGGCGCGGCCACGCCCCTGGGCGGTGCCCGCCTGCGTCACTCCGAGGGGGAATCCCGCGTGACGTCACCGGGGGGACCCCGGCGCGCGGGGTCCCGCCAGCGCCCCGCGGCCCCGCGCCCCGAGCGCAGCCCCGCGGCGGGACCGGGGGGACGGGACGGGACGGGACGGGGCTGGAGGGGATGGGACGGGGCCGGATGGAGGGGACGGGACGGGAGGGACAGGACGGGACGGGACGGGATGGGGCTGGAGGGGATGGGACGGGACCGGAGGGGACGGGAGGGAGGGGGCGTGATGAGACGGGATGGGACAGGAGGGAGGGGACCGGAGGGGACGGGACGGGACGGGGCTGGAGGGGCGGGGAGGGGATAGGACGGGCCCGGAGGGAGGAAGCGTGACAGGCACGGAAGGGACGGGCCCGGGGGGAGGGAACGGGCCGTGCCCGGAGGGGAGGGGACGGGAGGGGCCGGGAGGGGCTCGGCCGAACCCCGCCCGGCGGCGGCGGGCAGCGGCAGGCCCCCGGGCGTCCGGTGGGCCGTCGGGAGGCGGGGCGGGGGAGGAGGAGAGAGGCCCCGCGCGGGGGGACCGCTACGCGCCAGATGTTTGGCAGCGGCCGGCGGCCCGAATCGCTGCCGGGGCGCTGAGTCCCGCCCGAGCCGCTCCGCAGCGAGGCAGGGCCCCGCCATGGCCCGCACCGCTCCCCCCGCCGCCCCGCCGCCCCCGGGGCCGCCGGCCCGCGGCTCGCTCAGCCTGCATCGCGCCTACCTGCGGAGCCCCCTGGGGCTGCTGCGCCTGGGGCAGCTGGTGATGGGCGCCGCTTTCTGGGTCACCGTGGCGGCCCACAAGTACGAGGGGGCGGCCCACTTCGCCCTCTTCGCCGCCGTCCTCGTCTGGCTCCTCACCCTGGCCCTCTTCGGCCTCAGCCTGCTGGGGCGCTGGGCGCTGGTGCCCTGGCTGGGCTCCCGCTGGCTGCTCACCAACCTGCTGCACGACCTGGCGCTGGCCGTGGGGCTCTACGCGGCCGCCACCGGCATCATGGGCTACAAGGCCGGGCGCAAGAGCTACTGCAACCTGCCGGGCTACAGCCAGCAGTGCCTGTACGGCGCCTACCTGAGCGCCTCCATCTGCGGGGCCATCACCGCCTGCCTGTACCTCTTCTCGGGGCTCTACTGCCTGTCACGGCGCTGCCGGGACCAACGCGACATCATCTGAGACCCCGCGGCGCTCGGCTCCCCTCCTCCCCGCGCGTGGACGGACCGCAGCCCCCCTTCAGGACACCGTGACCCCGCCGCCTGGCCCCTCCTGGCTGCCTGCACTGCGCTTCCTCCGGAGACTCCCGCACGGACGGGTGGACAGACAGACAGACAGACAGAGGCCTCCCCCGAGCACGGCTTCCCCCGCGTCCCACCGGGACAGCGTGGACACCCGCCTGCTGCTCGGGCCCCTTTCGCACCCCTGGACAGAAGGATGATGGACGGACGTAGGCGAGTCGAAGGACCCGAACGGGATGCCCTCGAGCGGGACCCTGATTTCTGGGAGCCCCGCGGGGCCCTGCCCAACTCCCCTGCCCCAGGCCCCGCAGACGCCCCGTGCTCAGGTGGGTGCCAACCCAGGGGGAGAGGGAGCCCGGCCTGGAGGAGCCGAGCGAGGGGCAGGGGTGGGCACAGCCCCCCCCAGCAGCCCCTCGTGCCGTGCCCAGCACTTGTGTTGTTGTTCTCTAATGGAGGCTGAGATTTCGGCTTCCCCAGCCCGGGCCCCTCCTCCTGCCCAGCCTGAACACGTCTGCTTTCTTCCTGCAACTGCGCGGGGCGCAGCCCCTCCCCGCCCCGCAGACACCCGCGGCCCGCTCCGGATGCTTGGCACAGCTCCCCCCGGCCGTGCCCCCGCCCTGCCCCGCTCAGCGGCCGGGCACCGAAGCCTCCGGCGCCGCCAAAGCCTCCAGCGGCTGCCGCCCCCCGGGCAGGGCAGGGCGGGGCGGGGCGGGGCGGGGGGCTGAATGCCTCTGCCCTCGGGGCTGGAGCCGGCTGCCCCCGGGGACAACGGGGCTTTTGTGCGCAGCTCCCCGGCTCCGGCTCTGCCCTGCGGGGAGCGGCGACCCCGACCCACCGGGACCCACCGGGACCCACCGGGAGGACACCGGCGGCGGGGCCAGGAGCGGCCCCGACGGAGCCGGGGGGCGTCGGGGGAGCACGGCCACGACCCCGCCTGCTGGGGACGCGCCCCCTGCGCTGCGGGGCCGTGCCCGCCGCCTCCTCCGCTGCCGGGGGGGGCCCCGCAGCCCCGTGCCCGGGCCGGTCCCCGCACGGTGCCCCCCGCGCCCGGTCCCCGCGTCCCCCCCCGTGTCCCCCCCGCAGCCCCCGGGCTCGGCTCCCCAATAAAGGCTTTGTCGGCGCTGCCTGCGTGTCTGGGCTTCACTGGGGGCGGGGGGGCGGCACCGGGAGGGGGGGGGGGGCAGCGGGGAGCGGGGCACCGGGAGCGGGGCGGTGGCCGCGCGACGCCACTTCCGCCCTTCCTTTTGCCCTCACGGGGGCGGGGACTCCGCGCGTGGCCCCGCCCCCTCCTCCCGTCCTCGCTCTCCCATTGGCGCCGCGCGCGTGACGTCACGCGTCAGCAGGGCGCGCCCCGGGCAGGCTCCCGCCATGCAGGAGGCGGCGGCGGCGGCGGCGGCAACGGGGGGTGGCGGCGGCGGCGGGGGCGAGGCGGTGCCGGGCGGGACCGAGCCCCCTGCCCCGGAGCCGCCCCCCGGCAAAGCGGCCGCCTTCGACCTGCTGGGGCTGGTGCGCAGCTACCGGCGGCTGGAGCTGTACCTGGAGCCGCTGCGGGACGCCGCCCAGGCCGTGCGCTGCCTGCTCCGGTAGGTGCGGGGCGGGCCGGGGGCTGCCGGTGCCTGCCGGTGCTGCCCGCCCCTCCCTGCGCCTTGTCATCCCCCCCTGCAGGTGGCAGCGGCCGCTGTGCTCATTGCTGGCCTGCCTCGGCATCAACCTCCTGCTGCTCACCTTGGACCGAGGTGGGTGGGGGGGGGTCCCCGGTGCTCCCCGTGCTGGTCCCGGTATAACGGGGTGTAACGGGGCGTAACGGGGTGTCCTACAGCCGCCTGGTACTCGGTGCTGGCCGTGCTGGTGCTGCTGCCCGCCGTGCTGGGCTACCTGCAGGAGACGTGCCGTGCCCGGCCGGCGCAGCGGGAGCTGGCCCGCAGCAGGAGGCACAGCGTGCGCAGGGAGGAGCTGCGCAGCGTGCGCCTGTCCCGCCAGGAGGCCCTCGCCCAGGTCAAGGGCTTGTGAGTGTCCCCACCGTGTCCCCTGCCACCGGGCATCGCCCCCCCCCGGGGGGTTATAGGGGTGCTCGGTGGCCTGGCCGCACGCTGTCCCGGTGTCTGGGGGGGGTCTGTGAGCCGGGGGTCTTGTTGCAGCCTGATCCAGCTGGAGGGCTTCCTGAGCGCGCTGTGCTGCAGCTGCGAGGCGGCGCACCGGGTGCTGTACTGGGAGAACCCCGCTGTGTCTTCCCAGTGAGTGGGGCCGCGGTGGGCATCCCCGGGTGGAGATGGGGGGGAGTCTGGGGGGCTGTGAGTGATGTGCTTGGGGAGGGTGGGCAGAGGAAAGGGGGGGTTTGTGCTGCGGGGGCACTGATCTGCCTCGTCCCAGGTTCTACGGGGCACTGCTGGGCTCTGTCTGCATGCTCTACCTGCTGCCGCTCTGCTGGGTCATGGCCATCCTCAACAGCACCCTGTTCCTGGGCAACCCCCAGTTCTACCAAGGTGAGAGCCCTCCCCGGAGGGGGTCTGTGTGGGGGGGGCTGGGGGAAGGCCCCCTGAGGCTGGGCACCCTGCCCTCCTCCTGTCCCAGTGCCCCTGTGTGGGGCTCTGCATGGGACCTGTCCCCAGCCCAGCGGCTCCCGATGGGTGTGTGAGCACGGGGGGGGCTCAGGGCACGGCAGGGAAGGCTCCTTTGTGCTCACAGCCCCCCTGCGAGGCTCTGCCAGCTGCTGGGCGGGGGGGCTGGGGGCTGGGGAATGCCCCTGGCTCCAGCCCTGGTCCCCTCCCACCAGTGATGAAGGAGCTCAAGGCCTCCATCGAGCAGTGTCTGGGCACCAAACCCCTCCAGAGTGCCCCGGAGCCTGCCGAGCCCCTGCCGGCTGCTGCCCCCCCGGACCGGACCCCCACGCCCACCAGCACGGAGGTGAGGGGCGGCAGGGCTGGGGCGAGTGGGGTGGGGGCTGTGGGGCCACCGGGGCTGGCTGTGCCTCCGTCCCTCTGCCCACGGGCAGCTTTGGTGTGCCTGGCCTCAGAGCACATCCCGAGCTACCAGGGGGCTGCCCTGCGCTGCTGGGGTCTTGGCTCAATCCCACTGCGTGTTTAGAGCCTCACCCCAGCTGGGGACTCGCCCTATGGGGCTGCTGGGGGGCTCTTGGAGGCAGGGGTCCTGCTGTGGGCAGGGATGGGGTGGGCAGGACTCTGAATCTCTTGCAGGACCTTACCCCTGGCAGCGTGGAGGAAGCGGAGGAGGCAGAGCCCGATGAAGAGTTCAAGGACGCTATCGAGGTTTGGGCCTGGCGGGGAGCGGGTTGGCCCTATAGGGTGGCTGAGAGGGGCAGGGGGCTGCTGGGGGGGAGCAGGGTCGGTGCTGGGGAGGGCAGGAGCACCTCTCAGCCTGGCTCCTCCTGTACTGCCTGTCCTTTTGTCCCATGCTGCGGGGAAGGAGAACCAGCTGCTGGTCCTGGTGAGTAGCACCTCGCTGGGCTGTGCGGGGGGTGTCAGCTCTTGGCAGCCTGTGTTTGGTTTGGTTTGGTTTGGTGATGCCGGGGGAGCTCCCCGCTTTCCTGCCCGTCCCTGGGGGCAGGCTGTCCCGCAGCCCCCACCGCCCCCCTGCTCTGCGCAGGAGGACGACGAGGGCTCTCAGTGCTCAGCAGACTTCGACCTCAGCCTCCCGGACAACGGCTTCATGAGCAAAAACGACGTGATCCGCAGCAAGGTGTCGCGCCTGACCGAGCGCCTGCGCAAGCGCTACCCCAGCAATAATTTTGGTGAGGCTGGGGGCGCGCACTGCTGGGGGAGGCGCAGCTCGGGGGGGCTGTGCTGGCACCTCCAGCAGCCTCCCCCTCACCAGGGGGTGTTCGCACCCCTCCTGGGACGAGCAGGGGTTGTGGGGTCTTTACAGCAGGCGTGGGGGGGCCCAGGGAGCAGAGCCCTGCCTGAGCCTGCCCTGTCTGTTCCAGGGAGCTGCACGGGCTGCGGAGCCACCTTCTCGGTGCTGAAGAAGAGGGTGAGTCTTCGGCTTCTCACTGCCCCAGCCAGCTGCTGACAGCGGGTGGAACAGCTCGCTCTGCCCGGCTGCCCTCAGTCGCGGCGTGGCAGCGGGTGACCTCAGCTAAGTGCTGGGTGTTGTCACATACCGGCTGCTGCCAGGGAGCCTTGGTGCCTTGGGCAGCTGCCCCAGGCTCACCCGCACGTGCTGGGGCTGCCGTGCGAGGCGCCTGCTCCGTGCCCTGGTTTAGCTGCTGCTGTCTCAGCACTTCCCAGC
Organism: Anas platyrhynchos; assembly: GCF_047663525.1. Classification (NCBI taxonomy): domain Eukaryota; kingdom Metazoa; phylum Chordata; class Aves; order Anseriformes; family Anatidae; genus Anas; species Anas platyrhynchos. The sequence continues at coordinate 26,840,340 of NC_092592.1, read as the reverse complement.
ACTCCTCATCCCTGCTCCAGATGGGTACTGATGGCTCTCTTCCTGCTGCCTCCTCACCTCCAGCCTCAGGGCTCCCTCCCCTTTCTCCTGGGTTAGTCTGATGCGTATTTGGCAGTCTCCGGAGCTTGCATCCCTCCAGGATTACAGCATAGGAAATTGCAGTCTGTAAACCTCCCGGAGCCTGTGGCTGCAGTGCTCTCCTGTGGTGTTAGAGCATACTTGCATGCCTGGGCACCTTGTCCTGCTGTTGTTTTCTGGCTGCCTTTCTGTCACCAGGGCTCTCTCTCCCTCTCCCCTCCAGCCAGGGATGCTGCTGGCAGTGCCCTGGCCCTGGAGCTCGCTGGGCAGCTCCCGGTGCTGCTGTTAATGCCCCACCTGTGTCTCTCCCCAGCGGAGCTGCAGTAACTGTGGGAACAGCTTCTGCTCCAGGTGTTGCTCCTTCAAAGTTCCCAAGGCCGTGATGGGAGCCACGGGTGAGTGGGAGGGGGAGGCGGGGGCAGCGTGTGCCCCCTCTGACCCCTGAGTGAGGGGTCTGCAGCAGGTCGTGGCTGTGACCCCAAACCCTCAGCGGGTGCTGTGCTGGAAGGGGGGCGCCTGACACCTGCTTTTCTCCTTCCCAGCCCCGGAGGCTCAGAGGGAGACGGTGTTCGTGTGCGCGCTGTGCAACCAGGTGCTCACCAAGTGACCGCTCACCAAGCTCCTGGGCCCCTGCCCAGTGATGGAGCAGCCGTCCTCCCTCCTCCTGGCCCTACCTCCACCTCCTGGCAGGGGCAGAGCAGCCTGAGCACTGTGTGGGGTGGGGTGGGTGTTTTTGGGATCAAGTCGGAGCTCTGCCTGCGTTCCCAGGAGCCGTGACCTCGGTCCTGGCTTGGCTCATCCCTCCCGCGCTCCTTGGCCTCGCAGCCTTCAGGTTTAGCCCCCGTCCCCCTCCCCGTTTGGCTGTAGCCGAGGGTCAGCGAGGGCTGGGCTGCGGCGAGAGCCCTCTGCGTTGGTGCTGCTCTGTGCGTAGTGACTGCTGCTTCTGCTGCAGGTACCGGCTGTGTCCGTAGGGGATGACCAATAAAGCTCTTGCCACCAGCCAGACCTCGCCTTGCCCCTACAAAAACCATCCCAATCCCTCGTGTTTCCACAGCCTTGGCTCCTCTCCTGTGTGTCTTCCATTCCCTAGGGCTGGGGGCTGCTCCTTGGCTGTGCCAGGGCCTGATCCTGGTGCTGGGGGGCGAGCTCTGTGCCCTGCCCAGGCGGTGGTCCCGGCAGCCGCCCGCCCGCACAAGGGTGACCTTTCCCTGCGCCAACAGCGCAGCTCGCAGCTATCCCAGGAATGTGACCCTGGCTGCTGTGCAGCTGGGAACGGCCGCGGCCGGGCCCCCCGCCAGCCAGCTGCAGCTCCCCGGGGGGGCCGGGCCCCGGGGCTGGCAGTGCCCCCACCCCCGGGCTGACACCCACCGGCGGGGGGATGCTCTGGGGGCGCGGGTCTCGGGGTACCCCGTGGTGCAGGGCAGCTCTGCTCCTGAAAAACCTCTTTCAAGCCCTGCCTTTGGGAAATTTTGGGAGAAGCTGAACTCTGCGTGCCCAAAATGCGCTGGGGGGGTGTTGGGGGGCCGCTGGGGCAGGGGGCTGAGCTCGGGCCAGGGCACAGGGAGAAGTTACTCATCTTCCTGCAGCCAGCCCTTGGCAGGACGCGGGCCGTGTCCATGTGTGCCCAAAGGCCCCGCAGGAGGAGCTCGGTGACGCAAAGCACAGAGGGCTACAGATAACCGCGGGCTGCGGGAGGGGGGATTTATTTGCGCCCTCCCCGTTCTGCTCTCACATAGCTGCTGCTGTTCATTCCTACGGCAGCGCGCTCGGCAGCCTCGGGCGGAAAATACCTCCCAGCAATAGTGGAGTTTTTCTCCCCTGTTTTTTTCCACCTTGGCCGGAGCAGAACCCACCTGCCCCTGCGCCCTGTGCGCCTTGCTGGCTGCAGGGCTGGAGCACACCCCGGGTTCGGTGCCCCAGTGTGGGGCAGGTGGGTAAACAGGGCTGGGGCAGGACGGGGGCACCCTGCTGCCCCCCGAGCAGCCAGCCTGGGGTTCTGCTGGCACCCATGCCCTGGGGTGTCCGGGGATGGGGCTGCCCCATGCAGCATCCACAGCCTCCCTGTGCGCACCCCAAAGCTCCCAGCCCTCTGCGGCTCCTGGAGCTGTGGATCGAGCCAGGACCCTTGGCTGCCCCGTCCCCTGCTTCCCAGGGTCCCGAGAACCACAGGGAGCAGGACCCAGGCTTCTCCGAGGCAGAATAATTTACTGGGGGGGGTCAGGCTGGGATGGGGGGGTGTGGGGTGCAGCGGGGCTGGGTTGGAGGTGGGCTCCCCCCTGTTGAGCCATATGGGAGGGAGGGCTGGGGAAGCCCAGGCAGTGGCCGTGCACCTCCAGGCACTTGGCTGTGGGAGCTGGGGGCAGTCTGCGGGCACAGAGGGCAGCAAGGAGCTGCCTTGGCCAGGGGGGTCCATGGAAAAAGGAGGGGGGGGTGATCCAGGGCTGGGGCACGAGCTCTGCAGGAGGGGACACGGGATGGGGATGCTCTGGGGGGCTGGAGGAGGGATTGGGGGAGGCTGAGGGTCAGAGTCACGTCATCAGGAGCTGGGCAGGGGGTTGGGGTCTCGGGGCAGCCAAGGAACAAGCAGGGAGGCAGGGCAGGGGTCCTGGGGGTGCAGAGGTGGGCGTTCAGGAGGGGGCAGGGGTCCTGGGTGCAGGTCGAGGCTCCCTTGAATGCAGCTGGGGATCTCTGGGGTCCTGGGGTGCCACCAGGGGTGCGGAGCAGGGCGAGTGCAGGAGTCCCGGGGCAGAGCCCTAGTGCTGCCCGGCCCCGTAGAGCAGGGGGTGGTAGAGGGGGCAGGGGTAGGAGAACATGAACTTGACGGCGAACTTCATCTCCTTGTTGTGCTTCTGCCAGGGGTAGATGGCAAGGAGCAGCAGGCGGCCGCCCACCTTGCGGCCCATCACCAGGAAGCTGCCGCCGAGGCTGTCGAGCTGGGGGCAGGGGCAGGAGCCCGCGTTCCTCATGTGCAGCACCAGCTTCTTGGTGTCCTTGCGCTTGAGGGGGCCCAGCTTCAGCACCTTTTTCTTCTGGGCGGCCACCAGGCGCCGCTCCCCGTTCTCCTCCGTCACCTCCTTGATGCGCATCTTCACCACTGCGTGGGGACAGCCGGGGGGCACTGCTGGGGGCTCTGCGGGGGGTGCTGGGGGCACTGCTGGGGTTGGGGGCAGGTGTCTGTGCGGGATGGGGTGTGACAAGTCCCTGGGGCTGGGTCCTGATGAAGGGTCTTGGGGGAAATCACTGCCTGATGCCCCGTTCTGCCTGTCCCCCACACTTGCCCTATCTCTGAGGCACCCCAAATCACACACGGGGTCCAAGGGAAGGGTCCCCATGGGGCTGTCCCAGGACAGCGGTGCCTTTTGGCCAAACCCCTACCTGGGCTGCTCTGGGGGCGGCTGGGGCTGTCAGGGTAAGGGGTGTCGGGGCAGGGGACCCCAGCACTCACCGAAGTCGCTGGAGCACATCTGCTGCATCATGCCGTCCGCCTTGTGCTCCATCTCGCACTGCGTGCAGATCCTGGACACTGCGGGGTGACACCAGCTGCGGTCACCGGGGGCAGCTCAGTGGGGACACGCTGGGGGAGCCCCGGGAGCTGTGCCAAGGTGATTGGGGGCACCCAGTCCCAGCACCCCCTTCCCACGAGGGACAGGGAGCGGGGTGACCCTGCCGATGCTCTGGGGCGCAGCAGCGAGGGTGGCAGCGGGGCGGAGGGTGCCACAATCCTCGGTGCCTGCTCCCAACCCTGTCTGCCTTTGGGTGACGTCCCTTCCCTGCCCGAGGGGACAGCCACCAGCATCCTGTGTGTGCGAGGGGGCAGCACAGGTGCAGCGCTCGGGGCTGGGCGCTTTGTGCTGCTGCCATGGGACGTGGTGAGGGGACACAGCTCCCGTGGTCACCCCCAGCACCGCTCCCTGCTGCCCTGGGGCAGCTCTGTGCAGGCAGCGAGGGGTGCTGAGCCCGGGCTGCTGCCCCCCTGGGGGCTGTGCTCCTAGAGGAGGAGCAGGGATGGGGGCTCCGCGGTGGCACCCCACGTGGTGTCCCCATCCCCTGTCGCCGTGCCCTGCCCCCTTACCTGGCGGCGGGGTGGCCTGGCTGTTCCCGAACTGGACGGCGATGCAGAGGTCGTGGTCAGAGGGGAACTTGGCGCAGTGCAGCATCTCGGGCCAGGGGAAGCCGTAGGACTCCATGACGGGGGCGCAGGAGTCGCGCACCACCTCGCAGAGCGAGCGGCAGGGGTAGACGGGCCGGTCGAGGCAGACGGGGGCGAAGAGGGAGCAGAGGAAGAGCTGGGTGTCGGTGTGGCACTGCTTGGCGAGCAGGGGCACCCAGCTGCTGGCCTGCTGCTTGGCCTCGGCCATGGACTCGTGCTCCAGCAGGTTGGGCAGCCGCATGCGCTTGTAGCCCACGTCGTAGCAGAGCTGCATGTCGGCCGGGATGTCCACGCACTGTGGCTCCCGGCCGTAGAAGCGCCCTCGGGGCACGCTCTCGGGCTGCCAGCCGTAGTAGTCGTAGTGCTGCCCGCCACTCGGTGCCAGCAGCGCCAGCAGCGCCAGCAGTGCCCGCAGCGCCGTGCCCGTGATCCTCGTGGGGACGCTCGCCCGTGGCATCGCCGCAGCCGTGCCGTGCCGAGCGGGACCGAGCCGGCTGCCTGCTGCCTGCTCCCCAGGCGCCTCCCACGCCGCCCTTTCAAAGGAGCCCGCAGGCCTCGCCGGCAGCCAATCTGCTCCTGCTGCTGGCCCCCCCCGGGCATGGCCCCCCGGCCCCACGCCAGGCCGCTCTCCCTCCCTCCCCGCTGCCAGCCCTTCCTTGCACCACGGGGTGGGCGCACGGCGCTGCTCGGGGTGCCCCCGCAGGGTGGCTCAGCACCAGGGTGCTTCGTGCCTCCCTCTCCAGCACGTCCCCAGCCTGTCTTGTCCTGGCACGGGGTGGGGGATCCTGGTTCCTGCCCTGTCCCCCTCCCCTGGGGAGACCCCCTGGAGTAGGGGTGCGGGGTGCAGGGGCTGGGGGTGCAGGACAGCCCGGGGACCCCATGGTGCTGGAGCACCCACATGCAGGGTGCCACCTGCAGCCTCTGCTCCTGCTCTGTCCCCTTCCTCAGATCTCAGCTCTGTCACCCCAACCCATTGCTCCCCATTGAGACAGGACGGGGGAGCTGGGGGGGGACATTCCCGGTGCCTGGGGCATAGGAAGAGCCGGAGCCCAGCGGGACGGGATGGGGCCACATTCCCCCATCCCCTTGGAGATGGGCTGAGCAGGGGGAGCCGGGCTGAGGACCCCATTACAAACCCATTTTTCTGCAGGGGTTATCTGGGGCGCCCCTTCCCCTTCCCACGATCGATGCCCCAGCCTGGCCAGCGCCCCTGTGCCGCCCCCAGCCCCTGCCCACCGGATAAGGCGCTCTGCTAATGGGCGGCAGAGCAAACAGCCCGCTGCAGGCAGGAGATAGCAGCTGCCCTTTGCCCCGGGCAGGGGGCAGGGACGGTCCCCAAACCCCTCCAGGAGCCATCCGCTATGGGGCCGTGCTGGCAGCCTCACCACACGCCGTGCCTGTGCCCGCAGCCCTCTCTCCCTGCCTGTTTTCACTGTGCTGGGCTCAGTGCCTTGGTCCACAGCCCCCAGGGATGCTCGCTGCCTGCTTTGGGGCTGAGTTTGGCTCTCCTGGGCCAAGCCCTGGGGATGGCACCGTTAATGTGTAACCGCCGGGAGCACGATAAGATAGAGCGGCCCCGTTATCAGGGCTGCCCGGTAGCAGGAGGGGAGGGTGCTGGAAGCCTCGGGTCGTCCCAGGAGGAGTGAGATTGTCTGGGGATAAACGGTGATGGGAAATAGCTAACCGGTGATGGATGGCCCGGGGCAGGGCAGCGGGGAGCTGATTGCTGCGGGCGCTCCGCTGGGAAGGGGCCAGGGAGCAGGAGCTCCAGGGGCAGGGCTGGGAGCCTGCGGGATGGAGCTGTGGGGGCATGCGGTGCCCGTGCGTGGTGCTGAGCCTTGCCTAGAGCCCTACCCGAGGAGCAGCCTTGGCTGGTGGGGCTGGGGATGGCAGGGGGGGGATGACAAGGGGCTCCCTGCCAGCCCCTGGGCCCCCCGTCTGTCATGATGCCTTTATTAGAGCCACTGAGTCACCTCCTGGCAGCGAGGTTGGGCTTCAAAGGGTCTTCATAGGGACTGAAAGTAAAAAAAAAAAAAAAGAAAACATGCTTAAAGGACAGTGACTGGGGTGGGAAGAGGGACCTCTGCTCCTGGGGAGGGGTCCCAGCTCTGGGGGGCCGTGCCAGGGGGATGGGATGGGATGGGATGGGATGGGATGGGATTGATGGGATGGGATGGGATGGGATGGGATGGGATGGGATTGATGGGATGGGATGGGATGGGATGGGATGGGATGGGATGGGATGGGATGGGATGGGATTGATGGGATGGGATGGGATGGGATGGGATGGGATTGATGGGATGGGATGGGATGGGATGGGATGGGATGGGATGGGATGGGATGGGATGGGATGGGATGGGATTGATGGGATGGGATGGGATGGGATGGGATGGGATTGATGGGATGGGATGGGATGGGATGGGATGGGATGGGATGGGACGGGACGGGACGGGACGGGACGGGATGGGATTGATGGGATAGGATGGGATGGGATCGTTGCCCTCCTGCTGTGGCAGCTCACAGGGGTGTGGATGGATGGTGCTGCCCTTCCCCACGCCCTGTCTGCGCAGGCTGTGCCCGTGCCCACGTCCCCAGGCCCCGCAGAGGGCCGGAGGTCTGACACTTGCTCCTGTCACTCGGCGCAGCCAGGCCACCAGCCCCGCCACCGCCTGGGTCACCCTGCCCGGCACTGCCACCGGGACGGGGGCTATGGGGGCTGCCCCCTCTGCGGTGGGGACCCCAGGGACGGCCGGCCACGGGGACACGGTAAGGGGACGTGCCCTGCAGGGGGGCTGCCCCCAGCCCTGCCCTGCTCCCCCATAAAGGCAGCGGTGCCGGGTTGCACCCAGCACGGAGCCCTGCCCAGCTTGCCCCGCAGTGGGGTGCCAGAGGGAGGTGAGGGCAGGGGGGGCACGGTGGGACCGAGCCGCTGGGGGGGCTGCGGGACCCCCAGGGCGGCCAGGATTGGCGGTGGCCACGCACTTGCCCTGCGCCCACACACACTGGCGCTTGTCTCGCGGCCCCAGGAATGCGGCTGGCAGCGCTCCGGGCACAGCTGCGGGGCCGCGGCCGCCCTGGCGCCCTCCCAACCCCTCGGCGGCTCCTGCCCCGGCTCGTAAATCCTGCGAGCACACAGAGCCGTGTGTGTGCCGCTCTGCACCGCCCGCCCGACCCCCGGCCCCGTGCGGGGCAGGGATGGGGCAGGGACCGCGTGGGGACCCCTGGGCACGAGGCCGGGGGGCGAGCCCCTTCCCTCGCCTTGTTTCTGGGGACCTCCAGGCAGCGCTGCTCCCCCCACCCTGTTGTGCAGAGGGCAGGGGAGGTGTGGGAGCCAGCCCTTGCCTGGCCTGGCTTCCCAGCAGGAAGCTTTGCAGAAGCTGGGCCGTGATTTTGGGCACCTCCTGCCCAAACCGCATCCCTCCCTGCCCGCTTGCTTGCAGAGCCAGCAGTGCGTGGGACCTGGTGCTGCGCTCCCCTGGCCACACACCCAGCCCTGGGGACAGCGGTGTCCCCTCCCTCGGGGTGCTCAGACTGCGGGCAGTTTGGGGCAGCGTCCCTCTGGAGCAGCACCTCCTGCACCGAGGGCCACGCTGGGGTGCCTGGAGCTGTTTGCTGGCGGCTCGGGGTGTGGGGGACGTCCCCCCCCGTGCTGACACACACCCACACACCTGGTGCCTCCGGGAAAGGTTATCAGCTAGCCTCCTCGCCTCCCAAATGTCACCGTTGTCCTCGGCGGGGCGGTGAGCTCACAGCCCCCTCTTGCTGTTCATCCAAGCCCCCCCAGCGCCGTGCGAAGCAGCTGCCAGGGCTGGCACTGCCCCGGATCCCTTTGAAGTGGAGCCAGGAGCTGCAGACAGCCCCGCTGGGTGGCTGCGGGCTGAGGAGGGGGCTCTGCACCCCCAGATGGGCAGGGGCTCGGTGCAGGATGGGGCTGCGGGGGGGTCCCCTCTGAAGGTCCACATCCACCGTGCCAGGAGTGACGGGAAGGTCGGGGTTGTGGCCGGGGGGCAGCTCCGTGCACCAGGGGACGTAGTGGTGGCACCCCCTGCTCCTGCACCCCTGTCCTGTGGGGCAGAGGGCTCTGGAGCAGGGAATATCAGGAATAAAGGCAGCTCCTGCAGCAGCCGTGCCCGCCTCTGCTGCCAGGCAGCCTAAAAATAACCCCCTGGCAGTGTGGGGGGAGAAGGGCCGTCTGCTTACAGCTGCACAGCCCACGGTGGGGCATCAGGCGGGGGGGTCTGGCAGGCCTGGGGGGCTCTAGGGGGCTGCGTGGGGCTGGGCAGTGCCATGGGGCAGGTCCCTGATGCTGGGCAAGGCTCGGTGCTGGGTGGTGAGGCCGCACGGCAGCTCCCTTGGGACGGCAGCACCGCGGGGTGCATCAGGTGGGCAGAGCCCGGGGGATGCATCCGGGGGCGGCAGGGACAGCTGGGCCCCCCCCGGCTGCTGTCGGCCCCTCGCCACCGCGTGGGAGAGCGAACCTCATCTCCTGGCAGGGGAGACATTGCCATGGAAACTGGCACGGCCGCTGCCAGGCGGTGACGTGGTGTGGCACGGGAAGGGGCTGGCGAGCGGGGCCTGGCTCTGGGGGCATCCGGGGACACCCTGGGGTGTGCCAGCCTGGGCCCGTGGGTGCACGGGTGGGTGCATGCATGAGGGTGGGTGCACGCCTGTGCCTGTGCGCATCCCCAGCTGTGTCCATGAGCGTCCCCAGCTGTGTCCATGTGCGTCCCCAGCTGTGTGCGCATCCCAGCTGTGTCTGTGCACTTTTCTATTTATGTGCCAACCCCAGCTGTGTGCCCGTCCCCAGCTGTGTGCACATTGCCAGGGCTGTGTCACCCTGCACCCTGCCCGATGTCCCCAGGCGCTGTGGGACACCCTGGCCGCCCTTCTGCCCCACACAGGCCCTTAAGCCCCTGGCCACCAGCCCTCACCCCCTTCCCTGCTGCGCCACCCCCTCCTCCTCCTCCTCTGGGGACAGCGCCTGTTTTCTGCCCGTTTGCCTTCCCCTGGCTCTAATTGAGCTGTCACTGGGCAGAGATAACAGGGAATTCGTTAGCGCTCCCCTTTGATGTCTGCCTGCGCCGTGACCGCAGCTCTCTCTGCAGCCGCAAATTCTGCTTGAGCAGCACCCAGCAACGTGCCCCGGTGGGGCGGGCTGCCAGCCCCACTGCCGGCCCCCCCAGCACCCTCCCCACAGCAGCCAGCCCCATAAGCACCCCCAGCACCCTCCCCGGGGCACCCACCCCCCAAACGCCCCCCGCACCCTCCCCAAGGCAGCCACCCAAGCGCCCCGTGCGCCCTCCCCAGGGCGGCCACCCCCAAGCACCCCCGGCGGCACCCCCCCGGCAGCCGTTTCCCCGTCCCCCTGCGCCCCCCCCGGGGCGGTGCGGCTCCTCCGGGGGTTCCCCGCTGACGGCTGCGGGCGCCCATCCCCACGGCCTCGGGGCCGGCCCGGGCGGCTGCGCACACGGGGCCGTGCCGGGCCCGCCTCCGCCTCCGCCGCTCGGCTCGGCAGCACCGCGGACAGCGCCGGTGCCGCCCGCCCGGCTCGGCTCGGCTCGGCTCGGCTCGGCCCGGCCCCGCGGACAGCTCCGCTTCTCCATCTCCCGGCCCGGTGCGGCGCGGCACGGCTCGGCACGGCCCGGGGCGCACGGCGCGCCATGGCCACGGAGGTGGGTGCGGGAACCGCCCGGTGCGGGGCTGCGGCGGGGACCGGCCCCGGGGAGGGGACAGAACCGAACCCCGCTCTGCCCCACTGCCCGGCTGGGGTCGGCGGGGTGCGGGGGGTGACAGGATGGGACCCACCTGGGGCTGGGAGCTGGGGTCTGCGCGCACGGCTGGGTGCGGGGTTGGGGTCGGCGCGGGGTGCCCTTGCCGGAGGGGTCTGTGCGGGGCTGGGGTGTGGTGTGGGGCAGGTGGCAGGAGGCGATGGCACGCTGCACGGGGGGCACGACATGCCCTTGGCACCGCCGTCCTCCTCTCCATCCCGCTGTGACCCACAGCTGGGGGGCTGCTGTGGGTTCTCATCCCGCGTGGGGTGCCAGGGCTGGCCGGGCCCTGCTGATCCCTTTTGTGCCACCGTTCCCCCACTGCACGGCCACTGCAGACCTGCTTTTGCGCCCCCCTGCTCAGCTCGTTGCCCTCCTCCTGCTGGGAAGCTGCTGGGGACCGAGGGCTGTCCCCATGCCGCCTGTGACACCCCAGGGGACACACACCACGCACGCAGCAGCCGGTGCACACGGGGACAAGCGCATGGCCCACACCAGGGGCTCCCTGGGGATATGGCACTGCTGCCTGGGGACCCTCTCCCCAGCTGCAGCCCCCCCTGGCTCACCCCCTGCCCCCCCCCAAGGTGCACAGCCTGCAGGAGCTGCGGCGCAGCGCGTCCCTGGCCACCAAGGTCTTTGTGCAGCGGGACTACAGCGACGGGACCACGTGCCAGTTCCAGACAAAGTTCCCCCCCGAGCTGGAGAGCCGGGTAGGGAACCCAGCGGCGTGTGTGTGTGTGTGGGGGGGGGGGGGGTGCCCTATTTTCGGTGTCCTGTGGTGCTTGGGGGGTGGGAGAGGGGTCTGAAGGCATGGGGTGCTGCAAGGCCCTGAGCCAGCTGATGCAGCTGGATTGCTGGGCAGTGCCTGGGGCAGGGTGTGAGCTGTCACTGCCCCCCTGCCTGGGGTTTGCAGGCACCAAGAGGCTCTGGTGGAGGCTCAGCAGGTCTTGGCATGCAGGGGCCAGGGAGCTGAGACAGCAGCTGAGCAGGGAGGAGAGGTTTAAGTGGTCCCCGAGGCACCCCAGGGAGCGGGAGGGACAGCGCAGGGGGCAGCTGCTGGCCAGGTTTGTCTTCACCGCAGCTTCTGCCCTAGATCGAGCGCCAGCTCTTCGAGGAGACCGTGAAAACTCTTAACAGCTTCTACGCTGAAGCGGAGAAGATCGGGGGCAGCTCGTACCTGGAGGGGTGCCTGGCCTGCGCCACTGCCTATTTCATCTTCCTCTGCATGGAGACGCACTACGAGAAGGTGCCAATGCCCAGGGGAGGGCGCAGGGAGCTGGAGGGGGGGGCTGGAGGCCAAGTGTGGGCACCCAGGGGCTGCCGGGGTGGGGTGTCCGTGTCCTTGCTGGCAGCCCTGAGCATGCCCCTGTGCACCAGCAGGTCCTGAAGAAGATCTCCAAGTACATCCAGGAGCAGAACGAGAAGATCTACGCGCCGCGGGGGCTGCTGCTCACCGACCCGCTGGAGCGTGGCATGAGGGTCGTATCCTCTGCGGCAGGGCGGTGGGGTGGGGAGGGCATCGCTGGGGGGGCACGAGGGTGAGGGAGGGGGGCACAGTGGGCAGTCGGGCGGTGGGTCTGTGGCTGCCGTGTCCCCGGCTGGTCCTTAGCGGTGCCCAGATCGAGATCTCCATCTACGAGGACCGGTGCAGCAGCGGCAGCTCCAGCAGCGGCAGCTCCAGCAGCAGCAGTGGCGGCGGGGGGGGCGGCGCGGGGGGCCGGTGACTGGCAGAGAGTCCCTGCAGGGACTCGTACTGCCGGGACAGCGGCCTCTCCGAAATCCGCAGGCTGCACTACCAGAGCACCCGCTTCTGAGCCCAGAGCGGGTGGGTGGGTGGGCGGGCGGGGGGGGCCCGGGGGCTGCCCACTCCCCCCCTCTGCGACATGCCCCCCACAGCGGCTCTGCCCCTGCTCAGACCCGCTGCGGGCAGGGGCTGCTGCTGGGGTGTCCCAGGTGCTTCCCACTGAGCCAAACCAGTGCCAAAGGGCTCCCGCAGCCCCCACCCCGGGGTGCTCTGCGCCGCTGCCCCCGCCCCGAGCAGCCCCAGCGGGCAGCGCCCCAGTGCCTGCAGTGCCCCGGATGGGGGGCTTCGCCCCGTGCCCCCGGGGTGCCCTGCTCTTGGTGCCACGGGCCCGTCGCCCCAGTGCCACTTCGTCTGCGTGTCGGTGCTGTGCGCACCCCACACGCTGCCCATTGCTGCTCCGGCAGCACCCCGCTGCCTGCCCGACCCCGTGCCGTCCCCAGCGAGCTCCCTGCTCCTGCTGCTGAGCCCTCCTCTGCCCCCACACGTCCTGCATGCGCCCCTCACCCCCCTGCATCGGGGGTGCCCTGCTCCCTGCACCTTGCAGAGCCTCCCCCTGCCCCCCAATTCTCAGCCTGTGGGGACCCCCAGCTGCAAGGAAGGGCCAGGTGGGGATTTTTGGGAATGGGACAAGCCCCTGCGTGGGTGCAGGGTGGAAGTAAGCCTGCATGGCTCTCCCAGGGCCGCAGGGGAAGGGCTCTGCCCCCCAGGACCCCCCCTCAGCTCGGTCATTGTGCGCGTGGGGCCCCCAGCCCCGCTGTTCCCGCTGGGGCACCCTGCATGGAGCCCTTCAATAAACCTCACGCTTCATCCCCACCACCTGCCCTGCCTCCTCCTGTGCCGGAGCGATGCCGGGGGCTGTGCTGGGGCTGGGCACCCCCTGGCACAACGGGGAGCACCGAGCAGGCTGTGGGGGCGGCCCCAGAAGGAGGGTGAGCAAGGGGGAAAAGGAAAGGGAGCGATGGAGCAGCACAGCCCCAGCAGGACACATCCCCACAGGAAAGGGGTTGCTCGGGTGGCAGCAGGCACAGCCTGCACAGGACCATGCCCAGGGAGGCTGGGGGGGCAGAAGCAGGTTAGGGGGGGCTGGCAGCATCCACCCACAGCCCGGGAGAAGCCACAGCAGCAGCAGCAGCATGCAGGGGCCCTGGGGGTGGTGGTGCAGAGCTGGCTGCAGTCCTGCAAGCCTGGGGAGCAGCACCCATGGGCAAGGTGGGGGAGAAGCAAGGGGAAGCAGCACAGCCCCGAGGAGCAGGGACCCTCCAGGGGGACCCTCCAGGCATCTCCTGCCAGCCTCCCCCCAAGGCCAGGGGGTGCTCCCAGAGCCCAGTTAATAGACAGGGTACAGTTTATTGGGGGGGATTCTCTGGGACTGGGGCTGGAAGACTGAGCAGGGTCCGACTCCAAACAGTGGGGTCAATACGTTAAAAAACAAACCGGGGGGGTCCCTCCCCTGCCGGGCTGGGGGAACCCTCCTCTGGCGGTGCCGGGGAGGGGGATCCCCCCGCTGCAGCGGGGACAGGAGAAGCAAACACGTCGCAGGCCAAACCAGCAGGCACATGGTACGGTATCAAGTCGACGGAGCAAGCGAGCGCCGGGGAGGCGGCGGCGAGGCGAGGGGAGCGCTGGGGCTGCTTTCCCTGGCTGCTGTCCCGGGGAAGGTGCCGCCTTCCCCTGCCCTTCCCGAGGCGGCCGCCCCGGCACGGCGCAGCCGGCGCTTGCAGGGTGGTTTCGACATGGAGAGAGAGAAAGAGAGAGAGGAAGAGACAGGCAGAGGGCGGCCGGTCCTTCCGCCAAGGCTGCTCTGGCGAGTTACGGGCAGGGGCTAAAGTGCATAGAGGCAAAGGCAGAGTCCGAAGCCTAGAGGGAGGAGGGCGCCTTGGGGGGGCCAGGGCCAGCTCCCGGCAGAGGGGTATCCCCCAAAAAAGGCCACTTGAGCTGTACAGAGAATGAAAGAAGGAGCAAGAGAGAAAGAGAGAGAGAAGGGGAGTCAGTGGTGGCTGGGGGGGAGGCGTGGGACCAGCGGGCATGGAGGCGAGCAGCTACGGAGCTGGGGTGTGGGTGATGGGGCAGGTGCCCAGCGGGGTGCAGGAGGTGGCCAGGCCCTGGGGTGCAGCACCGTCTGGGGGCACCGCTGCAGGGCTGGGGGAGGCTGGTGCCCACCGTCACTCACCCACACAAGCCGTGCCGTCCTCGTTGGGCTCGAAGCCCCGGCTGCAGCGCTTGTTGCTGCGGCAGCGGTACCCGCCGTAGGTGTTGACGCACACGGGCTTGTCCCGGGGGCACACGAAGGGGAACTCCGTGCACTCGTTGGTGTCTGCAGACAGGATGTGGACTGAGAGCTGCTGCTGGTAGCCCCCTGGCTCCTCCTGTGCCTGGCTGGAGCCACGCACAAGCCCTGTGGCTCCCTGACCCCCGCTGCTGCTCCATCCTTTGTGCCACTTGCCCACGTCCCCAGCAGCCACTCACCTACACAGCGTCCGTTCTCGTGCTGGGAGAATCCCTGCCCACACTGCGTTTGGGGGAGAAGCAGACACGGCCGGGATGGGGCAGGAACCGGGAGAGCCCAGCCCCTCATTCCTGCCCCTCAAAACCCCCCCTGCGCCCCACAGCCAGCCCTCACCTCCAGCGGGGTGGGCACCAGCGGCTCCTCTGTGTCCGGGGGGTAGGGGACCTCCAGCACGGAGTTGGTCTCACTGCTGGCCACGGCTCGCACCAGGACACGGCCATCGGGCCAGGTCACCTCCAGGCTGCTGGCCTCGTCGCGCCCTGCAGGCGGGCAGCCTGTTAGCGGGGCGCCTCCGGGATGGGGATGGAGAGGAAAATCCTCCCCTCGCTCCCACAGCTGGTCCCTGGGTGCTGGGGCCGCAGAGCTGGCCGCTGCCTGGGGGTGCTGGCGGGGTTTTGTCCCCCTCACACCTCTCCAGCTCACCCAGCCCGAAGTGTGCCACGGGCTCCATCTCGCACAGGTACCCCGAGCCGCCATCGATGATGCGCAGGTGGGCGCCGCTGCGCCGCGTGAACAGCACCACCTTGGCCCCCCGCGCGAAGGCCCCGAAGCGGGTGCGGGGGATGACACGCAGCCAGTTGTTGGCAGTGCCCTGCGAGGGTTGGATGGGCAGGGGGTGAGCCGGGAGAGGGGGCAGGGAAGGGGGACGGTGCGAGGAGCCCCTGCTCGACTCACCTGGGTGCCCTTGAAGATGGAGATGGGCTGCGCCATGGACTCGCCGTGGGACAGGATCAGGTCCAGCATCCCATCGCCGTCAAAATCTGTCACTGCACCCCCTGTGAGGACAGGATCAGGATGTGCTGTGTTATGAGGGCACGTTATGGCAGGCACACCCCAGCACGAGCCACCCCTGAGCTGGGGACCCACCCGTGCCCCGTCCCTCGGGCTCCAGCGCATCCCCGGGGTTCAGCTCCTCCACGATGGGGTCTGAGTGCTCTCTGCGGGTGAGCCTGCCGGGCACAGAGGGGGAGTTAGTGCCAGCCCCCACATCCCCATGCCTGGAAGCTGCTGGGGGACAAGTGCCTGCTCCCCCCTGGAGGTGACAGCCCCGGTGGCACCTGGAGGGCATGGGGATGGCAGGGGCGCTGCTGGTGGCTGTGCAGGGTGGTTGAGGGACTGGCCACGCACCTCACATCCCCCACCACTGCCACAACCCTTGGGAACTGGAGAACCCCTCCAGGGGCTTCCAGCTCCCCACAACCCCCCCCCCCCCCCACCCAGAGTGGGCGGGCAGACAGTGGTGAGGCGAGGGGGAGCCGCCAGGCAGCGGCGAGGAATCGATCCCCACAATTAGTGGGAGCCACGAGCAAGCTTCCAGGCGGCTGCTGATCAGCGGCACGGGGACCCCAGGGGCTGCTGCAGGCACGGCCGCCGCAGCTGGTAATGACACAGGGAAGGGCTCAGGCATGGCTCCTTCCACGAGCACAGCCTGAGCGGGGGTCCCCTGTGTGCCAGCGGCGGGGAGCGGCAAGGCGCGGGCTGCTCGTTCCCCCGGCCCTACCGGAAGAGGCGGTTGGCAGAGGAGCCACGGTAGGCGATGTTGTTGAAGAAAACCTCCAGCTCCTGGTCGTTGTCGAAGTCGGCGGCGATGACGGTGCGCACGGGGGACGGCATGGAGAACTTGGGGGTGGCGATGTCCTGCGCAAGGGATGGGCAGGGGCTGCCAATGCGCACGGCGAGCAGGAGGCCGCTGGCAAGCGGGGCTCGGAGCCACAGCGCGGTGAAGCTGGGGTGTCCCCAGCAGCGAGGGCTCGGCAGCCCCAGCCCTCACCCGAAATCGGACGCGGCCGGGGGCCCCCGCCTGCAGGTAGAGGCGGTGCGGCCCGTTCCAGTTGCCGTAGACGATGTCCACGCGGCCGTCGCGGTTGAAGTCGGCCAGCGCCACGCCGCGTCCGTGCTGGTAGGGGTCATCCAGCCCTGCGAGCAGCAAGGGGACGGGGAGACGGGACCCTCCCTGCTGCTGTCTCCCCGGGACACCCCTGGGGACGTGGCCCTGTGGTCCCCAATCTCAGCCATCAGCCATCCCCTGCAGTCAGCGGGGCTGTCGGTCCCCGTGTCCCCTCCACCCGGGGTTGTCCCTGCTGTCCCCCTACTCACCCACGGCAGCTGCCACGTCCCGGTACGTCCCGTCCCCCCGGTTGTGGAAGAGGAAATTGGGGCTGTTCTCGTTACCGCAGAATATGTCGGAGGCACTGTCGCTCAGGATGGGGCCCACGGCCACCCCACGGCCCCCTGGGGACAGCAGCCAGGGGTGAGGGGGCCGCCCTGCCCCAGGGGGGTGCGTGCCCCTGTACCAGTCCCGGTGCTCCTGGGACCCCCTGCACCCCCTCCTTGCCC
Source organism: Anas platyrhynchos (assembly GCF_047663525.1). Lineage (NCBI taxonomy): Eukaryota > Metazoa > Chordata > Aves > Anseriformes > Anatidae > Anas > Anas platyrhynchos. The sequence continues at coordinate 26,823,697 of NC_092592.1, read as the reverse complement.
GTCTCCCTCCTTCAGTCCCTCTCATCAGGAGCTAATTGGGGCTGGCAGCCATTTGTGTCACTTCCAACCTAATCACTGCCATCGCCATGGTGACAACACTCCTAATTAGTGACAATTTACCGCCACAGAGACGGGGCACGGCGGCGGTCCCAGTGGTGGCACGGGGCGCAGGCTGGCACACACCTCTGCCAGCATCCCCAAGCCCTGCGGATGCCACGGGGGGGGTCAGCAGGGTGACAGCAGGCACGGGAGGGTCCCACGGGTCCTTCCCATGGGCTGTGGGGCTGCCGATAGACGGGGCAGGCAGGCAGATGCGTGGCACAGGTCATGGCACGGGGCCGTGCCCCGTCCCCTCCGTACCTGTGTACCTGCTGACGCCCGCCTGGGCGGCCACATCCACGAGCACCACGACGCCACGGGCAGGGTCGCTGGCGGCCACGTCCATCTCGATGAGGGCGTGGGGGCCCACGTTGCCGCTGGCGTAGTTGGCGATGTAGATGGAGTACCTGCCCGAGCCCTGCGGCCGGCGGCACCGCCTCAGCGCCCGCCCGTGCCCTGCGCCTTCGCCCTGCTCCTCCCGGCCAAAACCTGGGCCCACGGGGATGGGGTCGGGCTTAATCCTCCCTGCTGTGGGGCTGGGAGCTCTCAGAGGTCCTGGGTGCGTGGCATACGGGCAGCAGTGCCTGGTGAGGGCTGGGCGAGACCGTGGCTAAAAGCACATGGGACTGGGGACGGCCACCTTGTCACTCTCCAGTTTAGGGCACCCTGTCCCACCAGCTCCCCAGTGGTGCGGGTGCCCCCTCCCTCCCGTCCCCACCGCCCTCCTTGTCCCGTGCAGCAGCAGCTGGGCCCTGATTTAGCGATAATCGTTTGGAAACAAACTGCTGGGGGAGGAGGAAGAAGAAAGAGCAGGTGACAGGAACATAAATCACCTCGACAGGCGCGTTTATCAGCTAGCGGCAACCGCGCGGACAGGCGCCCGCAGCCCTGACAGCCACCGGCTGCTGGGAGGGGGGGACACCCTCAGCCCTGGCAAGGGTGGGATGGGGACGGTGCCCACGCGAGGCGAGAGGTCCCGGGGGCTGGTTGGGCAGCGGGGACATGGGGACACCCCCTGGCCACCCTGCCCTGCCTGCTCACCGTCCGGTCCACGCAGGCGACGGAGCGGCCGGCGAAGCGGCTGGCCACGTCCCGGTTCACCTTGTCGCTCAGCAGGTCCTCCCAGCGCCCGTTGCGGAGCTTGAAGAGCTTGTCCGTGTAGGTGGCCATGCCTGGGGGAGCACGGGTCAGGGGGCTGCGCAGACATCCCCCCCCCGAGCCCTGCGTGCAGCCCCTGGGACGTGAGCTGGTGGTGCCAGATCCCAGTTTGCTCCCCGAGAGCAGGATCGGTGCGGGGCACCCCATGGCGAGGCGAGCATCCCAGCCCCCTGCTCACGGCACTGGGAGAGCTCCCGTGGCTCTGAAGTGCCACCAGGAGACGGAGAGAAGAAACAACTCATTAAGGTAAAATGTGTCCCAGCAGGGCACAGCCCCGTAGATCATCCCTGGGAAGGCAGAAATGGCTGTGGTGCCAGGCGCAGGCAGCGAGCTGTGCTGCCCGGCACAGTGCCGTGGCAGCGCCGGGTTTAGGGACAGGTGTGCCAGCAGCCTGAGTAACTGGGGGAATCAGGGACATGCATCTGCTGCCGTGGGATGGGGACAGGGCAGAGATGGGTTGGAGCAGAGACACGGGGAGCTCTGGGGATGCCTGGTGCCAGCTCGGGGCACAAAAGTCTCCTCCCAAAGAGGGGCACCCCCAGGAGCTGGGACAGCACCAGCAGGGCAGGATCAGCCCCTGGCTTTGTCCAGAGGGCACGGCTGCTGCCAGGCACACCGGGACTGGCAGCACAACATCCAGAGCACTCATCCCCAGCGGCGAGGGGACACTGCTGTCCCTCTCGGGGTGCCGCGGGGAGGGCGGTGGGCAGTGGGAAGCGCTGACTCAGCAGCTGGCCGGGCTCCGCGTCCCGCCCGCGCTGCCATCAATCAATGGAGCCACTCAACTGAGAAATTAACTCCAGCCCGCACACATCCCTCACGCGCCGAAGGTCGCGGGCAGCCGTGCCGGGAGCCTCCCCCCTGCCGGGGCTCACCGGAGAAGGCGTTGTTGGTGTTGAGGAAGTAAACCTCCTCGCGGCCGTCCCCGTCGATGTCACAGGCGGTCACGCCGATGGCGTTGCCCTGCCGGTCCCGCAGCGCGTAGTAAGGGGAGCTGCGCTCGTCCTCCGCCACGTTCACCAGCCGGCCCCGCGCCTTGTCGTACTTGAGCACCAGGTTCGGGCCGTTGTACCTGTGGGTGCAAGCAGGAGATGGGTCCCCAGGGGTAGGGGACGGGAGGAAAGCCCCTGTCCTGTCCCCGTGTCCCCTGGCACTGCGCACTCCCCACGATGGGCAGGGCAAGGAGCTGCGTGGTTTGTGGTGGCCGAGGGACCCAGGCTGCCCTCAGCACCCAGATGTGGGTCTGCCTGCCCACAGGGAGGGCTCAGCCTGGGCCCCCTCCAGCACATATCGGGCATCCCGTGTCTGCCCAGCAGGATGGGGCACAGGTCCCTGCCTGCAGCCTTTGGCAGGGCAGGGCAGGCAGCACGCAGGGCAAATCCTCTCGGCACGCTGCGCCCCGCAGGCTCCCCCCTGCTCCCGCCCTGCACACCAGTAAACAAGTTACACAACGGGCACTGCTGCTTACAAAACCACCGCTGGCTGCCAGCAGTGGCCTGTGCACCCCCGGGGAGCCCCAGCTGCCCAGGCTTGGTGCTCCCTTGGGCAGACACCCCCAGCCCCTGCAGGGATGAGCCCCCCTCGCAGGGGCAGCAGGCTCCTGAGCCAACCCAGCAGCTCATGGCCATGTGGCTGTCCTGTGCCAGCGAGGGACAGCCAGGCAGGGCTCACGGGTGAGGGATTTCCCCCTCCAGGTGAGGGCACGTGCATGTGCAAGCCTCCCTCGTGGAGGAGCGTGCTGCACACATGCACACCCAGCCCGTGTTGCTGTCCCCACGGCTGGGACCCGCTGGCAGCAGCTGCTCCGCGTCCAGCCCCGCTCTGATGCTGGGGCAGCGCAGCACACGGCTCCTGCCTCCCCGGTTCCTGCCAGCCCTTCCGAGCCATCACACCACTAAAGGGCTATAAAAAACCTCCAGCCAATTAAGCGAATCTCCAGAGAGCGCTGAGTCCTGTCAGCGGAGCCGAGCCGGCTCGGGGACACGCTGGCTGTGCGCTGCGGGGTGGGACCCGGCCACTGGGAAGCTTCCAGCACCCTGCAGAGGGTACCTGGCCCCAGAGCGGGGCTCAAGGCACCTGTTAGACCCCATGCAGACGCCCCGCCAGCAGGGACACCAGGGCACCTCACACCTCCTGCCGGCTGGAGGGGCTCGGCAGGGGATGGGGATTAGCAGAGCTGTAAGCCTTCCACAGTCAGAGTGCTCAGCTGGGCACCACGTGCGATTTTTTTGGAGAAAACAGAGTTTGAGCAAGTAAGAGGATCAGCAGGGATGCTGCCAGCACTGGGACATGGTGCTGCGAGGAGCTCCTGTCCCTGCGGGGCCACCACATCCCGCTGTCCCCAAGGTGCCACGTGTGGGTACCCCTACTCACCCCGCCACCACGATCTCGAAGTCACCGTCAGCATCCAGGTCGGTGACGGCCACGCCGTAGTTGAGCTGCGTGGGGTTGCTGTCGTAGTCGGGTGGCAGGAGGCGGTGGGTGACGGCGGTGAACATGGGCTCGCTGCGCTGCGAGCCCTCGCTGAGCCAGGCCAGGGACAGCAGGCACAGCGCCAGCATCCTGGGCACCTGGGGGAGACCTGCAGCCTGTGGGCTCCCCGCTCCGTGGAGCCTCAGCCCCCCTCTGCCCTCGCACGGGAGCTGCTCTCTTTCCCCTCCTCGCCCCCCATCCCACAGCCCCTCATTTCTCCAGCCCCAAGCCCCCCATGTGCACTGCCCTGCCTGGCTGCTGCTCACCCTCCGGGCTCCTCGGGCCAGCAGTGTGGGGCTGGGAGCGGGGTTGAGCACATCCCATGGGAGGGACCCGGTGCTGACAAAGCTGGGCTCAGCCACGGCTCGCCCTGCCCCAAGGGGCTGCGGGCACCCAGGATCCTGGCAGGAGGAGATGTGGATCTGGTGCTGGGCTCGGCAGGGGGAGCTGGCAGTCACCTGGCTGGGGAGGTGGTGCCCTGCCCGGCCAAACCTCCGGAGCTGGGAAGGCCACAGGAACACAGAGGGGTGACTCTGGTGTGCCTCAGTTTCCCCATCCTGACCCACAGAAGGTCCCAAGTTGGGACCACCAAAAATCAGACTGTACATCTGAATTATCCAAACATTTCTTGACCTCTGTCAGGCTCGGTGCTGCGCCCTCATCCCTGGGCATCCCGTCCCAGTCCCCAACCACCCCCTGGGTGCAGACCCTTTCCCTAACCCCCAGCCTGACCCTCCCCTGTCCCAGCTCCATGCCGTCCCCTCGGGTCCTGTCGCTGTCCCCAGAGAGCAGAGCTCAGCGCCTGCCCCTCCGCTCCCCTCCTGAGGAGCTGCAGCCACCATGAGGCCTCCCCTCAGGCTCCCCTCGCCCAGGCTGGTGCCGTTCCTCCTGGGGATCCTGCAGGGCCAGCTCCCCCCGGCTGGCAGGGAAGGTGTGTGTGTGCGCAGGGATGTGGCCACGGGCAGGAGGTGCCGGGAGGAGAGGCTCGATTAACCCGGGCTGCGCAGAGCTGTGGCTGCCAGCACTGCTGGCAGGGCTGCGGAGCTTCTGGAGCTGGCTCTGACCTGGCTGTAGTGCAGGTGACAAGCGAGGTGGCACTGGGGACAGCCACCCATGGGGCAGGCAGTCCCCTCCGGGGGACAAAACCCCAGTGGCAGCGAGCTGCACATCCCCGGCAATGGGTACGGTCCCGTGAGCTGGCTGGGAGCAGGAGGGTCTGGAGGGACAGCTGGGTGGCCCAGCAGGGGACACGGCTCTGTGGTGCCATTTGGCTGCTGTCCCCACTTCCCCAGGAGCAGCAGGGTGTCCAGCGGCAAGGGAAAGGGAGTTTTTTCCCCCCAGCCCACCCAGGCTCACTAGGACAAGCTACCCACGCACGGGTGCAGGGCTGCCCCGTGACCCCAAATCCCTCTCTCTGTCCCTAGCCTGCAGGGACGGGTGGGTGGCTGTCCCCAGGCAGGGCTCTGCCTCTCCTCCAGCTCCCCCTCTCCGCAGCTTGGCCCGCTCCCCGTGTGCCCCCCCCGCCCCATCCAGCTGCAGACAGCTTCCCTCCAAGTTGGATGGAGCTTTTCCAGGAGGAAACAATGCTCCTGATTGGGGACAAAGGGCCCTTCCCCACGGATCCGGTGCTGGGTGCCACGGTGGGGGCTGCCCGGCCCGGAGCCAGGCCATTTTGGGAAAGAGGGAGGAAGATCCAAGCTCCTCTGGCGGATGGGAGAGGCCCCGTGCCTCCCAGCATGGCAGGAGCCTCCACCAGGGCTTTGAGGATGCCAGGCCCTGCTCATGCAGCTGGCACAGGGCTCAGTCCTGTCATGTCCTAACCCTGGCTCACGGCGTGGTTTCTGAAGGCAAGGTGACCCCAGGAGCTGCGGTCACCCCAGGGCACCTTGCTCTGTGTTGCGGAGCCTGGTGGCACCGAGCCGAGCTGCGGAGGATGGGGGCATGGCAGGAAGCGCCATGGGTGCCCACACGGGGACAGGGCGCTGGCCCCACAGCTGCTCCATGGCAGGGACATGGCTCAGGGCCCTTCCATCCCCATGCATGGCCACCTCCAGGAGGATGGGCTGGGGCTGGGATAGCAGCAGGGTGTGTGGGACCAGGCAGGGGGTCGCACCCCACAAACCCCTCACCACAGCTGGGTGATGATACCCGCAGGGCTCCCCATGCACGTCCCCGTGACCCTCAGCACAGGGGGACAGGAGCTGGCTGCCCGCACGGCCACCCCATCCTGTGTCCCACCGTGGCATCGCCGCCTGCCGTGCCGCACGTCCCAGTGGCGTCACGCCCCACCACTGCAGCAGCATCCCATCCCGGGCCACAGCCACCACTAGCACTGCTCTAACACCGCGTGACACCGCGCAGCAAGGGCCCCGTCACACCCCAAAGAGGTGACAACACGGTACCACGACAGTGCCCCGTGTCCCAGGGACATGGCTCTGCCCCTCCCGCCACCGCTGTGCCTCCCAGGGCAGAGGAGGGCTGGGAGGTGTCCTGCAGACTCGCTGCCCCTCTCCCCAAGGGGCCGTGGTACCCCGGGGATGCCAGCAGCACCCCTCCCATGACACCTCGACCCCAAGCAGCCCAGACCCTGCAGTGCCAACACTCCAGCTGAAGCCGTGTGCCCCGGGCCAGGCTCGGTGCTGCTCCCTTCCATGTCCCCCTTGCAGACCCCGGCCCAGGCTCGCATCCCACCAGGGGGGCTTCTGAGTGGCCCGAAGCCCCCAGCTCCTGCCTGTCCCCATCCCTGTCCCCTCCCATGCAGGACTCCTCAGCGCCGGACCCGGCACGCTGGGGCTCAGCCAGCAGCAGCTAATGCAGTGTGGAGACGAGCAGTCACCTCAGCCTCGGAGCTCAGCCCGAGGGGACACCGGGTCCTTGGGGGGCTTGGCTGGGGCAGCACCACCAGCCCCTTCCCGCACAGCCAGACACACCGAGACCCCTCTCCCCACGCCCCCCACCCGGTGGGAATACCCCCGCGAGAGGGGCTCCCCCTTTCTCCCCTCTGCCCCTCGCCACCGCCACGTCCCCAGCGCCCCCAAGCCCACCGCGCACCCCACGCCCCCTCTCGCACCCCCCCAAGCCCACCGGCGCCCCCTCCCCACACCGGCTCCCAACTTCCCTCGCCACCCCAAGTCCCCGACAAAGTTACCGGGGGAGGGAACCGGGGTCGGGACGCGGGGGCGCGCCCCCTACTCACGGGCGCGGGGGGCTGCCCGGTGCCCCCGCGGCGGCGGCGGGGGGAGCGCATCCCGCAGCGCCCTCCTCGCCGCCCGCCTCCGGCTCCTCGGCGCCCGGCTCCCGACGGCTCGGGCCGCCCGAGCGGGCTTTATGTAGGGCCGGGGCTCGCCAATGAGCGGGGCGAGGGGCGCCGCTGCCAATGGAGAGCGGGGAGGTGGGGCTGCGCCGCGCTGATTTACTGCCCGAAATTGCAGTGGAAGCACGGCCGGGCAGCGCCGCTCGATACGGAGCCGAAATATTACGGGGGGACCCGCTGGGGGATGCGCCGGGAGTGTGGCTCGTAACCTTCACGGGGCGGTGGCTCGACCCGACCCATCCCATCCCATCCCATCCCATCCCATCCCATCCCATCCCATCCCATCCCACCCCACCCTGCTGACCCCAAGACCCCCAGGGACACAGGTCCAGGTGCTCAGGAGCGGAGCCCCCCCCCCTGCAGGCAGCCCCCACGGGGATTTCCACCCAGGGCACAGTGAGGGACAAGGGATAGATCTGCCCTGTCCCCTCTGCCTTGGGGACAAGGGCAGTGTGACTGTAGGCAGGGAGGTGACAGGGAAGCCCCCGAAGCTGCACCTGAGCACTCAGCATTCCTCCCCATGCCCTCACCTGCATGGCCCGTGGGTGCCATTCCACTGCTGCCACCCGCCCTGGGGGGCCTGGAGCAGCTGTGCCCTGTCGGGCAGCATGTGGTAGGGGCCCCATCTCCACCATACAAGCCATGGACTTGCCAAAACCTCACCAGCAGCCACTGTGGGACTGGGCACAGAGCTCTCCGATGTGGAAAGGGGCTGTGGCAGGGATGGGGACAGCACTGGCGGGGCACTGCCTGGGTCACCCCACCACAGCACATCCGCAGGCAGCTGAGGCTGCAGCCACACCACTTGTACTGGTCTGGGCTGCTTCTAGTGGCTGCTCTTGTGCCCTGCTGAACCCCTTGTTCCTCACCGGAACATGGCTGGCTGCAGCTTCTGCCTGTTTGTCCCAGTTCTCCTCTCCCTGCTGGATTCGAGAGCTCTCAGTCCCGGTGCTTGTCTCCCACGGTGGTGCTTCCACGTGAGCATCAAGTACCCCTCCACTGCATTTCCAGCACCCTCTCACAGGGTGCCTGCCTGAGCAGAGGGCTTCTGCACGGATGCCTTCAGTGGGTCCCCACGGCTAGCAGGATGGTGGCCAGGTGTGGGAACCTGCTGTGGGGCAGGAACCACTGCTGCCCTCAGTGTTCACCATGGAGAGGCCAGGATGCCAGGCAAATCTGGTGTGAGTGTGCACGTGCATGCAATGCTGTGCTCGTGTGTCCTTGTGTGCCCCAGAGCTGTGGGCGCGCTGTGCCTGCAGCCTTGCACACGTGTGTACACTTGGGGCAAGCACCCGCCTGAGCCCAGTGCCCCGCTGAGCCGTTAGCTCGTCCCCAGTTTGGTAACCACCCCGCTAATTATTCACACAAACTCTTCCAACACCCTCCTGGCGAGCAGCAGGTACAGAAAACAAACACAGGCAGCAAGCCAGCTGCAGCACGCAGTGACTGTGAACGCACCATCCACATGGGGCTGGGGCATGTGTGTGGGGCTGCAGGGTGCCCCCCGATACCTGCTGCCCCCCAGGACCCTCCCCATGGGCTGGGACATTTCTCTGGGGGCACAAGAGCAGGACCATAACCGTGGTGGCCGTGCTCCTGTGCCCCGTGCTGGCTGGGGACACGGGCGAGCACTCAGGAGCTGCAGAGGGGAGTGGAGGGTGGGCAGGAGATGAGCCGGGCTGTGCCGGGGAGGCGAGGCAGGGCGCACAGCACGGAGCCTGCCTGCGCTGGGGACAATGGACAGGAAATTAGAGCGAGGCGGCAGCGAGACATGCTGCGGGGGGAAGGGAGCCTGAGCTCCACGGAGGACTGCCGGCAGGCTCGGGGAGGCTCTCTTCTTCTGGTGCTGGGACCAGTGGCCCTCGGGTGCTCATCCCATCCTTGCCGACCCATCCCCTGGCTCCCTGCAGCCCTGTGCCTGGTGGCTCATCCCCCAGCAGGACAGGAATCAGCTCGGGGCCAGCTGGGTTCATGGCCCCCCAGTGTGTCCCCTCCAGCAAACCCCAGGTGGTGCAGCACGGACTGGGTGCAGGTGAGCAGAGCAATGCTGACTCCGAGCACTGTCCTCCAGGACACTTTCCTGGGGCTGGCGTTGCTCTTTTTGGAGCATTGTGAGGGCCGAGGCACCTGCACACAGCCCGGTGAGCACCCAGCACAGCGCCCAAGCACCCGTGCAGCCTGTGCGCACACCCAGCACGCACACACCATGCACACACCGTGCACGCTGCATGCACACCTCTCCTTGCTGCATCCCCTGCCCTGGCCCGTGGCTGCCAGCACAGCTCGGGCAGAGCCTGCCAGGCCTCACCACGCACCCTCGCTGCTTTTTGACCGTGGAAGAGGGTGCATGATGTCGCCAGCAGCACGCTGCAGGATCCCTCGGCTGCTGAGCTGCCCCTGGCTCCTGGCCCCGCTTCCTTCTCCGGAGGGGGCTGTGCTGGGACCTCCCCGCTCCGAGGGTCTAATTTCCACCCTAAATGTATTCATGGATAATTTATCCCCAGTTGTTCCTGTGCTAATGTTGTCTTTTAGCTGAAATAGCTCTTCTCCTCCCTGGCGTTTACCCCGCTGATGTATTTATAGTGAGCGCTCTGTTCCCCCGCAGCCTGCGCTGTGCCATGCACGAGCCGCCGGCCTCCTGCTGCGGGTCCCCCGGGCTCTGCCTCCCCCGGCAGCCCTGCGACGTCTCTGCTCCTCTCCTCCCAGCACGGGCAGGTCCCCGAGACCCACAGAGGGCCACAAGCGAGTCCCCAGCCCTGCCAGCAATGCCTCTCCTGGTGCCTCCTAGGATGGCTGTTGCCTCTCCCATGACTGCGCACCCCTCGCACGGTGGCTCACAGCCTGCGGGTGATGGATGCCCACGCTTGGCAGCTCCTCGCTCCGTGCCTCTCCTCCCTGCTGTCCCCTCCCTGTCACTGTCCCACGGCACTCGCCTGTCCCAGGAGCACAGGGGCTGCTGCCTCCCACCCGTGACATCCTCACGGCCCTCCCTGCGTCCCTTCCTCCTGCCAGCCAGCCTGGCAGCCCCTGGCGAGGTGCTGGCACTGGGGCCAGGTCAAACCCAAGGTGCATTTTGCCTCGTCTTCCAGTTCCTTTCGTCACGGGCTCGCTGTACTCCCTCGGCAGCAGCAGGGCACGGAGGCAGTGCCCCAGCACCCTGCCCCTGGCTGTCCCCGCCACACGGCCCCCAGCCGCTCCTGTCCCCGTGCGCAGTGCCCCCGGGTCCCCACGCGGACTCTTCCTGTCGCCGGGACATCATTAGAAATGTTAATTATTAATTATCACTAAAAGCCCTTTTTGCTGCATTGCTGTTCTCTGCCGATCTCTCTGCCCCGTGCTGCCTGTAACCGGATCTGCCCGCGATCGGCTCCTGCCTTGCCGTGCCTGTCCCTGCTTTCCCTCCCTACCTGCGGGGGCTCGGGCAGGGCACTGGCAGCAGACGCAGCCCCTGTCCCCTGCAGGACGCTGCCCCCTGGGTGAGCCGGGCTTGTCCCACCTGGGGACATGGAGGAGGTGTGGGACCGCCCTGACCCGTGCCAGCAGAGGGGACACAAGGCTGGGGAGAGACCCATGGGGCCTGGGCCCATCAGCTCTCCTTGGCCAGGGCCATGGGGTCCTCACAAAGGGGCACAGGGATGGGGCTGCCTGGCTGGGGGGGTCTCAGCAGGGTGGAGGCCTTGGGCTGTGCCCAGGTGGGGAAAAGGATACGAAGGCTGTGGGGAAAGCTGGGCGCTGCCAGCAGCCAGCTGGGGCTGGCAGGACCCGTGGGGCATCGGAGGAGCTGTGCAGCTGTGGAGAGGCAGGGAGATGTGCGCCCTGCCCCGCTCAGCCTCCTCTGCCAGGGCTCCTGCAGGATTTATCAGCTCCAGGTGGGTCCCGCAGATGGATCAGTTCAAATCAGGGTCCACCAAAAGCAGTGGCTGTCACCCATGGGTGGCAGTGCCATGGCCAGCACCGGGTGAGACGTGCGTGGATGGAGACCCAGGCACTGCTGGCAGGCAGGAGTCACCTCCTGGTAGCATCCTGGGTGCCTCCTAGGGCCCACAGCCACATCAGCTCGGGCTGTGACAGTGACAACAGGGGCTAACTTGGGCCAAGGCACAGCCTGTATCCTCCCAAGGCATCTCTCCTGCTTGTCCTGCCCGTTTCCCAAGAGCCGGGCTGCCCAGGTAGCATGCTCCCCAGCCCAGAGGTCATCACCCACACCCCCACACTGCTGCACGGCCATCAGGCACGGTCCTGCTGAGCAGGCTGGCAAACAGGAGAGTGCAGGGAAGGAGACAACAGCGATTGCTCAGGGAGATTGCGCTCGGGGGCAGGCTCCCGGGGGAGCGCAGGGAGGAGCACCCAGGCTGCTCCTGGAGCGGTATTGATTCCTGCAGCACAGGCGCTGCTGTCCCTGCCCATTCATTTTCCATGTGCCGGAGAACAGAGGGAGCAGGAGAGCCCCGCTCCCCTCCCCAGGCCAGACCTGTGCTCCCAGGGGCAGGGTGAGGGCTGCTGGCCCGCAACCCCATCGCCTCCCTGCCCGCCAGCCGCCAGCAGCACCGGCGCCTGCCCGCACCGTGGGCTGCTTCCTCGCATTATACAGCGCTGTCACGAGCCGCCGGGTCCCCAGGTGTTTGGTGCAATAATGCAAAGCAGATCTAATCTGCCCCAGCCCCGAGCTCTCCGCAGTCCCCTCCCCTGGCTGCTGCAGGCTCCCTGGCCAGGCGTCGTGGAGAGCTGGGGTGCGTGCGCACAGTGCTGTGATGGGCGATGCCCCGTGTGCCCCCGTGTGCCCCCGTGTGCCCGCTGCAGCTCCCAGGGCTTTTCTCCATCAAAAGCACTCCGCGAGCACTTGCTCTGCAGCAATAAATCAGCTGGGTGCTCAGGGGAGCGTGGGCCCACGTTGGGCTCCCCGGCACGGTGGGAGCTCAGTGCCAGCTCCCGGCTGTGCAGCGTGACCTATTTATTGCCCGGTGTTCCCACAAGAAGCCCGACACGCACAGCTCAGGGGTCACGGGTTGTCCTGGCAGCTCTCTGCGCTGTACCTGGCTCTCGGTGCCCCTCCTGCTCGCAGCCTGGCAGGGAGCTGTGGGGAGCCCCCCCTGTTGTAGTGCACCGTGTGTGTGCCCAGCTGGCAAGTTCTCAGCACACGGGAGCCCCGGGGCCGTGGGTGGGTGACCAGCAGCAGGGCTGGAGGAGAAGAGGCTGCTTGGAGAGCAAGGGCAGAGCCGAGGTCGCCTTGTTTCCACCTCTCCTCCCCGTTCCCATCCCTGGGGCTCGGTGCAGAACAGGATGCTGTGTGCAGGAGCTGGATGCACAACTCGCCTCTGATCGGAGCCGGATCTGGGGCTGCCGACAGCCCCTTTCTCTCCCGCTCTGCTCCTTTCAGCCTGTGCCTCCCTGCGGCCCCGGCTGACGCAGCTGCAGATGAAGAGACAAGGAGAGGCAGGCAGCGCTCCCGGCCCGCTCTGCCGTCCCCTGGGAGGCACAGGCACGGCAGCTTCAGATCCAGGCTCTCTGGCAGCCCCGCTATCAGTGGAGAGCGGCCGGCCGGCTGCCTGAGCTGTGCGGGGGGGTTAAGATGCCCAGGCAGCCGGGGCTGGGGTGCAGGTGGGGGTCTGGGACCCCTGGTGCAGAGCCGTGGGGTGCTGCAGCTCCCAGCAGCGCTCTCCCCACCTGGGATGGCTCCCAGGACCCCTAAGAACTCCCTGGCCCAGGAAAAGTGGGGGCACGGCCATACAAAGCCCTGCAGCCCCATGCTGGGGTGGCCAGCCTCGGGGCCTGGCGCAGGCAGGGTGACAGTGCAAGGGGTCCCTGTCCCCTTGTGGCACTCTGGAGGGGGCCACAGTGTCCCTTGCAGGAGGCAGGAGCACACCAGGAGGGGACACCTGAGGATGTCTCCAGCAGGGGGAAGCAAGGGGGGGGGGGTTGTCCTGCAGCCCACACCTCGCAGCACTTGGACCACGCTGCTGCTGCCATGGAAACTGCCTGCGGAGCATCCTCCTGCCGCTCCGGCCAGGGAGACAAGGCCACCGCTGTCCCCAGCATCCCCAACATCCAGCCAGGGGCACCCAGGAACAGGCACTGCCCCAGCCAGGCAAGCCCAGTCCAGGTTTTTGGGGTGGGCTGCATGGGTTCAACTGGGTGCTGCGGGGTGCTGTGGTGGGGTGGGGGCACCCCAGGAGGGACGCCCCGGGCGAAGCAGAGCTGGAGAGGCCTGGGAAGTGCTGGCAGGGGCTGCCTGGTGCTGTTCCCAGACAAACCCAGCTCCCACGCGGCCAGGGGCTCCACGCTGCTCGGCCTCCCACAAACATAAATCATTTTCTAATTTATAACATGAATAATTGATTTTGCCTCCGTAGCTGGCGATAAATCTCCTGCGCGCACATGCATAAGAAAATAATAATAATGAAAGCGATCAGGAGCTGCTGCCATCGATTACCTGCAAGAGGGGCCACGGTCCCCTCTGGGACATGGTGGGCTGGGGCTGGGGCTGCTCCCGAGGGGCGCCGGGTGGCCCTGCTCGGTGTGAGCCTTCCTCATCCTGCCCTGGGGCCGCGTGGCTGGCAGGGATGGCCCTACACATGAGAGTTTTGCCCAAGGGTTGCCCTGCTCAGCTCCCAGCAGAGATCCCGCAGGGCTGCGGTGATGGAGCACAGCCTCCTTGTTCCCCGCTGTGCCCAAACCGAGGGAAATAAAAGGAAAAAGGCATTATTGCCTGGGCCTGCCACCCAGCACGGAATAACCAGGTCCTGGTGCTCAGGTGCCCCCGGCGCTGAGCCCTGCGGGCTGTGCTGGCACGTAGGGGCCGGCACGCAGCTCCGTGTCCCCTGGGCTGTCCCCTGCCTCCAGCAGAGCCCGGCCGGTCCCCGTGCGCCCCGTCCCTCCAGCTCGGGAGTGCTCGGCGGTGGCGGTGCCTCATTAGGAGCCGAGGCTGTGCCGCTCCCCGGCGCGCTCCCCTGCCGCCCACGCCGGCGGCGAACGCGTGCGAGCGCTGGGGCCGCGTTCATTATCGGCCTCGCTCCACGCCAAACCCCAGGCAGGATGCGGAGAGGCGCAGCCCAGCGCAGACACCTTCCCTCCTTCCCTCCCTCCCTCCCTCCGCCCCTTTGTCTGGGCCTCCGAGGCGCTGAGCACCCCGCAGCAGCAGGCAGGATGCGGCCCAAGGGGCGCCTGGTTGCAGCCAGCAGCGCTCCCGCTGCCTGCGTGACGCTCAAAGCTAATGGGGAATCAATGGCAGCCTCCCGCGGGGCACGGCGGGCAGCGCTGCGGGAAGGGGGAGCCCTGTGCCCACCGCTCCTGATGGCTACGGAGCCCCGTGCCCTTGTGTCCCCACGTCCGTGTCACCCCGTGTCCTTGCTACCCCGTGTCTGTGTCACCCCGTGTCCTTGTCATCCCATGTTCTTGTTGCCCCCATGTCCGTGTCACCCCATGTCCTTGTTGCCCCATGTCCTTGTGTCCCCACATCCTTGGCACCCAGTGTCCTTGTCACCCCATATCCCTGTGTCCCCACATCCTTATTGCCTCATGTCCTTGTCACCCCATGCCCTTGTTACCCCATATCCTTTTGTCCCCATATCCTTATTGCCCCATATCCTTGTCACCCCATGTCCTTGTCACCCCATATCCCTGTGATCCCATGTCCTTGTGTCCCCATATCCTTGTCACCCCATATCCTTGTCACCCCACATCCCTGTGTCCCCATGTCCTTGTCACCCCATATCCTTGTGTCCCCATGTCCTTGTGTCCCCATATCCTTATTGCCCCATGTCCTTGTCACCCCATGTCCTTGTGTCCCCATGTCCTTGTCCCGCTGTCCCCCAGCACAGCTCCCAGCAGCACACCCCACTCGCCCCTCGGTGTTCCCATGCCCACGGACACCCTAAATTCCAGCTCCGACCACCGTCGGGGGGCTCCCGGGGGGACACAGAGCCCCCATAACGGGGAAGGTGCAGCGGGGCCAGCAGTGCCACCCGCTGCCGTCTCCCCCCCGGGGTGTCCCCGGCGTCCCCGCGGTGCGCCCCGGGCGCGCTGCACCCCGGCGGCGCGGTGCCGGTGCCGGTGCCGGTGCGGGTGGCGGTGTCCGGGGCGGTGCCGGTGCCGCACTACAGGTCCCGGCGCACCCCGCGGCGGGACGGGGCGGGCCCGGCGTGGCGGAAGCGGCGGCGGCGGCGGGGAGCGGCGGGGGACCCGGCGAGGCCACCGGTAACGCCCGCGCCGAGCCCCCCGACGGGCGGCCCCCGACGGGCGGCACCCGCTGCGCGCACGGGCACCGGGGGGGAGCCGGCCGGGGGCGAGAGCGGCCCGGGGGGGCGCCCCCTGCCCCGTCCCCGCCGTCCCCGTCCCCGCTGTCCCCTTCCTGTCCCCTTCCTGTCCCCTGCCCCGGTGCTCCCGGGTGGCTGCCGAGCTCTCCCTGCCCTATAGCTCCTGCTGCTCGGCCCCGTTCCTCACCCTGCGGGGCTGGAGCCCCCCGTGGGGGCGTCCCCGGGCTCCGTCCCCCCTGCAGCGGGGGCTGGTGCTGTGCCTGTGCCACCCGGCTCCGGTGTTTTGGGGCTCGGTTTTGGGGCTCTGCCGCCACCGTGCCCCCAGTGCGTCCCGGGTGGGGGTCTGGGCGCGTCCCGCTGTGTCCAGGTGCCTGGCGCTGCCCGGCCACGCTGGTTTTGCTTCCCTGCAGCTGGCTTTGGGAGGCCCCTGCCTCATTTGCATTTTTTCTGGTTAAAAACGGCAGTTTTGCCCTTTTGAGTCATCTTTATTTTTGAGCCGTCATTAATTTTCCCTCCCCTCTTATTTATTTATAGCCCCGCTCACTTTTGTGCTGATCCTGCCCAGGTATATTTGGAAAGCCCTTCGTATCCCCCTACCCCCTCGCCTACTAACTCCTTCTGCTTTTCTGTTATCCTTTTTTTTTTTTTCCCCTGCAGCTGTTGAGGGACGGTATCGACCTATAAATCACCTCCTGCCTGAAACGTCCCCCTTCTCTTGTTCCAGGTATCTCCTAGGAGCATCGGGAGCGAGAGGCGCGATTGAAATCTCTCCCTTTTCCCCGTGTGTTTCCTTTTGACAGCCCGCTGCTGTCGGCGCTTCGCTGTCTCCTCGCGTGGCTCGTGGCTGGTGCCGTGCCTGGAGCTTGTCCCTCTCCCGGGAGCAGGGCACGGAGTGGGGTGGGCAGCAGCCCCCCGCTCTCGGGGCGCTTTGCTTGGTGTCGCGTTGTGCTGGTGGCTCTGTGCCATCGCGTGGCACCCCGTAGGCAGCCCAGCCTCACCCTGCCAGGTACCCAGGTCCTTCTGTGGCCCTGGCACCTGCTGCATGAGCCCGTCCTGCTGGCTTGGAGCTCTGCTTAGAGGAGGAGAGGTGTGGAACAACTGAAGTCTGTGATGGGAGATACCTGGGAAGCCCTGCAGCTTCCTAAAAGGGCGCAGGGAGGTGGCTGGTGGGGACGGGCAGCCCCTGTTCCCTCTCTGGGTTCCAGCGCCGTGCACCAAGCAAGCACTTGGAGGTGAGCTTCCTAATCGGGGCTGTTTAAAATCTCCTCGTAGCTTCGTTTTTATTAGTAGTTGTAGGATTTTTTTCACCCGAGCTGCGGCAGGCAGTAAAGAGTGACATTGCCAGCGTGCGAGCTGCGCGCCGAGGCTGCGCGCGGTCCCCCAGGGGCGCTCCCCGAGCAGCGCTGCGAGCCGCGGCCCCCGAGGTGTTGCCGTTCCCTGCCCGCCGTCAAGGCTCTAAGGTTATGTGCTCTATCGATGGCAGTATGGATTGAGTGGAATTAGAAACCTCGAAGGCTAAAAATACAGCGCCCTGCCAGGAAATGAGGCAGCCTGCTGGGAGGGCGCTGGGTGGCACTTCAACTTTTCCAGGAACTGGCACGCTGCGTGCGAGCCCGACAGCCCGGCATCCGTGCACGGCCCTAAGAGAGCGAGGAGAGGAGCGCTGCCCGTGCACGGTGCCGGTGGTTGTAGAGGAGCAGCACGGGCCGGCACGGTGCCCGAGCAGCTGCTCAGACCTCACAAACTCGTGCCGGAGCCTCGTGCGCCCCAGCCGAGCCCGCAGGGTGCAGGGGAGAGGAGATGCAGGGCGAGCGGTGACTTGGTCCCCAAGTTTGGGATCTGTGGGGTTGCCCTGCCCAGTGTAGTGTGAATGAGACCTGCAGCCAGGGCTGTGCTCTGCCTCCCGGAGCGTGAAATCAGTTGGCGGTGACGCGTGGCCGTGGCATCTGATGAAGTGTGTAATAGACTGGGGGCAGGAGCTGCGCTGCCCTTAGGAGGGAAAAAAAAAAACCCAAAGCCTCTGTGCTGCGGTGTCCCTGGGGGGCTGCTGGGGGCTGCTGCAGCCTCGCTGTGCTCGTGCCTTGCTTTGCCTGGAGCTCCCTGCGTGATGTGCCCGGGGACAGGAGCTGCCTGCTGCATGGCTGTGGGATGCTGCTCGTCCCCGGCAGCGCGCGGCCGCGTGGGGAGAGGATGCTCCCAGCACCGCCCGTCTGGCTAATGCTGCACCATCTGCTCTGGAGGGTGAGGCAAGGTGAATGGCAAGCTTTCGAGGAGCCCATAAATCCTGCGTGTGAGGGCTTTTCTTGGAGGTGACTTGGGATGTGCGTGGAGCGATGCTGCTCCTGGCTGCGCTCCCCGAGCGGCACTGGCACATGCGGTGGCTGCAGGGAAAGGAGAGCACCCTTGCTGGGCAGCGTCCCGGGGCTGGAAATCCTCACTCCCGCTGGGGAGCAGCGCTGGTGGGGCTCAGCAGTCCCCCCACAGGCTCAGCCCCCTTTGGTGGAGGGCAGCAGGAGCAGCACCAAATGCCCGGGGTCCTGCACAAGGTGCAGGACGCACGGTTGGTGTGGTGGCACAGCCACGTTGTCTGCCAGGCCTGGCTGCTGGGGGCATTCCCCTGGGGAAATTCCCTCTTGGAGAGAGTGGAAGCTGCTCTGCAGCCCTGCGAGTGAGGCGAGTGGTGGAGAAAGCTCTTTTCCCTATTTTTTAGCTATAAAATGCCCCCCTGCCCCATGGCTGTGCCTCCGAAACGGCATCAGCCGTGTGGCCTCGCAGCTGGGTGCTGCTCCCCGTGGGCAGGCGGACGTGGCTGGAAGGTGTTTGCTGAGGAATTGTGTGTTAGACAGCCTTGTGTGTGCCAAAATGCTGATGGCCGGGGGCTCCCGGTGCCCCCTCCCCACCGGCACACGGCTAGGCTGGGCTGCCGCTTGGTGAGAAAATGTATAACGCCTCGGGGCTGAAAAATGACCGACCCAGAGCTTGGACGGTTTATAGGATGCGTTGCTTCTTTCTCAGTCGATAAAGATAAAGGGGACCATTCTGCCAGCAAAATTAGTGTATCAAAGAAGGGAAAAAAAATGACAGGCACTGCATATGTTTCTGCAGCGAGAAAAACGGTGGCGGCAGCAGCGCCCCGGTGCCCCCGCCTGCCCTGCACCGAGTTCCCATGGGGCAGGCGGGGGCACGGAGCACGGCTCCCGGGGAGCACCGGGGCTGAGCCTTGAGGTGTGGGGTGAGACCCTGCTCAGTGGGGCCGTGCTGGGCTGGGAGGTGTGAACAGGGGGCAGCCGGGTCTTTGCCGGTGGTTTCCCCGCTGAAGCCGCCGAGCCGCCTGCTGCCTCCGTCTCCCTGTGCCGGGGCTTGCTGGCGGTTTCGTGAGAGCCGGGAGAGACCCATCCATCACGCCAGGGCTCTGCGGGGAGCGCTGCCTCCATCCGTCTGTCTGTCTGTCTGTCTGTCCGTCCATCCGGCAGGCACGGGCTTCCCGGCCGGCCGCAGGGCACGGTGCGCTCCGGCTGCCCGGCACCGCCGGCTCTCCAAGCGGGGCCACGGGCACCGAGCGTGCCACCGCCGGCCGGGGCCGCCTGTCCCGGAGGCTCAGCGTGGTTCACGGGGAGGGGAGAGGAGCCTAATGTACCGGAGGTGCCGCGGAAATGAGAGCCTTGGACGGATTCCTGGCCCTATTGATCCGCCGGCAGTTTATGCATCCTGACATTCATAATCTCGGTAGGCTCTGATGTTCCAGATTAATGGGCCCAGGGGCTGTCCATCCGTCACTTCACATTAATTACTGAAGAGGTGTTTTTCCAGTGATTTACCTGACAGCGGCCCGTGATGAATACCCCTAAACAGAGTGGGCAGTGATTAATCACGAGGCTCCGGCCCGGCCCCGCTCTGCCTTCCCCTCAGCCCCAGCGCAGCCCCCCACCCCATCCGTCTCCATAAACGCTGCCTGATGCATATTTATAGGGGCACGGGGCCTGGCAGATAGCGGCGCGCCCGGTTGTGCCAAAGATGATGAAAAATAAATCTCTGCCGGGATGGGGCAGCCCGGGAGCCTGGCACAGCCAGGGCTCCTCGCCAGGATGTCCCCGTCCCGACCTGCTCAGCGTGCTGGCACCGGGGATGCTGTCGGGCTGTGGGTTTGTGTTCAGCCCCATGGGCAGCCCCCGTCCCCTGCCCAGCTCCCCTGGCTGTGCCAGTCCTTGCAGCAGCGAGTCCTGCCGGTTGCGAGGCGCTGCAGGCAGCGTGGCTGCCTCTCTGCTGGCTGCCTTTCAGCTCGGCCAGACCTTTAGTATTTGCATCTCAGCTCTTCTCACACCCGTGTGCCAGGTCCCTGCTGCAGCTCCGTCTCCGTGCACGACGTGGTCGCTGGCTGCCCCTCGTCCCCGTGCTGCGATTCCTGGTGCTCCAGGGATGGCCTGGGTCTGCCTCCTACCTGCCCACCCCGCTCCGGTGCTGCTTGGCCCGGGGGCTGGCCGGGGTGCGGGTGGCACTGACGCTTCTCTCCTCTGCAGGCGGCGGTGGCACCATGCAGCCGGAGGCGGAGGGCGGCCGGGCGCGCCGCAGGAAGCCCGACATGGCTCTCTACGTGCCCAAAGCGCGGCGGGAGAGGGCGGCGCAGGAGGCGGCTGCGAAACACCGGGAGCCCGAGAAGCAGCGCCCGGCGCTGGACGTCAGCCGGGGCGGCTCCGAGGGGCAGAGGCGAAGCCCCGGGGCCAGGACGCACGTGGGCAGAGCAGCTGGCAGAGAGAGCAAGGCGGGCGCTCGCCCCAAGGAGCCCCGGGCAGCCTCCGCCGGGGATGGAAGGGTACCAGGCACGCACAGCCGGGGCTCCAAGGCTGGCACGGAGCCGGGAGGCAGCCCGGAGGGCCCGGAGGCATTGCCCAGTGTGCAGGAGCCAAGCGTGGATCTGAGCGCTGCCCAGCCCTCGGGCAGGCAGGACAATTCATCTCAGGACGTGGGGCTCAGGGACCGAAGCTGTGGGGTGATGAGGACGGTGCCGGACCCGCTGACTCCACAAGGTGCCCAGCCTGGGGCTGCGGGGGTGACCTCAGAGCCTGGGGGTGACCCCGATAGCCCAACGGCAGCTCCGCCGAGTGAGGTGTGTCGGACAGAGCCAGGCGGGTCGGAGCATCTGGGGGACAGCACCCCGGAGCTGGGCACGGACCTCTCCGGGTGCTCGGCACAGGGTGCCCTGCAGCAGGCAGGAGAGGGCAGCCCGGGCAGTGCGCCCCAGCTCAGCTGTGTGGGTGAAGGTCTGGAAGCCCAGAAGGAGGAGAAAAAGGAGCAAGGGGTGTCTCTCCTCACAGGGCAGAGCGAGGGTTGTGACCCCAGGGAGGAGGAGAGGCAGGGAGGCAGCGCCGTGGCTGCCCCAGGAGGAGCTGCCTGCGAGGCTGGGTGCTCGAGGGGCGGTGTTGGTGCCGAGTTGGTGCCACCGGGGCAGGGCGCAGGCAGCACAGCCCAGCTCCTGCTGGAGCACATGGGGCAGCTGCCACCCAGCAAGGAGCAGAACCCTGCCGGTGCTGGGGATGCCGCTGGGGAGGGCATCCATGTGCCCCATGGCAGCACCGGGGCTGGGAGCAGCGCGCCGGGGGCAGAGAGTGGGGCTGGGGAAGGGGCTCCCCCGGGAAGCCACGAAGCCCCGCCGTCCCTGGAGCTGCTGTGCCGCGGTGTGGAGCAGCTCTCGGCCGGGACCTGGGCCGAGGAGCAGGCACAGGGGGATGAGGATGAAGACTCGCTGCAGCAGCACCAGGAGGAAGAGGAGGAAGAGGAAGGAGGTCCCCGTAGCGGCTCCCCAAAGCCAGGGCAGGCCAGCACCGGGACCCAGAGCCACGACAGCCCGGGCGGCGAGGAGAGCTGGGACGCGCTCTTCAATGATGACGGGGACTGCCTGGACCCACGCCTGCTGGAAGAGGTGAGCTCGGCGAGTCGGTGAGCGTGGGGACAGCCGGGGGGTGGCTCTGGGCTCTGTCCTTGGGGTGCTGCCTGGCCGTGCAGCCTGCTGGCACTTCCAGCCACCCTCCCAGGGCATGAGTGGTGCCAAAAAGTCCAGGAGGGTGCTGCCGGGAGCTCCTCGCCCCTGCCTGGATCCATTCCCGTCCTGTCCCTCAGTGCCAGCGAGGCCCTCTGAAGGCTGGGGGGGATCTTCCCTTTGCAGTACATAAAGTGCACCCAGTAAAACGTGCTCGAGAGCCGTAAACTGCAACTGCACCCTGGTGAAAGCAGGGCTGGTAATAAAGAAATGGGCTGAGACGTATGGGCTCCCATTGAAATAGCAACGTGAAGTTTCCTGAAAACTACATCTTCTTAATCAGCTGTGGCTCATTACCATAGCCTCCTGTAAGCGTGTGCCTAAATTTACTACAATTAGCTGCCTTGCACTGGGAGCCGTGCCGTTCTCCTGCCGCTCGCGGGGAAAGCTCGGCTTCTGCAATGAGCCTGGAAATCCATTATTGCATTTTAAATCAGCGGCGTAAAGCTGGTAATGTTCGGAATGACATTAATGGACCCAAAGTAACAAACAGCACTAATATTACAAACCAATGTCCAGCCCTCACTGAGAGCAGGGCTCCGAGAGGCGGACGGTGCCGCTGATAGGGGTGTGCAGAAATGGGATTAGCTCTGGAGGGTGTTCCCTGGGCTTGCACGGGGACGTGGCTGTGCCGTTTTGTGGTGTGGCCGTGGGATGCTGCGGGCAGTTTGTGCCACGCAGCGCCAGTGCTGGCTCTGAGGAGCTCTGGAGCACCCCTGTTACACCCCCCGTGCACTCGCTCTGAGTCCGGGTTGGCCATTCCAGGGAGCTTGATGGGTGAAAAAGGACCTGAAAAGGGGATTTATCCATAAAAAGTTGCCGATTTCCCCCTCCACCCTCGGAGCCTGGTCGCTTCCCGATGCCTCCGAGCTGCTGGGAGGCAGATGCGCCTGCTCGGGGAGGGTTCGGGCTCTTGGGGAGATGTAGCTGTTGTTAATTAACTAAAAGGACAAGAAAATTAGTAGCGTTCTTCGTCATAACTGAATCCTTATGCGCTGCGGATAGCCGGCAGAGAGCAAGATTTATGACGTTCTGTGTCGGGAAGAGATTTCTGATAGCAGACGGCTCTTTAATCTAGCAGGAAAAAACATAACGAGATCCACTGGCTGGAAGCTGGAGCCAGCTGAAGCCAGACTCGAAGCCAGGCGCACGTTTGTAACACGGAGGGTAATTAACCGCTGGAACAATTTCCTTGCAGCCTTGCTGGATTCTCCACCGGCTTCCCGAGGCGAAACCTCAGCCGGGTGTCGGTGTGTGAGGGCCCTGCTGTGCCTCCCCGGGGCTCTGCCCTGCACGAGGAGCCGTGGGGTGAGGACAGCGCCTGGGGCACTGCGTGCTGCTGGCAGCACCTCTCCAAATCCGTCCCCACAAGGCAGGGGGGTGGCTGAGGCACCTGAGTGTGCTCGTGCACCTCTCAGCACCTGCATGGAGCTGCTCCGTGCTGCTCCGGCTCACCTCTTGGAGCAGGAGTGTAAGCAGGGTGGGATGGGTTTTCGGAGAGCAGCGAGCCGTGGCAGACACAATTCATGTCCTAGGGGTCCTGCCTTGGCCATCCACGTCCCCCAGCTCTCCCTAGAGCCTGTCCAGTGCCAGGGGAGGGCAGGGGACCTGTTGGGCCATGCCTGGCGTGCAGCTGAGCCCGGCTGCCAGCCGGCTCCAGTCCTTGCTGCCCCGCCACACTCGGTGATTTGTGAAGGTCAGGGACCGCGCCGGCACTCCGCGCTCCGGCTCTCCAATCATCAGCCCGGCGCCTGGCGCTACCCCAGTGCCCTGCTCCCTCGAGCATCACGGCAGGGCTTCATCCTGCTGCCTCGTGTCCCCCGCAGTGGGCAGGGGTGCTGGAGCCCAGCCAGCTGAGCCACTTGGCCGATAGGAGACGGTCCTGCCCGGCAGCACTGGGCTGTCCCGCAAGCTCCATAACTCAGCTGTCCCCTCTGCCAGCATCCAGCCGGCCCGGCGGCACCCCCTCACCTGCCGTGAATCCATCTTCCCCATAAAATTGTCGGAACGAGCACTTTTTATTGACTGAGCTGCCTGGGATTTATGGCCTCTAACCTTCCAGCCGTGGTGCGCTGCGCTACGACCGCTCAGGGGATCGGGCTGGGGACCCGGCTGAGTTATGTGCCTGCTCCCCCGCAGCGCGCCGCAGCCCCTTTCCCCCTGGCACTACATATTTTGGGGAGCTGAGGGGCAGCGAGTGGTACTGGGGGGGCCCATTGGCACTGGTGCTGCCGGGACACAGGGGAGCGGGGTGGCTGCGTGCCCCCGCCGCGTTGTGCAGCCGGCAGTGGGAGGCTGATGCCTGTATTTTAAAGTGAAGGTTGAAAAATTGGAGAGGTAGAAAAGAGCTACAGCCGTCATCTTTTAGGGCTGGAGAAATGCCCCGCTGTGAGATACTAAACGAGCGCAGCCCGCTCAGCTTATCCAGGCGAAGGCTGAGAAGTGACTTGATTACCACGAGCGAGTGCTGTCACGGGGAGGGGACGCCTGGGACCCAGGGCTCCTGAATCCAGCAGAGAGGCAGAACGAGAACCAGCGGCTGGAAACTGAAGCCAGACAAATTCAAATTAGAAATAAGGCATAAATTGGTAGCGGCGCAGGTAGTTAACCGGTGGAACTGGCTCCCTGGGGGAGCGGTGGCTTTCCCGGCGTGGTGCTGCTGGTGTCTGGCAGGCGGCGGTGCGGGGAGGTGGCACGGGGCGCGCCGATCCCCGTGCTCATGGTGGGGTGCTCCTAATGGGAAAAGCAACCGCGTGGTGTGAGCGTCCTGGTGGCTGGCTCCCAAAGTCCCACTGCTGTTAATCCAGCAGCAGGTGCTGGTGCTGGGGTCGCTCAGCACCATCCCTCTCCCACCCCGCAGCTCTCGGGGGGCCAGAAGCGCCGGCAGAGCCTGCAGGAGCCCCGCTTCGACTACTACGGGGCCGAGCCGGCCGCGCCGGACCTCAGCGATGACGAGCTGCCCCATGTCATCGAGATCTACGACTTCCCCCCGGATTTCCGCACCGAGGACCTGCTGCGTGTCTTCTGCAGCTACCAGTGAGTCCGTGGCTCTGCCCGGTGCTGCGGGCTCGGCGCCGGGCCCCGCTGGCAGCACCGGTGCCTTGCTGACCCCCAATCTCTCCGGCAGGAAGAAGGGCTTTGACATCAAGTGGGTGGATGATACGCACGCCCTGGGCATCTTCTCCAGCCCCATAACAGGTACTGCTCCAAACAGCCCGCGGGGTGGGAGGGCAGAGGGGGGACACCCCTCCTGGCAGCGCCTGGGCACACCCCTTGGCTCAGCCGTGCCCCATGGCCGTGCGGGGCTGCCTGGCAATGCGCCACCCTCCCCGCAGCACGCGATGCCCTCAGCACCAAGCACCTGATGGTGAAGACTCGCCCGCTGTCCCAGGGCACCCGGGCGGCCAAAGCCAAGGCCAGGGCGTACGCCGGTGAGTGGGGATGTGGGGGCACCCCCAGTGCGCCGAGCACCCTCATCCCAGTGCCCTGGCTGGGCTGGGGGCCGTGCCAGCCCCTTGGCTGGGTGCCCACCCTGACGCCCCCTCTGCTCTCCCCCAGATTACCTGCAGCCGGCCAAGGAGCGCCCCGAAACGTCGGCCGCCCTGGCACGGCGCCTGGTGATCGGCGCCCTGGGGGTGCGCAGCCCCCAGACCCCTGCCCAGCGGGACGCCGAGCGCAGGAAGCTGCAGGAGGCTCGGGGTGAGCTCTGCCCCCGGGAGCCTCTCCCTGCGCTGCCGGGGTTCTCTCCCGACCCTGGGGAAGAGCCCTGGGCAGCTGGGGGGTGGTGGGGGGCTCGGGATTTACCCAGTTTGTCCCCACAGAGAGGAAGCGGCTGGAGAACAAGCAGCGGGAGGATGCGTGGGAAGGCCGGGACTGAGCTGCCTTCGCTTTCAGCCCTGCTGGAGGTGCCACCAGGGGCCTGAGCCCCTCTCTGCGGGCTGGCAGGGCACATGGGGATGGAGCTGTGCCTGCCGCTGCCCCATGGGATCTGTGCAGGATGGTGCTGGGGCACGGCCACGGGGTGCTCGAGGGCTCTTTGGGGCCGTGCAAGCGCTGTCCCCACTGTGTGCCACCAGCTGGTGCTGCCCGTCCTGCCAGGACAGGGTCCCCTGGTGCTGTGGTGGCAGCCAGGGGATGCGGGGAGCTCGGCGGGGACAGCGCCGGCCACGCATTGCGGGTCAGCCATGGCCACGCCGGGCCTTGTGAACGAGAGTGTCTTTTATTTTGCTAATAAATACCATTTATTTTGCCTCGCCTGGCCTCTGAGGAGGGCACACAGCAGCGCAGGGTGCCCAGCTTCTCCTCCCTGCATCTCCCTTGGCGTGTGCCACGTGTGTGCCGCGTCCCCCAGCCGCTGCAGGGGCTTTCCCCCCTGCGGGGCGGTGGGTGAGCGGCAGGAGGGGCAGGGAAGGGCTGGAATGTGCTGGCAGGGCCCCTGTTTACATGCACGGCCCCGAACAGCGGGGCCCTTGTTGGGCTGCGGGAAGGGCGGCCCCGTTCCCACCCCGGCCCCATTCCCGGCCCCACGCGGGGCTGTGATGTGGGCTGCGCACCTGGGCCCGGCAGCGGGGGGCTTCCTGCCCTGCCCCACGGACCTGCCTTTCTCCCAGGGCTCTGGTGCATCAAAACCCTAAAACCACCCCTGCTGCTGAAGGAGCCTGCCCCGCAGCCCCCAAATCTCTCAGGGTCCTTGTCTGGGGGTGGCTCTCGTGCCCGCAGCAGCAGGTTGGGAGTGCTCCTGCTGCCTTTCCACCACCCGTGCCAGCGGGTTGTGTGTTTTGGGTCACCTCGTGGCAGCCACCCCGTGTCCCCTGGCTGTCCCCCAGCTGGGTGGCGGAGGAGCTGGTCGTGACCCCGCGGCGGTGGCTGCCTGCCCCTGCTGCCAGCTGGGAACCGTCTCGGCCGCAGCTCTTGGCAGCGAGCGGCCGGGTGGCTGGGCCAGCGGAAAGTTTCCGGGCGAGAGGATGCGCTCACACGGAAAGCATCTTCCCCCGGCACGGCGGGGAGCAGGGGGAGCCTTGGCGGGGTGAGCCTCCGGCGGCACGCGCCTCGCCACGGGCCTCGCTCACCCACATCCCGCAGGGCTACCAGCACTTGTGGTCCTCCACGTGCGGGGACAACACGTGTGGAGCCTGTCCTGGCCCTGGGGGGGGTGGAAACAGGGGTCATAGCCCCCCTGTCCCAGGTTGGTGCAAGCCGGGGGCATGGGGATGGGGTTTGGGATGGGGATGGGGCAGAGTGGAGGTTTGGCAGTGCCCGGTGGCTTGCTAGGTGGGATGCCCATTTATATCCTTAAAAAAAATAATGCATGCTGGAAACCACCCAGGGGAAAGAAATGGAGCAGGGGCACGTTGTCCCCTCTGTCCCCACCTTGCCCCGAGGAGTGAGAGCTCCCAGGGGCAGCGCAACCCCATCCCTGCTCCCGGGGCTGCTCTGGGGTCGGGAGCTGCCAGGAACAGCCTGGGAAAGCCCAGCACAGGCTGCAGCCATGGCTGGCCGGTGGGCTGGCTGCCGGCCCGCGCTGCCGCAGAGCTGGCCGTGCTGTGCTGTGCTGCTCTGTGCTGCTCCCGGGGTCAGGCAGTTCAGGGACAGGGTGCCCCTGCCTGCGGGCACTGCTGGCAGGGAGCCGGAGCCGCCTGGCACCGGCCCCACGCAGCCTGCAGGAGGGCTGGTGGCCCTGGGTGGCAGGGAGGGGACCTCCTGGGGGCAGGAGCTGTCCCTGCAGGGCCCAGCTTTGTGGTCCTGGAGGGGAAGGAGCGGGGAGAGGGGACGTGCATGGAGCTGGGCTGGGCTGCTGACCGGCTACGTGGCCCTCTGCCACCACACAGCAC
The DNA here is from genome assembly GCF_047663525.1 of Anas platyrhynchos. NCBI lineage: Eukaryota > Metazoa > Chordata > Aves > Anseriformes > Anatidae > Anas > Anas platyrhynchos. The sequence continues at coordinate 26,796,538 of NC_092592.1, read as the reverse complement.
CCTGTCCCATTGCACAGCACCTTTATTGAGGACGCGACTGCTGCACGGGTGGCAGTGCCCGGGGCCCGTCCTGAGCCCAGGGGGGCGGCGGGGCCGGGCGGGCAGGCTGAGGTAGTCATCCTGGGGGGCACCGGGGTCCCCCCTGTGCGTCCTGCTGGCGGCACAGGGCTCGGTCCCCCTCTGGCTGCGATGCTCATCCCCATCCTCTGCGGCAGCATCAATAAATACAGAAGGCTTCGAGTCCCTGAGCTCAGTCGGGTGCTGCCGCGGCCGGGACACAGGCTGGGAGGCCCCCGGGTGCCGGGGGGGCAGCGTGGCGAGGCGGGGGCTCACACGAGGTTGTTGGCCAGGCGCTCCCGCCGCTCCAGCTCGCTCACCACGTCGGCGCCGTAGGCATCGCCTGGGGAGGGTGATGGTGGTGGTGGTAAGGGGATTGGGACCTGCAGCACCCCTATCCTGGGCATTTCCCACTGCCCCCCCCCGCCCCCAACCCTCCTTACTCGTGTGGCAGCCGTGCACCCAGACGCGCTGCCCGTCGTACTTGCACTGGCAGCGCATCACGTTGTTGGAGAAGTCCGACTCGGCCACCTCGTGCTTGGGGTTCACCACCACCTGGGGAGGGCAACAGGCACGGCTGGGGGCACTTAGGTTGTGCCACCATGCCTGCCACGCACACACCACCATGGGGACGTGTGGGTGGCCAGGAGAAACCCCAAAGCAGGCAGTGGCGTGCACCTACAGAGTGCTGGTGGTGCCCACGGACCCCAGACCTCACCTCCTGTTCCTGTGTCCCCCCCAGCCCCTCCATGCCCGTACCTGGAAGGTGTAGCTGCCCGGCGGCACGTCGGTGATGTCGATCCACTGGCAGTCGATGTCGTGCCGGTAGGTGTCCCAGCACCCCACGCTCACCCCCTGCTCCCCAAAGTTGGCGCAGGCGAAGCGGCGCTGGAGCCCTGGGGACAATGGGGGTGGGACGTGAGGAACGGAGGGGCTGGGGGGGTCCCCGTGCCCTGCCTGCAGCTGCCACCTACCCTCGGGGCAGTTGGTGTCCTCCAGGCAAAAGCTGGCCTTGTGCCCTTCGGCCACCTTGGAGCCGTTGAGCGTCAGCAGGTCGTAGTGGGTGAAGACCTCGATGCTGTGGAAGTGCCTGTGGGGACAGGGGGTGAGCGGGGGCCGGGGCAGGACGGGCAGCGTGCGGCCAGCCCCGACGCCGAGCCAGGAGCAGGCAGCACCTAGAGGCGAGCGGCTCCGCGCAAATTACAGCCTTGCAGCCAAATAAAGCCCTAATGACAGTGCCGGCCCGGACGCTGCTAATTACCCCGGGCGGGCCGGCCTCTGCCAGGGTGGGGGCCGTGTAGGAGGGACGGCGCCCAGCAAGCGCCCTGCAGGGCACCCGCCCTGGGCAGGGGGAACGGGGCTGCCAGGTCCCCCCGTGGCCAGCCTGGCCCTGCGCAGGGACAGCCCTGGGACACAGGGCACCCACCGGTGGCACTGGTGCCAGGTCCAGGCGTGCCGTCCCATGCGGGGTCGGAAGTCGGCTCTGCCCAGGTTGTGGATCTGGGAGGAGAAGCGCAGCAGGCGGCGGTGGCCGTAGGGCCACTGCATACTGTCGGCCGAGCGGGACAGGCAGCGCTCCTCGTGGGCGCAGTACAGCAACGCCAGCGGCCGGTCCTCCAGGTAGGCAGTCTCCTGCACCAGCTGCGCGTTCATCACCAGGTCCGGGGCGTCTGGCACGGATGGGAGCGGTGGGGACACAGCTGGTGGCCACCAGCCTGCACCACCCCGGCCACGCAGGGCTGTGTCCCGGGAGAAGGACGGGCGCCCTGTGGGCTGCCAGGTACTCACGGGCGGTGCAGCTGACCCCCGCTGAGAAGCGTCCCCCGCCGCTGGGGCAGTGCACGGGGCCGTGGCGCTGGCACTGCTGGAGGGCCAGCTCGGTGCCCGAGCAGCGCACCCCACTCATGAGCACTTCGGAGGCGTCGGGGCTGCCCGCCCAGTACCAGGTCTCCTGGGCAGGGGGGAGCACAGTGTTCAGACCAGCCCTCGGCTCCCCGGCACTGCCACCAGGGCCTGTCACCGTGTCCCCACGTGCCCCGTCCCAGCTGCTGAGACATCCCAGCACACCCAAGCGGTGCAGCCCCTCGCGCCGGGATCCAACTCACCTGCAGGGCATGGCTGGCGAAGCCCAGCCCCAGCTGCCTGCAGACGACCATGGCCTCATTGAGCCCCCACTGGGCACCGCACACCGCGCCCCACCGCAGCTTGCCCTGCACCGGCACCAGCACCTCCACGACGCCCTCCTCGGGGCTGCGCCCCCCGGCCAGGCGCACCTGTGGGCAAAGAGGGGCTGAAAAGGAGCGTGGGGCAGCCCCCCAGCCCCCTGGGAGTGGGTCAGGTAGCACCATCCATCCAGTTGAACCTTCCTTCCACCTTCCTCTTCCTCCCACGAGAGCACTGGCTCATCCTGAGGATCCCACACCAGCGTGGTTTGGGTGGCTCTGCCTGTCCCCATCCCCCAGGCCACACTCGGAGCATCCACACTGGGCGGGGGGCTTGGGGTGCTGGGGCAGGGGCTGTGTAATGGGGCCAGGGCTCAGCGGGTGCTGGCGGGGAGGCAGGGACTGACCTGGCTCTGGAAGTCCATGTGGGGCACGTGGCAGCGCACGGCCGCGTCGTCCTCGTGCCGGCACCCGCTCTGCTCGGCGTCCTGGAAGCGGCACTCGCCCAGGGAGCGCTCATGGCCAGTGCAGTGCACCTCACTCATGTGGATGGGGCCCAGGCCTGAAGCAGGGGGGCGACATGGGTGCTCCTGCCCCTGTGCCCATCTCGGATCCCCCTGCACACCCCCGGCTACCCCAGCAGTGCGCAGAGGGCTTTTCCCTGCGCACCTCTGAGCCCAGCAGCGCCCCAATTCCTTACCCCACCTCCTGCCTCACCTTGGCCCATCCGGGCTCCCACCAGGGCTTGCTTTGCCGTCCCGTAGCCCAGCTGCCGACACACCACGCTGGCTGCCGCCAGGTCCCACCGCTTGTCACACACGGTGCCCCACTGCCCATGGCGCAGCACCTCCACCCGGCCCTCGCCGATGTGGGCGCCTGCTCGCAGGCGCACGGGGAGCCCCTGGCATGGGGAACAGCCCCATCAGCGGGTGCAGGGGGGGTGCCTGGGTGCTGCCCGGCCCCAGGAGCCTTCCTCAGGGGGTACGGGGCCGTGCCGGGGCTCACCTTTCCCTGGGAGGCTTTGCGGGGAGGTTTCTTGCCCCTGCCCTTGCCCTGCTGGAAGGCAGGGCCGGGGATGCAGCTGACGACGGCGTGCATGCCGCGGGGACAGGCGTGCTGGCGGGGGGCTGGGGGGGCCAGCTGCGTGGGGCAGCGGGCCAGGTGGGGCTCCGTGCCCTGGCACTGCACCTGGTGCACCCAGAAACTGCTCTTCTGGCTCAGGTTCTTCAGGCTGCCGAGGGAGAGGAGCGGGATCAGAGGTATTTCGGGGGGAGAGAGGCTCCCCTGCAGGTGTCCCCTGCCCAGAGCCGGGCCCTACCTGGAGCTGGGGTCCTTCAGCTTCATGTTCCACAGCTTCCTGCAAGGAGCATGGATGGAGGTCAGGGGGGGCTCAGCACCCCCACCCCGTGCCCCAGCCCTCCCCAGCACCCCACAGCAGCAGCTGGGGCTGGAGGGTGCTCCCATGGCACGCTGGGGCCCTCTCCCCAGTGGCAATTCCCGCACCGGAGCTGTGCCCCAGTGGGACGGCACGACGCCTGGCACCGGCAGGGGCTCATTACGGGCTGTATTTATAGCCCCAGCACAAGGCTCGGCTCTCCTGTGCCTGCACCCACGCTGTGCAGGACAAGGTTGGGGAGCATCCTGGCTGCTGCCCAGCCCAGCTCTGCCCCTGTTGAAGCCCCCGGGAAGGGGGCACAGCCATGGACAGGTGCCCCACACAACCAGCCGTGAGCGCACCCCTTCCCTGGCACCCCCCTTCACCCTACTGACCACCGTGCCCCAGCTGCATGTCCCAGGAGCCCCACAGCACGTCCCACCAGCCCACTGGCACCCTGCCCCACGGCTCATCCCATTCCCTACCGGTAGAAGTTGGTGTTGACGTGCTTCTCCTGGGGGAAGCCCAGCATCCCGCAGACCACGCGGCTGTTGTTCCTGGTCCAGCCGGCGTCGCACACCTGCCTCCAGCGCCCGTTGTGCTTCACCTCCACGGCTCCCTCCGTCACCGGCATGCTCAGCTTGGCCCGCGCCAGGATGGGTTTGATCCGCACCTCCTCCAGGCTCAGCCCCGGTGCCTGCAGGGTGGGCACGGCGGGTCCAGGATGGGACACGGGGTGGAGGGTGGGGATGACGGGACCTGCCCCAGCACCTCGCCATCCCAGTGGGCGCCTGGTCCCCACTCACCTCTCCCAGCAGACCAGGGGCTGCGGCCGTGTCGGGGCCACTGTGCAGGCGCTGCCCCGAGCACACCACGCCGGTGTCCTCACCATGGTGGCAGTCGCTCACGCCCCAGCCGTTGTGGGAGCACTCGGCCAGGGAGGACTCGCTGCCCCCGCACCGCACGTTGTCCAGCCAGATGGGGCCTGGGGGGACGGACGCGGGCTGGGGGTCACCGCTGGTGGGACCCCCTCAGCACCCCACGCACGTGTCCCCCAGCTGCCCCTTACCTTCCCCCTGGCCGTAGGTGGCACTGTGCGTCCAGGTGATGGCCGCGGTGTAGCCCAGCTGCCGGCAAGCCACGGTGGCCGCGTGGAAATCGAAGCCATCGTCGCACACGGTGCCCCAGCGGCCCTGGTACAGCACCTCCAGCCGGCCCTCCCCGGCTGGCCCCCGCGGCCCCGCCAGCCTCAGCTGCAGCCCCCCCGGCTCCTGCGCAGCGGGCACCACCCGGCACAGCAGCAGCACCAAGGGGAGCAGGATGGGGCTCGCACCAGCCGGCATCGCCATCGCAGCTCCTGGTGGTGGGATGCCTGGGGACAGCCCGACTCTGAGCCCCTGGGGAGCACAGCGGGGTGGGGTGCTCCCACAGCCCCCCCGTGCCCCAGCAGCGTGGTGTGGGGGGGGTGTGGTGCCCCCTTGCATGGCAGGGGCATCCCTGACCCCATGCCGTGTGGGATGCAGGGGTTGTTCCCTCTCCATCCGGCACACAGCCCTGTCCCCATCCCCACACCTCTCCCCCTGCACCCCCAGCCCCCCAGGGTGCCCGAGCCCCCCCGGGCCAGCCCAGCACTCACCCTGGGTGTCAGCACAGGGCAGATACGGGGCAGGCAGCAGCGTGGGGATGCGGTGCTGGCTCCTGCTGGCCTCCAGCAGCTCTCCTGCCTCCGAGCACCGCCTGCTGCCGCTTTTATGGTGCGGCGCGGTGGGACGCCCCGGGTGGGGGCCCACGCTGCCCAGCCCAGCCCCAGCCCCCCCGCACGCAGGGCCCAGAGGCCAGCCCTGCACCCTGCCCCCCCCAGCCCCACTCTGCCACTCTGGGGCAAAGCCACCCATGCCCACCCCGAGCAGATTTTGGGGGGTGCAGAGCACACATGGGACAGCCCCCACCTGCCATAAGCCTGCCCCCCCCCGGCCCCAGGATGAAGCCAGGACCCCCAGCTGGGGCTGCCCCCCTCCCAGCATCACTGCACCGCGGGGCTGGCCCCCAGCCAGGCAGAGCATGGCTGTGCTGGAGGAGGCAAATTGTCCCACGGGGGGGTCCCCAGGAGGACACCCCGCACCCCACGTGGTGACTGAGGGGGGGTGCTTGGACATGGGGTGGGCGAGGACTTGGGGGGGGCACTGAGCCCAGCAAAGGGAGCCTGGGAGGGGCAGGGGGCAGCACCTGGGCTGTCCCTGAGCCAGGCTGGCTGCGGGGGTCCCCAGGTGCTGCCCCCCCCAGCCATGCAGACAGGGGGTGCCCCCCCAAACCAGCCCCTGGGGCACCCCACCGCCTGCGCCCCGCCGCGGGACGGGGATAAACAGGAAGCGCCTCTGCCCCGGCCGTGGCCACCGGCTGGCCAGGAATGTGCCGGTGGCTACCGGGTTGTTTGTTTGGAGCTAAAGCAGCCGGTTCCTGCTGGGACGAGCCAGGAACAACACGGCCGGGAATAGCCCGTGAGCTCATCGCCACGTCCCGCCAGGGCCCTCGGCACCCCCCCGGCACCCTGCGTCCCCACGTGGGGCACCCTCACCCCCACCCTGCGCCTCGGCTGGGCTGCCGGCATGTGCTGCGGCATCTTCTGGGGGTACCCGGGAAGGATAAAATGCGGATTTGGGGCCACGGGGGGGCCACGTGGGCCACGGGGCAGCGGCTGTGCTGTGCTGCAGCCACAGGACGGCGGCCAGGGGAAGCCCTGGGGAAGGGCAGGGCTGGGTCCAGCAGCGGAGCTCGTGACTCACGGAGTCACCACGGCTCTCGGTGTCTGGGTGTTTGGGAGCTCAATTGCCTGAGTGTGCGGCCAGGAGCCCCCCCTCGGCCCCCGGGGGATGGCTGCAGGCGGGTAGGGCCGCCTGGGTCCTGCTCCCAGCTCTGACCCTGCTCCTGGGGGGAGCGAGAAGAGGGCAGGGGGGGCTCCGAGGAGCTCTCCGCACTGTGCCCTGCCGTGGTCAGGCTGGGGGGCATCCCCTCCTCGCTGCCACCCCCAGCCCAGCCCTCGGGGCTCGCCGGGCACCGGCACCTGCGGCAGCTAAAAATACGGTGCTGCAGCAGGGCAGCCCCGGGCGCGGGAAGCTGTGGGCAGCGGGCGGGCGTGCGGGGCTATTCTCAGAGGGCTGCGGGCCTATTCCTGGCCGGTCAATATTGATTCAGCCAGCTCAGGTGCAGCAGAGCAGCCCGGAAGCGCCGTATTTAGGGCCCGGCGGGAGGAGAGGCTGGGAGCTGAATCGGGAGCATTGTCCCCGGGAGGAAGAGGGCAGGGAGAGGATGTGCGCTCTGTCATCTGCTGCGAGCGGCGCCCGGCAGCGGCACGGGGCAGCACGTGGCACACCCAGCGTGGGCTGCCTGAGCCGGGCTGCTTGTCCCCATTCACCCTGACACTCCGGTCCCCTCCAGCAGGGCCCCAGGGGCTGCACCAGCAGCAGTGCAGGTGGCACAGCGCAGCCCATGCTATGGGGACACGGGGTGGGCTCTGTGCTCACACCCCAGGACCAATGCACCCCATGCAGAGAGCTGAAAAACCATGGGGAGAGCACCAAATGCGGAGCCCCTGGCTGTGTTTATTTCTGTGGGTGCCACAATGCCCAGGGAACGGGGGGGGTGGGCTGGGCAGGGGGTCAGCCTGGGTCCCAGCAGCCTGCCCCACGTGCACAAGGGGTGCTGCTGCCAGTGCTTGGCCCGCTGCAGTGGTGGGAAGCAAGGTGGGGACAGCAGGCTGTGCCTGGGGACAGCAGGGCTCACTGCAGCCGCATCCCCATGTAGGTGAAGTCGGCGTCACCGCTGCTGTCTCAGGTGCTTGAAGTCCCCGAGAGCCACCCGGGCTGCATTGCGTCCCGCTGCTCCCATCACACCGCCTCCTGCAAGGCAGAAACAGGGAGCAGTGGCCCCAGCAGAGGGGGCTGCACCAGGGGGGCTGCTCTGCCTCACCGCCAGGGCTGAGAGTAGCAGAGCTCACACCTTGTGCTCCCCTTGTCCTCATCCATGCGCCCTGCCCTCCTCCTGCAGCCCCTCGGGGTGTCCCCAGCTCCCAGCCCTGCTCACCAGGGTGTGCTCCGCTCCCACACAGGTACAAGCCTGGAACTGGGGTCCGGTAGCCCGAGTAGGATGGTGCTGGCCGGGCAAAGTACAGCTGGTCCAGAGACATCCCTCCATGGAAGATGTTCTGCAAACGGCACCCGGGCTGTGTGAGAGGGCTGTCCCTGGCCGCTTGCTGTGCTCAGTGCTGAGTCTGCACGGTACCCACCCCACCGGGCAGCCCGAAGACCCTCTCTAAGTCCGGGGGTGTCAGGATGTCCCTGCCAATGACGGACGCCTTGAAGCCTGGGGCATAGGCTTCGATGCAGTCGAACACTAGGGAGGGACGGAGGCACTGGCAGGCAGCTCAGGGACATGGTGACCGGCCCCTGAGCATGAGGGTGGCTGTGCCTGCAGCAGGGACCAGCGCTCCCGGCGTTACCTGGCTCCGTGCACATGCTACATACCCGTGTCTGCATACGCATTTCTAGCCTGCTCGTCCCAGGGCTGCCCACCTGCCAGCTCGTACGGGGTGTACTGGGTGAAGAGGGACACGACGTGGCAGCCCCGTGGGGCCAGCCCCGGGTCCAGCGCCGAGGGGATGCACAGCTCGATCATAGGCCTGTGGGAGCAGGACTGAGCCACCCCAAACATCCCCCAGCACTGCCGTCCTGCCCCTTCTCCATGACACCACGGGCAGGGAGCGAGGCGGGGGGGCTCCTACCTGCTGGAGGGGTGCCCGCCAGCGGCCTCGGTGTAAGCCTGGTGCAGGAGGTGTGTGCCCTCGCAGTTGAGGTGGATGGAGCACTGGTGGTGGGGCAGGGGCTGGCCGTCGCGGGCGTTGGGGGCAGCCAGGAAGCTGGGCAGGCGATCCACTGCCACTGGGATGGGGGGAGGAGACCGGGGTGCAGGCTCCTGGGGAGCCCCACAGCCTTGTGCTGGTGTGCCCCCCAGCTGGGATGGTGGAGGAGGCAGCCCCCGGTACCTACCGTTGATTTTGGTGACGGGGGAGCGCGTATCGAGATGCCGGATCCGCCGGGTGAAGTCCTCTGGGAGCTGCTCCTGGAGGGGGACGGGGGCACTGCGGTGATGGGGCCGCCATGGGGCAGCCCAGCCGGGGGGTGACAGCCCACCGAGCCCCGTGGTGACCCCGCGTGCCCCATACCTGGGGGGTGAGCTCCAGGAAGGTGATCTGGGGGGAGGCGTTGGACAGCACCACTTTGCTCCTCACCTCCGTCCCGTCCCGCAGCACGACGCCCTGCGCCTGCCCGTCCCTGCCCAGCAGCACGCGGCTCACAGCCTGGGCAGAGGGGAAGGGGCCAGCACCTCACCCGGCTTCTCCCTGGGGCCACCGGGCAGCTTGTGGAGGTCCCCGTGCCCAGAAACCTGGTACCTTCTCGGTAAAGATGTGTGCGCCCCGGCTGGCTGCTGCACGGGCGATGGCTTGGGACAGGGCCCCCATACCACCAGCCACGTAGCCCCAGGCGCCGCGCCGCCCCTCCAGCTCGCCCATGACATGGTGCAGCAGCACGTACCTGCAGGGATGGGGACAGAGCTCACCCAGAGCCACTCTGAGCCACTCCGGCAAGCCTTGGGGACACGCCGGGCTGAGCGGGGTGGCCTGAAGGGGATGGCGTGGCCGTGAGCCCTGGGGAGGGGACGGGACCCTCACCCGCTGCCAGGGCTGTGGGGGCTGCTCATGGCTCCAATCACCGCGTCGGTGGCCAGGGTTGCCTTCAGGGGCTCTGACTCAAACCAGTGGTCCAGGATCTGGCCCAAGAGGCAAGGAGAGAGCCGGGCTCAGGGCTGGGCTGCAGCCGGGACCTTGTGGGCACGCAGGGATGCGGAGCGGGTGCCAGGAGGGTGGCTCCGTGCCACTGCAGCCAGCATGTACCTTGGAGATGGGGGCTGTCAGCACCTCGTAATAGCGGGGCAGCTGCCGTCCCAGTGCCAACCCTGCGGGGAGAGGCAGCTTTGGGGTCTGCACGGCTGCACCAGGACACAGCCACCGGCACCTGGTGGGGCTGAGGCCAGGCAGGAGCCCGGGTGCAGGCACACAGCCATTACCAAGGGGATCCCAAATGTACCTGCCCGCAGCAGGGGCTGCAGGGCTTGCAGGGATCTGAGCCGCTGCAGCAGGGAGCCCTGCCCCAGGGCAGCTGTATCCACGGGGGGGGTGTCCAGCAGTGGGTCTATGGCAGCCACCAAGCACCCCATGAATGCCTCATACTCAGGGTAAGCCTGGAAGGGGACAGCAGGTGGCCAGAAGGGACTGAGCTGTGCTGGGTGCAAAGGACACCCCACCACGAGCATCCCTGCTGCTCCACGGGGCAGGGCAGCTCCTCGGGGCTTTGCTTTGCCCTGCTCCCCACGGTACCTGAGCATCCTTCTGGGAGAACTGGGCGATCTGCCGCTGGGTCTGGGCCATGTCGTGCCCCAGCAGGAGGGAGCGGGGCGGGCTCCTGTCCTCCAGCAGCGGGGTGAAGGAGTAGGGGTCCCGCGGGAGCACCCTCAGGCCATGCCGCTGCGAGACACGGAGGGCAGTGAGACACAGAGGCAGCAGTGTCACCCTGCCATGTGCCAGGAGGTGCTGGTGGCCCAGCTGGGGACGGGCACCGTACCTGCAGCTCCAGCTCGCTGTAGATCTGCGGCCGCAGCAGGCTGAGCAGGTAGGATGCCCGGGAGAACTTAAAGCCTGGAAGATGCAGGGTGCTGAGAGGTAAAAGGGGGCAGGCAGGGGCCAGGAGGACGTAGGGCACGTGGGGGTACCTGGCACGATCTCCTCGGTGACGGCTGCGCCGCCCAGCACGTGGCGCTTCTCCAGCACGGCCGTGCGCAGCCCTGCCCGCTGCAGGTAGGCAGCCTGCGGGGAGCGTGGCATCATGCTGCATGTGGCACGTCCTCCTGGTCCCAACCACCTCCCCAACCACTTCCCAAACCCGTCCAGGAGCTCCCAGCCCTTGCTCTTGCTGCAGACCCTCCCTGGCCCCACAGCATCCCCAGGGTGAGCGCTCTGCCTCCGGTACTCACTGCCACCAGCCCGTTGTGCCCTGCAAGGAGAGACGGAGGGGAGCTGAGCCCGGCTGAGCCAGGACAGCCCCATGGCACAGCACATCCCCCCACATCAGGGACACAGGCACCCAAATAACAAGCTCTGGACACTGTAGGGAGCATTCTCTTCAACCCTACATCCCTGGGCCCCAATGGGGCAGGGTTGGTGACAAAGGTGACAGATCCCCCAGCTCTGCGCTGACCCCTTAGCCAGCAGCACTCTGGGGATCTGCAGCACGCACCCTTCTGTGCCAGCCCCCATGCAGCTCCCCGGCACAAGCAGCACGCTGGGGGCCGCCCCGTCCCCACCAGCTCCTCACCCCGTGTTACCTGCCCCGATCACCACTGCATCGTACTCCTGCTGCAGCCGTGCTGCGGCCCCGCTGTGAGCCAGGCGCCGTCCCCGCAGCCCGCGGGCAGCACAGCCCGTGCCCAGCCTCGCAGGGAGCCCGGCCGCCATCTCCATGCAGTGCCTGCAGCTCCTGGACTTTGCTTCCACGGCCACACTTCTCATGGGGCACGGGGAGGGGACAGGGGGCCCAGGGCAGGGGACACGTTGGCACAGGGCCGGACGCTGCGTCCCGGGGCTTGCGGGGAGGCTGGGCAGGACACGGTGCCCACAGCAAGGCACCAAGCCCCGGCCAAGCATTGCCTGGGGCGTGCAGGGAGGCTGGGGAGAGGCAGTGTGCAGGGCCACATCCTGCCGGCAGCTCAGCCCCCCCGGAGCAGCTGGGAAAGGGGCAGCCTGGGGCTGGGCTTGGCTCCGGACCCACAGCTTGTGCTCAGCGGGGCAAATTCCTGCCTGGCAGGATGGGGCAAAGGCCCCACTGTGGTCCAGTGCTCCCCGACCCTCAGTGCCCAGCCCCAGCTGCACGGGGCAGCGGCTGCACGGCCCCGAAGCTGTGCAGGGGGAGCACCAGTGCCTGCCCAGAGGGCTCGCACGTGCACCGACACCAGACGTGTCTGGCGAGCACATGGGCTGCCTGGGCTCTGCCGCGTGCTGGCTGCCCAGCTCGGCCCCGCCGTGCCCAGGAGCTGCACGCAGGCACAGTTTGCATCCCGTGCACCCCATCCCTTGGGGACCCCGACCCCGTCAGCCCCACATTTAGGGGCGCAGGGGGGGGACGGGGTGCACCCCGTGCCGTTCACCGCGTAGGTTTGGCTGCAGCGTTTTGTTCTCCGGCCAAAGCCAGGCAGCGGGGCCAAGCCAACGCCATAAATCCTGCTTTGGAAACGCGCTTTTCAACAAGGCCGTGATTTGCCAAAAAGCTCTCAGCCCCGCTCCCGGCCCGTCCCGGGAGGCTGCTGGGTGCCAGCCAAGCAGGCGGGGAGGGGAGAGGCGGGCAGCGCAGCCCTGGCCGAGGACGGGGAGGCTGCACGTGGCCACCCCCAGGCCGTGAACCCAGCTCACGTGCACCCCCTGAAAGAGCAGCACGAGCAGACGTCCGCACCCCGCTTTAATCCCGGCCCCGGGGGCGGCTCAGAGCAGGGGGATGCGGGAAGGCTCCCAGAGGCGCCGTGCCAAGTCGCAGGCTTGCTGCACCACCAGCTCGGAGGGGATGATGCCCAGGTGCAGGGTCAGCAGCTCGTAGCACTTCACCACCTCTGCCTGCTGGTTCTTGCTGTAGTAGCGCAGCAGCTTCCTGGGGGGGGAAATTGGGGTGTTCTGCAGGGAATGGCACAGCCTGCAGAGGATGGGTCTGCAAAACCACACCCTTTTGGGTCAGCTTCCCCTAGAAAGCCCCTGCCAAGGACATCCCTGCAGCCCCAGGACCGCAGCCCCAGGCTGTGTGGCACCCAGCACAGGTACCCCCCCGCTGCCCCGTCCCAGCAAGGGCAGACACGGGTGCCAAGCAGCAGGGCTGGGGGCTGCCGACCTGTAGTAGTCTCCTGCCAGCATCCCGATGGGAGCGGAGTCGTCGGAGAGGACGGGCACCTCCATCACCTCCAGCTTGTAGCCCTGGGGACGAAGACAGCAGAGGGCAGGCCCGTACCAGGGAGGAGAGGAATGGGGGGCCTGGGGTGCTGTGAGAGGGGCTCAGCCCCGTCCCACCCCTCCTACCAGCTCGTTCTCGAACCAGAGGAAGTAGGAGCAGCAGTAGTCGCCGTCCTGCAGCATCAGGGTGGTGTAGCCCTTCTGCAGGTATCGCCGGGCCAGTGCCACCAGGGACCAGACCTGGGGGACAAGGGGCACCCGCAGGCTGAGCCCCAGCAGCCTGCACAGCGCTGGCCCCGCTCAGGCGCTGCCGGGCCGCATCCTGCCCCTACCTTGCTCTTGACGAACTCAGCCAGAGGCCCCTTGCCCAGCTCCGAGCTGGATCTCTCCGCCACGCTGAGGGACGGGGCCATCATCTGCCCGGCCGTGCGGTCGACGTAGATGAAGTGCACCAGGCCAGGGAAGTCCTCCAGGTACGTGGGGCCGGTTAAGGGCATCCAACAACCTCGGTGCTCTTTCCCCAGGCCCCGGGGAAGCCCCCCTGACCGCCTTCACCTCGCCCCCATGCCCACCTCCGCCCTCCCTGCAGGGGTCCCGGCCCTGCCGAGGCGCGGGGAGGGATATGACACCATGGTGATGTTGCGCCTGCTCTTCACCAGCAGGAAGTCCCGCCAGTCCAGCAGCTTCTCCCTGACAAGGAGAGGCACGGTGAGAGTCCAGGACCCCCCCCCGGGGTTGTGGGGCAGCCCCCCGGGGGGTGCGGGTACCCCCCTCACCTCATCAGCTTCTGGGCACGGTCCCGCAGGCCCTGCGACAGGCTCTGGCTGGCGGAGCTGAGGAAGAGCTGGCGGTACACGGAGCAGAGCTGCCGCTTCACCGTGCCCACAGCCTGCAGCAGCCTGGGCCGGGGGACAAAGGGGACACGCGTTTGGTCTGTGTTCAGCACGAAAGGGACATCCCCGGGGGCTGCAGGCATCCCCCGCCACCCCGTACTCACTCCAGGCTGCTCCCAGGCTCGCTGCGGGAGAAGATCTTGTTCTTGAACTCCAGCCAGGCGTTCTGCAACTACAGAGACAGGGCTCAGCGCCTGGCCAGCGGGGCAGAAGGACGGGGTCCTTGCCTCCCCGCTCCCACCTGGACGTCCTGCCCGCTCAGCTTCTTCACAAACTTGTCCATGCGCTGCCGCAGCTCGGCCAGGAAAGGGAAGCTGCGGGGGGCTCCCACCTCCTGCCCCTCCTCCAGCTTCTTCTCCAGCAGCAAAAACCCATCCAGCAGCTGGTGCAAGGTGACGGCCACGTGGATCGTCGGGCTCTGTTGGAGAAGAGGGAGAGGGGTGAGGCAGGACCCAGCCCAGCTCCGCTGCCTGCACCTTACAGCTCACCTTGGTCAGCAGCACGAGGGAGATGCCCGGCCAGAGCGGGAGGCAGTGCATGGTGTGGGGCAGCAAGGGGCAGTAGCCGTCCCGCATGTTGACATCCAGGAAGATCCTCCTGGGGTTTGAAGCTTCAGGAACCAGGGGCTCCAAGGTCTGGAGCAGGTCCTCTGCCACCTGGGCAGAGATGAGGGATGCTCAGCCCCCTGAGACAGCCCGCACCAGCCCAGAACCTCCTGCAGGGACACGGGGGCAGAAGCACCGTCCCGAGAGCTGCAGCCAGGCACAGCTGAACTGAGCAAGCTGGAGGGGCCACACAGCAAAACATTGGCAGCGAGGGAAGCGCCCAGGAATCCCCAAAGAGCAGCACACAGAGGGGAGGCTGCTCGTGAGGGATAAGCGGTGAGGAGCAGAGGCAGCAGAGAGCACCACGCCAGGCCGGGGAGGCATGGACCCGGGAACAAGTCTGTGCCCACGCTCACCTGGACATCCGCAGAGTCTGCATCCCCAGCAGCCGCCGGCTCAGGGCTCTCGGACGAGCTCTCACTGCCTGCAGGGAACGCCACCGCTCTGCCCTCCCTGCCAGCCCCCCACACTTCCCCAAACCCTCTGTGGGGCTGCAGGACCGGCGCACGGCTCCTTCCCAGCCTCGCACTCACCTGTGCTGTGTCTGCCCGGTGAGGGTTGGGGTGTGTAGTAAACCTCGGGCGTGGAGAGATCGTCTGTGTCCTGCCAGCCAGGAGGGGCTGGATCAGCCGTGCCCTGCAGGCATGGCACCGCCAGCAACCCACGCTGCAGCTCCCAAAGTGCCGGGCCCTGGGGCAGCCACCCACTCTCACCTGATCGTCTGACTCCTTCTCTGAAGCTCCGTGGGAGCCGGGGCTGCTCACGGGGATGCTCTCGCTTCTCTTGGGTCCTTGAGGCAACACCTTCCCTGCTTCAGGCTTCTGAGATAAGAGGAAGAAAATCAAGCCCTGGCCCCCAAGACATCAGCCCCCCAGGGGCTCCCTGGTCGCTGCCCAGCACCTGGGGGCCGAGCTCCTCCTCGGCGCTCTGGCTGGGGTACAGGTCCTGCACCAGGAGGATGAGGATGAGCAGGTCGGCGGGGCGGATGGAGCTGGCGTTGCGGCTGCAGAACAGCAAACGGAGGGGTCAGGAGGGGTGGTGAGCTGCCCCGGGGGGGTTGGTGGAGCCGGGGCCGGGCGCACCTGGAGTAGAAGGCCAGCAGCTTGGTGTGCACCAGCAGGAAGGCATGGCCCACCTCGTCCCCGCCGCGCTCGGGGCTGGCGTTGATGTACTGCACCACCTGCCTCTCCAGGAACTCGATGCACTGCTCGCACAGCTGGGGGTGGATCAGCCGCTCCACGGCCTGTGGCATGGCAGGGAGGGGGCTGAGCCCCCCCAGACCCAGCCACACAGCCCCAGGGCAGGCCTGGGCTGCTCCCTACCCCCGTGCACCCCATGGCTTGGGGGGCTCCCTACAAAGAACCCTGCCCCAGATCCCGGGACCCCACGCAGCATTACACCCTGCCAGCCTGGGGGGCATCCCCAGGCTGTGACCAGCAGGTCCCAACGCACGGTACCTCCACGGCAAAGCTCTGGTCCTCCTCTCTCAGGCGGAGGTAGGTCTCCAGCAGGCCCCGCAGCAGGCTCCAGACGCGCTCCCGCTGCTCCGAATCCACCGGCCGCAACCTGCCATGGCCTCAGAGCATGAGCCACGCGTGGGACATCACCACCCCAGGCAGGTGGACACCCCCAAACCCAAACGGCAGCCCAGCAAAGAGAAAGCAGGCGGGGATATCACTGTATGGGAGGGTCTCAGCTACGAGATGTGCTCCCAGTCACCCCGTTTGGCATCTCCCCTGGACCCCCATGCCCCAGCCCGCCCCGTCTGGTGGTCCCCGCTCACTCCTTGCGGATGAGGTGGGAGTCGAGCGTGACGAGACCACAATGAGCCTCCACCAGGCGCCGCAGCACAAAGAGCGTCCTGCGCAGGTCGTCCTCGCTCTCCGTCCCGTCGCCGTTGACCGCGATGTACAAGCAATCCCCAAACTGCAACACGCAGCGGGGTCAGACCCAGGCTGGACGCCCCCCTCCGTGGCTCCCCCTGCCCTGCCCTGCCCTACCATGTGCAGGACGTGGAGGTGCTGCCCGTGCTCAGCCCTGAAGCAGGTGTAGGTGTCCGACAGCTTCTCCAGCAGCGCCGTGCAGGAGATGATGAGGGGCGCGAAGAGCGTGTTCAGGCTGTCCTCCACCGCCGGGCCCTGGGGCGCACGGCCGGCTCAGCACCCCGGGACCCCCGCACCCCCTGCCCCAGCCCAGCTCCGCGCCCTGCCCCTGCCCCCGGTGCCCCCCGCCCCGTCCCGTCCATCCCCGTCCCGTCCATCCCCGCCCCGTCCCGTCCCGTCCCGTCCCGTCCCGTCCCGCCCCACCTGCACGGCGGCAGCGGCGGGCGGCTGGAGCCGTCGGAGGAAGGCGGCATCAGCCCAGTAGAAGAGCAGCTCGGCGGCGCTGCTGGCGATCAGGACGCACCGCATGGTCCCCCCCCACCCCACCCCGTGCCACCGGGACCCCGCAGCACCGGGACCCCTCGGCTCCGCCCGCCCCGCGCCGCTTCCTGCTCCGCCGCCCGTGGCCGCCGCGCCCACCCGTGCAGCGCCCCCGGTGGCCCGGCGTAACCCTGCACGGCCGGGACCGGCTGTGCCCCGCTCCCGGTGCCGGTGCCGCTCCCGGTGGCGCTCCCGGTGCCGCCCCGGGATGCTCTGTGCCGCCCCGCTGCCGCCCCGCCGCGGACAGAAGAGGCCGTGGCGGTGGACAGCCCAGCTTTATTACCCCTCCCGTCCCGTCCCGTCCCGTCCCGGTGCGTCCCGGCTGCTCCAGCCCGCACCCCCGGTACCGGCGGGCAGCGTTCCGCCAGCCCCGCTCGGGCCGGGAGCTCCCCGCCGCGGGGCGCGCACCCCCTGCCTCCGGGCTCACCGCTGCGGGCCTCATTAATTTAATTACCAACATTTACAGCCGTGGGCCCGAGCCCTGCCCGCACGGCCCGGGGCAGAGCCGGCAGCCTCCTCCTCCCGGGCCGGCCCGCAGCATCCCCGGAGCACCCCCGGAGCATCCCCGCAGCATCCCCGCAGCATCCCCGCAGCATCCCCGCGCTGGTCCAGGCCGGGCCGCGCTCGCAGCGGCCGAGCGGCAGCAGAGGGAGCTGCTTCCATGCGCTTGCTGCGAGGCTCCGGGGAGGGTGCCCGCGCTGGGCTGGCCGCCCACGGCGCCTCCGGAGCGGGGCCCGGCCCCCAGCCCTCCCCGGGAGCCCCGGGGCTTCCCGCTGCCCCCCCCAGTTCGCCGTCGCAGCGGCTCCGGCCGGGCAGAGCGGAGCTTTTTTGGCCACGGGTTGGAGGAGGCTGCCGAGGAGGAGGGCGTCCAAGGGTGCGAGGCCGAAGGGCGCGGTGCGGAGCCCCCGCGGGGCCGTGCGGGCTGCCCAGGAGGCAGCGTGTCCCGGGGGTGTGCGTGGGGCAGGAGCGGGGCTGCCGGCTCCGTTGTGCGCCGTGGGCTATCGGTACCGGCAGGCCAGCGCGTTCACGTTCTTCACCACGTAGAAGCTCATGGTCAGCGGGGGGATGACCAAGGTGCGGCCGGCCCGCAGCGGACGAGGCTTTAGCTCGGGGAGGGTCCCATCGTCCACCATGGCCAGCGGCTGCCCGTTGAGCTGCACCGACCTGCGGGGACAAAACAGGGTCAGGGCATCGGGGTTGGGGTGGCGGTGGCAGAGCCAGCCGTAAGCGTGGCACTTACTTGGAGTGGAGCCCGTCTTTGCCGTAGGGCTGCAGCAGGTACTGGTGGACGATCTTATCCCGCAGCGTCCCCGCCAGCTTGATTTTCTTCCGGGAGCGGTGCAGGTTGATGATGTAAAGGGTGATGGACCCCCGGACATAGTTGTGGCTGCGAAGGGGAGAGTGGGAGCTGAGGGGTGTGCTGGCACGTGGCCTGGGGGTGTCACCTCTGAGAAAAGGGCTTGGGGGTGTCTGTGTGAGAACCAGGCTTCTGCAGCCACCTGCATGGGATGCTGCCACCCTGGCTGCCCCTCCATGGGGAGATGCCACCTCCCCATCGGGACACCTTTCCAACCATCCCCTGCTCTCCTCAGCCAGGGGTGGCACAGCTCGAGGTGGTGCTGTGCTGGTGCCCTCAGCAGGGGTGGTGGTCCCGGGGCAGCCCCCCAGGGCCTCGCAAGGAGGAGGCTGAGAACGGACGGGAGCTCTGTGCGCGAGTGGCGTCTGCCCCCGCCGCCCCGGGCACTGAACTGACAGCTCCAGACACTGATCCTCTGTCCCTGCCTAATCAGACAGCCCCAAACAAAGGCTATAAAGCACTTTGCACCTGTCAGTTACTGGACAAGGTTTCCTACCGAGCTGGAGGCATGTTGAAAGCATCTGGACTGTGTAAAGAAACAGCCTCTCCTCCTCCACAATAGCAACTTGTGTCTGCGGAGGAGGTGGCTGCTCCCCCCTGCTCGCTGGGGCGCTTTGAAAGCCCTTATCAGCGAAACAATAACCAGGCCGGGCTCCCCGGCACTGCGGCCAGGCGGGTAACCCGACCGACCGGGGGGCCCCTCGTGAAATCCACCCCCTTGATCTCTGCTGCCGGGGCTGCCCCACAGCCACCGCTCCGTCCCTCGCCGTCCCTGTTCCCAGGCGTGGGCTCCCCCTGGCCCCACAGCCCCCAGGCCCCCTCACCCCATCCCAACTTACTTGTGGTAGCTGGTGCAGTGGGCGTAAATGCGGAGCTTGTCGCGGATCACCCTGCCCGGCCGGGGTTTCCTCTGGAGCCCGGCCACGTGGATGGCCAGGACCTTGGGTCCGATGAGCCGCTTGTAGAGCAGGGACAGCCAGTAGTCCTGCGGGGCAGAGGGGACAGTCAGCAGCACCAGCCCAGGACAGGCTGCTTTCCCCGCTTGCAGCCTAGCAGAGTTTGGGGCTGTTTGGGTGAAAATGTTCTGTGCCAGACATCTGCCTTTTTTTTTTTTTTTTTTTTTTTCACAGATCAAGCCAAAATGGCATAACAGTATTTGGGAAGGAGATTAAGGATTAAGGAAGGCATATTTGGCTTCACCCACACCAAGAGACACCGCTGTCCTCTAAAGGAGCCTGGCTTTGGCTGGGCTGTGGGGCTCGGAGGGGAGCAGCACGGGTGCTATATCACAGTCCCATGGACCCGCACGTAGCCCAGCTGCAGACCCACACTGCACACATGTGGGATGATGATTTCTATGAAGACCATGCCTTCATGGGTCCCCTTCTACCCCACTCTCTGTAGCCCCAGAGCTCTCCAGCTATGTTGATGGCACGCTGACTTTGGGGACTGCTCAGGGCACTCCATTTCCCAGCAGAATTTCTCCTCCTTTAGATCCTCCCTTGGAGTTAAGCACCCATGACCATAGTGCGGGGAAGCCAAAGCGCTCAAGAAATGGGAAACGTTGAGCCCCTGCACACATGCCTTAATGATGCAGCCTTTAATTACGTCACCACATACTATTTTTTCCCGCAGGGCACGGCCTCGCTCAGCACACAGGATGGGCCCCAAGCCCCGGGGAGGGAGGCGAGGCTGTGCAGTGACGGCGGCCGCCGTCTGCAGGGCCCCCCACTCATCCGCTGCAGAAGCTGGGAGGTGTGCGGTAAATGAAGCAGGGTTGTGGGAAGGGAAGGGGCAGTCTCAGGCTGCAGTCGCTGGGGCTCTGTCCCTGCCACTGCTCCAGGCACCGTGGGTGACACCGGGGACACGGAGCTTCTGCTGCGTGGTGTGCAAGCGGGGCCACACTTCTTCCCTGGGTGCAGCCTGTGGGAGCAGCCCCAGAGTTCACCCACCTGCTGGAGCAGGCTGTTCTGTGCCAGCAGTGCCGCCTGTCCCAGCACGGGGACGTCCAAACCCACTTCCCCTTGCTGGCTCAGCTTTAGCCACAGGGCTGGAGGAAAAGCCTCCTCCTGCCCATCTCTCGCTGCTCCCGGCCAAAACCACGGGGCTTTGTGCCACACCAGCCTCGCCAGCGCTTCCTCTGCAAACCCAGGGCCCCAGGGGGGAGGTGAGGGTGTGGGCAGAGGTGAGCACATCACTTGTGCACCCGAGGTTTGGTGCCTGCCAGCCTTCCCCCGTCGCGGGAGGCTGCTCACCCTGCTCGGGTGTGCTGCTGGCAGGATAAGCAGCGCCTGGCGCACTGAGGGCTCCCCGGGGAGCTGTGCTGGTTAGCAGGCGTCGTTACAGATGAGTAATTACCCGGGTTTATGGCGAGGCCAAAGGTGAACACAGATCGCGGTGTTTAGCCCCACGGTCGTGAGCTGAAAATAAATGAGTTCAGCGCCCCGAGCTACCTGTTAGCTCAGGCTCTTAATTCTCCCTAGCAGCCTGGTGGGGTTTCTCACCTCCTCTGCACATTCCCACCAGCGAGATGCTGCCTTTGCCTACAAATTGTGGGGGTGACGGAGGCCACGGCCAGGGACTCAAAGGGTCTCCATGGGGACTTGGTGGCCACCCTTGAAGATTCGGGTGCAGCTGAGGAGCACGTGCAGATGCCACAAGACAGTAAAGCAATGAGCAGCAGTGCAGGACGAGCTGTTCCGCACAGCGTGGGATGTCTTCAAGGCAGAGGGAAATATTTCGGTGAAGCCATTGCCTGTGGGGTCAAATGCTCCCCTGAAAGCTGTGGCTTAGCCAAGCCCTCGGTGCCACAGCTGCCAACTGCCCTGGCAGGGATGCTCAGGGCGCTGTGGGGACTGATGTGTCCCTCCAACACCTGCACGAGGAGAGGGAGAGCAGCGATACCTTGCTCTGAAACCTATGTTTCGAGAAGGATGTGGAAATACCAAAGAGAGTTCAAAGGAGGGCCAGAAAAATGACCCAGGGGCTGGAAGAGGAGCCTTTCTCTGCAGACCCGGAGGAGCTCGAGCTATCCAGCTTGCTGCAGGGAAGCGCTGAAGACAGCTGCAGCTTTTCGCGTCATCGCAAGCCCGCTTGCAGCAGGGGCCAAAATCATGTTCCTTGCAATAAATTACCAGGAGCTGGTGACACTGAGTATTTGGATGATGAATTGCACACGCACCTAGCATGACGAACACAAAACCACTGGGCGCGGGCACTTCCCCAGCTGCTCTGGGGCTGCTCCGACCGCTTACAGGAGTGAGCCCCAATTAAAATCCCATCGGGGCTGCTGGGCACCTGCAGCTACGGCTCCTTTTCTCTCCTGTTCAAATGGTTACCAACTTGGGAAGAAGCTGGTCTTGAAGCCCATCTTGGTGGCCACCAGGGTGGCTTTTTCCCCTGCCACATGCCCTGGCAGTGCTGCCACCTTGCAGTGAGCCACTGGAGCCTGGTGCAGGGAGCCCTGCATGGAGCGGCAACGTCCGGAGAAGTGCTCGGCTCCAGCCAGCCCCACCGCGGGGAGGACTGGGGTTTTGGAGTTGCCGAGGGCTCCTGCTGTGAGCCATTTATCCAGCTGTAACGTTAGAGGAGGAATAGCAGAAAGGAATCTGGTCCGCTATTAGTCCCCGGGGATCCGAGGGAGCTTTCTTGCTTTAATTACTTTGCAGACCCATTAAGCAGTGCTGCTGCTACAGCCCTCCCTGGAGCTGCAGGCGAGGAGCACCTGAACAAAGCCGCCCTGCACATCAGGAGGTCTCCTGGCCGGGACGGCTGATTTACGGGCAGGAAGGGCCGTTGTCTCACGCGGGCTGATTTGTGGGGCTCGGGCCAGCCACGTCTTCTGAGTGCCACGGGGCCAGCGGAGGCCCGAGAGCTTTCCACCAGACAGAGAAAGCCCAGAGGGTCCCGCTTTATCTCTTTGCACGTTTTAATTCATTGCAGGAGCTTTTAGAAGCTTAAGCTTTTGGAAATGTGGCTGATTAGCCAGCCCTTCAGACAGAGCTGCTAACCAGATCCTCCTGCCTCCAGGGTCGCTACGAGGGGTGCAGGAGCGTATCCCTGTGATCTGTCCTACAGGCAGCAAAGCAGCTTTACAGCCTGTCTGAGTGTGTCCAACTGCGCACTCCGCACATGTGAGAAGAGGTTGCCATAGCCTAAAAACTCGAGTCCCAGACCTGCAGCCCCTCTGCAAGCAGCAGAGGCAGCTGGACACCTGAGATGGACACTGCTGACCCTGCGGTGCCCAGTCTGCCCCACATCACCGTCAGCACTCACATTTTTCTCCTCTTCCCCTTGCTTCTTCCCTCTTCTAAACCCATCCAACCTCTTCCTCCGTCCCTCAGGCGTGCTCAGGTTTCCACAGCCTGCTCCATTCCTGCACCACGATCTGCATTGTTACAGCCCAAGCAACCTCACGGAGATAAGGGATCTGGCTTCCCGCACCTCACAGGACAGAGGAGCTCGCCCTTTCATCCCTCTGCTGAGCCTGATGGCTTGTTTTTGGCAAAAGCACCTTCCAGGGAAGCAGTGACCGTGGTTCGGGAGGCTTGGCGGGGTGGAGAAGCCGCCACTTCCCATGGAGCCCGTTCCAGCAGCTAAACATCCGCGCTGTTAACAACCCCTACTTTCAGCTTGAATTTGTCTGGCTTCGGCTTCCAACCAGTGGTTCTTGTTCTTTCTTTTTTCCACTAGATTAAAGGATCTGCAGCATCCAGAGCTCTCTCCCTGCGGAGGTCCTTGCATCCTGTTCAAGACGCGGCTGGTCGCTGCTCCAGCACGGCTGCGCCGATGCAGCTTTTAACATTGCACATGTTCTCGGCGTGCTTCTTGGACGGTGCTTCTTGCCCAGCGCCCTGCTGCTGAGGAGCAGGGGGGAGCAGGTGGGCACCAGCTGCCCTGGCCAGGGCTGGAGCATCTCCACGGGGCAGGAGAGTTGCTGCTGTGGCTGCGGTGCCCACCCTGTGTGCTTATGGGGGCTTCTTTCAGGCTGGCTCCTGTCCACCCCTGCAGACTGAGTATCTCCGAGTGGTTAGGGAAAGGAAAAGGCCACACGCTGACGTTAAGGCAAAATCCAGGCTGCGAGTGTGGCAGCCATGGGAATCACCACTGAAAACTGATGGCACAGAAAGGACAGACTGCCTGGGCATGGTTGAAGCAGCCCTTGGTCAACGCTGCCCTTTGTGTGCTGTCTCCTAGCAAGGCAGCTCCCTCCCGGCCAGCAGAGCATCTGGAGGAGCAGCCAGACCCCTCTTTGTCATCACCTCTCCCTAACAGGGTCCAGGCCATGGAGGCAGCAGGAAGGGAGCCGAGCTGCAGGATCAGATGTGTTGGGAACCAAATGCAAATTGTTTTGCTGTTTTCTGTTCTTCTGCTGCTCTTCCCCATCACGCTGCTTCCCTCTGCTCTGCTGGCAAGTGCGCACTGCCCTGGGGAGCGCCTTGCTGTCCCCGCTGGTGGGTGGCACGGGGTGGCTGGGCGCACAGCCTGTGCACAGAGGGGCTCCTCGCTGCACGTGTCCCACAGCCCCAGCGTCTGGGGGCCGAGCTGCAAGCAGCAGTGTGGCTTTGAAGCGTTTGAGAGTCCAAGCATACGCACTTCAGAGGCTTTTTTTATGGCGCACGAAGAGGGAAAGGCCCCTTAACCCAATGTGACAGCGAGCAGAGAGTAAGCGCTTTAAATCTGTCTCCTTGTTTGCAGATAAAAGGAGCCTCAGAGCAGGCTCAGAGGTCCTGGCAGACTGAGTGCAGTGAGGGCGGGGATGAGCAGGGGATGCTGCAGTCCTTGGCACATGGCACAGGGCTGAAGGCAGCAGAGGGGTGCTCAGCCCCTCGGACCTGCACTGGGCAGCCCCCACCCATGGTTTGGGAGCTCACTGGGGATGTCTGCAGGGCACCATTTCCCCTCTGCCCATCAGAGGACCGCTCTCTGGCCAGAGCTGTGCTGGGAGAGCCCTTCCCTCGCTCGCACTCGATCTGCCTGGGGTTTCATCCCTCAGTCCCGCAGCCAGAGCCCACGTCCCACACGAGGCATCTCCCGTCCCTTCCCTGTCTGCAGGCGTCGCTCGCGCGAGAGCCCGTGCTCCAGTGTGCGGGGCAGATGGGGGTGCCAGACACCCGCGCTGCAGATTTATGGCCCTGAGGAACAGCTTCCATCTGTGTGCGAGCTCCATTGGACCAGCTCCCTCTCCCCACCCTCCGTCACTCCCTGCCTTGGGACGCTGCCTTCCCCTCTGCCTGTGCAGCGCCCGGCGCCACGCGGCCCCATTCGGGCGGCCCCGAGCTGAGGGTCCTGGACCCTGGCAGCGGGGTGGCTCAGTGCTGAGCGTGCAGACGGGTCAGTGCCGTGGTGTGGCTGAGCCCCACAGCCCCACAGCCAGCTGGTGGGGCTGGGAGGTGGGAGAGGGAGCATTTGCAGGACCCAGATGCTGGGTCTCCGCTTCGCCCTGGGGTGGGTGCACGCGGCCACGGGGCAGCGGGGCCAGGCTGGGTGCAGGGGGAGAGGATGCATCCCCCGCAGCCCTGGCTGGGGGCTCCCTCCTGTGCTGCACGAGGCAGGAGAGGCTCTGGCCGGGGGGACAGTAACTTTCCCATCGAGTGCCTGTGGGCTAAGCAGAGGAGGTGAAAAATCACCCGCAGCATCCCGGCCCCGGCAGGCAGAGCACTGCGCACCGCTGCGCTGCTCTCCCAAGGACACCATCAATTCCCCCACAGCGTTACCCTGTCTGCTGCTGCCACAGCTGAGCAGGCAGCCTCTGCCATCGCTTCACCCCGCCAGCCCTGGGGCCTTTCGCATGCCTCCGTATGCTGTGTATTAAATTTACAGACAGAGAGGAAGCTTTAGCATCTACCTAAGGCGGGAGAGCCAAGTGTCGCCCCATCTACAGTCTTTGGGAGAAGGTCTGAGAGGGGCCACGTTATTGGGAGATGTGAGACAGGATTTCAGCTTTGGCCTTTCCGTGGAGCTGGAATCGCTCTGGCTCTACCCAGAAACATGCCCCAGTTTCTCCACACATAGCTATAACCTCACAGCACTTCTCCCTGCGCATTAAGGGAACGGGAATCAGCAGTAAGGATGAGTAAAAAAGAGGGGGGTGCTACATGAAGGAGCATCTAAAAGGGTGTTTAACCTGCTCTAACAACCCAAAGAGAGAGCTTGCACTTACCTGGGGGGACTTTGCAATGGAATAAATGGTTTGCATCATTCAGGACTGTTTCAGAGTGATATTAGACAGGGGGAAGCATTACACACAGTGTGCCTAAAATGAGCATACAGCCACTAAATGCCAGATGGGCTTTTCAAACTCACTGCCCTGTGAAGGGTGAATGTCAGCGGGTTGCTGCCCTCGTTCCCCCCACTCCCTGCTCCCACACACGTTCGGATGGGTTTAGGTGCGTGCAGCCTTACATACGGGACAGAGGCTCTGTGTGAAGGGCTTCTCAAGCACGTGCCACGCAGTCAAGCCCTGATTATTTTACGGCTGGCTGCCCCGGTCGCTCAAGAAGAAAAAGCTCTCCAATAGCTGAACAAATTCCCTCAGAAATAACAAGGCATTAAAGCACTTGAGATCAGCCGCGTTAAGGTCAGCAGAAGCATTCACATTCCCCAGGCTGATCTCATCCGTGCCCTGTCCAGGCACCTCGTGCCAGCCTGTTTCTCCTGTTCAGTACCCCAATAGTCCCAAAAGAAGCCGATTGGAGAGGGTGGATGGGCACCCGGGGTGACCTGCATCCCGAAACTCCGCTGCCCTTCTCTCAGCAGCCGGCTGACTCACACCCAGCCTGCTGGTGGAAAAGCCTTTGTCCCGGCCGCTGACGGGCAGATTGGGTTTCAGAGCCCGGCGACCCCGCACAGGTACATCCAGATTGGGTTTCAGAGCCCGGTGACCCCGCACAGGTACATCCAGCCGCTTTCATCCCGCTGATAGCTCCCACGGGAAAATCGCAGCCGCTGCGCCTCGGTGCAGGTCACGGTCTGGTCTCGCTGGGCTTTTTTCATGTCTGCAGCTTTGAAGCCCAGCACCAATTTGCACCTGCTCGTGGCTCTTTTGAAGCATGGGAAGGGGCCTGGGGAGCAGCACTGGCACTTGTACAAGAGCACGGTGCTGTGAGGTGGGAAGAGGATCTGCTCTGAAGCATGTGGGGGAGTGAGGAAGCGGCTGTGAGGGGTGTTTAATTTATTGGGAAAACTGCCTTTAAAACAACAGCACGATCTACTCTCAATACCTTCATTGTCTTTGCCAGCCCTCGGTTCATTCCCTGAACTCCTCCCCTGGCGCTGCCCTGCAGCAACCCCATAAATTCCTTCCCGGGGTGTGCAGAGCACCCAGCCGCCCTCCCAGCTTCTCCGCTTACAAGGTGGGGGATTTACTAGACCAAAGGGGGAAAAAAGGAAAAAAAATAAACAGATGAAAAGGAAACCTGCTGCTTTTAAAAGGCTTTTGCATATGCTTTCTTTATTAGCACCCTCTGCATGGGAAGCCCCAGCTGCCCAGGAGTTTTTGAAGATCGAGGGATGCTGCAGGGCACTGCTGAGAGCTGCTGCCCCGTGTGAAGCCATGCGTGCCCTGCAGCTCCATTTCAGAGCCCTGCAGTGGGGGCTGAGGCTCCAACCCTGCTGTCCCCAGGCCAGCAATGGGGCTGGCACTGATCCTGCCGCGTGCACCTGCCCGGGGCTGTCTCTCAGCCCGTCCCCGTTGTGCCCTGCTCCTTGTCTCCCATCCTAACCGGTGCCACCACAGTGTCACCATCCTCCCTGCCACGCTCCCGAGTCCTGGGCACTGGATGAAGTTCCAGGCACAGCGGCAATGCTCCCCCATCTGCCTCCAACATGCTGCGCTTGACATTAACTAATGCCTCCTATTAACACTGAACGGAATGGATCTGGAAAAATTCATTTGCGAGCCGAGTTCAAACAGGCCACAAGCAGAGGTGGATCCTCAGCTGTGCCATGGATCTCTCTGTGGTGAAGCCAGGCGTCTGCGAGAGGGGTCAGGGACAAAGGCAACACATTGCTCTTTGCGCAGGGAAGAGAAGAACCAGATTCCCCCCCCCCAAAAAAGACTATCAAGGAGAAGGGCGCATCTTTGTAAGCACCCCCGGGCAGACCTACCGGCAGGGGGTTGAAGTTCTGGTCCACCAGGTGGTTGTGGCCGTGGTCGAGGAAGGAGTGCCGCACCACCACGTCGATGCCCTGGCTGGCCAGCAAGCCCAGCGTGTTCAGCCACCTGCAGCCGGGGGGGAGCGGGGAAAACGGTTTCCAGACCAGAGCCTGCACCCTGTGCTCTGGAGAGATGCAAATGCCCAGGGAGCAAAGGAGGGAGTGAACGCATGCAAGGATGTGGGGCTGCAGAGTGGGAAGAGAGCACGGGTGCTCCTGAGCTGGCCAAGGGTGGCAAGGCCATGGGGTGCAAGCCCCGGATTTGGGGAGCTCAGGTCACAGCCTCCCCTTCCCTCCCACACCCTGTGGGCACATTGAGGGTGCTGTTGTGGGGCTCTGGGCACAGGGCTGACCCCCCGGGTGACCCCCACAGCACCCCCCCATTGGCAGTGCCCTGGTGCTGGGGAGCGGGCAATACTCACAGGAACCCGGCCGCGTAGGAGTCGGAGAGGTTGTTCATGCCTCCGGCCGAGGTAGCGCCAATGCCTTCCAGCCAGATCTTCTTGCCCGGCGTGTAGGTGTTCACGACCTGTGCAAGACACAAAGGCAAGCACGAGACCTCACTCCTATGCCCCGGGGAGGGCAGGGTTTGCTGTCTCCAGCACGGGATGGCTATGTCCGAGGTGGGCACGGTGTGTTGGCACACTGGCAGCGTGTGATGGGAGGGGATGTGGCTGCCAGCACGGGAGCACCCACACCTCTCTGCAGCATGGGACATGGCACCACAGCCAAGCACGAGAGCATCAAAGGCTCAAGAATCATGGGCACGTGCTGGAGCCCCTTGAAGGCATGGTGGGAACTACAGTGGCTGTCCCCAAGCATGGCAGCACCACGGCTAAGCAGGGACCACTTCACCACCTGTGGGGTCCCTGGCACAGCTGCTATGTCCATATCCAGGCACGCTGCCACCCCTCAGAGCCCCAGCGAGATGCTGGGCACAACAACACAGTGCAGGTGGCAGGAGCTGCCCTCTCCCAGCCCGAGCAACCTGCGGCACCACGCGACAAACCCTCTTCTCTCTGACAACCCCGCTTCTCCAGGCCGGGCCACGAGCTCCCGCAGCCAGATGTCTGCAAGCCCCACGGCCCGAGGAGCG
Source organism: Anas platyrhynchos (assembly GCF_047663525.1). NCBI lineage: Eukaryota > Metazoa > Chordata > Aves > Anseriformes > Anatidae > Anas > Anas platyrhynchos. The sequence goes on along the minus strand of NC_092592.1, from coordinate 26,768,374 downwards.
CGCCGCGCAGCCTGACGGATCCTGCCCCATTAGTGAGGAGCGCTGGAATGTGCTGGATGGACTGGGATCCCTCAAAGCTGTTAAATACGCCAGCTCTGGGCTGCCTCCCACTCACAGCCTGCGAGAGTCGACATCCCTGACTGAAGCCCCAGAGGTGTTGGCATCCTGCCTGTAATTATCTAAGCCCGCCACCTTCCCCAGTCGGAGAGGAAGCAATAAAACAGGGAAGTGGACAAGCCCAGCTGCTCTAATCAGCCCCGGCAGGATGCACGGACTCAAAGCCAAGCTGGAGGCTATTAGCACCCAGCGCTGTGCTTTCGCTCAGCCACACTGGCATTCCCGAGAGAGCCCTTCCCTCTCCCACACCCGCTGGCGGGCAGCTCCTCGCTGCTGCGGGCTGGATGGGGACCAGGGACCCCCAGGGCTTGTGCCCCGTCCTGCCGGGCTGTCACCACCCAGCTGCCCATGAATGCATCCTGGCTGTCTCCTGCCCTTCCCCATGGTGGCCCCATAGCCAATATGGGACACGTGCCATGGTTCCATGCGGGAGCAGGGTGGGGTGATGCCCCGTGCTCGCCCCCATGCCCATCCCATGCTCCCTGCCATGGGGGGATCTCCCACATGCCAGTCTCATCCCCAGCTTGTGCTGGAGGACTCGGCAAGCAGCTCCTCTCCCCCAGTTTTGCTGTGCCGACCATCACATCCCCTTTCCTGGGGCCTCTTCGAGTTGTTTACTCATCCTATGGTCTCTCCCTGCAGGAATTACAGCAGCGTGGTGACTGGTATGGGATGAAAACCTAGACAAGAGAAGCGGACGGACATGTCCCCTAGTCCTTAATCACCTCCCCAATTAATACGCGTTCCTCATTAGCTACTGGACTGGCAGCTGTGCCGGCGAGGCCACAGCCCTGGTGCCTACAGGAGACAAAGCAGGGACCCCTCGAAGCCCCCGTCCCATGCACAGGGGCTGCAGCCGGAGCCACCCCTGGCCGGCGGGGACGGGAAGGCTCGCTGCGCGCTGCGCTAGCCAGGGCTGCGGGCTGCGACACAGCAACAGCTGGGTTTTATAACACAGTCAAAACACGATCATTGGGGGAAAAAAACAGTTGTTCATAGTGACCGTGATTCTCTGCTAGCGAACATCGCCCTGGAATTGCAGCAGTTAGAGTCGCAAGCAGTGCTCTATGCATGGGCAGAGAGCAGGGATCAGGACGAGTCCTCTCCTGAGCCACTGCCCTGCAGGCAAGGCTGTGGTCATCACCTGGCTGATTTGGTTCCTCCTGGTCCTCTCCTCTTCCTGGGGAGCATGGTTTGGAGGATACTCACTCTATATGCTGCTCCCTTTTTGGGTGGAAGACTCCAGAGAGTGGACTGCTTTAGAAAGGCTTTGCACAGCAGCGCCTGCCCACACGTCCTGCCTCATCCTAGCACACCTCCCCTCCTGACACCCTACACATCCTGCTCGGGGCTGGCCGTGGTGCTGCCCCATCTCCCCTCCCATCCCTGGGCACTCCTGTTGGCTGCCCCCGTCCATCCCCACGAGCACTGGGTGCTGCACCAGCCCCATGGGGCCCCGAGCGGTGCCAGGCTGGGGTGCTGAGCTGCAGCAGCGTGGGCACGTGGCCTCTCGCCGTGCAGACCCTTTGCACTCACGCACTTTCTGGATTTTCCTGATCTGGTCGGACAGCGTGTCTAGCAGGCGCGTTTTCAGGAAGTCGGTCACTTTGGCCACCCGGCCATCGATGTAGTAACTGGAAGGAAAAAAAGAAGGCGAGAATCAGACCACTGGCAGCTCTGCCCCAGCCCACATCCTCCTGTCCTGCACCAAGAAGCCTTTTTCCCTCCAGGAGAGACCCTGCTGCACTCTTTGGCTGTGCCCACGTCTAGCAGATACTTTTGGTCTCTGGAGTGGGATGTGAGGCGGTTGCACCCTGCATACAGAGCATTGCACACTGCGGAAACCACGGGAAGTTTTGCTGATCTATTGCTGGTGAAAGAGAGATGCTGGGAGCAGAATGCAAAGGGACAGGAGCAAAACACCAATGGTTTTGCAGCACCTTCTGCACTGAGAGCCCACAGAAGGGGACTCTCAGACACGGTGCCTGTGATAGCACACCTAGGATGCACCGAGGAGCTCCTGGGCTCCCCTCTGCAGGCTTGGTGCTCTGTCCCCTGCTCCTCCAGCAGCAGCTACACCCAGAAGAGCACTGACAGCACCCAGGGCTGCTGAAGGACCAGCACCCTCCCCTCTGCTTCCAAAGGCATGTGCACAAGGGGGCCAGCCTCCTTGTTACCAGGAAGATTGCTTTTATGGGATGTCAAAAGGGGAGATACACATCTAATGGCTTAAATAAAGGGCCCCTTAGGAGATCACTACATAGACACCAAGGAGAAGGATCCCTAACAGCAAAACACTCTCTGAGACACACTGGAAAAAGGAAGATCAGGGCATCCTGGGAGGAGATGGGGGCACTGGCGTTGCTCCTGGAGACCACCAGACTGCGCTCCCTTCTGCTTTGAGCACCAGCACCCACCTGGCTAAGCCCTGCCGGTGTTTCTGAGCAAGGACTGGTGACGTTGGGGTCCGCAGGCTTGGGATCCAGGGCACCAGTGCAAACCCTGCTCAGTACTTTCCTCATTCTCCGTCCCAGCACAGCCCACAGCCGTGTGCCCCTCTGCAGAAAGGCAGCATCCTGCCCTGCATCCCCCCTGCAGATGCTGCAGGGAAGTCCTGCTCCTGCAGGGATCCCTGCTGGCCTGGAAATGGCACAGAGCGCTTCCCATCCAGCGGGCTGGTTCCTGCTCTCCATGTGCTCGCTTACATAAAACACGGCTCTAGTGCTGCCAATCATAATCTGAATCAGCTGTCTCCAAGTGTGGGAGGAAGGCTTTGAAATGCCTCAGTGCTGGCTCCTGGCTCTGGGATATAAGGTGAAGCAGGCTGCCCTGGGGTGCAAAATCCCGTGTTTGGAGGCTCCTGTGTGAGTGTCCGGGGCTGACACCTCTGCTGTCACACAAGGAGCAGTGGCACCCCTTGCAGATGTCCCAGGGGCTGCTGGTGACACCAGGACGCCTGCTGCAGCGTGCACTGACACACCCCAGGGACAGCCGTTTGGCTGATAAATGGTTTTTGCAAGAGCAGCTCTGTGAACTTCCTCCTCCCGGATCCGCAGTGTGCAGCAGCGAGCCCCAGTGCACGTCGGAGCCGTGCCGGGTGACGCAGGAGCAGGGGGATGACAGTGGCTGGGGGGGGCTAGTGTTAATCTGAGTTATGTGGGCCCTTCACCCCTTGCACAGCTCCTCAGCAAGGAGGTGATGGAGCACGGACCTTACAGCACCTGTACCTGCCCCCATGGGTGTTTTCAGGGCACGCTGGGGAGCGGTAGGGGGGTTTGCCATGGGCTGCCCTACCGCCCTTGGCACTGGAGCTGGAAAAATGGCAAAGAGGTTTCCTCAGGGCTCAGAGCTTGGAGATAAACACAGAAGGGTGCAGCTGGGCTTTTTGGTAACACATCTTGTGGGTGACGCTGCTGCAGACAGGTGGGTACGTACTGCATGCTGCCCGCAGTGTCCTGGGGTCTGAAGAAAGGCAGATTCCCCTTTCAGGGGGTGCCTGCTCCTTCACAGGGTGATTCCCATGTGACAAGCATCTCACCCACAGCGAGACCCTTGTGAACACTGGACAGCCTGGTGCTGAATGTTGCTGTCTCTCTAGGACCAGGACCAGCAGAGACGAGAGGCAGCAGCAACGTTTCCTTGCAGAGACTGTCAGCAAACCCCTCTCTACGTGGGTGCAGGAAGGTGAGGGCAGGAGCCCCCCCAAAGGATGCTGCAGCCTAAATCAGCCTCAGCCTGAGCACACGGCACACGTGCAACATGCACGAATGCTCAGAGAGGATTCTTGCCTCTCACTGCTCCGACCCAGTGATAGGTAACGGGGTAAGCTTGGAGCTGTGCAGGGCTGCAGGGAGAGAGCAGCCAGCACTGGCCATCCCAGAGCAGGAACGAATTACAGCTCAGCTTGCAGATGCCCTAAACACCAAAGGTCTGCTCTGCAAATCCTCTCCCAGGTGCGTGGTTCCAGCTGTGTCCCGCAGAGAAAGTCAGGATCGTGCCAGCCAGACCCCGGGTTCACCCCAGAGTTTTGTATCAGGGGGAAATAGGGAAGAAAATTTTGGCACATCTGTGCTGACTGCAAGGGCAGAGATTATCTCTGGGTGGGGGGCTTGGGAAGCACTTGCCATCGCTCACCGAGCTGCTGACTGCCGAGAGGACAGCGGGTCTGAGCAGCAGGCAGCCAGGGGGCTTACAGAGATCACTTTTTAAGACAAAATTACAAAGCAGTGGACTCTGGGGATGGCAGATGTTTGGATTTTACTACAGCACTTAAGAACTGAACAGAAACAATTTTTTGGACTGCTGTGGACAAAAAAAAAAAACACGCATCACCTGGGCTGAAAACTGGCTGCAGGGCTGTAAAAGGGAGGTTGTGTGAAGTGGGAGAGGATGGAGTTAGTGAGACCTCAGCCCGTGGGCTCAGCTTGTAAAACCAACGCAATCTCAGAGCCCAGAAGAGACCCTCAGAAACCAAAGGCAAGCTGGCACCCCATGGTCAGATCCTCCTCCAGCAAGGTGTGCTCTCACCTACAGCTCTGCTGCCAGCAGGGGACAAGATCTCAGCTTTACCTTTAAGCCCTGGGACAGAGTTACTCACAGTTATTTCACACCTGCATTAACCAGACAGAGAAATTGGTGTTGGCGCAGGGATGAAAAGCAGAAATCAACCTGCTTTGGTCTCAGGAAACCTTCCTAACAGCTCGCCCCTCGGGGCAGCAAGGAGGGCAGCACCGTGGCTTTGGGTTTTTACATGGAACCTGGAGACAGTCCCAGGATTTCTCTGAGATCGCCAGAGACCTCTTGCAGATCTGCCTTGCAAGTTTTGGGACAAAAACAAGTCCTTTCAACACCTCCAAACTGGTTAGGAGGAAAAATGGCACCAGTTGCACAAGCCCTGTGAGAGGAGAGGTGTGGGTGTCTGCGCTGCTTTGGTACCAGGGAAGGACACTGATGACAGGGAGGTCATCTGCGGCTGTAGGGTTAGTGGCACGTTAGTGCATTTCCTTTAGAGAACCTCAGCTGTCAGCTAGGGCAGCACAGAAATCTGCACAGAACGCAAACAAGCGACAGATCCTCAAAGCAGAAGAAGCGAGCGTTAGGCGTGGATGATTCCCAAGAGCACAGGCTGCAGCTTTTCTGATATTCACAATGACTCAGTGCACTTGACTTACAACAAAACAAAACAAAAAAAAAAACCAAACAGCCACAACGCTCCAACCTTCGAAACCGCCAGCAGCAGCTGCAGAGCCCCGGCGCTGCCGAGCACAAGCATGTCCCCGGGCAGCAGCAGCAGAAACAGCACCATGCACAGGCAGGGGCAGAGGTAGCTGAAGCCCCCCTGCTGAGGTCTGAGGCCAAAGGAGATGCATGGTCAGGTCCCCCCCGGAGCAGCACGGGGTCTCTGGAGGCTCAGGGACAAGCAGAGCAGCTCCAGCCCAGGCTGATGGATGGGTTCTGGGTATGACACAGCACTGGTGCTGGCCCTGAAGGATGCACGGGCACAGAGCACGCGGTTTCTCCTGGTACAGGGAGCACTAGGTAGTGAGTCTGCACTCAGGGCTGGCTCAGTGTGTCCCCAGTTTGATGCTCCATCCCTGCAGACAGGCTGTCTACCTATCCACAGGGATACAAGGGCCGGCTAAGGAAAAGAGGGATGGAGCAAATAAAGTCTGGCTGTCCCAGGGATCGGTGTGCTGTATGGAGCTGAGCCCATTGCAGAGCAAGGGGTACCCCACTGCTGGAAAACCCCATTCAGATACACCACAGGAACCCAGGAGGGGCTCAGCACAGCGTGCTGGGGGAGGCCCCACTGTATCGCCCCGGAGGCAGACACAGCATCGTGGGCAGGCCCCAGCCATGGGGTGAGCCACGGCCTGTGCCAGCACCCCGTGCTTGGCCCTAAAACCTGGCTGCAGCCACAGCCTGGGAGCAACGAAAAGGCAGCAGCCCACCAAAAAGCACTGCAGGGAGCACAACGGGGCACGGCTGAGCTGGAGGTGCCCTGGTGCCGGAGAGGGGCTGGCAGCACGCCCCTGCCCTGCCACCCCTGCAATGCTTTTCTGGAAGGATCCACAGCTTTCTGCTGGCACCACAAGCACCGAACCGTACTTAATGAAGGCAGTGCACTGGCTCCTGGGCAGCTGGTTTCATTTACCTCCCCTTTCATTTTAAAGAGAAACCTTTGCCCCTATTATCTGACCTCTTCTTCTGTTGCAGCTAATTACATTAAAGCCCACTTCCCAAAGCTCAGGAATTTCCGGATCTACTTTGTTGCCTGCCGCTACGGGGAGAGTCTGCTCGGAATTAGGGCCTGCCGGGGACACGAGCAGGGCCAACCCAGCCGTCAGCATCACACCCGGCTGTCACCAGACCGGGACACCTCTGCCAACATGGGTGGCCCCGTCCCTGAGCATCTCCCCAAAGAGGGGCACGGGTCCTGCCACCGCTGCCGCCTCGGGAGCATCTCTGCCTGAATATTCCACGTATCGAGGCCAGAAGGGATGTCATCCAAACCCAGCCCAATTAAAGCACTTTAAGTAGCATCCCACACTCGTCTGTGTGCTTGGCACCCCTGCTTTGCCATACAACGTGGGTGAGTTTCCATCCTGGAAGGTAACATGGTATTCTCCAAAGGTCTAAAGGGATGGCTGTCCACTGGCTTTGAAGACGTGAGCATTTACCTTCCCCACAATTAATGGGGATTTGAGTGCTGCACAAAGGGAATTTGCCCATTAAATTAGCCGAACTTGGAGCCCTGCACGGCACTTGAGATGGAAAACCAGCCGCGCAGCCACGCACAGGAACGGGCCCAAGGCACGGCTGCAGGTTAAGGAGGCAATGAATCTTGAACGTGTGCAGGAACACCGAGCCCCGAGCAGAGCCAAGAGGAGATACAGCTTTGGGAAGGTTTCTGAGTGGTGGAAACGTGCTTCCAGAGGCAGAGGGGGTCTGCAATAAACCGAGCATTTACTCCTAACCAAACATAAACTAAATTGCACGAGAAACGCCAAAGCTCTCCGAGCCACTGTCAGTCCCACCTGCCACACCCTCTGCTAGTGGAAATTCCCTGAGCATTTCTAAGCCATTCACACATCCCTCTCCAGCAACACATTACTTCTGAAGAGGGAGGCACACATGCTGAGTTACATATGTAAGTGAAACCATACTCAGAAAGGCTGGCAAGTCTGCTTATTTACACCCAGTGTCACTTCTCTGTCAGATGTATTTCAAGAAGAGGGAACAGTCGTGTGTTTTCGCACAGATGATAGGGATCCCTGCAACATATTCCCCACTCAATTCCCTCTCTGGATGGAGCACAACCTTTTCAAAGGAATAACAGATTTGACAAATTTATTACCAATATCCCGGGAGGACGCTAGGGTTTGGAACAGAAAGGCTCGTGCTTGCAGTTAGACAGCAGTTCAGTTTCCTGCTAATAATTTTCTTCTTGGATACAAAGGACCTTGTTTTGTTTTGTTTTGCTGTTTGGAGCAGAGGGATGAGACACTGTTTTGACATTTACTCATAAACAGTACAGAAGCCCAGATTGGAGCCGTGGCCATTGCCAGTCCTCACAAAAGCATACGGGTGCAACCCTCCCGAGCTGGAAACCCAGGCCGGGGGAGAAGCAGCTCCTGTGCTTGCGTGGAAGCATTCAGCATGCCACGTCCTGGCTGCTCTGCCTGCCTGCAGGGGCTGTGCCACCCGCCCTGCCTGCTGCACCTTGCCCTGCTCCTGCCAGGAAGGGTTTGCAAGGCGTCGTGCGGGCAGTTCCCTGCGCGAAGGCTGGACGTTTGTTCCTGCAGCTCATCCAAGGGCTTGGCCCAGCCATCAAGCCCCGTTTCAGCAAGCGAATTCCTGGACTAAGTAAATGCGATCAGCACATCGTGTAATCATGAAAAGCAAACTCCCAGCTGAGACATAGATCATCATTGCACAGCGTGAGCCTGTAAGTAACACAAATCCTGCTCCAAGAGCTCTGCTACCCCGCTGCCCCGCTCGCACCGAGCTGCTGCTGCTGCAGGGAAGCCACACGGCACGGCGCAGCGGCCCCAGCTCCCCGAGGAACGGCACCTGCCGGGTGCCAGCCGGCCCCACGGCCATAAACCACTCTCAGACACAGACACTGCTTTTGCAGGAGGATCCCAGGCTCACGCAATGGCACAGAGACCCCGGGTGTGCTCACAAGGTATCCTTGTGCCTTAAAAGCCTCCGAGCTCTTTTCTGCAGGTCTCCAGATGGGTTTGTGAGAGCAAGTGGGATCTGCAGGAGCAGAGCAGATGCCTTTGCACCCTGGCCAGGGAGCCCTGAATTGCCATGCTGCTCTGCTCCAGCAACCCCCTGAGTACCCCCAGAGCGCTGGCTGCTGAGGACCCACCCGGGGAACTGAGACCCCAGCTCCTGTGCCCAAAGTACCAGAGCAAATACAATTTTTTAGGAAACAAAGGGTCTCACCCTGCCCTCTGCTTCCAAAGGAGAGTGCCCCCAGCTTAGCCTTGGTCCAGCGGTCATGGGGAGGAAGGAAAAGGACTCCCAGGCAGTCCCCTGGATCCACCACATGCGTCTTTCCCCTCCCTCTCCTCCCCACCCCGTCCAGCACCCCAAGCTGTGGATGCAGCGCTCCGCAGCAGGGCTTGGTTTCCTGCAGGCAGGTGGTTTTGGCCTCTGCCTCATGCACAGTGGTAGAGGTGGACACATCCCCTCCTCTGTTCGCTCCAGAGGCCCCAGAAGGAGGGGCAGTGCCTCCTTTTCCTATTTAGAGGCAGTGCAAGCACAGCAGAGGTGGCTCCCGCTATCTGCCCCCTTCCCCACCCAGCCAGCCCATTAGTCCTGCCCTGGACATGGTCAGATCGCTGCAGTTAGTGCAGGAAAGCAGGAGGAATGGTGAATACCTACTGTTGCCAGGTAACAGCATCCACCGTGCTGCCAGCCACTTTCATGAACCTGTGGGAAACAGAGGAAGAAAGGAAATAAGCCCAATGTTGTCACAGGCGTCCATAAGCACAGGGGCAATGCGAAAACAGCCGATGCCCATCCTACATCACAGGATCCCAGAGATGGTCACCATGCTCACGGTGTGGTCAGATCCTTTCCGATGAGATCCGTGCATCCTTTAACTGAAAGAATAAATCATATTTAATTCAAATGCTTGTAGTGAGCATAGCACTGCTTTGGGGCAGGTGGGGGTCTCTCTGAAGACAGCAGCAGTTAGGAACAAGGTCTTGTTCCTAACAAGGTCCTAAACAAAATTAGTGGGATTAAAACCCAGCAAAGCTATCAGATGCAAAAATGCCACCCCCAGCTCGGGAAGCCCCTGAGCATTGGAGGATGGGAGGAAAGGCTGGACAAGCACTGCTACATGCTGGCCTTGTTCTGGTGCTCTTTCCTGGGCTCTGTTTTTTAGAGAACAGGGGATTCATCCACCAGTTTGGCCAAGAGAACCTGGTGATGCTCTTTGGTGCACAGAGATCCAGGAGCTGCCCCAGGGAAAGGAGCTGTGAGTCCCACAGCCCCCCCAGGCCTGCAACCAGGGTGGGAGGGGAAGGGGAAGGTTTGTGGGGAGAGGGGAGAGCTCTGATCAGAGCAGCTGGCGAGGCAGGGAACAGCAGCAAGCTTTGCAGCACACGAGCCTCTAATCAGGTCTGAAACAAGAGCAGCAACTTCAGCCTAAATATAGCTCGGAAACAATCATTCCGACTTTAAATTAATGACGACGGTCAATTACAGGCTGGGACAAAAGGGCAGCTGGACCCTGTGAAGCAGAAGAGGACACTGGCAAAGGCAGAGGTAATAAATCCCTGTGGACAGGAGGGAAGAGACACAATTAGAAATGGAAAAACAATAACACGCTGTAATAGCGCTGATGTGCTGCCGCTCCCGCTGCCCAGCAGGGCAGGGGCTGTCAGTTCCCAGGGTTGCTCCTGAAAGCAAAGCAACCCCCCAACAACAGCCAGCACCCCTGGAGCAGAAGCAGTACGTCTGCCTGCCCCATCTCCCAGGGAAAATAATTGACTTCTTGTTAATAAGCTCCTGGGAAAATTCTGTTCTAGGACACAAGCAGCATTCTGCAGACCAAAGGCTTCAAAGAAAAGGTCCTGGATTGCTCAGTTTTCCTCTTCTGTCTCCATAAGAGTGAAATAAATTGAATATTTCTAGTTGCTTTTAAATCTTAACGTAAAAGATGCATATCTAGCTCAAATTTTGATTTCTGGATTTTTTTTTCCTGTTTCTTTTTTCTGCCTTTTTATTGAGATTTTCACAGAAGAAAGACCAAAATGTCCTGCTAAAGCTTTGGGTCCTGCCAAAGCTTTGGGTCCTGCCTTAATGATGGAGTTGTGCCTGGGACATCCCAGATAACTTGGGTGTTGGCCTCTGCCCTCCAGAGGGAACCGGGATCAGCTCAACAGCCAACAAGCCGTACTGCTGGGGCTGGAGATGAAAGCCTGGGGCAGGTGGAGACCAAGCGGTGCACAGGTACTTGAATATCTGCAGCTCAGGAATACAGATGTTGGTAATCCCTTTATTCCTCTAGCACCTGTACTGCTCGAGCCGTGGATTTTGAGGCCAGTGAAGCTCCGTACAGCCCTGCAGTCCGACCAGTGCTGGCACACGCCTGCCTGGGATTTCCTGGAGCGCACGATGCGCACATGTGCAGCACCACGCAGGCAGAGCGGTCCAGAGGCTTCCGGCATGGATCAGCTCCCCTGCACATGTGCCGCCCAGATGCTCCGTGCCGGTGCAGTAAATCTGCCATCTTCCCAAGCCTGGGCTCTGCGAGCACCGACCGACGCCACGGTGCACGTGCAGGGAGTCACCCCCTAGGAGCAGAGGGACAAGCGTGGGGTGGCCGACCCCAAATAATGCGATGTGGTTGGGCTTCCACACAGCAGAAATCCCAACAAGTTTCAGCATCCTCAAAATCTGGTGGGGCTCGGATCAGACACCCAGAGCAGCTGGAAGCCCAGAAAGGAACTGCTGGTGTGGCACAGGGCAGCACCCCGAGGACAGGGCAGGCACGAGGACAGGGCAGGAGGGCTGCTGCACTGCCTCTGCCCCCAAACCTCTGTGCTGTGAAACCTCACCTCGTGTCTGACCTCTTAGAGCACCTCCCCAGGCATCTCACAACCCTCATCTGAGCATGGGCACGTCTCGGGAATACATCTCCTGTCCTGATCCAGTGCTTGCCAGTCCCCGAGCACCCACTGCAACCTTAAGCAAATTGCTCCCATGGTTAATTAGCCTCCAAGTGTGTTATTCCTCATCTGAATGTGTCTGGCTTCAGCCTCCAGCCACTGGAACTTCCTAGGCTTATTCCTGATACATTAAAGAGCCATCTGCGTTTGGAAATCTCTTTCCCATGAAGGTAATTGCAGATTGTCAACCTTGACATAAAAAAAAAATAATAAAAAAGTGATCCTGTAACAGAGAATACAGCTGCATGAGGCAGACAAATCACCATCTCGCAGCCCCCAGCCTCTGCACATACAGCTGTGTCCTCTTTGCCATCCTAAGGCCTGCCTGACTATGGGTCTCTAGACCAAATTTTCACCCAATAAGCTGAACAAATTGAGACCTGAGGGTGTCTGCTACAAAACAAACAAAATAATCAGGTGTGTTTTTATCTGCTGACTGTGATGGAGGAAAAACCCACATAATACAAGGTTTCCAGAAGCACAAATACCTGCAGCAGCACTGAGATCCCAGCTGCTGCAAGGACTTTGACCTGCATGCCAGGCTTCGGACCAGACTTCCCTCTGGGGAGCAGAGACCACTGGGGACTATGTAGAAACTTGCTGCGATATCACATTCTCTTTCTTCTCAGCACCACCTTCCTGCAACCAGCAGGATCTGCCTCAGGGCTGGCCAAGCCTCCTGGCAGACAGAGCTTTGGTGGGGGCTGCACCACCCAGCTGTGCGATCTGCTCCCCAAGGCTCCTGGCACTGCAGCGCACCACACCACCGGCACGTATCCCCACCGTCAGTTTGTCCAGTCCTTTTCTGATCTCGCACTGATGACAACTCCTGCAATGCCATGCACGCTGTGTCACAAAGCCTTCCAAAGCTTCCTTCCAACCCGCTGCCTGCATTGTAGGAGAAAGCACAGCCCACGCAATCTCCTCTCACGTGGCGGACGTCACACACCTCCGCACACCCTTGGCTCCTCTCTGCTGCCTTTCTGGTTCCATTACATCTTTCCTGAGATTGAATGACCGAGATTGTAGATAGCAGCCGGGATGAAGGTACGCCAGGTACCTATACAGCGGTATCATCTCATTTATGTCTTTTCCTACCAGCTCGTTCTCCCTATACAGGTGACAGCGATTTTGGCTTGCCAGCCAGATCAAATTTCAGTCACAGAAATTGCCTTGAATCTTTCCCCCTGAAAAAGCAACAGCTAGATCCTTTGCTTATATCTCAGATCTTCATTCCTGCTGTAAAACCAGCTGCAAAATGCCTCATCACATCCCTCACATCCCAGTTCAATGTATTTACGAATGCCTTCATTCACAAGCTTAACACTACCCAAATTTGAGTTGACACTGCAGTGTCCTTCCCTTTGTATCATTAATTCCTGTCCTGTGGCTTGCTTTTTTTGCATAAAATTCCCGCTCTGGACCTGTTCAATATCCTGGTACAGCCTGTGCCACAAACCTGTGTAGTTTGGAAAAGGGTGAAGCTGCGGTGCTTACGTGGCAGAGAGGGCAGAAGCCCTTGTCAGCAAGAGGACAGGCCAAATACCTGTGTTTCTTCCTGAAATCCACTATCTGTGGATGCATGGAGCAGGGCTGAGGGTGGGGAGGTGTGTCCCACAGCCACGTGCTGTGCTCCCATGCCCCATAACCCACCAGGCACCCCACCGCCAGCAGCATCTTTCTGCCTGCCTGCCCCTGTCCTCCTGCCACTGCACCTCTAGCCACAGCAGAGGTCACAAGTTGAAGCCTGTGACCGTCCAGTGGAGACTGGGCTCCTCCAGCCGAGGAACAATAAATGACAAGACCCCCAGCCCGTCTGTCCAGACACGTCAGCCTGAGATCTGTACCAAATGTCATGAGCTTTAACATATGTCAGCATCTCTCCTTCCTAATAGCTCTCCCTCGTGTTTCTGCTCTTCCAGCACTGAAATTGTGATTCAGTGATGCATTAACCTTTGTGTCTGATTCCTGATCTGCTGTTAAAATCTATGTTAATTCCTTAAAATCCCACTTTTTTTTTTTTTTTTTTTCAAACTCTGAGCAGTTCTGGGATGCCTGTACCTACAGACCCTGTAGGTAGCTAAGGTGGTCTGCTCTCCGACAGCTCAGGCTGCATGAATGGTCTAATTAACACCTCATCAAACTCAACCGTGAGCTGGGTCTGGACAAATTCCCCCTTGCACCTGCGCACTCAGAGGACATGGTGCCTACCCTCCCGTGCAGCAGGGCCACAGCAGTGCTCTGGCACTGCAGAGCCTGTCCCCGTGGCAGCAATTTGGGGCTGGTCTGGAGGATGGGGCAGCCCGTGGTGGCACTGGCACTATAGTTGGCACTGTGGCCACACTAAGCCATTGCCCTGGACAGGGTGGTGCAGGAGCTCTGCAGCAAGAGGGAAATGTAATTTTATGTGGTGCTTGGCAGTGAGACTTTTCTCTGGGTGCTTCAGCACTTCAGGTAGCTCTGGAGGCTTTCCCTGGAGAACATCTTCTGTGTTCTCCTGCTGGCAGCCATTCCCTGGCTCTCTCTGAGCTCTCCCTTCCCAGTTCAGCTCGTTTCCACCCCACCAGAATTCACTCCTGCACTTTGTGTAACAGGGCACTGCTTGCCTAGCAAGCCAGCTGCCCATCCTGTCTTCTGCACGGGGGTGTCTCATCTCCAGCCTTAGTGCTCACATCACAATCTTCGATTTGGCTTCTCTCTTCCTAGCTGGTTCACTTCTGCTGTTGACCACATTTTAAAAATAAAATACCTAAATTCCTAAATTCCTCCTCCTCTCTCCTGCCTGCTGGCTTTTTGGGCTCCCCCAGGATCTCCAGGGGCACTCCTTGGCTGTGCCAGCTCCAGGTACAGGCTAAGGCACATCCCAGCTCTGTGCTGCTCCTGCAGCAGGCAGGCAGCTCTCGGTAGCACAAACCCAGAGTACTGAAGAGACCTCGGGGAGCTGCTAGGAGCAAAGCTCAGGCTCTCAAGCAGCTTAGGCACTGGGTTTTATTTGACTGTCTTATTGTAACTCTGGTTCTGAATACTGCAAATGAGTGTTTAACCCTGTGTCATCATTTAATTTGCCATTTAATTAAGGCCGTGGAGGCACATGCTGCTTGCCACAGGGACACGAGGATGTCCCACAGGGGAGAGAAGCACTTTGAGCAATGGGAACCAGTGTCACCCTGGCAGGCAGGGATGGCAGTGGGGCAGTTGCATGCAGCTCAGAGGACGGGTGTGCTCCTTACAGCTCTTTTAGACTAGCGTGGGGGTCTGGAGAGCCCCCTCCACCCGGCTCACACCCTACCTCTCATTCACCTCCTTCCCTTCCATCCGAGGCTGGGTTGCTGCCATCCTTCCCACCCCATGGCACACCACAGCCCCGCTCCTGGGTCCCTTCCCCTTCTCGGAGAGCTGCTTGGCTCTCATCCCCGTTGTTTCCCTTCCTCAGCCGGCTCCTCCTGGTGCTAATAGGCTTTCTGCTGCTCGAGGCTGCTCCAGCTCTTCATAGCGCCCTGAGCTAACCCTCGGGGCTGCAGCCAGCGGTGTGCCCGTGTGGCATCAGCGTGTCCAGGGCCGTGGTGCCGGAGCTGCTGTCAGCACGAGGGATGCTGGTGTCGCAGCTGGGCCAACCAGCGTCAGGGGCTCCTCGTGCTGCTGCAGCAGAGCTGAGAATCTGGCCCTCGCTCCCTGCCTGCCTCGCCGGGGACCACATCAGTGTGCTGCTTATTGTTTCTGCCAGATCATTCATGCAGATGTTAATGAATGCGAGACCCAGCTTTGCTCCCAGCAGAGCCCCTTCCACACCTCCCCCTGCCCAGCCCTCTGCGCTGGAGTTTCTGTTTATAGTCCTGCAGGGAATTTCCCCTCTGCTGGATGGTCTTCGAGCCCCCACGGCCCAAATTCCTGCTGCCAGCAGGCTCCCACACCTCCCTGGTTCCTGTAGCTGTCCAATGTCACCTCCAGGTGTCTGAGTCCCTCTGTCACCATTCCTTCTCCTCACTCTTCTCTCCAGCCTCCTGACACCCGAGACCTGCCAGTTGTCCTACCCATTGCTTTAAGCAGACAGCACACCCACCTCCCAGCATCTCTGTCAGATCCTGAGTGCCGTTTTTACCTAAAGGGGTGAAAAATAAACCAAGAATCTAAAGCCGGAAGGTCAGAATCACCAATGGGAATCACAGGGGTTTGATTCTGGGGCGTGCTGGCTGGAGCAGCACCACAGCACTGAGTGGTGCCCAGGTACAACACGATAGGCAAGCCTTTCCTCGAGGGACAGCGGGAGGGGAGAAAAGGGCATGTCCCAGACAGGTCATGAACTCTGCTGGTGAAAGGGATTTGAATCTCTGTGCCACAGTTGGGAAAACAGTTTATATAGCCCGGTCAGAATCAATGTGAGTAATGATGAGAAATAACGCTGTGACAGTGGCTCCGTGCCACGCATTGTCCCCTGCTCTGTGGGGCTTGTCTGGGCTAGGAAGGAGCAGAGGGCTTGGGCATCAGAGAAGGGTGCCACAGGCTCCCCCTCTACACAGATGGGGAAAGCACAGGGAGAAGAAGCTGCCAAATGGGAAGAGCGAAGTGTCCAGGAATCAACATATGCACTGGCACCTCGTTCTGTCTGTAATTCCCCCCAAATCCCACCAGGGACCTTTGTGGAAGCAGACACCCACATCCCCAAGCCCATGGTGCAGAGCTGGCTGAGCTGTCCTGGCAGCTGCTGGGAAGCCGAAGAGCATGTCCGCCTGGCAAGGGGCACCAGGAGGGCTTTCTGGTCCCTTCTGGATCAAAGCACCGTCACTTACCCTTCCAGGAGAGCGATGACATTCTTTCTGGGTCTCCCGATGTTCGGCCCGTAGAGGTTTGCTCTGGAATAGGTGCGGATGAGCTGCAGCAGGCTTCTCAGCTGGATGTAGTCCTTCCCCAGCTGGCTGCCGTTCACCGAGCGGCCGATCAGGGTCCGGTAGTTGTTGGGCTCTGGGCAAACGAGAACAGACAGGCATGGCTTGCCAGCTCTGCTCTCCCGTCCCCAGTGCTGGAGAGCGCTCATGTGCTGTCACACAGGAGCAGCCAGGAGGGGCTGGGATGCTGTGGGGCTTCTCCTCCTGCGACCCTTAGGCTGTGGGCTGGGCGAGGGACCTGCAAGTTGGTGTCATTCCCCTGTCCCCATGGGGTGCCTGCACCCCTGGCACAGCAGCTGCCCTACAAATCCATGCAGCTGCTGCTTTGCCCCCCCCAGGACCAGCAGTCCCCAACCTCTGGGGCAGCAGGAACAATTCTTTCATTCATACCAACTGACCCAAACTTCCAGCTGAGGTACTAACACAAACCAGGTCTGTCCCAGCACTGCACTGCCTTATAGCAGGGACCTCCAAATCCCTCTGAACCAACTGGCCAAGCGTCCCGGGACCTTCCAACACCCCTTCCAAAGGGAGCAGGGCTCTGCTGCGGGGTGCTGCACCCCGGGGCTCCCCGTTCCCACACCCACCGTTGCCCAGCTCCCAGGAGATGTTGTATTTCTTGCTGGCGCTGTACTTCAGCAGGCTGAGGGCGTTGGAGCTGTTCCAGGAGTTGTTGGGGTTTCGGCGCAGGGCATTCAGCGCAAAGATCAGGTGGAGGCCAGAGCAGTCAGCAAAGTTATAGAGTTTGTCTAGAGACCTGGCTGGGAAGAAACAAAACACAGCTTGTAGTTCAAAGGAAAGCAAGATCCGGGGAGGTTCAAACGATCCTCCTGTCCGTCAGGCCTCGGCTTCTGTGTGGCTGAGCCAGGGTCAGATGCCATCCCCGTGAAGTCTGTAACCACAGACATGCACCTGACCTTTGAGACCGGGGTAGGATTCCCAGCATGGGCTGAACGACACTTGGATGCCCTCCACCACCGTGTCGGAGCTAGGGGCTGTGTTACCAGAGTCAAGGGACTTTGTAACGTCCCTTTTCATCTGCTCCTGGCAAGGGAGGTTCAGCTTCTCCTCTGCTTATCCTGCCCGGCAGCCCTTTTGGAGCAGACCTCTGCAGAGCCTGGGGAGGACGGGAGGAGACCTGCAGGAGGAACCACCAGCGTGGCAGCCCTCTACAGCTCCTACAATCCATGACAGCTGGGCACGGTGACAGCCGTGAGCCTTCTGCACCAGGCAGGACGAGCACACGCAGCCCTATGTCTGCCTTCAGCCCGACACCTCTACTGGCCACCGAGAGCCTCAGCAAACGTGGGACAGTCCCCGGGGTCTGAGATGAATGAGCTGATTTTTGCTTTAGGGGGTCAGGGAAATCAGTTAGCCGAGTGGTTAGTGTTTAATGGATCACAGCAAAGGCATGGGAAGAAGAAAGGAAAAATGTGGAAAATAAATAATCCTCCTACAGCCTTTTTTTCCCTAAACGCTACTGGTTGTTTGAGCGAAAAGTAGCTGAGTTAGATTAACCTAATGTATTTATCCCGCTGGCTTAGGCATATTAGCTGGTTTTCTGGATGTTTAGTGGATTAGAGACAGATACAGTTACTTAATACTCATTTACTTCAGACCTCCAGGCAAAAAGCTGTGCTTGAAATGGAATTGCTATGGAGAGGATAAGACAGACACCTCGATGGCAACACAAAGACAGCCAAAAGGTGTCACCTGCAGCTCCCCTGATAAAAAAGAAATCTTTTCACCGTGCAGAACAGCCCTAGTTCTTAAATGCTACAGGAGGAATTTTGTTCATCATTAGGAGTCTCTGCAGAGGACTGGGAATTGATTTTCCATGCATCCACCAGAGGAAACAAGCCGGCTGTTCAACCCAGCCCAGGCCCTGCCACTGTGAAATGATATTTTCCCCATGACACTTGTTTCATTTCTGTGCGCCTGCACACAGAGATGCCACGTGTGTTTCATGCTCTGCCACGACTTCCCAGGCTGGAAACCTCCACGGAGAAGAGCAGAGAGCTGGGGAAACACACAGCTCTCTTGTGACTGCTCTCCTAGCATGCACCAACCTGCAGAGCACAGTAAGGCCACGGAGAGCTGGAAACACTGTCAGACATCTCCAAGTCCTATCTGAACCATCAGGCAGGTCTCAAGCCCACTTATCTCCTTTACCCTGGATGGCTGCTGTAGGATGGAGGAGATCGGGAAGCACCAGCTCCTCCGGAGGCTTCGGCAGAGCCTTGATGCCCTGCTGGCACAGGGTGCCAACCATTAGGTTGCCCAAAGGCCCTTCAGTCCCACCTCAGCTGGCCACCCCACTCTACATCTCCATCACTTTCAGCTGCAGTTAGGTGGGAAGAGCTCTGTCATGGGTGGCTAAAGCACAACAAGAAGCATATTTAGTAGACTTTGAGTGATGTCCAGCCCTCCGTAAGTACAAACAGGGCCAAAAGAAATGGCTATAAATATTTTACTGCCATGACTAGGGATGGCCACGTTACTTCTGAGTAATGAGAACACGAAGAATCACAGTATTATTAACAGCTGGCTAAAGCTCACTTTGAATTCTGGATAATTGCACCATTTTTTCTTCATCAAACACAGAAAATCTTCCAGGAATTTAACCTTTCCCCAGCTAACAGATCATTAGGCAAGGCTTTCACAAAGCTTTTCAATAGAGAAAGCCATTGTTGTACCAGAATGAATCTTAATAGAGCAGAACTGGATTTATACGATGCTCTTGCTGCCCCTTCTCCCCCTCCGCCTGGTGCACGTGCACACACTCAGAGGGAATAAGGTAAAAAAAAAATAAAAAAGTAAAGAAACCTGTACACAGCAGGATAAGAAAAGCACTAAAACATTCAATTCTAAGCGTGTAGACCTGAAAACCAAGGCAGTGGTCCCAGTTAGCCGTCGTGATGCTATGCTGAGCAGCATGCAGCAGGAACAAGCAGGCAGAAGCTTTGCACCTCATGGCATGAGCACAAAGGGAATTCAAAAGCTATTCGGGCCTTGCTGACCCTTTACATCCTTGGTTGCAGAGGCCTGGACACATCTAGAAAGTGAATTCCATCCTACAAGGCATGGGGCTGGCTGGCAATGAGTGAAGATCTGCTCCCAGTGCTGCCCTCAGCTGAAGCTTTGCACAGGAACTGGAGATTTTGGCTCTTTGCCTGGACCTCTCGCCCTGCTCAGAGGGGGACAAAGCAGGAGGTGGTGTCTGTGAGGCCACAAATGGTGGTGGGGCTCATGGGGCAAGTACGTTCTATGAGATCGTTTCCCTTTTTCCTCCTTTTTACACTGGGCTAAATTTTAATGTTCTCTGATGGATGGATGGCACTTAACTCTGCGGCATGCCAGCACAAAATCTGAGGCGTATTAAAACATCTCTGGCAGTTTAAAATAATTGGAAAGCGTTTCCAGTCGCAGTTACTGGATTAAACATTATACTGGAGACTTGATAGAGAACATAGCCTTGACTGCCATTTGGTAAGAGGGACAGTTCAGTAATCTCTGGGTTTGAAAGTCTTCCACATTTTTTAGTCTACTTCAGGAATTCTGCTTTGGCAGGGCCCAGCAGAAGTGGAAATTTGTGTGTGCACTGAAGGGGAGGCTGAGACCTGGTGGAGGGGTGGGGGGCACAGCACAGCACAGCATGGCATGGCATGGCATGACACGCTGGGGGCTTTCATAACCCTGGGAAGCCAACCAGAGGATGGGGGAGAAGAGCCTGTTCTTGCTCCATCCCACTGCTCACCACGTCTGCCCCATCCCTCCTTCCCCACCACCTCCCACAGGCACAGCGTGTGCCAGCGCCCCGCGCTCCCTGCGTCCTCAGGTTAGCTGAGAAAGCACAGAGGGAGTGCTGAGACCGAGCAAATGCGCAACAGATGAGACCTTCTGTTTATAAAGCAAAGAAATGCAGTTCTAGGAATAACGATTTCAACTAATCACGGGTAGTGCTCAGCTCCGCATTACCCATAAATTCTGGAAAACGCCTGGAGCATCCCTGCAACAGGCTCCTCATGCCAGCACCAAAGGCAGCAGCATCTCCTGCCCCTCCAGCACCCCGCAGGAGATAGCGGAGTGAAGGGGTTGGGAAAGACCTGGCAAAGAGCAAACAGAAGCCCACGGAGAGCTTTGCAGGGAGGGGGGCATGAAGGGCAGGACAGAGTGTTCAGACAGGAGATGAGTAAGCTGGGGAGAACGATGAATGGAAAAAGAAAGGTATTCCCACTGACAGAGGAACAAGTGGGCACATGGAAAATTTATTTACAAATAAATTGCCACCATAGCCAGCTGAATCCCATTTGCACTGGCTCTCTCAGGCTTAAAGTCCTCAGAAAACCATGTGTGTGGCAAGGACTTGATGTTTTCTTAGTGAATAAATATGAATCAGAAGATATGTAACAGGCAATCAGAATAACACCAGCCCCATGGGAGAGGTCTGCAAAACGGGCTTGAAATCTTCCCATGGCTCCCATCCCCGGGCATGGCAAGGTTTCGGACAGGGAAGTCAGACCTCCCCCCCGTTCACAATGTGCACAGTTAGAGCACCACAGAGCAGCCTTCATCACCACCACTAGATCAGAGGAAAAGCCTCATTCCCTCTGTCCGTACACACCATAACATCCAGCTTGATCCACACAATCACAGGAAGGTTTTTCTATTCAAGCTGTATACTCAACTATCCTTTCAAAGTTGATGCTTAAAGCGAATTTTAAAGCTTTCGAGGCTACCAAGAAACCCACACAGTTGCTGGAAATTGCATTCTAATGATGACCATCCCAGCTGGGAAGCTGTTTGGTTTTAATTCAGTCTTCTGAAGTGTTTTGCTATGCAGTAAAACCACACGGTGTAAAGATGCTCAAGAATTCCCAGGCAAAATTGCTGGCAGGAGGGAAAAGTTTGCTCGCCTCAGACAGACGGACATTTCACCTGAAATGCTCCCTCTACCTTGCGAAGCTCCTGGTGTCCCCCAGAGAGGACGGAGGTGTGCAGAACCACCCCTTGCTCTCATCTCACCACCCAGGCTTCTTCTTTGCCTTGCACTGCAGGCGTCCTGCACCCAGGGCAGTGGGGAGCGCTTCCCAAGGCAAGGTGCAGTGCTGAAGGTCTGCTCTGAGCCACCAGAAGTGTTTTGGCAGAGCCTCACGGTGCTACAGAAAGGGGATCTGCTTTAACCCCATCTGAGGAATACCTGGAAGTTGAAGGGACCGGCTTTAATGCTGCCCGCCAGTAAAGCAATGCTGCGCGCTGTGTGTTAATGAGAAGCTGGATTTCGCATCCAGCTGGATGACAGATGGGGGATCTGGGGCTATTCCCCCCGGAGTATCGAGGGGGCTTTGTTCCAAGGGAATTGTTGTCATCATCCCTGGTCTTTAAGCAGCTGAACATTGACCCTCGATATTCATTCAAGTCTTTAACTAGATATTTTATTTCGTTGCCAATCCAGAGGTGATTATGCTGACCACGTGAGCTAGGTTTAGTCCATAACAGCACCGTACAGAAATAGCAGTCTGGGGGCTTGGTGTCAATCTCTCGCCAATAAGGAGCTTGGCTGGCAGCCATGGATTGTGGGCTGAGTTCCCAGCTGGCATATAACTTGGAAGACAACCACGAGGTCTGGGTTCAATATCCAATTGCTAAGGAGTCTGGCTGACAGCCTCATTTTGTGGAATGAATCCCAAATTAATATAATGCTTTTGATACCAGACAAGGGGCATGGCCTGCTTCCAAATGCTGTAAGGGCTCAGATAAAAGCCGTAGGCATCGGGTTCAGTGTGTAAATGGTATCGAGGTCGGATAACAGTCAGGATTGGGCTTAATCCTTGGATGGTGAGAAAAAGGAATGAACCCTCAGCTCTGCCTTCATGCAAAAAGGAGCTGAAATGAGCAGAATAGCTCTGTTTTCCATCCTCACACGGTAAAGAGCTCACAGGACAGTAATGGTTTCTAGGAACAAGTGTACACTGACATGGAGCTTCAGAAGAGATGTGGGATCTGGGTTCAATCTCAAAGTGCTGTAAAGCTCAGATAATGGCCAGAGGGGCAATTTCCAAACCCTCTGTTCCAGCCTGGTGCCTGGGCAGGAACCAAGATCACATTACAGCTAGGAAAGCTGTTTTCCTGTGCTGCATAACTTGGAGATTTAAGACATTTTCCCTTTTTGATCAGGATGAAATCCAGCATCTTCAGAATATTCAGAGAGAATTAGAGGTGGGCAGCAAGAAGGCTACAGGTTTGAACAGAGCAGAAGACCAGAGCAAGAGAAAATGAGGCTGTGGTCACCACCTGTTCACATGCACTACCTCAAATCATTGAGCTTAGCCATGGAAACTGCTCCAGAGAAGACAAGGGCACAGATCTTCAGCATCCCCTGCAGTGCCAGCACTGGGCCCCCCGGGGTCACTGCAGGAGGCAGCTCATCCCACCAAGAGGCAGCACCAACCTGCCTTGCACTTATTTCTGACGCTGCTTGCACAAGGGACTGGTGTGAAACACTGTGTGCAATGAGAATTCACTCTCAAGCCTCACTTGTGGAGTTGCTCCCTTATGTAGTTAGGATATTTTGCTAGAGGTCTTTCAACTCCATATAAAGGAAAACTAATAAAATTGATGTGAAATATACAAGCACCACTTTGAGTGGGCATTTAAAGCTGGTCTATTATGCAGGAAGCTTTTCCTTAACAAGGTTTTTACCCAAAGCAATATTGTTCCTGTTAAAAATGTCAAATTTGATGCTGCAGTGCAACCTTCTCTCCCTCAAAGAAATCCCTGAAAATCTAACTCTGGTCCCTGGGACTCAGCTTGAGCTCCGAAGTCCAAATGGGGTGGACGACAGAGGGCTGATCCCTGCAAGCACTGCTATAGCAAGCTGGGGTCTGTAAGTCTGACTTCCAGCTAGCCAATATCTTCAGCATCAACCACAGATTTGGGGTAAAGCACCCCAAAACACCCCATAAGAACAGCAAACACCCATTCCTAATGACCAAGGGAGCAGCAAAGTGCTACCACTGCCTGTGTGGGTGGTGTTTTTCTCTTAATCTCCATGAAGCTGCCCCGCAGGTGCTGGGGAGCTGTCACAGCCCGTGGGACAAATCTGCCTTCCCCTGGCTTCACCTATGGGTGCAGGGCGAGCGAAGGCGCCGGTGCTGGGAACACAAGTGCAGATATAACCCAGCTCGGCTGCCAGAACGTTTGCTGACAGAATGACTGTTTTATATGGCTATAAGAGCAGCTATAAGCGCAGCTGTCTGAAAAGCAGCAAAATCTATGATGTGTGTTTCTAAATCCAATGACAGCTGGCAGTGCTGCGCTGCAGCTCATTCCTTCTTTTACACAGTTTAGCTAAAACACTTCTCCACGATCACCCCAATTTATCAACAAACAGCAGTTTCTGGAACAATTTAAAAGCATTCCCAAATAGGCAAGAAGTGGTCAGCTCTTCAAGCACTCAGCGATCTGCAAGCTCCCAAATAGGCAGGCAGCTGGGGGTGGACGGGGAGGGCTGACGGGAGGAGCTGCCACCTCATGGGGGGGACAGGGCTGTAGGTGACACGGGGGGCTTAAATGACATGGCCACTGTCCCTGTGTGCCTGTCCCCACGCCCACCTCCTGCTGTGATGCTGGGTGCTGCAGACATCATGGGGACCCATTTCCCTGCACAAAGCTGCTCAGCCATGGTGCACCTACATTACCATCCCGAGGTGCCATCATTGCAAGGCTGAGGTTTTCTTTACACAAGCTTTTTCCTGACAGTGCCTTACGTGCTATCACTGTATCAAGAGGATGGATGTTTTCAGCTCTTTCTTCTAAATAGTGAGCTGCAGCATGTGCTGAGCAACATCCCAGGCACGCTTGATCCCAGGTATCAAGTGCGTTTTTAACGTTCATTTAATCCCATCAAAACGCCTAACCTGGGCAAGCTGTGCATCCAGACCACACATTCCTGTAAACCAGGCTGGCAGCTCCAATATCACGCTCTTGCTTCACTGCCTGATCTGCTGTCATGTGGCAGATGCACAGCTCGCTTCAGAATAGCCTCGTGCAGGGACGCGAGCCAGATCCACCCAGCAGCATCCGCGGAGCCGCCACGGCGCAGTTCCACACTCAGCTCCCTACGTCTCGTCCCGCGGCCGGGGAGAGTGGGACTCAACAGCCACATTAGGAAGCTTTAGCTACCACATCGGGAACAAATTCAAACCGAGGATTTCAGTGTTGCCAAGTCCCGACATGGAAAAATCATGAGTCAAATTCCCCCAAATCATGGGACTGGCCCAAGAACCCTGCTTTGAACAGAATTTTCACTGCCTGCTGTTTTCTAAAATTTTGGGAGCGTTGTAGGACATCCTTAAGCTCTTCTACCACCAGGAGGGCTCAAACCTGGTTTGGTTCCTTTTTTTTCCCTGTAAATTGTGTTGTTTTACAGGTTGTTTGTGTTGGCCTTGCATCCCTGCGGGCTGCCTGGATGGCAGGGGCAGGCAGTGAGCAGAGATGCTCTGCCCTTCGTAAGGGATCTGCGCCTGCCCAGCTCCCCTCACCATCTCCATGTACGCAGAGGGATAAACCAGAATTCAGAAAAATCAGGTTGTTTCACACTTTATGAGCCTGAATCTCCATTTCCTATTGTGCATGGAGCCTGAGGCACGAGGCACCTCTGCAAACAACCAGCCCTGGTCCTGGCCCGTCTCCTGCCTGCCGACCCCCTTCTTGCCATCCCATCCGCCTTCCCCAGCCGCTCCAGCCCAGCGGAGCAGCTGATTTCCCCGGGAGGAAGAGGGAGTGACTGGGGCTCTTCGCGCACTTTGTGAGCTGGGCATCTGGTATTTTTCAAAACTCTAAAACATTTTAACTGAAAACTGTCCTGCAAAAAAAAAAAAAAAGAAAAACTACACAAAAAAACACCACACCACCCCACCAAAAAACAACGCATAAAACCGGAAATGTTTCAATCTGAAATCCTTAATTAAAACCACACTCTTTAGTACATAAAGAAGGAAGTTAAAAAAGAAATGTACTTTTGCACATTACAGACAGCATTATAATAAACACAAAGCACTGCCAAGAAAGAGGCATTTTCAAGGCTAAAGTAGATGCCTCCAGCTGCACTAAAATAATGTCAGAGGGCTTGTCCACATTACGAAGTGTCATTGCATTTGAACACGATAGCGAACAACCAAGCTGGATGGATGGGGAAGACAGCAATTATTGGCGCGGGCCGCCAGCGCTGCGGCGAGGACCATAACCCGCTGGGGTCTGTGAACTCCTCTGCCTTCCCACAGATCCCAGACCCCGGTCTTAATCTGTAAAATATTTGAAGGAACTGGCCCCGGCTCTTCCTGCTCCTCCGCTCCGCGCCGCGGCTGGGCTCGGCAGATACGGCTCAGCTGGAGGGACCCGGCTTGGCAGGAGCTCTCCCCAGCTGATCTTTGGGGAATCTTGTACCAGAGCACACAGGGTGGAGCCTGAACCCGATTTTTGAGGCACAGACAGAAGGCCGGAAAAGACCGGTGTCACGAGCCTGACGCCCTGCTCGAGGCAGCCCAGGGAGCATGCAAGTAGTGCAGAAGTCAAACCCGGTGCTTCAGCAGGACGGAACTGAGCTTTCATAAAAGTATCCATTACAGGCTTAAAAACTGTTCTGGGGAAATCGGCCGATCCCCACAAACATGTTGCAATTATTTCTTAATGTCCATGATCAAAATAAGCACCTGGCTTCTAGTCCAGCCTTACCTGTCTTGATCCTAGTGACTGGATCTTGCTATATGTACCACTGCCGGCTAGGATTTTGTTTCTTTGGGGTAGCTCAACTTTAAGAGCAAGCCACACCTAATTATATTTTCATTAAGCAGTATTTTTTGCAGCTTTTCTGTATCTTCACAGGATGGCAAGTTCTCCAAAATGGCAACCAGTTCGGTGGCTATTTGCTGTCCTACAAGTCCTACAAAGTTACGCCAATAAACCTCCACTGCGCTTGACATCTAGGATCACCTGAAACAATATTGATGTGCTTAGGGAGGACAGAGAGAGGATGCTGCAAAAAGTAGTGTCTGTGTGAGGAGGGAGAGGGCACTGAGGTAATGCCCTCCAACCTGGCAGGACTGGAAACTAGGTCTGAGGGGAGCCACTCACAAAAGCTGCTGGGTGCCCTAAAACCAAGGCTTAGAGTACAGGTTGGGGGAAAGGGAAATTGCAGTCGGATCAGAGAGAAACTCAGAGTGAGAATACCAGGACAGCCTTTTGATCACATTTTATGTCTATACATAAAAAACAGGAGAATGGAGAATAAACAGGAAGGCTTCAAAGCCCTCATATACAACTACAACATTTAGCCTCACCCATACTACATGGAAACACATTGAAAGGCAATATAGGTATAAGAAGATATAACTTGCAGGGGAAACAGAAGAACAGAACAGGAGGTTGTTGGGTGTTTTTTTTTGGTTGTTTTTGTTTGTTCTGTTTTTTATTTGTTTGTTTGTTTCGTGTGTGTACGAAGAATACGCTGGGCTTCGAGCAGAGGTGAGAAGCAGACTCTTTGCATGTCCCCAGGAACAGAGAGGCAGACAGAAAGTTGATTAATAGTCCAAAATTGGAAGAAAATTTGAGTGAAAGTGCCTACAAAACCACAAAGCTCTGCAATTTAAGACGGTGAAGGAACAAGAAGAATGGATTAAAGATAATGTATTAAAAAGAAAAAGGCACAAAAACAAAACCAACAAATTTGAACAAATTCAGGGCACAGGTCAAGAGGATCTCTGGGGAAGGGAGTTTAAGACAGCATTTCCCAACCAGTGAGACATGGAGAGGCAACAGCTGTGCTCCGGGTCCAGGGGAGAAAGCAGCACAAAGAGCAGCAAAAAATACCCTGGAAATACAAATAAGAGGAAGAAACAGGAAAATATCAACCCATAACTCAATGCAAAATAGTAAACAATGTATGGACATATAGAAAGCTCTTTGCTTTCCTTTGCTTTTCATAGAAAAAAATTACTGTGATATGGTAGTTAATCAAGTTAATTTTAATTGTGAAACAGAAGCAGATCTGAAGAGGGAAGGAACAGATGAAATACGAGTTAGGATACCTAAACCACAAAGTGCTCAGTTATCACTATAAAGTCTGTGTGAGATTGTTTTGCCAAACACAGAAGTTTCATATTTATCCAATACATACTTTTTCTGCATTTCCACTGAGAATTTTGCCATTATCAGCATTCCCTCTTGCAATAAATGCTGCCCTCTCAGCCCTTTACTGAAATGGCTTTACTCCTGATACGCTTGGAGTTTACTGATTGCTTTACTCCTCTGGACACAGATGCATTCCCTGATACCCTCTGCTTCCTCTCACAGGTTGCCAGCATTTCAGGGGGAATGCATCTCTTCCAGCTTTACTGCAATAGATGTTGTCAGCTGAGCTGCTTCTCTTCACCCTTTTAAGGTGAGCAGGGAAGAACAGGCATGACTCCTGCTGAAGCAAGCACCCAAAGTGTCTTGGGTGAACTCTGTAGGGGTCTGTGTCCCTCCATCTCCCTGGAGGGCAAGCCAAAGCCAGCCAGCCCTGAAGATCGATGCTACAAAGACTTGGACTTGGATGGGCTGAATGCTACATTTCACAACAGCCACTGCTGCCAGCACCACTCCTCTGCATTAGTTAGCACATCCCCGCTCTCTGGAGATGGAGAGGGGTGCTTGCGCAGCCTGCCAGGACGGTAGCTCCAGACACCATCCATTAATTGTACAAGCATTGTGGCTAGAGGTGGCTGTCAAAAACGCAGGGAGTCACGCAGGAAGAACAGGCAGACGGGAGCACAGCTCACCCATGAAACCCGGGGCTCAGCTGAACACACAGCAAAAGGCTCTGCCATGAGTTACTGCAATCAATGAATGGATTTAGATGTCAGAACTTATGTTAGCTCTTTTCCAGAGAGACCCTCTGCATGTTTCCTACCACGTCTGTGTACCCAACTGCCGAGTGACCTACAGCACTGCCCTCCCTCCTCCTCCTCCTCTCTTACTACTGCAACACAAATCCTCCAACTGAAAATACATCATATTCTGGAGCTAGAGTCATATTAAAATTGAGTATATGAGGTGCTGGATTAAGCTAATGGTATCATTGGCTTGCCTTCTGGGAGAGGGATCTGAGATTTTTGCAATGTACTTGTCAGATTTTTAAACTTTCTCAACTAAACAAATAACCACCGCTAAGCCTCTGAAAGGGATTCTGCCCCCAGCCAGATGAGAAGGCATTTAGAGACAATTCTTGGGGATAAAGGTTGATCTAAAGAAGCAAAATTTCTCAGGGTTTAAGTGCAACTATGTCACTGGTTAAGTAAACCGTTATCTTTCTGAATATTGCATAATCTCTGCTGAAAAAATAAATACATGGAAAATAATAAAATCAACTTATTAAAATATATTCCCTAAAACTGCATGGCGATCTCTAATTGAGTAACTCCACCTGAGAACCACATCCTCTCCAATCACATATGGGATATGCCCACTGGCTCTCACCTTGGTTAAATGGGAACCATGTGGATAGCATTAGGAGAGGGAAGTGCAAGAAAAGGTGAGCCCAGCGAAAGGCAGATGAACGCACCATGGCATGCCGAGGAAGATTAAAGGGAGACAAAAAAAGGAAGGCTGAAAACTTTTGACAGCAGAGAACGGGGAAGTTTCCGTATCTGAGAAATGCTACAATCTTGCTCTGAGTGGAAAGGAAGGTGTTGGAAATTGGAAGAAAAGACTAGGGCTTGTCCTGGGAGGAAATGCTTCAAAAGCACTTATTTTTCAGCTTAGCAATGACCTTGCTCCATTTATTGCTGAGGTCTGTGGATGCTGGAAGCCTGATCCTGCAAAATGAGGCTGGCTGTGCATTATTGTACAGCTGATAAACGTTACACTTTTGGAATTGAAACATATATTTATGCTCACAGCACTCAGAAATGACTCAACAGATTCTCACTCAGATTTCAGGTCATCTCCTCAAGCCCTCAGTCTGAAACTTTAGCATAAGGAATTCCCATTTAAACAGAGATCATAGGATAAAACCATAAACACTCAAAACAGTTTTGCAATTACCAACCTGGGTTTCAATGTGCTCTTGTGCTGTTTTGGCACCAACGGGACAAAAAAGGTGAGAGGACAGAGGAAGTGAGGCCAGGCACTGGGAGCACCTCCTGGAAAGAAACTGGAGGGTGCAAGGACGAGGGCAGCAGTGGCCACAAACTTGGTAGCCCCAGCCTCTTCCCAGCAGCAGTGACCCCCAGGCCAAGCACCATCAAGAGCTGGTGGTGGAGCACTGCTGAGCAACAAATCTCTGGCCACAAAGTGGCTGAAGAAGGGATGTGAAATATTTCATTTGCATGTGCACACAAACAGGTAACTACATTTTGAGCCTTTTTGGCCATCTAATCAAGAAGTCTCAAGTTCAGCACTTGTGTTAGAAGAGAATGTGGCAGCTTGATGAGCATCAAACTGATGCTTCAGGCCCTGGTTAATGATGATGTTTTTCTGGTGAGCTTCGCTGGCACTCCAGCATACACAAGTCCTGGCACAAAAAATGCAACACAAGCCTGTAACTATCAGAGGGGCCTGGAAAGCCTCATTAGCTTGCTGATGGCCCCTCACCCTCATGCAATCTAATCACCAAAAGGTCTGAGCAGAAGGGAAACCCAGTCTCTGCTGTGCCCTGGAGGAGTTTTGGCAGTGCTATTGATAGCCATGCTGCAGGAGGGCATTGCCTGGGGCACTGCACTGAGAGCTGGTTTCTAATCGGTGCATTTCCTGCATACCCCGTTCCTTGGCACAAGAGATGCTGCAAGTCCTATCACTGATGATTTCCCACTTCTTGAAGGATGGAGATCTGCAAAATTTCCTTAGCCTCTAATGGCTCCTTCCCAAGGACAGACTCGCTAGGAGGTGCAAGCTATTGGCAGCTCGAGGGCCCAGAGGAGCTGTTGACCGTGTTTAGGCCACAATCCAGAGGACTTGATTTCATCCAGCATAAGTGGAGCTGTTTTATTTATTCTAGTGGTCTGATGGCAAAGGAGGAGTGCTCCCTGGCTGCCCACGACAGCCACAGGCCTGTTCCAGACATGAGGCCCAACACATGGCCCTGCCCCAGCAACGCTGCGCATGTGGGCCGGGTGCCCGTCCTCACGTGCCACCTGGAAGTGAGGTTTTGGCAGGCCCATGCTGCCTCTCCAATCCATTTTTCTGCCTTGAGAAACATTTATTCTTCTCTTAGACCTTGTTGCCTGGCCCCATCAGATAAGCTCCTGTGGTTGCTCAACCTTAGCAGCTCCATGTCATGCCAGTGGGCCATTCGAGGCCTTTCCTGTCCCCAGCAATGGCCAAGAGCAGATGCATGAGAAGAGCGTGAGAGGTGCAACCATGCACCTTGTTCCAGCAGTCTTTGAATCCCTTTAGACTTTAGCCATCTTGCAGCCTAGTTGCTGGCGGTGTGAAAACCGCTTCTTCACAGGGTGCCCTCCATGGCCTTCACCAGGACAGAGACCAGGAGGCACTTTCCTTCCACATCTCTACCACAGGCAGAGGGTCCAGTGTGCCTCCTCTGTTAGGGAAAGTAAGGGTTTGAGAAGCAACAAGTGGGCAGAGAAAATGGAAGAGCATGAGAGGCACCCATCACAGAGATGTAATCTGGTGGCAGCTCTGCCACCGAGGTGCAGGGCAGAGCACTGCCGCAGGGAAGCACTCAGCATTGCAGGACATCCGGATCCCTACTTCATGAATAAAAGCAATAGCAACAGCAAGGAAACAACGGCAGCCCTGGCACTTCATATGCAACACGAGCATGATGAAACTCAGCTCGCTCAGCTCGGAGTAACCTGCTGTCCCATCTAAAAGTCTGAGAGCAAGATGTCCTAGTTCACACAAAACAGCAAGTGTGCTGAGCCCTCAGAACAAACCCACGCCAAATTATAAATAAAGATCCAAGAAGACTTGACACAAATACTGAAGCAATGACTAGAGAAATGACTTATGAAGTGCACACTGAATGCCTGCAGGGCTGACCAAATGGAGGAGAAGCTTTTAAGAACTGCAGGAGCTTTCCAGAGGAACAGAATCTAAGGAGTGCCAATTTGTGTCAAAGATTTTCCATCTGCACATAAATAAATAAATAAGGAAGATGGAAGCAAACGAGGAGAAGCCTGTATTGTCCATCACAGAGCCCTATGTGGGTGTAGCTCCTCCAGTGCAGAGCCTGTGCTGGACTCCAGCGAGACTGAAGCATTGCAGATGGCCTGCGGTAGACATCTGTATGGAGCTGAGTTATATGTTATAGGTCTAATTCTGCCTCCAAAATTAATACCATGTTCTCTACGTGTCTGCACTACTCTGTGGACCCACATAGTATTCACCTGCTGGAGAGGGAGCAACAGCATCCCTCTGAGGGATGGGAGACCAGCGAGAACAAAGGGGCAAGAAAAGAAGACGCAAGACAATAAGTAGAGGGGACAAAGAAAACATCAATCAGCCAAGCCGTGGTGTCTTGGGTCCCATGAACTCCCACAGCTGTTAATCACAGCTCCTCAGCAGAGGGACACTAGCCTTAACATCCACGGGGTGGTCAGCATGCCCACAAGGGAATGGAGAGAGGGATGGCAGGCAAAGAGGGGCAAAGGCACGCTGGAGAGCGCGGGAGGGAAAAACGTTTTGGGGTTTATTTTTCACACAGGATTCACAACATTCCTCAGAAAATTTAATTTTGTCGTCCTGTTCTTGTTTGCTAACCAGAACCAATTTAATTTTAAAACAACACGCAGAGCCAACGGGGGGAAAACATTTTGCAATGGCTCTTCGCTCCCACTTGGAACAGCCAGAGCAACTTAACTCGTTCGGCTCCCGCAGCCACCACGCCGGTCGGCCCGTGGGCCTGCCGGCACAGGAGGGAATTGGGGACTCTCCGGCGCCGGCAAACGATATGAGGCGAATGGCTTTTTTAGAGCAACTTGACAAATCCCACCCCGCGCATCTGCAGAGCCTTGAGGCCGCGGCAGAGGAGAGCAATCTGTCGTATGCAGCCTCTTCCTCTCGCCGCGGGGCTGCCCCAGCTCCCTGGCCGACAGCTCGCTCCGTGGTTTGGGGGGAAAAATGGTTTGTTACCACACTTAACAAAGAGCAGAGAGCTCCTATTCCTCTTCCGCTACCAAGAACACGCACGTTTCTCATATCAGCATGCGAGTCTTCTGTGGTTTTATGCCTTGTTGTGACAGTTTGGTAAACAAGCTGATAAAATCAAGCACTTTTCAAAGGCAAGGTTAACACACTCATGTGCAACCTGGCTTGTCAGAGAACACCAGAAACTCCAAACACATTGCTTCTGCTTACCATCTGCATGAGCTTATTCAGACTAAAATAACAAAGTGTGTTTCCTGATCTCCATCAACATAAATAGAGCCATTAAGCTGCAAGGGTGTTTACATTCTAGAAAATAGTCATTGCATTCATCCTGATTGCTCCCCATCCCGCAGCCGCAGCTCTGCTGCAGCCCCACACCAAGCACGGCTGGTGCCAGCCCCAGCAGCCACCAGTTAGCACTGGGCAGCAGGACCCACCACATCTGTGCCTCAAAGCCAACACGAAACCTTTCACAAATATTACATGTTGCCGTCCAAATTTGGCTTTATGACTAAAAACAAGGAGGCACTTGAAGGATCCAGTTCTTCTTGCTGTAGTATCTGGCAGGCAGAAGTGGGAACACTCACATTTTTAAATGGAGCTCTTCTGGTGGGTAAAACTGTAAATGTTAGAGCAGCCCCGGAGCTTCCCGGCAGCGTGCTTACAATATCCCCGTCCTCAGCGTCACACACACCCTGACACTACAACGCAGGCACGTAGAGGTGGCACAACCCCTGCCCCAGGGGACATGCATCCTGGGAGGGGAGGGGACCGGACCATCTGTGAGCATCACATCTCCGAGCACCGAAGCCAAAAGCTGCGCTCTTTTTTGGCTGAAGCAATGCATCTGCTCGCTGAGAAGGGCTGGGAGTGATGTGCCCCAGCCCACATGGAAGTCCTGCCTTGGTGGCAGGGCACTGGCAGGAATGTGTCCCCATGTCCCCATGTCCCCGCAGCATGCGCAGTGCTGGCTGCTCGCCCCTGCCGCTCGCCTCCTCGCAGCCCCCATAGGTGTTCCTTTAATTGCTGAGACCATTGTTTTCTCTTGGCCTAGCTTCACCTGCAGAATTTTAGAAGAATGAGAATTCCACATTTGGAAATAATAACAAAGGGATAAAACCGGGCAAATAATCTTGCAGGCCAGGTCACACATTCCCGTTTTATTAGACTCAAACCCTCCTGAAAGAATTTCCTTGTATCTGCGTGTACGAGCTAAGCGCAAATATTTTCTAAAGGACATTCTGTTTCACAAAATGGAGGCGCTCCGTTGCTGTAGGAGTTACATCATAAATTATCCATTATAAGTTCAGCAAGCTTTGTCTTTGCGCTGTGTAGCATAACAGCCCTGGACCTGCCCTCTCTTTCCCGCTTGGCAAGCCAACCCCACAGTTTCACGGTCCCATCAACAACGTTCCCCAACGCAAGGCCAGAAAGCTCCGTCTGTCTGTATCGCTGCTCTTCACAGCTTTTGTCTTTGTCTCGGTCCCAGCTGAAAATATCCCTTCCCTCCTTTGCATATGGCTCTTCCCTACCCTCTGCCTCTGCTAGCAATTAACTCTGGAGCATTCGGGAAGCAGAACGAAAGACAAGGTGGAAGGCAAAGTTGTTTTGTTCCCCACCATGCCGACAGGGACAGATCTGCTCAGCCCAGCTTTGTGCCCACAGGCAGCCTTCAGCAAAAAGCCTGCACAACGCAAATATGGGTGAGAAAGAAGCGAGTATGAGAGCATTTGCTTCAGCTGCTGATGTTCTGCCAACCACGTCATACGCAACCGTTTAACAACAAGGCTCGTGAAAAACTGCACATGAATAGCTGCTTTTACCTTGAATTTCAAGGCATTCTAGCTATGCAAGTGCTGTTTTTAAGAGTAGAAAAAATACATTTTTTTTATTTGTACATGAGCAAGGGTGAGATGGGACAGCACACACTGCAGGAGTGCCATCACCCTCAGCACAGCCAAATGTCCAAAGGAAACATCCTGCTGTGCCCAGAGCTGCTCATCCCACACCAGGAACCACCTTGGGTCCAGAGCTCTGCACCCATTGGGAGGGAGGCTTTCATCACAGCCTGTAATTAAGGGAAAATGTTAATGTTACATTTTAACTTGGACCATGAGCTATCCTGGGAGTTCAGAGAATTTAAAAAATGCAAGTTTTTTGATAAAGCTGATCAGTTCGCATACCAACTTTAATTCCAAATAAATCAGAGAGGTTCAACTTTTTTATGCTGAGATAGTACTGTAGAAACAGAAAGCACCTCAGCAAATCTTGGCTATGCTATAGGCAGGCACATGTGAGCATTCAGCACCTTGCATCTTTCCTTCTGCATCTAAACTGGTTAAAAAATTACTCAACGGTTTGCATAATACACCCTAAATATCCTTACAACCCCACAGATTCACTTTGGGGGGGCATTGAGTAAAAAAAGGATGCCTGTGGCCTGACTGTGTATTATAATCACATCCAGCCCTCTTCATTTGAGGTGTATGTATCAAATATCTGTCCAAACAGGAAGGACGCACACACGGGATAGTCAGAACAGCCGAAGCTCACGCACTCGAGAGGGAAAACATTTCTCAGTTGTGCGTGGGTTGGCTCTGAGCATCAGGAAATGCACGGGAGACGATGCCCAGTGGTGGGGCGGTCTCATCCATGGGACGTGCTAGGCACATGGGGATGGGGTTATTGGGAAAGGGACATTTTGAGGACAGGACTGGGCAGGAGGCCACCCCCTGCCCAGGGTCGGGTCCTGCTCTGAAGCCACCCAGCCCAGCTGCGAGAGGTGAAAGTGGCAGCCTCAGTCCATTTTCAAGCGCGTGGCAATGCTTCATTGTCAAAAAGATGGTGCTGGCCAGAAATGTTACTACATTATTCAGCATTAAGAAACATTTTCCACTTAAGAACAGACACAAGTTTCAAGCCAGTGCAAAAGCACCCTTTCAATCAGTAGTAACAATGGCATCATTCAGTTCTGCTGATGCTTCAGCTGAGATCGGTACTTCTGCCTGTATGGTTTTAATAAAAGCAGCCAAATAATCCAGGGATGGACTCTCTAGAAAGCCCTACGGAGGGTTTGTGTACTCCAAACTGGAGCACGGCATTCATGGCAGTTAAGGTGGTACTCATGAGAACGCAGCCCCCCGGGACAGAGATGTTCCCGGCACAAGCTGAGGCAGTGCAGAACTGTATGCAGACAAGCCCCAAGAGAGGGGGAAGAGAATTATGGAGTGTTGAGCTAATTAAGTTCACAGCCTTAATTATTGGAGCACTACAGCTGATAATGCAAAACCAGCCTTGTAAACAAGCTTCTATTTTCAGCCACTCATGCCAACAACTTTCTTCTGAAAGCATCTGCTGCAGCATTCAGACTTGTCCCATCCCAGGGGCACGTTCTGGAGAGTGTAAAAAGGCGTTCTGAAGTGCTGCAGTGTCAGGTAATTAAAGCAAAAGGGATCTTGACAATTCCCACTTTTAAACAAATAATGAAAACATGATGGAACATTTCAAACTCATCTGTGGGGCTGGATCACGCATGGCTTAAGTGCTGGTTGCAAAAAAAAAAAAAAAAAAAAAAAAAAAAGAACATGGGAATTCAGCTTTATATATGACTTCCAAACTCATAACCTTTAGCTTCTCTTCAGAGCATCCTCTCCCGAGCTGGGAGGAACGAGAGGCAGGGTCGCACGCAGCCCCTCCGCCTGCCTCGGGAGAGCACAGATGGAGTCGCAGCCTCACACCTTAAGTGGCCTCATCCTTCCGGCCATGCGAAAACTTCTGAGAGGCTCTGAAGCCGGAGGAACCATCGCCTCACCTTGTCTGACCTCTTGTACATCACACGCTATAGTATTTCACCCACTTATCCATGTGCTGAGCCAAATAACTCAAATTTGGCTGAAGAGTGTTTTCTATAAAAGCATCCAGACTGAATGTAAAGCATTACGAGATGAAGAAGAGAAGCCACCTTTTTTTTGTCCTCTCCCCTCCCCATCTCCCCTTCTTAGGTAGTTTATGCAGACAGTTAAATATTTGTGTCCCATTTCTAATTGGAATTCTTTGGTTTTGGCTTCCAGCCTCTCGTTCTTGCTCTGCCTCTAGCCATTAGATTAACAGACTCTGCAGTAAATTATGAAGGTTTTTTTTTTTTTTTTTTTTTTTTTTTTTCTTCCCCGAGAACACATAAATCAAGTAACTTTTTGGGCTTCCTTTTGATACACCAAGCTGCTGGGGTTTGTGAAGGTGCTCCCTCCACACAGCAAGTCAGTCTCTCTCCATCCCACAGAGCACCCTCTGCCTGCACACATCCAGGTGAAATAGCAAACTGCTCGTCTTTAGTAGATACGTGCCTCAGCTGGTGCATGGGGAGGGAGAAATGAATGAGGACAGCAGACTGGAGACGGCACCAAACTGTCCTGTGGAGTGCTGAGGTTTCCATGTCAGCAACATCTAAAGCCCCATTCCTGTTCACGTGAATGCTTCACACGTCAATGCACAGAAATTAATCCTTGGACAAATCATTGCTTACGAAGGCCAGAAGAGGTCATCACATCATCTAGGTTACCTTGTGCATAGCCAGAGCCAGGTACCTCCCAGAGACACCTTCATCAAACTCAGAACTGTAAAAAAATCTACTTTTTTTTTTAATGTAAAACATGTACACCAGATTTCCTATCCATTTATGATGTTACTGCCCAGTCAATGAAGGGTTGAATGTTTCCTGGTACAGGGTTTAGGCAGTGATGTGAGGGTTTGGGAGCTGGGGCAGCTGGAACAAACAATCTGTTGTGAGCTGTCAACATGGGAACAGAGCCATCAGCTATGTGATGGGATTCCTGGGTGTTAAAATACATTTCACAATTCCCACAGCACATGGTGATTTATAATTTGCCCAATTATCCATGTCTCTTTGTGGTGTAACAGCAGAAATGTTAATGAGGGAATCAGAGCGGACTAAAATGACCAGCTCTCCATCATGGTCATGTGTGCTGTAATGACAAGAAGCACATTACAATATTCCAGTGGCCATTCAAGGGGAGCAGGGCTGGGAAAATGGGGGAAAGAGGTTAGAAAAGGACCAGATCACTTATTGCTGCTGTGAGTAGCAGTCAGAAGAACAGGGGAAACCAAGACACAGCACTTCAGTCCTGGGAGAGCAGCAACAGCTGATGAACCAGCCTCACAACCCCCCAGTGCATTTCACCACTTCTTACCTTTGCCCCACCACTGTAAATCCATGGTGTCGGGCAGGTTAACGAAATAATGTGCCACTTAAGCCCTGCCTGATGATAATCGGACCCAATGACTCTTCACCACTCACCACATCTGTCCCACATCCCTTGGAGAAGTCATGCAGAGGGGCTGCAAGCCCACTGCTGTGTCCTCACTGCACAGAAGTGGGGGTCCCCTCCTGGGCTAGGACATGCTTATGTTACTGGTTCTGTGCATCTTCAGTTTCACTGCACTTTCCAACTTAACTCTGGCCAATCCACCAGTTTATTGCAAGGACTTAGTCATTAAGCAAGTGACAAGAATTGGCAGGTTGTGGGAAAAATCTTTTCTGGAAAAGGTTTTTCTCAGCTGCTTGAAAAAAGCCACGATAGCAGGGAGAGTGGCTAAGATGCAGGGGTCACCAGGATCTCGCTGCCGTCAAACTTTCACAGGCTCTCTTGGACCTCCAAAAGAAGCCACTCAAGAAACAGGGGCAAAATCAGAGTAACAGAGCTGTGTGCCTTCTTCTTGTCAAAGCAGAGGTCAAACACCATGTGATAAATAAAAAATAAAATACAAATAGAGAGCTGCTTTTGTGCGTATCTTTTATACAGAGAGGGTGTAAGGGCTAGGGATGGAGAAGCCCTCGCTGTCCCTGACACAGCCCTTCCTCAGCACTACAGGGAGGTGCCAGGGACACACAGATGTGATTGTAAAATCAGGAGTGGTGGCAGGGACAGGCCAATTTTTTTAATTTCTAGCATGACTTTTAATTAAAAGAAGCAGTGAGATTAATACAGCCAAAGTGGTTAGGGCATCCTCTTCTACATTGCTTCAGTAAACACTTCCTTCAGACACCAGGAGGCACCAGCACCCTGAGAGGGATGGAATTCTTGTGGGTGATGCTCCTGGCTAATTTCTAGGTATGGATGCGTGCACTTTTTCCAGCTGAGCAAGCACCACTTCCCCTTAAGTGTGAGACTTGTATTTGCACACAGCCTCCCCTACCCCTTCATCTTATCGCAGGCTTTCTGGTGTACGAACATCTGTACCAGCTATCAGTTTTTTCCCTCCACATTCCTACCCAAGACTTGCACCTGTCTGTCACCCATCAGGAGTTATTTACAATAAAACCTTCTTTTTCTCCCAGAATATGACAACCTCCCTGTGTGTGCATCATTCCCCAGCAGAACTGCAGCAGCAGCCACGTGCGCAAGCAGCCACTAGCCATTACTGCAACCACCAGCCCGAGGTGTCCCCTTCCCATCATCATTATCCCTAGACATTGTCACACTTGAATTGCAACAGGGAGACAGGCTCCTTTGTATATGATGCTTGGCTTACTTTTGAGCATATAAAATCTCCTGTCTGTGGTTAGTTACACACCAGGGCACCCAAACGCTGAGCAAGCAAGCAGCCTGCACATCTGACATGATGAGAGGCACCATGGCAGCTACATCCCCACAGTGCACATGGTGTATTTGGGTGTTTGTCTGTACTTGCAACAAGCCAAAATGAGGACACACCACAAAACCTGGCATTATTCTCTCTCTCCTCTCTTCCATCACACTGTGCTTCCAGTGAGATAAACCACTGAGGGATAGAAACCACGGGGCCCCAGGCCCAGCCTTAACACTGGCTGTATCTAACTTTTTGTTCATAAACTCCTCCATCAGTGGGAATTGGGCTCCTTCGGTACCCAAGAAGGGAGCTACAAGAGAACATGGTTTCTATGTCAAGAGCTGGCAGTCGAAACAGCACATCCCCAAACGGCACTGAATTAGTGCTGGAGGTGCTTGTCCCTCGAGAAGCCACTCCGAGGAACCCACACTATGCACAGCCCCTGCCAAGGGAGGTCCCAGCCTTGCACACAGGCAGGAGATAGCACCAAAGTTAGGGCATGCCAAAGCACACGGCGCTGCGCTGAGCCTACAGAAAGCCACCAGAGTGGATCTGCCCTGCAAGGTCCCAGTCAAGTGTTTCTGCAAAGCATAAACCCCTTAAACCTCATGTTTCTGGAACTTAAATCTGCCATTTTAAAGTGGCTTAAACGTGATGTGAACGCTAATAAAAACACCATCCACCAGCCCTGCTGCTGCAAAGCAGCTGGGCTTTGAAGTTGGATAATTCACTTAGCAGGAGCTCAGCCTCACAGCGCTCGCGAACAAGGACAGAGGGACTACAGGAGCATCGCTAACAGCGAGAGCTAGCTGGAAGAACTGCCAGGTTGTTTCTATTTACTGCTCAGGGTACTAACAAGTCCAACAAGGAGAAAAGCACATGTACTTCCCTGCTACAAAGGCAATGTGAGCAGCCCAAACACATGAGGTAACTCACACACGAGCCTTTTAAAGCAGCGCTTGTAACCAGTTCTGGGTTCTGGGACAGGGCTGCCCCGAGGGAACAAGTGGCTACGTGACACAGAGCCCCTCTGCGGGATTCACGCTCTCAGGGACTCACTGAGGCTAAAGCTTTTATTGCATTTTTACTTTGTTTCAGGGCTGGATAATTTTATGGCCATTAATAGCACTTAGAGCTAAGTAAGATATGCCTATGAAAAGGTAATCGAATGTCATGCATGAATCCAGAAACCAGCAGCGGTTCGTTCAGAGAGGTCTGAGCGAATGGCGAAATAATTATCTTTGCAAGGAAAGAGGAGATGTACTTATATATTAGCAATTAGCAATACGCACTTGCACATTAGCAGCTCTACGTGGGCAAATTAAGCGAGGTGCTTGGAGCTGTGGGCACGGCTGGCACGAGGTGGGTACATCAGCATCTGCCAGGGCAGGGCACCCTGCCTAGCTGATGGAGGAGGGGATGGATGTGACCCAAGCTAGGCATTGCCATTGTGGAAGTGGGGACTTCCCTATGCTGACAGAGCAGAGGATTAAACTCTGATTAAATCAGAGCAAGATGTGCTGTCCCCTGCACCGCAGTGGGGTCAGTGGGGCGCCGCAGGGAGCGCAGCAGAAACCACAGCAGCCGAGCACCTCCTGCTCGCACGGTATCGGTGTAACTGATGTCCACTACAAGGTTTTTTTCCGGAGAGGTTTCCTGAAAGGTTAATTAGTGTCAGACAGCATCAGAGAAACACGTGGCTGGTCTGTCTGGCTGAACAGAAGTAATGACTGAAGGTTTGTTTGTGAAGTGACCTCCACGTACTGGTGCCGCACTAAATCATCCTGGCCATCAGTTTCCAGCGTGGAGAAAGCAGGCTGCGGCTACGGGAGGGGAGGTTATGTACAGGATGCATTCCTGCACCCAGCTTGGGGACACCAGGCTCTTTTTAATAGCACGTTCTGCTGTACTGCATGGGCCCCTCAAGCGTCCTGTGCTGAGGATGGAAGTGAAAGAAAAGGGACAGCGCTCATCAGAAAAGATATCTGAATAGAGGCTCTTTGATCACGGGGAAGGGAAGGCAGGTTGTGACATTATGTGGAAAATGAACCCCTGAGAACCACCTCATTGCAGGGTGAGGAGCAGGCTTTTTTCCCCAGGCAATGCTCCACACAGACTGCCTAAAAAAAAAAAAGCCACAGAAAAGGCATAGACTCCAGCAAATTAAATGTAAAAGCATAATAAAGCAAGTCAAAAAGATTTTAAGAAACAACTTACTAAAGCCTTAAAAACTAATAAAAGC
This sequence comes from Anas platyrhynchos, assembly GCF_047663525.1. Lineage (NCBI taxonomy): Eukaryota > Metazoa > Chordata > Aves > Anseriformes > Anatidae > Anas > Anas platyrhynchos. The sequence goes on along the minus strand of NC_092592.1, from coordinate 26,727,188 downwards.
TTTTTTTCAAGCACATCAAAAGGAGGAAGCCTGCCAGAGAGTCTGTAGAGCCAGTAGATGGCTGAGGCAAAAAGATAAGGCTACAGCAAAAAGCTAAATTAATTCTTGGCATGTGTGTGAAGGAGCTTAAGAAGGTTCCCACAGCAGAGCCCTTCTCTCCGTGGGATGAGCCAGAGGAATGTCTCCAGCCGCAGCACCAGCAGAGGTGCAGGGGCTTGCAGAGCCGGGCAGGGAAATCACAAAGCAGAAATGTTAACTCGCACCCGTGTGAGCTTCCCCCCTGCTCATCCCCCTTGTAATTAAGCAGAGGAGCTCATTACCAGAGGGGCACTGTGGGTGCCACGAGGCTGGCTGAACTCCCCGAGCTCCGAGATGAAGGCGTGGGAAGAAATGCCCCATCAGCAATTAGCAGCGAGCCGGAGGTGCTGTGCTGGCGTTTCTGCACGCCTCCTGGTCGGCTTTCTGTCAGAGGTGAGAGGGGCAGGAGACCCCTCAAAGGGAGGGAGAAGCAGCCCCAGAAGGAGGGGAGGCTGTAGGTGAATGTCAAAATGAGCCTCACCAACACCCTGACTATCAATCTGGCTTTATATTTTATTTTATTTTATTTTATTTTATTTTATTTTATTTTATTTTATTTTATTTTATTTTATTTTATTTTATTTTATTTTATTTTATTTTATTTTATTTTATTTTATTTTATTTTATTATTTCATTATTGAGAAAAGGCCCCAGTAAAGTCCCCAAACCAGCAGAGTTGGGGAGACGGTGCAGTGAAACAGGCTGGTCTCGGGGGGGTTCAGAATCATTTTGTTGTGGGTGCTAGAGGTCAGGGACTGCTCCTGCAACCACCCTGGATATCCTCGGTCAGAAAACTTGAGCCACCAGCAGAGGGGAGCTGTGTTGGTTCCAGTCCCTGGATGCTTCCAGCACAAGCTTTATGAGATTTGGTATTAAGCACATTCTGTCATCACCACTCACAGGGCTCTGCAGCCCAGCTATACTACCACGGATGATGAAATTAGGACCGGGGTACACATCCCCAGCAACACTTTCTTGGCTTTGCAGGGTACCTCCCAGGGGAGCCTGCTGCAATGCTGTCTGTGACAGAGCTGTATTATTAAATTTAATATTGTTTTTGTGGGAAAATTGCAAATATGGGAGCGGTAGAAAATTGAGAGGGTTGGAGGTGGAAGTGTGTAGGCTATAGAAAGGTGTTGTTGTGTAACTGGACTTTTTATACACTCATGGTCATTAGAAAATAAGAAAAAAGTACCCAGCTATAGGTGATTCTTCAGAATGTTTCCACTGCTGAGCCAACGTGTCAAAAAAACCCACAAATGCTGTGTGCAGAGCTGGGCAAACGGGGACAGGGGCAGTGCACTGCAGTTTGGCAGCCCAGCTCCGGGTGCCTCCGGTGCACGGCTTCAGGACAAGGACATGGAAAATACTAAAATACCTCCATAAATGAACTGAAACACCGATTTTGAGTAAAGCATCTTCATCGGCTGCTGAGGACTCAGTAAGAGGTGGTGCACGGGGAGAGCTGCCTGGCTGCGTCCTCTCGCGTGCCCCTTCTTGACCTGGTGGTTGAAATTTTCTCTGTATGAACCCAAATCCTTCAACCCCCTGGAAAATTTCAATGTTCCACACAAAAGACAGCCTATAGATTATACATTCATATATTTAGTTTAAAAAAAAAAAGTCAAGTCTTGCTTTCTCTTTTTCACTTAGACCTCCTTGGGGCAGGAAATGAGGGCTTTCAATTTGGCTCTGACAAGGGGAAATTTGCAGATGAATGGAAGATGGCTTTGCTCCTAGAAAAGCTGGCATAACTACTCCACAGTGAGACACCAAAGAACTTCAAGCTATTCAATTTATTTTAGTGACAGATAGTGCGTCAATCACTGCTTAACCACCGGAATATGTTAAAAAGATTTTTTTTTTTAATTATAAGTTACACTTTAATTTATCAAAGCCAGAGCAATTTTTAGACACAGAGAATGAAGCAAGACAAATGTATGTACTAGAAATAAGCCTCCTTTTTATACATACATACACTGAAGGCAGTTAATCATTGGAACAATTTATCTACACTGTGGAGGATTCTCCATCACATGTTATCTTTTTAATGCAAGAATAGAAAGTTTTAATAAAATCTGCTCTGGTTCACCAGGAGTTGGGAGTTTTAAGCAGGAATTTCTGAATAAGAATTTTTGTTCAGTGTTATTATGCAAGACAGACAAGATTTTTGTGTTAGTGCCTCCTGACCCTAAAAGCCAAGAATGACTGTAATGAGAGAGGTTTCCCATTAAAGGAGATATTAAGGGAGTTAAATTATATTTCTTTGAACTATTCTGAAAATTTTTGCTTTGATATAGATATTCTTATTCAGTCAGTGTTTATTTAGATATCAAAAGGTACTGAAACTAATCACAGGAGTTTTTCTTAATGTATATTCAATATAGCACAATAGACTTAGTGGAGGATGTAAAATATCTGAAGTATATTAGGAGTTTAAAAGCCTGTAAAACTACGGATTACTAACCCAGTGCTATGAATGCATTTGGGGATTTGATGTGATGTTGCAGGATATTAATTTCCACCCCCCATCACCGCAGCAGGGCGAAGGGAAAGCTCAGGTCCCTCTAGCTGCACAGACCAAACATTAGGAACCCAAGCACTAATTTCTTCTGAACTCGCAGATCTCTGGTTGCACGAAGGTCCTTCCCTGGTCACACACGTCCTTTGCTAATGCAAACAACCGCCTGCGAGAAGGAGTGCTGAACTTTGAATCAGAACTAAAATAGGTAGAATAGTCAAGCATTAAACTAACCAGAGCTCTGGATCAAACTTTTCCACATTACATTGAACTCCGGCTTATGCACACCACACACCCTCTTTCAGTTAACACAGACTAAATCAGATCTGATTCATATTCCAGCTAAGGATCAGCTCTTAATTCCCTCAAACGAAATCCAGACACAAGGTGCCCCACGTTCCTGCACCGCACGGATTCTTAAACATTTTCTTCCTTCGTGTACACACCCGGGACACATGCGTACACATCATCGTGGTGCAGGCAGATACACAAAGATGGCTTTTCGCCAGATGTGCTCCTCTACAGCAAGACATAGCAAGCCTCCTGTCTCATCCCTGCTTAGCTAAAAGCAATCCACATTTGCAATACCCGCAAATAGTCCAAAACTGACAACAAAAGTCAGGCATGGCTCACAAAAGCCAAGCTCCTAGCAGCTCCCTAGCTGCCAGGCATGCTTCTGTGCCAGCCATGGTGTAACCTCTTACACACTGCCACCGTGCTGGTAACAAACCTGCCCGAGACCAAAGAGACATAGTTTTCCATCAGCCACTCCACAGCCAGATGACCCTGAAAGGCAGGATTCACCCCAAAGTTGTCCCGGTCAGGAACCGCAGCGTCTCATGCAGTCCTTGCCCCACTGGCAGGGAGGGATGGGCACAGCTCACCCTTTTGGCTGTCTTCATTAACAAACACTTCACACATGCCACCAGGGATCAAAGGAGACGTGTTTGTTTGAAACCCCTCTGAACCGAATCTGAACAGCAAAAGTGAAATAATTCAATGAAGCTATTGAACAATACTGGATTAGTCCCTTTAGGCTTCCTGCACGATTTTTCTTCCCGGTTTGACGGAAAACTAGCTGTACTTATTCTTTGAATATGTTTTTTCCATCCACTTTGTAGAAATTTCATCCAAACCAAGTGTCCTTGGATTGTTTATGAGACAAATGCTGCCTCACAGTCAAAATATATCACAGCTACTATTACCTCCCCAGATCAATGGATGTCAAAACAGAAAACAAATTTGTTCTTGACTGGTCTAGGTTAGACCGATGTTTCTTGTCATCTTATCCTCAAAGTGCTTTTAAATTAGTTCATAATTTTCTCTAGCATCTTCCTCATTATCAAAGTCAAAATGATCAGCTCATAATTACCCAGATTTCCATTCTCAGGAAAGAAGGATGGTGTTTGTGCTCCTTCTGCCAGGACACAACCCATCTTCTACGGACTGCCAGGCACAGCTGTGTTGGGGCAAACTGGATTAGCTATATACGCTCTGGAGCATCTTTTCCTAGCCTGGTTTCCTGCCCCAGCCATGCACAAGCCCCACACTCATGGATGTTTTTTCCACATGTTCCATACCCTCAGCAGGGGAGATGCTGGAAAGCCGGGACACCTCAGCAAGGCTGCCTTTGAGCAAGCCTTGCTTGCCCTTAAACAGTGCCCAGAGCTCTGCTCAGCACCACACAGGACTGGTTCTTGCATCAGTTAGGAGTTGCACACTGATGCCAAGGGCATGGGAGACCTGGGGAAGTGTCCCCATGCACCAGCAATATCACTCGGCTACCTCAGCCCTAGTGCCAGCAATGACAGCCTGCCAGGCTGCGGGCTGCCAGCACAGGCTCACCAAGCCCTCTGGTCCGCCCTGTCTGTTTACATGTGCTTGTCTGAAGTTGGGGGGAAAAAAGGAAAAAGGAAAAAGAGGAAAGAATAGGAGAAAATGAGCATTTTAATTCCCCAATAAAATCTATGCCACAGTATGAGTCATTGTTTGCTTTTTTACACTAGTTGGGAAAGGCCTTCTGGTTTTAATAACTAATACTGCTGAGTTCAATAAAAAGCACTTAATTTAATTTAATCCAAACCCTGATTAATGCCAGCTTCCCCTGGAATTTTATCTTTGTTTTAATTTGAGTCACTATGTTAAAGAAAAAAAAAAAGACAGAATGGGATAGAAGTCAATTAGTTCCTGTGCTTGTTTCTGGGCAAAGCACTGGAAAATGGAAGATTGACAGGTAGGGGCTAAGAGTCTATTTTCCCCCCATTCCTTGGGCTGACTTTCCCCTAAAAACCTAATGTTTGCTTAGTCTTAAAAAGGGAAGCTTAACGGCTCACAGCTCAGTTTGGAAAATAAAATATTCCGGGGCCAATTAGGATCAGATTTCTTTGCTGGAACTATATTGCTTTTAATGTGTTAATATTCAAGAGATATGCTACTGTTTAATTGGACACAGAGAGCCCTTAAAGCTCGACAGCTCTAGCAGTAGAACAGCCAGCCTCATTCATGGGCTCTGGAGTGGACACAGAAGGAAATAATCTGGGATAAAACCTTGATAAGAGGTTTTCATCCTTTCCCTACAATTGTGTGCACATATGTTTATTCAGATTCATATCTTATACAAATAACCGACACTAACGAGTTTTTTTTGGGCTGGAAAGCAGAACATCCAAGAGCTAGGAAAGCCTAGTACACGAGCTGCTGATAATTCAGTTCAACACCCGCTGCGGACACAGGGGATCAGCTCTGCCCAGCATCACACAGGAATCCTGTGACAGCGCCAGGGTTAGGATCCAGTTCTCCCACATCCCTCACCAGTGCCTTAACTACAAGTAAACATTCCCTCTCCTCCTGCAGCCCTCTATCTTGTGCTGCACAAGGAATACGCCAAGGTCCTGCCAAGCCAATAGTTTTTAATTACATGATCACATACTATTGTAATGCATATATGCAAGGGAACTGAATTAAGGTCGCATGGGCCTGGGTATTTTCTAGCGTTTGTGACTGATATCCGCAGCTTTACAGGGAAGGTTTTGGACACTGTGTCTAGGATTACTTGTCACGACAGAAACTGGAGAAGTAGCGAAATCACACGAGCATACAGGACAGCTCGCGAACACCAGCAGCAGAGCGTTCACTTAGGACCTTAAAACAGCAAGGCAGACCTTCGTCTGGTCTGCAAAGAGCCAGGGCTGGGAGCAGGAGGCTGGAGCAGTAATTACATGGCAGACACTTTGCCACATATGGGTTTCAGGTCTTTTTTTCTCCCCCCTAGGCAAGCAGGGATGCTGGAAATTAGCGAGCGTGAGCTCTCTGCTGTGCTAGGGGCACTCGGCAGCGCTCCGGCATAGGCGGGCACCACACGCTCCTTCTCGGTCAGATGTCTGCCTGAAAAAGCCCTAACTGTGTGCGTGTGCTACAGACCTGTAAAACTATAAACACGTGGAGCAGAGGGGCGAGACTTGGCTGGATTTGCTTGCTCCCAGCTTGTCCCATCATCCCCAGCTGAAGGGGCTCAGCATGACCACTGCAGCAACCCCGGTGGCCAGCAGCAGTGGGACGGAGCCGTGCTGGCTGGCACCCTTGGGTGCACCCTTGGGTGCAGCCCTTCCTGCTGGCCTCCTGCACTAACCTTTCTCCTGGCCCTGTTGGAGGTTGGGGGACGAAGGCCAGCCAGGGAGGATGCAGGAGAACCTGGCAGCTCCCCCCACAGCACAGGAGGAGCTGCAAGCCCCTTCATCCAGTGCTTGCCCTCATCAGGCACCCTGGGGTCCCCCCCACAGCAGAGTCCTACAGCAAGTCAATTCTTCCTGCTCATCCCTGGGAGAGGGATTTCAGGCCATGCTCCTCTATCTTCAAAGAAACCCATCCCCTGTAGTTGTTGGGCAGTCCTTCTCTAATAAAAATTAAGCAAACAAATGTAATAAAGAGTTTTATTCAGAATAGAGGCCAATTTGCTACTAATGGCAGCATTAAGGTCCTAAAAGGGTATTGAGTTACAGAGCAGTAAAGCCACAGAAAACAGCCTGTAGTTCTAAAATAGCTACAGGTGCCAAAATTAAGGAGGACAAAATTACCAGTCTGGTTTCAATGCTGGCCTGAAAATACTCAACACAACATGAAAAATAAATGGCAAGTGGTTGTTTTCATATTAAGAAGAAGTTGTTTGAACATTAAAATGCATTTCATTGTGTAATTTCTATATTCACTCTGTTCCCAAAACAGGGTTCTTCACTTAATAGATTAATGAGACAACACAAAGCAGGGGGGGAGGTCACATATAATCAGAGCCCTTTCTGGCAGTGTTTATAAAAGCCTGCACTCTTTAGCCACCCCCAGAAAGAGCACACCATACTCAGCACTAAGTGCCTTGGGAGGGACTGAGCACCTGCATGGCTCGACATGTACAAGGACCTTAAAATAAACCAAAGCTGCCTCGGCGTGAAGGATGGCCATCCTTCTGGATGACAGAGAATGAGAATTCCTGTCAACTGACCTCCCACCTCCGAGGCGGTGGGGAAGAGCCGGCCATCGGTAGCATCACCATTCAGCTGGGAGGAGCGTGTGTTCCTCGCCCAAAAATGTGAAGTTTGGACTCGATGTGACAGCTGCTTGCACAACCACATGAAGCAGCGTAATGGCACGTGAAAGAAAAGGTCAAATTTACTAAGTGTTGAGGTGTCATCAAAAGCCACATATTACTTCAAGATGCACCTCCAGCAGCAGGAAGCCCATCCACCCATGGGGAATTCAGGAATTCCTTCCAGCCCCAGTGGAAATCACTGATCCACACAGCCTTGCATAAGACCTGGCTCTTTTTCCAGCTCTGTCCTCTTTTAAAGAGCCAAAAAAAAAAAAAGAAACACCACCAGACCAGCATGAGCCTCTGGCAAGCCCCTGTGCTTTCCTTCCCATTTGCAGAGCCACGTGCGTTACCTGTGGGCTGCTAATGCAGTGCCATAGCTGTACCCCACCTCCCTCAGCTCTCTTTTTGCTCCAAACCATTGCTTCCAGCAGCCTGACGCTTCCCAGTGGGATCTGACTGCCAGGAGGTGGTTAAAGTCAGGCCCCAAGCATCTCAAACTTGCTCAGTTCCCTCACCTCTGTGCTTCCCCTTGAGCAGTGCTGGTGGGGGCTGCCTGCATGGGGCAGGAGCTCCAGCCAGCAGCACCACCTGCAACATCTTCCTCACTGCCATCTTCCTTGCTGCTTCCTGCTACTTTCCAAATAAAACTAGTGCGGAGCCGCGGCCAGCACAACTGTCAGCAGCAAGAACAATGTGCTAAGGCAAGCACCAAGGCAAACAGAGAAGCCATCAGGCTCTCCGCAGAGTAAACACGAGCTAAAACCCGGAGTCGCATAAATCACAGGGATGCTCCAGGGGGGAGGATGAAGGGAGGGACTCGTTTGTCTTCCAGCAGCCCCAGAGGCCCCTCTGAGACCCAAGCAGCTCGGGCAGAGGTGCTGGCAGTGTGCTGCCCAGCTTGGCCAGGGAGCTAGCTGTGGGGTGGGCAGTGGCACGTCTGGTCCTGGGCTCGCCCAGGAGGGCTTTCAGGCTCACGGCCAGCTCACACTGCTCTGCTGCGGTGGGAGAGCTGCAGCCAAGAGGCAAAACCCCTCTGCCACATCCCCTGAGAACGAGAAGTGGCTTTTGCTTCTCCTCAGGCTGCACACCACAGGGCACTTCTGAGGGTGGATCTGCAGCCCCAGACCACAGCGCTGAGGTTCAGGTGTGGTGGTTTGACCTGGAGAGGCACTGTGGTCTGGGCAACTCTTCCCAGGACACAAGCCCTCTAAACACCACTTACATGGGCTGAATATCACATATAAAGTCGTTTCCATAGCAGTTTGGGTTTCCAAACATGCTTAGGCTGGAGGCACTGCACAGATGGACTTCACCATGTCTTTTGCAACATGCTTCCAAAATGCAGGAGAAAAGCCATGCACATTGAGGTCTCTGCTCCTGATGGCCCTTGTTCCCCTGGAGGGCAGTCCCTCCATGTACCAACAGCAGCGCTGTGAGAAGAACTTGATGTCAAGTCTCAAGTTCTTCACTTGGCAATTCAGCAGCTATTCCCATTGAAAGCTGCATGACAGGGAAGCAGGAGATAGTCACTACGCTAGAAAATGAAAGGGATGCAAAAGTTTGAGCCTAACACAAGAAGTCCCTTCATTCTCCAGCTTGTTTCTCCTCCTGCTGCATTGTAGAACCCTTGTGGTGTACCTGGGTCCAGTTCTGCCTGGCACTAACACTTGATAAAAAACATCTGTTGTACACTAACTGCAAAATGCATGTGTTTTTCTTTTAGGGGCTGCACACTTTCTTGACTTTTACCCAACACTTCTTGGATGTCTTGGTGCTGCAACACCAAGTCACATGAGTCAACGACTCACCCTGCCATCAGGCATGGACAAAATGTGGCACAGAACTAACTTCACAGAATATCCTGAGTTCAAAAGACCCAGAAGGATCATCAAATCCAACTCCCAACTTGTGAGAGCCCCTCAAGGTACATGGAACAGGACTTGAAAAAGTTAATGTTAAGAATTAGTATCGAGACATAAAGCACAAGCTTTTTCATGTATTGAAGTGCCCTGTGAGGCCAACATTTTCAGAACACTTTAAATTCATTAGTCATACAAGACGAAGCATTTGGGAACAAATAAACATTTGCCGGGGGTAGTGGAAACAGGGGTTGGCTGTTTGTACTGAAGAGCAACTCTTGTGCCCAACTTTTCAACACACTAGCGTGCTCTGTGTTACATATTCTCAAGTTCTGCTCTCCATTCATGTTTGGCTTTTGCTGAAACTTTGGGCTTTGCACAAACAGCCATTGTGCAAAACAGTACATTTCAGTATTAAGCTCGTTTTAAGTTTTCTGATAATCTCTGCCTGACAAAATGTACACAGAAAATAAAGAGATAATTACAGTAAGCTGCTCAAACAGTAACCAACAGTTATTTCTCAATTCAGTAGCCTCACTGCATGCATGTCTGAGCTTATAATATCCATGAGCACTGCATGTTGGTTTAACCTATTTTGCAAAGCTCAGGAACAGGGATTAATTTAGCTCCTTTATAAGCATCTCCAACAGCTGAATACACTTTCCTTTGAAGACATTGTAGGCAACCCAGGAGTCATTAAGGCAGTGCCACATATGATGTTTTTGATACCAACATAGATAAGGCAAGTTACAAACGTTTCATGAAACAGATACAGAAGGAAATGCTTTTTCTTTTTTCGTATAGTCAGTAAACAACCAGAAGAGTATTATTGCTAATTGCTCTGAAATACTAGGACTGAAATATTCATTTTAGATTAGCCATATACTTGAGCATTTTCCTTTGATCCTCCTGCTATCCCCCCTTCACAAAGTGAGTTTATGTCCAGGAAAGTTCTGAAAAATCATTTTAATAGCAGTTGACAGTGGTTGTGTTCAAATCCAGTAATGTATTCCTCAAATGCAAGAAATAAGAAATATGAAGTCTGTAACCCACTTTACATCCCAATATAAAAACTGTCCTTAGTTGGTGTCACTTCCTTGCAGGGACACATCCACAGCCACAGTCCCTGGTCAAAGCAGCAGTGCTACATCCAAGTTATGCTGAATTACAGGACTTTTAATTCCAGAGACTTGCCAGAGCTCTGCTGCCTCTTCTGAGTTTTCCTATTTCTACGTGTACACTTAGAGAATTATTCTTTTCCTCTATCCAAAACTGATAAATTGAAAAGCTGTCCACTTCCAAATCTTGCTGCCATGGGGAGCTCATGAGCTTTCGGACAACAGCCAGCAGATCATCATGCACTTGGAGGAGACTCCAGAAAAACCAGAGCAAACAGGAACTTCCTACCCACAAAATTCCAGAGAGCTCATGCAAACAGACCAAGTTAGAAGCCACTTGGGATGTCCACAAAGCCATAGCAAGTGGGAGGCTACACCTCCAACCACCTCCCTGCAAAGCCCAAAGCCTGTGGGAGAGCATCCAGGGTGCTCAGAGACATGCAGACAAGCCAAGTGCCCTCCCTCCCGTGCCCTTCTGCATGCAGCCTCATCCAGCACAAGCCACATTGGCAAAGGATGGGAGTTTCGCTGAGCACTCTCCTGTAACAGAAGCTATCGGAGAAATCCCTCCCACAGCTTTTCAGTGCTGAGTTACAGGCAGGAACACTGAATCACAAATGTATTTCTGTAAGAGACACCCAGGACCAGTCCGAGGTCCACCCTAGCCAGAGACCTGCTGCTCTTTCCTGGCCCTTCAGGAAAGAGCAAACCTGGGATTTATGAAACAAGAGAAACAGCCAAATTCAGAAATAAAACGTGCTGCATCCTGCTTCTTCAAGGCAGGCTACTTCAGCAAAGTCCTGAGGAGGTCTCCAGCAGATGGATGAGGGTAGGACAGGGAGGTTATGTCTGTGCTGGTAAGTGTCCAGGGACATTCCTGGCACCAAGCCCAACTTACACCAAATAGCCCATGTCTACTGTAATTATCTAACAGCCTCCAAAATAAGTTTGTGCGGCCAAATGTTCCAGCCACGATCCCACACCCAGGAATTGCTTGCAAAAGACAGGCTGGCATGGCCAGAACCGTGCTGAGGACTGCTAACATGTGGGCAAGCTGCCCTGGCATGGCTGGATATGCTCCCATCCAGCGTGCTGGGGGAGTACTGCCATCTGTGCACGCTGAACAGCACACATCCCCTACTGCCCCAAAAAGGTGAGCAGGTAGGTGAGAAACCACAGCTGATCTATACAGCCAGAAATAGTTGGAAAGTGTGCATCACCAGCGTCTCTCATTTCTTCCCACCCCAAGAGGTCAGGGGAAAACAGGGCAGAGAAGAGGGATGGAAAGTGCTTGAGGTGCACATGAACAGCATGTTTTGCAGCATGTTTTGAAGAGTTTGGCACCGGTAAGTGACCTGATTTTTTCCCTTCATGCTGTCCACATGCACATTCATAGTGTTGGAAGCCCTCACGTACCCCTCTGAGTCACATTGCAGGAAAACTCTGGAGTCTTTGCAAGGGCAAAGCACAGAAGGCTGCTGTGCCAAGAGTTGTGTCATGCCCAAAAGAGTGAGACAACACAACAGCACTTGGCAAAGATATGAAAAACCCTGCAGGCTACCCAGATTAAAAAAAAAAAAAGAAAAAAGAAAAAAAAAAACACTCCAACAACGTGTAGGTATCCGTTGGTGTCTGTGACAACCCTGAACATATGGGCAACACCACCAGTTATTCAACCTTGATGCACCTGCACCGAGTCCTGACACAACCTGCTGCTCTTCTGTGCAGCATCCACCACTGAGAGGAGCTCGGTTATTTGAAGTATTGCCATAGAAATTAAGAAGAAAAAGCCTTTATGCAGAGAATGCCATTTTATATAAATATGATACAGGTGAAGACAGAAAGGTAGGAAGCAGTCCATGGCACACAATTCAGGGATGCTGCAAACACACAGCAGCTCTGACACGCCAGATATGCTCTGCACAGCCCATTTGATGCCTTGCTGTGCATGTACCACAGTAGCTCCCAAAACATGAGAACTCCACAGTGCATCTGGGAGGCAGGGGCTTGGAGAGCAACCAGGCACCTCTGCAGGGATTCAGTCCTCCCACAGGAGCAGAGCACCCATCCTGCCCATAGGCATCGAGTTTCTCAGTGGGCAGTGTTGATGGGTAAGAGCAGTTCTGCTTGATAATATCAAGGTCAAAGCTAAAAGCAGCAAATTATGATATGGAGAGTTATAAGATGGTAGTATAAGGGATGCACAGTCAACAAATGCCAAAATTTAATTACAGTTTACTGTTTGCTGGTTTCTTCCCTGTGGTATCACCCAGTCATTCAGGTTGAGGGTGGGCTGTAGCCAAAAATCCTCTTTCCAAACAAGCTCTGAAGATATAACCTGAGCTTGGAATATTGCCTGCAAGTATCTGCTCTCTCATTTCCAGTAATGCTGGAGGGAAGCGAGTCTTCAAGCAGTTTCTGGTCCCTCCTACTCTTTTTCTGGTTGCTCACTTTGGTGACGGTAACATACGAATTTCGCTATTTCTCTCCTCTTCCATCATCTGCTCAGAAGCGCACTCTGCTCTAGCTCACACCAACACTGCTGTTCACACTTCTGTCCAAAAAGCCCTGCTTCTACTTCTTTCCACACAGAGGCCAGGAGATAAAGATTGCTTGTTTCAGCCCAATCATTTTTACTGTGGTTTCTTTCTGTTTTTTTTTTTTTTTTTTTTTTTTTTTTTTTTTTTTTTTTTCTGATCGGCCTTCTCAGCACAGAAAACTCTGCTGATGCATTGAACTTCCAAAAAATGCCATTACAATCAAGAAATAATTACCTTCAGCAAATCAATACACCTTCAGCAGCATGCTGAAATGACGTTGCATAGGCAGAATAAGCCGTGGAGTTAGGAGGGGGCATCTGGAGCATGTCCAGGTGGTCAGGGACCCCGTGGGGTCAGCCCCAGCACCCAGCGCACTGGGTTCCTTGGGGCACCCATTTCATTTTGCTCCCTCCACCAGCACCGAGCTCCTGGCAGGAGCTCGAGGATTTTTAATCACTCATCTGAGCCCAGGGCAAGAAGAATGAGGCAGGAAGGAGGATGCACAAGTCAGGAACATCCCTGCCCGTCCCACAGCCCAGCAGGAGGAGACTGACTGCCAACAGTTCATACAGAGAGGGGTGTGCAGTGAGCCATCGGCCATGACCTGCTCCACATCTCCTAGTGACAATCGAGCTGGCAAAACACTCCCTGCTCTGCAAACATTGCCCTGGGTGTCTTGCGGTACGTTAATCACCCTGCGTAAACACAGCACCGTCTTAACCACCGCCCGGCACATCATAAATACAGCGGGCTGGAGCCGGCCATTGGTCACTTGTCCAAGGGATGGTGCTGTAAATTCAGAGAGCAGGAGAGCCTGCACAGGAACAGCCCAGGAGAGAGCGGGAGACAGCTGTTTCATTTCTACATCTTACAGGAAAATATTTCCATGAAGTGTAATGTTTGGAAAATGTCTAACAACCCAGTTCATGCTTTCTACAGATTATGTGGACTTAGCATTTCTGTTGTCTATACTGGGGTAGATGAATAGAGAGATAAAAGGAGGCATGAAAATATAAGACACTTGGAATGCAGGAGAATCTACAGAATGTGCGAAAAATGTAGGAAAAACTAAATAAAAGGAGAAAAGACAAATGAGATATCGTCAAGGCAGCAAGGGAAGGAACAAGGTCTCAGTTTAGAGGTGGAATCATTAAATGACAAGCGAGGCAGCTCTCGCCTAAAGCCCACACGATTTTTTAGCCCTGGAATTCACTAGGGGGAGTGTGCACACGAGGGCGAATGCCAAAACAAATCTGTTCCCCTGGAGAAGAAGGGAATATCCCGAGAGTTTCATCCCCTGGAAGGGGGACTCAGGGAATCAGCGGCTGGTGCCTTGGCCATAGCTGACGGGAGCCCCGGCACACCACACAGTGAGAAAAGCAAAGAAGTTTTGCTCATTTTTCAGAGCTAGGAGTGAATATTGTGGCTCTTTTCTGCTGCAAAGAGGAGGGGAACACAGACCCCTGCAGGGACCTGCACAGAAAGTGGACAGAGATGGTCTGTAAGTAATCACAGAGCGCTGGCATGGAAAAAGAGTTTGAGGCTCAGGACATACCCAGGATCATGCCTCCTCAAAGCCAGGACATGACAGAGTGCCTTCCTACTGATTCTGATTGAAAACACCCAATTTTCAGAAGGGAACATAAAGGCCTAGCACAAGCTGGCTGGGATTTCTCAAGTATGCATGTCTGTATGGAGCAGGCTGTGCATGTGCAGCGAGCCTAATCCCGCTGGGGACGTGCTGGGCTTGGACACACGCAGACCAGCTCCTCGTTGAGATCTTGCATTTCCTTCAAGCACACTAGGAGCAATTGTATAACACACGCACACTTGGTCCATCCAAGGCTCCCCAAGAGGGTCCAGTTCCAAGAAGGCATCGTCAGTTCCCGGACAAGCAGCAGCTCAGGGCTCCCATGCATGCGGGCACTCCTTACATCTCCAGGCGTTTGGCAGTCGCTCAGGACTCCCGCATGTGCGGACACATCTGGGCTCCCCAGACGTGTGGCCGTGCAGAGTTTCTGGACATGCAACATCCAGCCTGCAGGGTGCAGCGGTGCTTGAATCCCCCCAAACCTGCCTGGGCAGGAGGACACATCTGGGGAAACGGAGAGATGGCTGGATGAAAACCAAAGAAGCCCAGGAGATGGAGGCGGTGGAGGAAGGCAGGGGCACCACAGATCAGCACAGCAGCCTGCATCCCTCCCCTCACACCTTCTGTGCTTGCACCACCGGGGCCAAACCCTGCGACATCCAGGGGGTGAAGGCAAAGGCTCGTGCTGCTCCTGGACTGCCCTCCTGTTCTTGCGCAGAGGAACAGGAGGCACGGAGTTACTCCCAGCTCCCCAGGGACTTCCAGAAATAACACAAACATAACATCTCACACCAGCTGGCCAAGAAGACTAAGGAACAGCTTGAAGAGGAGCCAAACCTCCCATCCAGTTCTCATGGCCCCCTCCCCCAGACCCGGTCCCTTTTCTGGCACTACGGCATCCTCAGTGTTCAGCCCCCAGCAAGCTGCTCCTCACAAGCCACCATCATTTTGACAGTCACATAAATAATTGCAACTAATCCAACCCCCTGTTTGATGAAACTGCATATCCTAAACCTATTTAACGTAGATGTTGGTGGAAACAAGGGATTATTTGCACACACCTCAGCCCTGCTCCCAGGGCTGTCCACCACATACCCATGAAAGCATCACCCTTCTCCATGCTCAGAGCTCCTCATTAGCCCCTTGGACCACATTTTACTGATGTTTGCAAAAGACACTCTCCAATTAAAGCAAGTGCACTGTTTTTCCCATGAACATTAGAAAAGATGTGCAAAAAATAATATATGTAGAAAGCATTTTCCTCTCGAGTCAGTGCAAAAGGAGGCTGGCACACTCAGCAGTGTTTGGGCTGCATGTAAATGAGCCAAACAACAACATGTTTCAAGATGAAATAAGTCCAAAAATGAATTTTAGAAGGACAAGCCCCTTATAAAAAGACACCCTTTGCAGCAAGCGGTCCTTTCTGCTGGGCAGAGCTAAATTAAAAACATTCCCAGCCCGATTCAGCCTGTAAGGTTCCTGTCGTCTTCTGTCACACGTTATTAAACAGATCAGAAACAGGATCCGGGATTACAGAACAGACTGAACTCAGGACTTCAGAAGACACCTGTCCTATAAATAGGAATCATTTACCAATTCAGAACACCACACGTTTTGGCAACCTATCAGCCAATAAAAGCAGAAGCCCCAACACCAGAATTATCCTAGCACTATTATTTTAACTGCAGAACAACGATTTACGTCATCGTGACTTAACCCCTCATTTCCCAACATTTTTTCTAGCATATCTGTGCTGCATCTCCCCCAACATTTGCCCTTCCTGTAGGAAGCCCACTATTACTAAATCTTTTGAAGTTTCTGAATCGAGATTAATAAATAAATAAATTAAATTAAATTAAAACCACACAAGAATAGCAGCAGCAACAAAAGCAGCTCTAGGTTTGGAGCTGTTTATCTGGAGCAACTTATTTTTTTTTTATTATTATTTTTATTTATTTTTTTGCCTGTATCCCCACACCTCAGGGTTTCAGCTGTGAAACTCCGAAGCCTGCTTCAGTTGCTCCAGACATCAGACTTCCAATTGCAAAGTGCTTCAGAAACACCAATTAGTGATTTTGCGCAGGCTCCGATTTGTTGACACTTGGGTTTCTAGGAAAAATTAACAAAAACACGTGCAACAGCCTACATAAGGAACAACGCAAAGCGCTGCTTCCAAACAGGTGCAGCCGATTATCTGAGGCAACGCTGTGCCTGAAAAAAAAAACACCACTATTTTCTTCACAAATTTTAAGAGCACTAAAAACTTCCAGATAATGGGAAGTCCCTGAAGCTTTTAGAAAGTGTTTTCTCATACTCCATACCTGGTATGACAGCTGCTTCTTTGCAGCTATGGGGAGTTGTGGTTTTCCATTTGTGAAAATTCAAGTGAAATCTATCATTTTTTGGAAAGAGTCGAAGTCCTGGGGTTCTCAAATATCTTTACAGGTTGAACATTTGGAAAGGATTCAAGACTCCAATCAGAGCTTGAATATGTGGAAATATTTAACTCTCTAAGAAACAGTATATAAAATAAGCTGTTTCTCTGCTTGATGACTATTTCAGGATTGACTAATGACTTGTCGTGGTGCCAAACACCACGGAGATGGCTCAAGAGGATAATTTCTGAAACTTGAATTTGTAGCATTCTATCAAATGAAGACTATTTCTGTGTCAAAACCCTAGATCTGGGAATTTATATATAGCAAGATCATAAATGAACTTTTGGACACCAAAGTTCAGAAGTAGCTCTACTACACTTATTCAATGAAATATCTGCTAAATCTTTTTTCTTTTTTTTTTTTTTTTTTTTTTTTCCTGGGGAATGAACAAGCTTTAAAATAAAGCAGGAAAATAAAGACTACTGTATCAAACACAGGCCCCTCCTGGGGAATCTCTTGCATTTCAGCTGTTTGGGCTATGGATCTTGGTCTGGGGAAGGACCTGATGGCACGATGTCTGCTACCCCACTGTCCTGGTCAGCCCATCAGCTCCTCTCTGGGGGACATTATGGCAACAGTGAGCAGCTCAGCTTGCCTAAATCCAGCCAACTCTGGCCAAACAACCCAGACATACACTTGATCTTTCTTGGAGTGCACGTGATGCCAAGGCCAGACAGGTTTTGGCCTAGGCAGGGGCTAAACTCACATCCTTGCTCAGCCAGGACAATAACCATAGTCTGACCTCAACATCATTCCCTGCAGGGTGAAGGGCCCATTTGGCCAATTTGCTAGCAAAGGCTAATTAATTCAGTTGGGTATCAGGGAGCAACAAATCACTGTGATCAGCTCTTCTCTAATGGGCACACTCACGTTACACATTTATTCGGATTATAAGAATGGAAAGGGCCATTAATATAACATAGTTTTGCTTCCTGTTTGATAGGGGTTAGAGGAGCTAACCTAATAATTACCACACCAAATCCATAACTTCTGTCTGAAACAGTTTCAGCAAGAGCCTTGATTTAAGGCTGACTGATTGTTAATTCACCTCATACCTAGGTAGAAGTGTTCCAACATTTATTCTCAGCATTATAAATCTGCACATTATTAGCCCAGGGTTGTCCTGCACAAGGCTTTAAATCATAGGTTCTCTTTGTGCCTTTCCTTGCTAACACTTCAAGCTCTTTGCTCTGAGCTCCTTCTTCCCCTTGTTGGTGCTTCTACGCTATGATCAAGTTACTTTTTAATTTTCCCTTGGACAAAATAAGGAGATGAATCTCACTAGAACCTTGTCGGCAACTCCATATTTCCAGGATTTGGTCACATTTATTGCTCTTTTCTGAATATTCTGTAACTCAACAGCATCTTTTCTTTCGTAAAATGGACAGAACTGGACTCATTGCTCAGTACTGCCTCACCAATGCCATCTCCAAAGTTAAAGCTTCCCATTGACTCTTCCAGGGCTCCCTTTGGGCACAGGGAGGAACAGAGCCTGTCCTCCCAGCCACTGCTGCCCATGCCCACCCTGCTATTTGCAGCATCTCCTTTTTCATTATCAACATGAGATCTCCAACTCCTTTTCATTAACCACTTCCACCTCACAAATACAGTCTGTACTCTTTGATCCTGTAAAGACCCAATTTACATCCAGCATCAAAGTACACGGACATGTAAAACTCAGATACCACTCCCAGACTCAGAGCTGGCTAACAACAGGAGCCTGCAAGAGCCAGGCAGCGGATTTTCCACCAGTCCCCTGACACAAAATGCGACTTAATTGAAGGCTTTGGCACTGAGAGCACAGAGATACAGCAGGTGTTAGAGCAGTGATGTCTATTTAATATCTTACAGTTTTAAAATAGCCTTATACTCATCACTAGTATTAGCGGGGAGCCGCACCAGCTGGAGGTGGTGTCATGTGGGGTTTCCACCAGGGCTGGAGCAGAGCTTGACACCGACCAGGCAGGGAGAAGGGGGCCCAAGGTCTGATTAGGAAGAGAGGCTGCACAGCATGATGGCAGGGAGCACGACAGGGAGGATGAGAAAGGAAAAGCCATGAGTCCAGCAGAAGGGCCATGAGGCTATGATGAAGGCAAATATCCATCAGACCCAGCTGAGCCCTGGCAGCACTACAGCTGCTGTGCAGGGAAAGGAGAGAGGGAGCAGGTTATGGGGCCATGGGGAAGATGCTGCCCTGTGGGAAAGGCAGGAGAGTGCTAAATGAGGGAGATGAACACAGAGTTGCGTTTTGTACAGGCTGAGGAGAGAGCAGGCTGTTCATTGTGGAGGTTACATGGGATGTACAGGGGTGGTGGGTAGGATGGGGAGGATGTCCTTTGTGGGGCATTGCCACCCCACAGGAGTGAGCTGGATCCAAATCAATGTGGCAACCTGTAACACCGGGGATGAGAGACCTGAGAGTGGGATCATGTGTGTGCAGCAAGGGTGAAGCTGGGGGCACTGAACCCAGACAGGAAGGAAGGAGAGCAGCGTGGAAGATCAGCCATCACGAGGAGCTCCAGCACTTGGTTCCTGTATGCCAGCCTCACAGGGCACAGAAGACAGCTGTGGCACAGGCCACTTGGCCAACAAGGCAACAGAGACTTGGCGAGGGGGATGGAGACATCAGTTAAGTGCCACGCATGTAGAATCATGACATACACGTCAAATCCTAGAACGCACCAGCTTGGAAGGGGCTCACAAGGATCACTGAGTCTGACTCCTGGCACCACACAGAACCAACCAAAAACAAAAACAAAAAACAAACAAACAAATAAAACATATATATATATATAAAACCACATATATATGTATAAAAACACAGACTATCCCAAATATGTGCACAAAATCAGGCTGCTCTGCTAGGCACTAGTGCCAAGCAGGCCGGGCAAAGGGCATCTGCCCCTTGTACCCACCTAAACGCAGAGCCTCCAGAGGTACAATTTACACTTTCACTGCTGTACACAAACACCTGTGGTTACAGCCTCCTTCTGACCCAAGGGCTGTCACCGTGCCCAGGTTCCTGCTCTGTACAGATGACATAAAAAGGATTACCCACCCAATGAGACTGGGGGTGTACATGCCAGAGAGTGACAAGGAACAGCTATGCAACATCAAAAGGTTTCCAGAAGGACCTTCTGCATTTGGTACAACTATTACTTTGTCAGACATCTAAACAACTTATTGGACTGTGTCGTTCCCCACCTTCCTTATTTTTTCCTTCCCATTAACCTCCAGACAAATCCCTGAGCTGAATCAGTTTCCTCCATTTAGAGGCTCCACTCAAATTGTTTCTAGGATTCCCATCTTTCTCTTTCTTTTTACTTTACAAATATATAAATAGTCACATCGTCATACGAGACAAGTAGAGACTGACTCTTATGGGTAAAAAACAGATGTTTCCCAATCTTCCCTAACAAAGTAATATTTTATATATGGCTCTTCAATGGATTTATAGCCAATGAAGGGATGTTACTACATTAGCTCATGGAGGGGGTGGGTGATAAAAACTGGAAAGGAAGAGCCAGACAGGGAAAAAAGAAGCTATCCAGAGCGCTGCAATTGGAGAAGCATGACAAATGGGCAGCACAGTTTTAGAGGGCTTCGACAGCAAGGCAGATTGCCTGGCTGGGAGTGATTGTCCACAGCTGGAGCATCGCAGAGACCATCTGGTATTTCTTAAACATGCTTTCCCCAGGTGATCCGACTCTTGGAGTGCCCCAGCAAAGAGAAGAAAAAAGGACTGCGAGTCTCAGCCCCATTTCCAGGGCTACCCTAATTAGTTAATAGAATTATAGTTGAAATGGTTTCAGTTTCTCCTACAAAACGTCTGCTTTTGCCACCTTCTCAACAGAAAAGAAAAAAAGTACTTAAATTCATGGAGTTTCTTATTTCTTCAAGAAAGTCAATGATTGTGTCTCTTGGCACAGCAACACAATATAAAACTTAATGAAGTAAAAAGAGATCCAAAGTTTCCTTTGAACACCTTGCAGCCTCGCTCTTCTCCCACCACGTTCAGCCGTGCAGGGCATACATTTCCACAGGCTCGCACATTTGCCTCCCACCCCTGGCGCACCCATCCCCAGCATGAGCCTCTGTAAAAGCAGACCGCAGACCGCGGGTGGGACTTGGAGAACCTCCTGTTTCCAGGATTTTGACCCTTTTCTCAACTTGGAAAAGAGTTAAAGAATTTGATTAACAGTGCATGCCACAGGCTCCTGTCCCCATGGCGAGGGGCGCGGGCAGAGCAGCAGTACAGGGGTGTTCGCTGCATCCCTCACGTCCCCCATCCTGAGCCAGGAGCACCAGGAGCCACTAATGAAGAGAGCAAGAGAAAGCAGTAAATAATAAATGAGCGGACAGATGGAAAAGGGGTTAGCATGAGCAACCGGAGAACAGATCCTGGGAAGCCAACAGCGTTCCCACCAGCAGGCAGTGCCCCCACCGAGCAGCACAGGCAGGAGCCCGGCTCTGGCTGCAGCTCCTCACCCCCCACGCCTCTCCCTTCTCCTGTTTTCTCCACGTCTGAGCCCAGCCACGGAGCACGGGGCCGTCAGATGCATCCTGTACACCACAGAGGAGGCAACCACCCCGCGGACATGCAGTCCTGATTTCCAGCTGCAAGGCTCTCCAGCAGCACATAAATACCGGTCCTGTTATTTTTCTCGGGGAGAAAATATGTTGGGATGGTGGCTGGAGCGTTGAACCTGGTGATACTCCTCCGACTGCAGCACGATTTGTTGCTGTGTCACAGTTTGCTAGATTTTTTAAATTTATTTTTTAAACTGCGGAGAACTTGGCACACAGTCTGTCCATAGAGGCAGCCTTGGCTCCAAATGGGTACTGGAGAAGAGCTAGTGAAGCTGGGCACACTGAACATAACACCAGCCAGAAATACATTCATGAGGTGCTTCAGCTTCTCCAGGCTGAGAAAAATTCTATAAGGAAATGATTAGGGCAAAAAACTTCATAAAAGACTATTTAAACTTTAAGTGTTTTAGATGGCCAAAAGCAGCATATTCCAGCACCAAAAAAAGCAGAGAATTTTGGATGAAAACCCATCCTTAAAAAGTGGCATAGACAGCTGGAAGAGCAAACAAAATAAGCTACATTTATAAAGCTAAAGAAATATCAAGCAATTATAAATTAAGAAGTGTAGAAAATTTATGAAGTATTTAAAGATGTGAAGAAAAATATAATATCTTGCAGAGTTATTAGTGGGAATTTAAATATAAAATAAAGGGAAACATGAACAGAGATATAGGTCCATTATTCTGTCCACATGATAAAATTACTGACTAAGCTACAAAAATATAAATATAAGCACTTTGTTTTGGAGGAAAATATATGATGATGAACTAATAAGATGATGTACTTCACAGTTTATTAATAATTGAGAGATGTGTTAGATAACATCTGCTTTAGATAAACACAGTTAAGTCATCCGCCCTGGATAATTTGCACCTCTGAGTATGCTAAGGAGATCTCTGACCCATTGACGCTAATTTTTAATAAATCTTGGAATGCCAAGTAATTCTAGATGGGTAGAAGAGTGCAAACCCTGTGCTGGTATTTAGCAGGACAGGCTAATTGCCTGGGGAATTGCCACCAGTCAGCTTGGCATCAGACCTAGATAAATTAATTAAAAGCTAATTTGACAATCTAGCGATAATTCATTATATTCATGTCTCAACTAATTGCCAGCCAACATACATCGTACAGAATGAAGTCCCATCTAACTGTTACAAGTTGATTTAAGAACTTGCATTAATAAGAATAACTCGGCATAAGTAGACGGCAAGAAGTGGCTGACACGACAAAAACATTCATAGCTCGCTTCCGACCCCACATGACTCAGTGTTTTTATCAATCATTTAGATAAATATAAAATCCTTGGAGGCAGCGTGCAGATAGCACAAGCAGGTTAGTAAATAACGAACAAAACAGACCGCGTTCACCCTGCGATCCGATTTGTATGGTTGCATGGCCACGGTCCAGCAAGGCGTGCTTTAATGCAGCCAAGTGCAAGATAATACACGTACGGGAAAACAATACAGAGCTCGTATCGACAGGATGGAAAAGTCTGTCCTGCAAGGCCACAAGACAAAGGAGGAGCTACAACTGGAGTTTTGCAAAGCGGAGCTTGAGGAGCCAAATCTGTTCTGCTTATGAAGAGAGAAAAGCGAAGGAGTGCCCCGAGTGCTGCACGTAGGCGCTGCACGGGGCAGCGAGAGGCAAAGCAAGATCCCAGGATCCTGTGGCTGGAAGCCAAAGCTGGGCCCAGGGCTGGCAGAGAGGGAAGCCATCAGCAGCACAGGGAGCAAGAAACATCCCATGAGAAGACCTGGATGAGCCTGGGGCCCGGCAAAAAAAGCAGGGGTGAAATTCAGTCACGCAGAGGGCAGGTATAAAAACTCTGTGTAACATAAGAGTGGAAGGAGCCCAGACACTGGCACACTGGGGGTCTGCTTCAGGCTACACGATCAGGGAGATCAGAAGCACGGGCTTATTGGGAGCATCTGAAATACAGAACCCGCTGGTAATTAGGGACCTTTAACTGCCCACACATTTGCTGGGAAAGGAAGACATCAGACACAGTCTTGCATCAAGTTCCTGGAATGCATCGAGGAAAAAATTGAGAGAGGAGACAGGAACAGCACTAGAAAGGAGGCTCCTCGAGATTTGCTTCTGATCAACAAAGAACCAGCAAAAGTACGAAGGTAGAAAGCAATGTGAGAAAGGCAGTCCGAATGAGGGTGTTTGTACTCGTTAGGAATGGAGGGAAAGTAAGAATAAAAGCAGCCTGTTGTGAGCTGAGCTGCAGCTTGCTCCGAGGACTGGCAAGCAGGATTGCACGCTGAAGGAAAAGGGAGCTCAGGAAAGATGGTATTCTGCAAACATGCAGCCAGATAAGGCAACAAATGCAAGTTTGGGAGGGGAAGAGGGGTATGATGAGAGCTAATCAGAAACCCCCAACGACCTGCAGCACACGGAGGAGAAGTGGAAGCTGCATCAGACTGGTATGGGAGAGTACAAAGGGAGGGCACAAGGGAACGGGGACAAAGCGAAAGAGCCAAGCGTTCAAAAAGAAACTGCTCACAGCAAGGATCATGAACGGTAACGAGGAGACATTTGATAACTACATTAGTGGGAAGAGACAGACCAAAGAGTTCATCACCTCCTGAGCAGGGAGAAAAGGTTAATAGATGGTTTTATGCCACTGAACACGCCACAAGCCCTCCTGAAGCTGTTAGTGCGTGTCAGCCCTCCCCCCTTCACACAGAAATCTGTTTTCTGTTAGGTTTATGTGTTTTCTTTATTCTCCACACAGCACCCAGAAAAAGCTGGTTCTGGTAATGACATTACATATTAAAATCAACAATTATAGTTACATTATGAGATACACAATTTATAAAATATTTTCTCTTATGAGGCTTGTTAAATAGGATAGTAAATCGAATTTAATAAATGCTAAATATGCTGTAAGAAGTCACATTCCCCACAGTTACAAAAGAAATAACCAAAACAGATAATGAGAAAGCCAAAGTGTTGTTTAACAGACTAGAGAGTGTCACCTGAAAAAGAGATTCACCTTCCTGACCTCTCTCACACACACACACCGTCAGCACACAATGAGTTGTAAAACCACTAATTAGGGTAAGAGAAGGCAGTGGTCCCAGGGGGGTGGCTTGCAGCTGTCTCAGGAAGCAGAGAGGTATAAATTGGGACACAAGAAAGGTATTTCACAATAGCCAACAACTTGCAGAGCTGTGCACGGAGAAAAAGCTGAAATGTTTCAGGGCTTTTGTTGGTTCAGACTTCACGCAAAATGATAACAGACCACAGAGTTAACGCAATTAAAAGCAGCAGAGTTCAACTGTGAGCTATAGTAGAGAATGAGCAGAAGAAAGATTACTTAAATGTGATGTTTCTAAATGGGCCTGAGGTCCGTCAGCAACTATCTTTGAAAATTTCAGGAAGACAAATGAGGTTTCAGAACACTGCAAAATGGCAAATATAAGTGGCTATGTTCAACAGGTTGAAAAATCAAGGAAATTGCAGGCCAGTCAACATTACTTCAATTCCTGGAAAAAAAATTTGGAACAAATCATCAAACAACCCATCTGCGAGAAAGGGCTGGAAGTAATAGCCATGCCATGTGAAGCCAACCTGCTTTCTTTTTGACATAGAAAAGGGGTCTCATATGTGAGATAGAGGCAACAGATGTTATATACCTTTACTTTAGTGAAGCTTTAACTTCAGTTCTGTATAATGTTTTAATTAGCAAATTAGGAAAATAGAGTCTAGATGAAATTCCATACGGGGAACACACAACTGGCTGGGAAACTGTACACAAAAATGCAGACATGAACAAGCAGTACCATGCCAATAAAATCCACGATTGTACAGGGGCACACAGACAGGAGTGTCACGCAGAAGACATTAAATAATCCTGTGGCTCTTCTCAGTCAAGAAAGAGCTCGGCACAACACAGCTCATTTCAAGGCAAGACACTTCAAAAAAAGCCCAGACCAAGTGGAGAGAGCCCAAGGGACACCAAGCAAACAAGAACCACAAAAAATTTAAAGAGCGCTGAAAGGGACCTCAAGAGGCAGAATCAGCCATGCATGTGTCATTCAAATTGAAAATAACATGGCCATGAGGAAAGAGCAGAAGAAAGGCAGTCGTTCAGCGTGCAGAACAAAAGTCTTAGGGGAAACATGATAACAAGCCTCAAATATGCAAGAGATTTCTGCAAGGAGGAAAGGAGCACTGTATGCGGCTCTGCTTGTCCACAGGGACAGGACATGGTGTAACGCGCCTAAAGCGAAGCAAGAGATTTTAGAAACCTCAACCACACAATGATATAAATAATTACATCCTAGAGCTGACTGCTGCAGCAGGGTATGGACTCTCAGTTGCAGGAGGCTTAAGATTAAAAGCCACATCAGTTAAGTCTGTTAATGAGGATGTCCCAGAACCCAGCGCAATGCTGGTGCCCTGCCACCGAGCCCTGCAGCCTGCTGGCTTCACACACACACGCCCGGGATCGCAATATATTTCAGCCACACACCAAATGCCCTCGGAAAGCTGTGTAGAGAAAACAAACAGCCACTTCATTTCAGAATGAGCTCATATAAACAGCTGATAAAGGCACAAACCCACTTGGTTACAAGAGAATGTTTTTCGTGGTGTGCTTGCCAGCACCACCCCCTCAGCTCTGATGCTGACATCTCCGAAGACACCTGCAAGCCATCTTCAAAAGGGACTCTGCCAGTCACTATCTACAGCCCCAGTACAGATATCACTTTTATGACATATTACAGTTTTTCTGACCCTTTCTCCTGGAAAATCTTTCTGTTTCAAGGCAATTATATTCTCCCCCATCGGAGCTAACAATGTCATTGCCTCCCTTTTGCTGGCATGACTCCTCCACCAGTACCCCAGTTGCGTTAATCAATGAGATGAACTCAAGAAAAATGTTTTCAATGTGTATTTAGCTTTGAATGTTGCTTTTCCTGTGTCAGCTCTGATAAAAGGTTTGAGCCTCCAGAAGTCTGTCTGCTTTTCCAACAGTATTGGCTGGTCAGATAAACACTGCCTCTCCTTATACACCTTTCCCTGAGCAGAACCAGGTACAGCTGATTTGTCATGGAAAAGGCTAGAAGATGCCCTCTTGAGGTCCTTTTCAGATCTATTTTATATGATGCTGTGGATAATGTGTACACCATCATGGTCTGTGATGGAGAGGAGGGCAGGCAGCTTGATCCGAAGTCGATAGCCAGCCTGTTACCAAGCCTCAGAAAGTGGGAGAGGGGGAGCAAGCACAGCACCAAGCACCCTGCCACAGCACCCTGTAAAACAGCGCTGATACACAGAGCTGCTGTGTGGATCACATCATGTTCAGGCTGGTCCAAAATAAGGTGTCAAAAAGGGAAGAAAGCTGCACTTACCTCTGCAAGGAGCCCAGAGACCCTCCTGGGTCCAGTCTCACAACCCCCCCCTCCAGCCCCACAGGGTGTCCTCCATGGAAGCTGGTTATAAATTGAGATAAGACTATGTGTCTGGGGAAACTGTACCAAAAAACAATCTGAGCAGCCTTTCTGTCTGGCAGACAGGCACCTATAGCACCTTCAGCCCCTTGCCCCACTCCCTGCACAGCCCCTTGCAATGTCAGCCCCCAAAGCACCCCCCCAGCACCCCACAGGAGGGCTGTGGGCCCTGCCAACACCTCCTGCTCCAGGACCCCCATCTCCCAAAGCAACGTCCCTCAGCAGGAATCACAGAACTGCCGGCCACCAGGGGAGGCCCACATGTGCAGGAAACACAAAAGCCACAGGTGCTTGACCTGAGCCATGCAATTCCCTGCCGCAGCAAGCAGGGCTCTCACCATCATCACAGGAGATCATAAAGGCATAGTGAGGTATAAAATATGGCATATTTCTCTCAGTGGGGCTGGAAGAGGCTCAGTGAGAGCCCTCAGTAGCGTGGGAACATGTGTGGTGGGCCAGGAGCTCTGTGTACCTTGGGGAGGGTCTCTGTCTCCTCTCTTGCTCCCTGCCTTTAGGGGCCGTGTCGATGATGTGGCAGGGTGGGGGGCTCCCACCACACACCCTGCGGTTGTTTTTCTGTCTTCCCAATGCAGATTTGGGGTGGTAGGACAGGCTGGAGAGCTGTCAGCACTGTTCTCCTGGTGCAGGGAATAATCTGCTTTGCAGCTTTGACCAGAAGGCAGAGCAGAAGGAGGAGACGCTTTTCTGCTGTTCAGAATGAGGAGGGGGGCACTATTTATTTCCTCAGGATGGGAACTCCTGAAGGCAAGTGTACTATTTATGGTTCATCCCTGTATCTTGGGAAGCTCAGTTACACTTAACACTTCATGCAAATACGGGAGGGGACAGTTTCTCACATATGTCTATTGACCTGCCGTGCAATTCCCTCTTCCATTAGGCTTAACAGGCTTTACTTAATCGCAGTACAGAAACCAGTCTGTGTGGTGCAGACAGGGCAGATCTCCAGTTCTTCAAAGCACAAATGCAGGACACCAGCCCAGCACAAACTGGCACCACAGATGGAGGGGTTCAGGCTTAATCTGCCAAAGCTCTGCCTGCTACTGCTCCACTCCTCCCTCAAGAGCACCACTAAGACCTGCACGCACTGAGTCTCCCTGCCCTGGGGCAGTTCCTCACACCTCACACACTAACAGCACAATGCTGTGCGGTCATCACCAGGGCTCCAAAATCCCCTCACTGTGACCTGGACTTTTCTCCTGAGGGCTGCAAAGCAAGGGAGCCTGCTGTGACTCTTGCAACTTGCACTCCTGCTGATAGGGGCTATAAAAGAAACACCTCCTGCTCTGGTTAGCTCGGCTGGGCAGAAGCAGAGAGGTGTT
This sequence comes from Anas platyrhynchos, assembly GCF_047663525.1. Classification (NCBI taxonomy): domain Eukaryota; kingdom Metazoa; phylum Chordata; class Aves; order Anseriformes; family Anatidae; genus Anas; species Anas platyrhynchos. The sequence goes on along the minus strand of NC_092592.1, from coordinate 26,699,069 downwards.
TGTAGGGAAGGGCTGAGCTGCAAGCAGTGGTTTCCAGAGGGCAGGCAACTCTGTGCACCCTCCCTGCTCCACCACGGGCTGGCCTGGCAGCACAGGAGATGCTGACGTGTGAAACGAGATACCTATCTCTGAGCAGCACGGGAAGGCAGCAAAGATTAATAAGCCTCAAAATGTTATACAGCATTTAAATAGCGCTGTCATGGATCAAAGACTATCACTCATCTCAGGCAGGCAGGCTCGGTAAGCCTGGAGAGATCACGTACAGCAAACAAATGCAAGATGCAAGAGAAAGCCTGCAGACAGGAGCAGAGGAAAGCTCATACTTGTCCAGAGAAATTGAAGTGGCCTAAGCCAGAGTCCAACATGTGTTCCTAGAGGAACAAGAGCCAGAAAGACTGCCTGGTTTCACTCAGTCTCAGTTGTGTCTTAGCACAAAAAGCACATTTTGCTTTAAGACAGCCTCTTACCTCGGACGTACCTGCTGCTGGGAGCAGCTCAACTCCCGCTGCAAGGACACAACCCTGCCTGGTGGCTGGGACAGGGAGCCCGCTGGGGACTATGTGCAACTGGTGACTGTATTTGGAAAAGCCCCTGCTTTGCATCAGTGCCCCGGGGACTGCAGAATCATGCTCCTCCCATTCTAAGATCTTTCATTCTTAAAGACATTGGGATACTGCATGGAAGTGTGATGCCAATGCCACTTGCCCACGCTTGCGGTATGGGAGTAAGTATTCTCACATGACTTTGGGCACAACACTCCATTTGCATTCCTTTGGTATAACCGAAGAATGGCAGGAACTAGCAGGAGCAGGAGCCCCTTTTACACAGAGGCTCGGGGCTGAATATTCCCTTGCTCTGGGTTGGACACTGGTGCTCAGGGTTGCCCACAGTGTATGCACTGCATGAGACCAAGTGACTCCTGGACGCAGCCCTCCAGGGGAGAACCCTCATCTTCAGGGATCCCCCAGAAGCTCCATCCCTGCTCACTCATCCCCTTCAACATCCCTTCCCAAAACAGGTCTGTGTCCTCGCTCCCGAACCTCTTCTCGTGTACCTTGCTACCGACCTGGGGACTTCCTCCAGCACCGTACAAACACGTTGTGCAGGACAAAAAGAAGTCCTTAAGCAAACTCTGGCTGATTGAATTTTGAAGGTAAGTAATGCCCTTCTGCAACAGATGTACAACCCCCTCTGCCCACCCCAAACACCAGATCCATCACGGAGAAGGGAAATATTTACACAAGTTAGTAGAGTTCCAGTTAAATATTATGCTTAGCTGTCTAGAGTCCGTGTTCTCAGACTATGTCTATGAAATAAAAGATTAAACTTCATAACAATTATGAAGTTGCTCTGCTCACATTCAAAGGGAGTTAAAGGACATTAAAATAGTTCTTTGGGTAATATTACAGCGAAATTGTTCTCTCCCTCCTAGAGAGTTGGAGCTAAAACCTTGTGAACTCTCCTGTAAACACACTTGGAAAGGCTAAGAGCTGAGCTGATAACCAGGTAGCACCTCTGCTCCGCAGGTTCCGTAAAGTATGTGAGCAATGCCTGAGAGCTTTTGAAGCAGGGAGGGAAGGAGGATAGGGGAGAGCAGCTTCTCTTCTCGAGGGAAGTTTGTTTAGTGGAAAGTAAGCAAGTTGTCAGGGGAAAAGCTGACAATGTTGATTCCAGCAGTTGTACTGGGAATAAACAGCCAAGTGGATTACGTTACAGGGAATGAGAAACGGCTCTGAGGATCCCATTTAAATGCTGGGCTTTCAGGAATGATGCGATTCAGCCACGCTCCTGGCCCCAGTGCCCACCAGCCCCCGGAGCTGAGCCCCCTGCCAGCCCCGGTACAGCCATCCCTCCCCCGGGGGGTCCCTGAGAGGTCGGCACAGCCGATGTCCCCAGGGGTGCCAGGGCTCACAGGGACAGGGGAGGACGTGGACCCGTGCTGGCTTAGGGCTGGGGGCTGGATGCGAGGCTGCGCAGCACCCGCTTGCCTCTCCCAGCCAGCTGTGGGGGCCTCCACGGGGTCTGCCAGCACCCCCCCGGCCGGAGCGCGGGGCCCTCCTTCCCGTAAAAATGGGATGCCTCCCTGCCTTCCACAGGAAAGGACCCAGCGAGAGGGGAAGGGGATCGTGTTTGATTTATTAGCCTCTTCCTCCTTCTCATCGTCTGTGGCTCATCCAGCTGTAGTGATAAGAACAGCTATGAAAGGACACTGCTGGCTGCTGGGATCCCATCCTTCTGCCCACTCACTGCCTGAAGACATCAGTCCTTTACAAGCACCATTAAATGTGTATCCAAAATGTGGCAGTCTCCTCCATCCTTTGAGATTGTGTTCCCTGGATAATACAAACAGTTGCCAGAAAAAGAGTATCCTCTCAGCTCTGTCTGGGCCATTATCCCTTTATATTTGCTCTTTAATATTTACTGGGTTCACACAAAGTGCATGCTCTGAAAAAAAAAATAAAAAAATCAGCTGCAGCTTAAAGGACTCCAAATTTAGTAATTGCTGCAGCCCCACCGACACGAACAGTTAGCAGGGAGATTTCTCCAGCACTTCACGTGCTGTGGTATTCTGCTTAGGTCAGACTGCGGAAAACCTTCTGTCCAGAGGCACCAAATCGGGAGTGTCTGCAGAGGTGCCAGCTGCAGAGGCCTTATGAGTCCACCATAATTTCCTGCAGATCCTTTCCCTCCCAGAACCCAGTAATCGTGATCAGAAAGGGAGGCAGCCAGCAAGATGCTGATTCGTACCGAGGTGAAGCACCCGAGGGTTTTAACACACCTGTGAGTTAGCAAGAACTAGCCACAGCTCCTGGCTCCAGAGCTGGTCTTGCAGCCTTACCTGTTAGTGTGAGGTTGCTGTATGTGTTTGAAAACTGCTCCTTTAACAAAACCAAGTGCATCTGAGCTGCCTTTTCCCTCTGTAGCTCCAACATTATGTCAGGATGCTGGGCGATCTTACAGCCTTTCTGCTTATCCAGGGCAATGTCACTGCGAACAATGTCTACAGCAAAAGGGAAAGAAAAAAGGGAGATGGCCAAACCTCAGCTTTCATTTTCACCAGACGCTTGGATCAGAACCAGCCAACATGACAGCCACACAACCATCACTCAGCATGAGCAACCCCAAAAAAAGGGTCCAAACCCCTTGGATCCACCAATCCAGTCAAACTCCTCTGCTCAGGTCTCCTTTTCTCCCACGGAAAGTTCAAGTCATTGACTTTAAGAGGCTCACACCACCTTCCACCCCTTCCATCCATCACCTGCCTACCAGCTGAGCTCTTACAACTACGACCCCTCCCTTGCTAGAAAGTACAAATGTCTCCCAACAATATTTATGTTATGACGCTGTTACTGGTGTGTTTAATACTAAATATTGAGAAAAGACTAAATCCTGTTCTGGTGACCCCCATCTTCCATTTACTATGGCTTGACAAAGACAGCAAAGAAGGCTTTTCCTTGCCCTATCTATCCTCACTGCAGCTATCACAGCTGCAGTTCACTCAGCATGGCTCTTTGAACAGGTCTCTACACAATTCTAACTCCTGACATCCAATTCAGAAGGCAGGAAGCTTACCTAACAATTACCTTATCTTCATACGAGCATTTTTAAAGTCATATAGTGGAATAAGAATGCAATATTCCCTCTCCTAGAACAACTCACCTGCCAGGGAAATGCAAAGCTGGGGATAGCAGGGGAGAACAAGAATCAAATAAGATGTGGCCAGTCTCTAAACAGGGCAGGGGTACAAAACAGTCTTTTTGTGACCATTTTCTGAGCCGAAGGAACACTGTAATGTGCTCAGATCCAGAGGCACCATATGTTGTACCGAATTCTTACAAAACCTTAGGCAGCCAGCAGTGATAAGGAATGATGGAAGTTGGAGTCCTTCCATTGCATTGCATGAGGTCACCCTTTGCGTCACAAGGTTGCCCTTTCCTTGGTTTAATTCCCATCTAGCTAGAAGTTTCCGAAGGAGCTTATCATCAGAAGAGAGACATTTCTTGCTCCACATGCATTCTCCAGCTCCATTATCATTATGCACATCAAGAAACACCGAAGCTGTTTCCAATAGCTGTGCTCCTGTCTTTCAAGGTGTCAAGCCTGAGGCTGTGCAAACCTAGGTTCCAAACTCTGCCTTGGGCTGACAGAGAACCCCCTCCGAGGGTGACATGGAGGGCTGGAGGCCACATTATCTGCGTTGGACCAAAACAAGTTTGTTCCCTATAGGGATGGAGGGAATTTCTTCAGGTCATGCCTTGTGGGTTAGGACAAACGCTCAGCTCACCTCCGCACCAGGCAGGAGCAGGACTCCAGGCCTGCCATGTAAGAGCCTGGCCAACCTGCTGACTTGTTTGCTGTCAGATGATGAGGAACTGAAGGCTAGGAGATCCAGCCAGGGGATTTGGAGAGGACAAGCCATTTCTGTGAGGTATGCAAAGACCCCAGAACAGTTTTGATGGGTTTGGTGAAAAGGCAGACTGATGTCTCCTCCAGTGGGACAAAAAGCTTCCTGGATCAGAATAGCTGTGAAGAAGGAAAGATCTGCAGGGTGCCGAGGTGAGCTCTTGGTCCTGCAGCAGTGGCATAGCCACATTCAAAGAACACAGCCCTCCTGCTCGGGCCCGCTTTTGCTGCTCCTAAAACCCAGCCCACAGCCCACATGGGCCCAAAAGGAGGAAGCAGTGGCCTGGGACCAGGGGCCCTGTCGCTGTGGTCAGAGGCCAAGGCAGCACCTTGGAGAGTGCAAGGAGACATGGCAGCAGTCCTGTGTGACACCCCCACCCCTCTCTTTGGGGACCACGGGTCACAACAAGCACACGCTGGGGAAGGGACAGTCCTGCATGCACTGTCTCCAGAAATGAGGGGCAGGAGCAGTGTTTGGGTGCCTGTCCTTAGGTGGTGAAGTTGCTGTAATAGGAATTAGCACGGGGATGGCAAACCCCATTGAGACAAATCCCCAGTCATTTTACAGAAGCTGAGTGCTGATGTGGTGAGGGGGGAGGTGTGAAGGGCATGGAAAGTGAGGACATTTCTGGAGGTCAGCTTCATGGGGTTCCCAGAAAGCTGCCACTGCAAAAGTGCAAGAAGCAGAAACAAGGCATTTGGTGGTCCCTGCTTCTCAGGCACAAAGGTCCAAGAGATTTGACCAAGACCTACAGCTGGAGGTGGAGCCCACGCTCATCATAGCTACAGATTAAACACTGGGTGGATGCCTGGGATATAGGGCTCCTCAAAGGACTCAATGCCTGGTCACAGACCAGCAGCATCGAGGGAAGAGGGCTGGCAGGGCACAGCCACTGTGAAAGCTCAAGGGGAACCTCAGCAAGAGCAACCCAGGGAAAAGAACCCATGGCCAACAAGTCTGAAAGTAAATGAAGGGGAGAGATGCGAGGAGAAGGAGAAGAAGGAGAAGGAGAAGGAGAAGGAGAAGGAGAAGGAGAAGGAGAAGGAGAAGGAGAAGGAGAAGGAGAAGGAGAAGGAGAAGGAGAAGGAGAAGGAGAAGGAGAAGGAGAAGGAGAAGGAGAAGGAGAAGGAGAAGGAGAAGGAGAAGGAGAAGGAGAAGGAGAAGGAGAAGGATCCCCCAGGAGACGCTGGGCAGGGCAGTCCCCAAACAGGACACTGCCTTCTGGAATGTGGAGCCGCAATAAAAACAAACACCAAAAGTCGAAATGAAATTAAGAAAGGAAAAAAAAAAAAAAAAGAGAGAGAGAGAGAAGAAGAAAAATACCCAGCACAACAAGAAACCAAGCGTCTCTTGCCAGAAGTGAGAGAGAAGAACTCCAGATGTGGGAGCCCCAGAGGATGCCAAATGGTTTCCAAAGCCGGCAGCTCTGCCTCGGGAGGGAGCGGCCGGGCCGGGCCGTGCCGGGCCGTGCCGGGCCGGGTCAGTACCCTGGCCAGCTCAGCACGGCTCGGCTCGGCGCGGCTCTCCCGGGCGGGTCCCCGCGGCGCAGCCCCGACGGGGCGCTGCGGGCCAGCCCCGCTCCGCCGGGTCCCCGCTCCGGCGGCGGCGGCGGCGGCGGCGCGGTGCCGGGCCCGGGAGCCTCCATGCGGTATGCCGGGAGCACACCCGTGTGGCGGCCAGGTGAGCTGCGGCTGCCCGGAGCCGCCCGCAGCATCGCCCCCCGGCCCCGCGACAGCTCCCCCCTGCCCCGCCCGGAGCTCCCGGGACCGGCCGAGCTCTTGGCGGCCCCCCCCCGAGCCAGCCGCCTGCCCCCGGGGCTGGCGTGAAGTCGCTGAGACTCAGATTGGTCTCCCGGAGTTGTCATAAAGAGCCCACTGCCTGCGAAATGAGGAGCACGGCTTCGATGTGGAAAGCCTAAAGATTTCTCAAGCCAGAAGCTGCATCCTCATCGTGTCTGTCTTCAATAGGCAATCCTCTGACAGATTCGTCTCATTCCTTTCCTTTAGATGGGAAAATTCCCTGACAATGAGTTCCACAAGTTATTTCGCACTATATAAAAAATCATATTTGTTTGTTTTATATGTAATAATTCCGCTGGATGCTCCCTATTTCTTGTGTAATGAAAGCAAGGAAATAATTATTCCCAAATTGTCTTCTCTGCATGCCTCTGAGTTCATAACATTTATCATATCATCAGTCATTTTTCCCAAGCTGAAAATACACTGATATCTGTGTCTGAAAGCTGTGATTTTGACTGCCTCCATCACCTTATCCTACACAGATGTATTCCTTGCACGGGTTCGTGTGGTCCCACTATAGCACAGCGTGCTTATAGCCTAAGAATGCTCTCAGTGGGTTTCTTTCCTAATGCTTCCTAACAGTGATTCGCTTTATACTTCCTTAAGTGCATTCAGAGAACAATCCATAATAAATTCAAAACATTTTCCACGAATGGCAACAGCCAATTTAGAACCCAGTTGTATAGGAAGTGGCACGCATTTCCCCTGTTCACATTATTTTGCATGAATTATTTCTAATTCATGAGAAGATGTAGCATAGAAGGAAATGCAGAACTTAAAAAAAAAAAAAAGTAATGTTTTTTAGAGAATTTAGGATGCTTATTAGAAACAATGAAACATATAACCACAGGAATCTTTTGTCTCACCCATATAGCAGCAAATGGCTAACTAATCAGGATCTCATTGTTTGATTGCGCCATTTCCTGCAGTTATAAAGCAATTTTCATGCACAATTCTTGCAAAACAGTTTGAAATTTTACAAGAAAAATGGCGATAGACAGTCGGTTTTCGGAAGCACCTCCTGCACAGAGGTGTCTCCGTTACCTCATGAAAGGTGATTTTTGTGGCTGTTTTTTATTTCCCAGGAAACAGCTAAGCATGGGGGCTCCTTCCACAGAAGCCCCCGCCATGCAGAGCAGGTTGTGGATCTCTCTCTGTGCTTACAGCCCCTGGGACCCAGCAGTCAGGAGGCTGCTGCAGAGCTCCCACCAAGATGTGGAGCTTTCTACAAGAGCCTGGCAAATCCCAGAGCACCAGAGGCCGTCAGAGGATCTGATAGTCCTCGGGACAGAGTGCTTGCAATGCCTGAGCTGCTGCGAGCCTCCCAGAGGAGCTGTGTTTTAAACACTCAGAGGGTGAAAAAGCAATTGTTTCCTCTGTGAGCTCGGAGAGGACAGATGCCTAAGCTGCCGAGGGACACAGGCAGACAAACAGGTGCTCTGGGAGATCAGAAACAGAAGGTGGTTCCTTGAGTAAAGGACAGCTTGTTTGTTTGTTTATTTTTACGGGGACAAAAGGATGATTCAGCTCGTTGGGATACACCTGCTGCACTCAGAGCAGTTTTATGAGCTGGTGGAGCCAAAGCGGCAATCCCAGCCACAAGACAATAACCCTCACTGCTCTGCTGTCCTCGTACCCCCGGTGACCCTCATCATCCTGCTCACTAAATCCACAGAAAAACAGGTGCCTTATTTTCCCGAATTAGTGTTCTGCTGGTTTGGCAGATGATCAGAAAGGTGCCAGAGCCAGTAAGGCAAGCAGCAGCAGGACGCAGCACAGAGCAAAAGGAAGGCACTGGGGACCAACATTTTTGGTGGCAGATACCCTAGGGATGACCTTCACCAGGTTCAGGAGGCAGTTTTGTCAAATTTAATCTGACCAAGACTGATGCTGCCACAGTCCTACCTTTCACTGCACTCTTTCCTTTCTTAGCACTTGCGGTCACACATTACGTGGTTAAGGCAGCTGCACTAGCTGGCGTGCAATCACCTCTCTGCCTTTCATGTCTGGCCTGAACTGACTCTTCACATAAATTCAGGCTCCAGATCCAGCAGACAGCAGGAACATGCCAGAAGGGGCAGGCAGTTAGGAGCAGCAGCGTGCTGGCACACACCTCTGCATCCTTGACCAGTCATTCCCATGTTCTCACCCTGAGAACTTGGGGTCCAGGTGAAGGGAAGTGCCACTTGGCAAAAGGAGTGACTTTAACAAGCCCAAGTGCAGGAGGTAGAAGATGCCAATTTTATGCTGAAAGAATATAAAGGAATCCTCAGGTCAGTTAGCAGTTCACTGTCTTCCTTTCAACACAATGCCTAAGACTTTCACACGTATTCTAAAAGCACAGCATCCTAGAAACAGCCTGTGCAATACAGACTTGGCACGGGTGGAAGGTGGAATCCCTCTGCTGAACAAACCTCCAAGCTCAGGTGCTGTGCCAGGTACAGAAAGCTGTCTGAAGGAGCAGATCCCAGACTGAAAGGATGCCCACAAAACCCAGTAGCCAGGATTACACAGCACAGCACAAGGTTTCCCGCACTATATGGCAAAATCTCCTGACTAGTATGGAAGGCATAAGGAACATGTCTTTTCCCAGGTTTTTGTGGTAATTGGCCATTTTTCCAGATGCCCTGTATCCTCTCCAAAAAAGGAAATAAAATAGAAGGAAGTAACTTACCAGCAATTAAGAGAGTATTTTTGAAATGTGTTGTCCATATGCACTTCAGCTCCAAAACTTTCCCTACGCACTACCTACAGCATGTATATGTGCTCCCTTTCCCCTCTCCCTCCCACGACCCACACAGGGCCACTCTGTCGGTGTGTGGCAAGTGTCCTTTGGTCTTTTCTCAGCCACAGACCCCCAGTAGGCTGTGAAAGGATGAAGAAGTCCCAGAGGCCATGCACTTGGACCAACACATCTTGAAAAATTTCAGTTACAAGAAACTCCTCTTTTTCCCTTGAGTTTTCCTTTACAGCACATATGCGCAGAGGGAAACTCTAAGCAATGTTTATGTCACCTCGGGTTGTCCAAAACTGGTCTCTGTCTCTTCGAAATAAGAGGCAATTGAGGACAGGAGGCTTCACCTCAGCCCACCAGGCTCATGCTATAGCACCAGCGGGGAGCTTCCAGAACAGGCTCTAGGATTCGGATGGCACCTGTAGCACCCCTTGCTGAACCAACAGAAGAGACACCAGCTCTCCAAACCACCTGCCCAGGAATCAGACGTGTGCCTGTGGCAGGAGAGAAGCATCTCCAGCTAACAAAGCACAGCTGGTGAGGAAAAACAAACTCAGCAGGGCACACAGAGAGAAGCTGCACTGAAGGGAGACACAAGTCTCTCGGGCCAAAAACTTTGCACCTCTTGACCAAGTGTCAAAAAGTCCCCAGTACAGCCCCACCTCCTGGTACCAGAGCTTGGTACATGATAAACTGTTTTTCTATTGTGAGCAGACATCAGGCAGGCCAATGTCATACCCCAAAATCGGGGGCTTAGAGGTTGACTGTGCAAAGCATGGGCTACACGGGATGGCAGCCACCCAGTGTGCACTGTGCACAGGGATTTAATGTAACAGAAAAATTAGATAACCTTGTGATATTCCACAAAGTTCAGGGGATACATACGGACATGCTGCCATCAATGGGAACCCCATGCCCTAGGGTGCACCTAATCCGTTTTTCACAGGCACCTGCTTTTACAAGTTCCTCTGTCAGGTATGAACAAATCTGCCACCAGCTGATGGCATTTCTGTGCCAGCTTTATATGCAGCGCCGAAACGAGTTGCCACACGCCCTCTCTGTGGGCACTGCGAGCTGCTGCTGCAGATCACTCACCGCCCTGTTACCCTAACTGCCCAGACATGACGGGTCTGGGGCGGGGTGAGGCTGCTCGGGGTTACAAAGGAAGGATGCCATACACACCTGGTGTTTTACAATGCGTCCAGGTCCGTGCTTTCAGGAAGAATTTGTGCAAGAAAAAAATGACCCCGAAGCCTAAAGGGAAAGCTTTACTGCAGGAAAATGAAGTATACTTTAGAAACAAGCAAAAAGAAACCACTATAACCCTTGGATTCACCCACACTCTCTCAGGGAAAGAATACATGGCTGTAGAATAAGCTGTTGAACCACTGAATTACCACTGGTGAATCCATATCAGTTATGGACCTGAGCCCAGTTGTTCCAGCCCCACTCAGGTGGCTGAACATGAAGAGGAGATGAAACCAGGATTGTAAGGCACTACAGAGCACTCTGCTAAGGGCTGGGTCTGTTGTGCCAAACCCCAACAATTTTCCAGTGGTATTTGTCTGCCTGAAAGCTGCAGAGCTGAGGAGGCAAGGCAGGAGACTGACCTGTGCTGGCACCTCACCTGTGCATCAGGGGGCCTCCAGGTACACCCTAAGAAGGTACCATCTAAGCTGATCCCTAATGTCTCTACTCCTGACATACAGCCTCCAAAAATGACACAAACGTCCAGCTCTGTGAAGTGAATGGGTACACTTTGGTGTTTGTCACTGCGTGTGTTTGGGGATGGGAGGTGGTGCTTCCTAACCCAAAGCACCAGTACCAGGTACAATTATAAGGTGTATTTCTGCCCTTCAGTTACAGGGGGGAGAGCAAAGGAAAAAGGCAGGTGAAGCCAAAGGAAGACCTAGGTAAAGGCAATTTTCAAAAGGTGGAGGTGTGCACGATTTTAACAGTTTAAAAGGGAAATAAATGTAAGTTTACACAGAGGGAAAGAGTTGGGAGAACCTCTGAAAATTTCAGATCATCAGAAAGGTGAGGCACCACAGGGATTGAAAGACGATCAAAGGCAGCAGTGAGGAACTTGATCTGGAGGGCAGTGGGGTAGCAGAGGAGGATTTGCAGTGCAAAGATCCCTGCCTGGAGATTCATTCAAAGTCTAGCAAGCATCGTCATGGTGCAGAGCATCCATGAAGGATGCTGCAAAGCAGCCCTGTTGCTGCTGCCTGTATGAATGTCCCAGCCAGCGCATTCAGGCAGTGCATGAGCAAGCAGAGGTGCAGCGTGAGCACCACTCACAGAAGGTGCTTGCTAGTTCTCAGAGCAGCCTTGTGTGCATGCCCTTCACCTCTGCCTCTCAGCCCTGCACATTACTGAGTTGTTGCAGCTGCAAGGAGATAGAGGAATATAAGATGTGCGCTTCCCTTCCAGTTCTGTGCGGGCCACGTGGAAACACAAAGCACGGGAGCATCCATGGGGGCTGCAAAGAGAGAACAGGCTCTGGGTTCACAAGCCTGGAGTCTGTCTGCACCCACAGGACAAACGTGAAAAGAGACAATTGCTCAAAGCAGAAAACAACTGAGCTATGACTTGTCACACCACTAAAAATCACCAAGGTTATGTGTCAGGCTTAGACATTCACAGATTTCTTTTAATCACTCTCTTTTTTAACTAACCAAGCCCCATAAATTCTTTCCCTTACCCATGCCACTAAAGCTTAGACAAGAAATTTCAGAAAATAGTTGCTGGCCGAACAAAAGCACACGCACAGAGAAAACAACCCGAATCACCCCAGATAACTCGGGGAGGGGGAAGGGAACTAGCAGGGTGCTTGCTGGCTTTCCCCATGCTCAGATACTGATTGCCATCTTTTTCTGTGCTGCCTGCTCAGCTCACAAGTTCTTCGAAGCAAGGGCAGGGTTGCACGTTTGTGCATGCCCTGAGCCCAAGCAGATCCCGGACAAGCCACAGATGAGGGAACGAAAACCAGAGCAGCGCTCCGAAAGGAGAACATGGCTGCTCAGATCCAGTACAGTGGGGCAGAGAGCTGCAGTGGCATCAGGATTTCATTTTGGAGAACTGGATCCCTCTAGTGAAGCACTCGGTGCAGCCTCAGCACAAAAAGATGAGAGCTACTAGCAATTCTAGCCCCGGAGTTTGCACACAGATCTTAAGAACAAATAAGAAAGCTTTGCTTCCAGGCAGGAAATCCCTTTTACCACACCTTTCTGATTTACACTGATGCTTGATACACACCACATGTGTCCCCTCCTTCCCTCACCCACATTTGCAATGGTTCTGTTCCATATTTAAGTGATGAAAAGTTAAGACCTGTGGTTACAACTTCTATGAGAAGCTTCATTCTGAAGGACTGCTACATTTCAACTTTATTGCCACGAGGCTAACTGAAAAAAAAAAAACACAAAAGCTTTCAGTCCTTCCCTAACATGAAAGCTGTTGTGAAGACATTTAATAAGTGTAAGTTCTCTCCTGCAAGTTGTTGAAAAATTGACCTTTGGGCTGAAGTAGGAAAATTTATTCCTACAAATGTTTTGTATGAATCCCATCCACGGTTTTATGCGCTACACTTAATTCCTCCTATCCAAGGTGGCTGCGGCAGGGTTGGTCAGCAATTACTCCAGAAGTTCATCTCAGTAGGCAGAGCTTACAACAAACCCTTCACGGGAGATTTGTTACGAGAAGGAAAAGTAAAACAAGTTATAACATCGGGACTGCTCCGGGTCAGAGACCAGGCAAAAGAAGGAGCACACAGACTTACCCACCTGCCTGCGTGTGGGACTAGAGGGACGCTCACCTCGCCGAGATCAGACGTTATGAGGGGGAACAGCGGGAGGGAGAGCCATCAGAAAACTGGCAAACGCATCTGCTTTTTCCATTCAGCACTGTGCTGCTGACTAGATCTCTGCAAAACTTCCTCTGTTCCACAGAACTGCCCACTGGGATCTGTCTGGCATTAATTGGCCTTCAAAATTACTTATGGAAATATCTTCAGCTAATTTTTCTAAGTCATAAGTAAGATTTTTATTTTATTTTTTTTTTTAAAAAAAAAGGCAACGGAGAAAAATCAATAAATTCTTGCATGCGGACATGGTATTCTGCTTCTTAAAATAAATGCCTGAGGATGGAGACTCGGCCCTGACTTTTCTACCAAGTTTCTTTGTGCGAATTAAGGGCCACAAAAGGTGAAAACCTTTTGTGCAGCTGCAGAGCCGCCGGGGAGGAGGGCACGAGAGCGGGGAGGAAGGGAGCAGAGGAAAGCCGGGAGCGAGTGAATTTGGGACAGAGCCGCGGTGGCACGGCAGGCTGGACGGGGAGCGACCCCACCGGGCACCGACGAGCGGCGGCGGCAGGCGGGGACCGGGCGGCCCAGCCGCCACCGAGCCCGGTTGTGCGGCGGGGAGCCCCGGGCGGAGAAACACGGGAACGACGCCGGGGTCCCCGGGGAAAGGCAGGGATCCCCGAGAGCACCGCAGGCTCCGGGCAGGGCGGTGCAGAGGCAGAGCGGGGCGCGACCCGCGGGGACCCGGGGACCGTCCGGTCCCTCTGCGGCTTGCGGTGCCGTGCGGGAGCGAAAGGAGCCGTGGGGGCACGGAAAGCCCCGCTCCCCGCTGCGGGCCTTTTGTTCCCCGGGACTGGCCCCCGCCGGATACTCCGGCAACGGGAGGGAAGGGGGAGGATCCCCCGCACGGTGCCCGGAGGGCAGCACCGCCCGGGCACGGCACGGCACGGCACGGCCCCGCCTGGGCGCACGGCGCTGCCGGTGCCACGGAGCCCGGGCAGGCGGAGCGGGGCCGCACGGTGCCCGCAGCCCCCCGGAGCCCCCCGAAGCTGCGCCCGCCCCCCGCGTACGGCCCGGCCCGGCTCGGCTCGGCCCGCGGCGCCGCTCACCGTCCTCGTAGTTCTTGAGGTAGTAATCGGGTCCGGGCCCGCCGCGGCTCTTGGCCGGGTTCTTCACGTTGTGGAACTGCAGAAAGTCCGTCCTCTTGCCCGCGAAGCGCAGGAAGGCGGGGGCCAGGCCCCTCGCCAGGGTCACCAGCCGCCGGGAGCTGGGGAGAGGAGAGAGGGGGCTGAGGGGGCTGCGGGACGGCCCGGCCCTACGCGCACCCGCACCGGCCCGCTGGCCGCGGGGATCCGGGGCTCGCCACGGCTCGGCCGCCCTGCCCGGCACGGCACAGCACGGCCCGGCACGGCGCGGAGCGGAGCGGAGCGGGCACCCCCGCAGCTGCGCCCGGCTGCGGGGCTTTGCGCCGGCAAAACGGTGCGGAGGGGGAGCGGGGCCGCCCCGCCTGGTGGCGGCTCGGAGGTCGGTGGGACCCGGCTGTGCCCCCCTCCCGGTACCCCCCGGACAAGTGCAGCGGCGTGGCGGAGGCAGCGGTGCGCCCCCGCAGCCGTGCCGTGCCGTGCCGTGCCGGACCGTCCCGCGGGCACGGAGGAGCGCAGCGAGGCGGAGGCGGCGGCCGACGGGACCCTCGGAGCGGGCGTGCGGAGCCCCGCTCTGCCTCCCCGACTTACCCAGCAGGGAGGGAAGGGGCTTTCTGGCCGTCCCAGCGCCTCCAGGCCGCGGCAGCTCGGCGCAGCTGCAGCCCGGCTCTGCCCCCAGCGCGGGGCTGGAAGTCCCGGGGAGCGCCGGGCTCTGAAGACCTGACCGACACCCCCGCTCTCCGCCCGTCGGGACCTGGGGAAGGCTCGGCTCGGTTCGGCAGGCGGCCCCGTTCCTGCTGCTGGTTGTTTATTTATATATTATTTTTTCCCCTGTGCTGCCTCGGCCCCATGTTGTGCTTTTTTTTTTTTTTTTTTTTTTTTTTTTTTGCAGAGGGGCGGTTGTTGGAGCGAGGGGAGCACGACATTTTTTCAGTCATAACTGATAAGTCTCCGAAATGCTTTCTCCATTGCAAACATGTGCATCTTAATGGAAACCATGGCCTCGCTCCCTCCGTCACAACAAGCGCCGCCAGCAGCGCGGAGCCCGGCGGGGCTGGGAGGCTGAGGCCGCCGGGGCGCCCCGCGGGCGGCGTGGGGAGGGCGCCGGGGGGCTCCTGCCTTACCTTAAGAAATCGAGCCAGCCATCATGAATGATGGAGGGGTCCAGCTGCAGGGAGAGGAAATTCTCACTGATTATCCTGACAGGGCTCTTGGTGTTGACATCAAGGAGAATGAGAGTCCTTCCCTTCACACCTGGAGATTTCTCCACCGGCAGCGCTCTCCTGTCCCCGGCCTGGGAGGGCAGCGAGAAGGTGGCCATGAGGGCCAGCCCAGGTGCCATCAGGGCTAAGAGCCCGGGGGGGCAGGAGCTGGGACAGGGCATGCCGGAGAGCAGGAAACCCCTAATTAACTCGCTGTCTGCAGGGGCTCGCTGGTGGCTAATTGTCCTTATCTAAAGTGTGGGGCGCTCTGCCTTTTTTTGCAATGTTTTGGTGCTGGTGGAGGGGAACTCACGCCCCTGACCAGCCTTTCTCGCAGCCGGTGCCAAGACTCCTTGCAGCCAGCACCGCCCCTTTAAGAGATGCAGGCTCCAGACATTTTTAACTTTTTGAAGGTAAGGGGAGGCTCCTGGTTTAACCCCCTCGGCTCGGGGTCCGCCGGCCCGCCAAGACGCCGCCAGCACCGAGCTTTCGCTTTGACCCGGCTCCGCCGCGCACCGGCGGCCGCTTTCCGCCGCGGGAGCTCCCGGAGCGCGCAGAACCGGGCCGTAGCCGGGACACCGAGACACCGGAGAGCTCGGCACCGGGACCGGAGCGCAGCCGCCCAGCGCTGTAAGCAGGAGGTAAGGCAGCGGCGGCAGCCCGGGTAGGGGAGAGGGGAACCGGTCACCCCTAAAGGCACCAGCCGCGGGGAGAGTTCGTGCGGGGCTGCGGCAACCGGGACCGAGCGCTGCCGGTTTGGAGGGACCCGACGGGCGCGGCGGGAGCCCGGAGCACCCGTGCTGGAGATCCATGCTCGGCTCGGCCGGCGCACGGGCACCGCGGGGAACAGGGCCCCGGGGAATCGAGCCCCTGGCCGCCCTCTGGACCCGCCGGTGGCCGACCCACGCAGATGCTCTCGGTGCGGAGACGCCCGAAACTGCAGCGCGGTTCGACGGGACCGCCGATGCTCCCTGCTCCGGTGCCAGCCCGTGCGGGACTGGGGCGGCGGGGCGAGAGCCGCCGCCGAGTACCGGGCCGGAACGGCCCGGGCTCGGTGCGCAGCAGAGGTTTCGGCGCTGGGTGCACCGCGAAGGGGGCTGCCGAGCTGCCCGGGGGCGATGCCTCACCTCCCGGTGTGCCCGTCCGAAGCGGGCATCCTGCCCTGCCGGCTGCCGGTTCCCGGGCAAGCCCCGGGCTCCCGCACACCGACAACCGGCGAGCTTCGGGCCGCGTAACGCGCCCTACCTGGGCCTTCCGCCGCCGGCGTGGTCCGCCCCGGTCCCCGGCGGTTGGCGGGGCCCCGGTGCCGCGGAGAGGGGCTGGGCCCGGTGCGGGCCGCACGGAGCTCCCGGTGCCGTCGGGGCCCCGCGCCCCCGGGGATGGGGCGCCCGCAGCGGGAGCCCGCAGCACCATCTGCTGGTCACGGGCCCGGCCCGGGGGAGCCGGCACCCACCTGCGGCCACCCCTGCGCCGGGGGGTCCGGAGGTGGCGGGGCCGAGCGGTGCGAGGGCACCGCGCACACACAGCTGCCTGCTCCCGGTGTCCCGGGCCCCGTGGAAAAAAAAGCCGAGGGCGAGCAAGGAGGGGGCATGGAGTGCCCGTGCGCTGAGAAGTAGCGAGGGGAAGGATGAAGCATCCCCCTCCGCACCCCGTTCCCCGGCAGGAAGCTCCGCTGGGGCTTAACGGGAAATGCACAAAATGGGATTTGTCGTGGAACGGCCCCGTGAACGCGGCCGGGCTCCAAAACAGCCCGGGAGAGGCCGCCGGGCGCGCACACGGTGACAAAAAGCAGCAAAGGGTGCCCCGGCGCCAGGCGTGGAGCAGCGGGGACTCGAGCGCTATAGAAGTAAGAGGATCCGGGGGAAAGGGCTGTGCAATTTCAGCTGTGCAAAGCCCTGGCATCCCGGGACAGGAAGAAGGCAATTTAAGCTTGGAAATTTGTGTTCGTCTGCAAACAACTTCAGTTTTCAATAGCACTTAACCGACCCGGGACATGGAGCCTCCAGAAGTTGCTCGGTTTTGGGGTCACCGCCAAGGAGGGACACGAGTTTCTGAACCATCGCCTTGCTTTTCCTTGTTTTTAATCTTTCGGTTTGTTTGTTTATCTTGTTTTGGTTTTCCGTATTATCAAAAGACATCAGCAAAGCTCCGGTGGCATTTGTTGGTCAAATAAGCATTGCAGTTGCAGGCCGAAATTTCGTGTCCTGCCTCCTGGTAAGCACGGCTGTGTTTTAAAACGAAACGCGAACCCGTTCTGCAGCGAAGGACAAGAAAAAAAAACAATTTACCCCGCTTAACCTTTTCACTTACAAACAAACCGCTTCGGAGGGGAAACGTGTTTACTCCGAAGCGTCCCCCGCACTTACTCCCCGCTCCGAACACAAGCTGCGGCTGCTGGGAAGTGGTTTATCTGCGGGGCCGGCCCCGGCGGCACGGAGCAGCAGAACACACAAAGCCTCCCGGCTGCCAGCGGCTCGCACACCGCCCGGGGGCTCGCCGTCGAAGCCCTCCCGACGCCGCTCACCTGCGGCCGGCGGAGGCACGGGCAGCCGGGAGCCCACCGGGAGCCCTCCGGCAGCCCACCGGGAGCCCGCAGTCAGGGCAGCCCCGGCTACCGGCGAGGGAGGAGGCTCGGTTGTTCCTCCGGTAGCCCGGGAGGGAGAGAGGGCGGCTCGGCTGGCGGCGGAGGGGCTCGGGCTCGAAGCGCCGCTCCTTTCTTGGATTACGGTAATTGCTTTAGAAAGCCTGGGTAGCATTAAAAAAAAAAAAATACAACCCTATCTATAAAGATTTACTCGCGGTTTTGGCCATTTGGAAATACATTTCTCAATTTTCCATCTACTCTGAACTTGCTGTTTTTAATCTCCAGAATAGTCATTGGGAAAGAAAACTGTGGGAGGAGAAGCATTTCTATAAAGAGTTTAACCAAAGCACATTAAATATTTTCCCAACATCACCAAATAAACAACAATTCTCCAGCTCCCAATAAACTATTTAAAGCATGTCATATCATCTCTTCTGCTCTTGCCAATGTACTTTCCTTCTAATTTATAAGCCGATTAGAGCAGGGGCCTGTCTTTTTGTGTATATTTGCAAAATGTCTGGCACCCTTTCAGTCAGTCACAGCTCACAAACACTTAAATGTGCATTTAACGTTGTTATCATAGGTAGTTACTGCGATTTTTTTCCTCACTTTTCCACAGCTACTGCCTGAGAAAGGGCTTGTTGTAAAATATCTGATCAGTTGCTGAAGGCTTTCAGCAAAGGAAACCTCTTTGGATTTCAGGGCTGATACAGAAAGAAAAAAAAATAAAAAGGAAAAAAAATAAAGAAGAAAAATTAAACCGGGATCTCTGGCTGTATACATCGACCCAAAAGAAAATAGGAAAACCTCCTTAGGAGGAACATTTTTAGCTCGCTAGAAAATAAACGTCTGCTCATAAATGATGAAAGTTATTATCATCAGAGGATGTGCTGTACCAAACAAACCTCCATTAGGCTAGGAAGAATAAAAACAAGCTAGACAGCCTTTTTTAAAAAAAATCATCATGTCTTTGATTCCCAAGATATCAGCCACGTCTGTTTCTGTAGTGCTGTCAAGTAAACCTGAGTTATGGATGCTCTAAAAGAAGCCAGCAAGGAGAAAATTCAGCTAGTGAAAGTAAAGAACGCTATCCATAGATAATTTACCAAAATATCTTTTCTTTTCAGACTCTTAAATGCCTGCCCTGTACCATGGCCTGACTTACTTGTTTTCCCCAGACAATTTCTGAGAAGAGCAAGGACAATGAATGTGGTCATCAGACCCTGTAACAGCACAGCAGATTCTTTTTATTGAGGTTTTTGCTCTTTCTGCACCGCTGTGTCCATCATTTTCACCACAAGAGCCTTAATGTCTGGAATGCAACCTCCTAAAATTACCAGTGCCCAAAGGTGGGTGCTGCACAGCCTGAACTCCACTGCTGAAACAATTTTCTAGCGTGTTGATGTATCACGTCTAACCTGAGCGAGCAGGCAGAAGACAATTGCTTGATTTAATGCAGTATCCGTGCATTACTCTTTAATGGAGGTGTTCTGTGAAGTTCTGTAACAAGCAAAAACATCTGTCTGGGCTAAGACGAGTGGCTGGCTGGGGAGCTGAGCGACAGCACAGGGAAAGCAAGCCTACTGAGAGAGCTTCCTCCTTCCATAAGTGCAAAAGGCAAGGCATCAATCAAAACCCACCACCTGGGCAGGAAAAGCACATTTGGCAATGCCATCTTTGTGTTTTTGCCAGTGTGAAAGGAACATAAACTGGTATCTCCAAATCTAGCCACAGCACAGTTAATTAGTGACCCAGTAGCTGCCTAATTAAAAGCCCCATAAAAATAAAATTAAAAAAAAAAAAAGGACAGGAGCCCAAAAGAGGCACCAGTGCATGGGCTCTCCCTGGCTGGGGCACACAGATGCCACAGAAAGATGCATGAGATACAAAAGGACTGAAGTTGGATTTTAGGCAGCTGCTGCTGAAGTCTTTTTTTTTTTTTTTTTTTTTTTTTTTCTTGTTTTCTAACTTTATTCCCAGTTCTGTGAGCAGCTTGGTACCATGCACTCTGCTAGAATAAATTGTTTTTATTCTTTTCCTTCATCTGCCTAATTTGATGCATGGTTTCAGGAATACTCTGGCAAGCCCAGGGTACCTCAGCCCTGCAGATCTGTCTCCGGAGAGAACGAGCAAGCTCCCAAAGTGTCTGACTTCCAACAGGTGTTCCGAGCATCCTGAAAGCTGAGATGCACCAACTGCACAAAGCTGTGAGAACTGCTCTGGAGGTGGTGGAACCAGGTGCTGTCCGGGCCCAGCAGCCAGAAATCCCTTTTGCCCAGTGCCTCTTCAGCGAGGAGGAAAAAACAAAACAAAACAAAACAAAACAAAACCAAAAAAAAAAAAAAAGGAAAAAAAAAAGTGGGTAATGACTGGGAATATCTTCTCCACAAGTAACACTGGATTTTGGCAGAAGATGCCCTTTAGACCCATGAATATCCCTGTGCTAATCAATGGCTGGGTCTGAATTAGCTTTTGTCTTTCATATCTTGAGTAGAAGCAAATGTGGCAGCAATTCGTCACAGCCAAGCAGATAGAGGACAAACACAATAGGAGACCCGTAGCTCTGCAGCGCTCCAAAGATCACAATAGCCTCATAAACATTTTCCTCAAACTGAGCCCAGCCCCGAGGAGCAACGAAATGGGTAGAATTATCCTCATTTCACATCCTCATGTGAAAGAAAAAGAGGAGAATACGCCACTTTAACAAGCCTGAGAATGAACACAAGCAAGTATTTGTCCCACCATCTGTGAGGAGATGATAGAGGTGAAGGAAGAGGGAATACGGGGGGGATGGTAGAAGTTCACAGAGACCTTATATTTTTCTGGAGAGATGCTTCACATTCCTGCAGCAAAAATGAAGGAAGCGGACATGAGGAGTAGATCAGAGAGGGGAAATAGGAAGATGGATGAAGTGCAAGGCTGGAGGAGCAAACAAGTCAATTACAAAAAAAGAGGAAGGGGCTGTGTGCAGAGACCAACGAGGAGAAGGAGCTCAGAGGAAGAAACAGCAGCCAAAACACTCTCAAGTCAGAGACACTGCTGGGGTCAGGGAGGCAGAAACAATCAGAATCTGTCAGGTAATTATAAAATTGTAAAGCTCTGTCCTCTGTGTCTGTCTGATTATGACACCTCTGCCACCAGATTCTGCAGCTCTGTCAGGACAACTGAACACTGCCCTGCTACAGAGATGGGAAAAATCAGTCAAAGCTCCAAACCAATGGTCTGCAAAAGGAAATCAGAAGAAAAGTGTGGAACTCACAGCTAGAGAGCAAGAGAAGGAGCCACTGAGAACTATGGGTTGTGACTGAAAAGCACACAAGTAGAAGAAGGAGAAGCAAAGTGAAATGCTGGCAGTGTAGAAGCAGTGGATGCCCAGGAAGAACCCGGGAGATGAAGAGGATCAGATGGGCAAAAATGAGCACCACAGAACAAGGACGGAAGGCCAGCAGGTGCTGAGGTATGCTAAGGGAGCCATGAGAAAATGGGCTGATGCTGGACAGACCTCAGACTGACCTGCTGCTTCCATTCTCCAGTGAAAGCTCTAAAATAAATCCAGAAAAAGGAATACTTTCAACATACAAATTTCAAAACCAACAGTTATGTTCCTGACCTACTCCCCTTTAAGGTGGTGGTGGAGAGAGGAAGGTCTGCAAGCATAACATGTCAGGCTGAATTACATAATCTGGAGGATCTTTTTGGGGTTCTCCAGCCATGCAAGAGCATGGTCTGCCTGCAGCTTCACGTGGTTCTGGTACAAACCCATCCTTCCCACTGACCATCAACAACCACATAGTTCCTTCTCCTGTCTTAGGAGCAAGGGGACAGGAGAAAAAAGTTGCACAATGACAAAGAGAAATGAGAAGTATTTTCACAGCCTTTGAGGCAACACAGCCTCACCTCAGCACTGTTTCAATGCTGGCAAGTCTGCAGAAACAAGGGGGAAGGTTGCAGGGGGGGTGCGGTGTCCCTAGCACAGTAACCTCTCAGCTAGAAACAATTGCAAGGAAAGAGCACGTATCCGGGCATCTCCTTTGTCCTTTCTACCAGGATCTGGGTGTTGTATCATTTCTTCTCTCCCCAGTTTCCCTTCTGTTAGCCCTTTAGTAACAGCAACATGGAGAAAGCTAAAAATAAAGCAATATAAGCAATATAATAGGCATGCAATTGCATGTCTATTTGCTTTGAAAAAATGATGCTTTATTTCCTGTACAATGGAAAGTACAGTTTGGTGTTACAACTATTGGGTTTTGACTGAATGCAGAAATTTGACTTGAACAATGACATTTCCCCCTGTATTTAGTATTACCATATGTCCCTGATTATATATTTAAGTTGCCGAAATGAATTAAATTTCATGGCTTCCCCAAGTTAGATTCTCTTGGAGTGGACTGTCTTTAACTATTAACCAAAATACTTGGAAAACACTTTAAATCAAAACAGCAGACCTTTTGGTATCATTTCAGGGGAAAATTGGTTATCGCAAACCAAGCGCTTAACATGTCAACATCCAGAAGGCTGGGTACAGCTCTGCAAGCCTGCAGTAACCATGTCCAGGACACAGAGAAAAGGAGTTAATTCAACACCACAGCCTCAGAAAGAGGAAAAAATTGGAGCTCCCTTGCCTGGGGTCTTATTCCTTCTGCTTCAGAAGTTATCATATATCCCACGTCTCAGTGCTTATTTCACTTACTTGGGTAAAGTATCTTCTTTTGGCTGGCTGCAGAGCATTAGTGACAATCACGTTGCAGACATGTTCCATGAGAAGCCAGCTCTGTGCTTGCTAGTTTTCTTCCCACTTTCTGTGGGGGGAAGTAAAAGAAAAAAAAGGAAAAAGAAAAAAAAAAAAAAAGAAAAAGAAAAAAAAAAAAGAAAGAAAGAAAAATCCAGCTTTTCTTTACTCCTTCTGTTTCCCATCATGATTTGGAATTGCTAACATTTCTATCCCCACCAGCAGTCCCCCAGTGGCTCCTCGCCCCTTTCTGGAGGACCAGCGGACACCAGACCCCCTGGGCTCTCCTCCACCAGGAAGGAAGCGAATTGCAGCCCGCAGCCTCTGGGACTCTGACTTCAGACCTCAAAGTCAAGTTGATCTGAAGGGGCTTTACCAAACTCCCCATATCCATGCTTCACTCGTCCTCCCGGACCTGCACTGTCAGAGCTGGAGGAGGACAGCTGTGATCAGGGGTATCCCCACAGGCAGGGGTTGTGGACCTTGAGAGCTGCGGCACAGAAGCTGCAGAGGGAGAAGGTCATTATTGCTAATTGAACAGCAATGTCGCAACAGAGAACAGGTAAAAGGAGGAGACTGTAGTGTTCGAAGAAAACGAGGGCAGCCACATGGTGCTCACCGAAGGACTCAAGAGGCAGGATGCAGCCAGGACAGGCCTCAGTGAGAGCCTTGGAAATTTATGTCATACTTTGCCAAGGACTCAATCAATTGAGCATGTGCTAAAGCTCAGTTTGTTTTGTCTTATTTTGAGCTTTGGAAGATATTTCCTATCTTGAATCATTGAACATGCTCCAGCCACACACCTGCAACTTCTGGAGTGCATCCTCTCGGCGAGAGGCTGGCTAGCACGTCGTCACTTGTGCAGGTCAAATCCTACTGAAAGCACATCAGACCACAGCTTTCGCACCAGTTTACTTTTACATGGAGCACATGTAAGCTAACATCTGGCAGGAACACAACTATGTCCTGAGCTAGATGCAGCTCATCGCAACAGATGGTGTGTTTGAGACTGCAGGACCAGGGCAGCTTCGCCCCGAACCGAGCATTCTTTCTCCTCCACATCTTTGCACAGAGTTGAGCTCTTGCCACAAAAGTTTCGCAGTCCCCTTGCCTCCTAGGCTGCTCCAGACTGTATGTAAAACCCAGCCTGCAGGTCACTGCCTGGTCCAAGCTCCAGGGTTATTTTGCTCCCGCAGAGGCATCTCATTGCATGAAGCAGGATCCTGGCACGACTATACCGTGCAGCAGTGTAATGTGAGGTTAGCAATACTCAGAAGCAGCTGCCACAGACAGTGCCGCCAGTGAAGGAGGAAACTACCTCGCCAACACACACGGTAGCTCTGCCAACACACACACAAGCAGTCTTGGTAGTTAGCGATCTAACAAGTTGCATCTGCTGCCCGCTTGGGGGCAAAGGATGGAGCAGTTACCAAAGAGCAGCCTCCAGTGCCACTTCTTCGAGCCTGAGAGCTTCATCCTAAAGGGAGAAACGTACGGAAGAGAAAACCTGACAGCGCACATGGAAAATACAAGACGTGACCAACCGCCTCTGCAGCCTTACCGAGTTACTGCCCGAGACTTTTCGTCCCAGGGTTATTTTGCCAGTAGAAGCACGGAGAGAGATTGCCACCTTGTGGTTCCTCCTCCCGCAGTGCCACGGCTCCGTGCGCTCCCCCAGAGCAGCGGTGTGCATCCTGCCGCCTGAGGATCTCCGGCGACCAGGGTACTATGGACAAGAGCGCTTCCCAAGCACCTACTTAACTAAAGAAAAGGAACCCCGCAGTTCGCAGCCTTCAGTTCCTGCACTGGGAAATCCCTCGGGAATCTGCAGGTTAATAAGGATGAGTAACCACTGACGCAGGTACCTAGCTTCCAAACGCTGACACAAAGCGCTGACAGGGGTGCACAAAACCAAATTGTCTTTATGATATTCTCAGCATAAGGTTTTTGGACATTTCAGGGCTGGTGACAGCCTGCTGTTGCAAAAATATGGGGTAGTGTCAGACAACGGTTCCCACATGGCCATGATAGGGACAGAGCAGCCATGTGCTCACCCCCAGCACTCACACACAGAAAGGCAGGAGCAGACTGAACTTCTCCCTGTCCCTTTGGGTATTGTTTAGGGCAATTTATGAGATCTGTTCCTTGGGTGGTACAAGTTCAGCCCAGGGGAAGGTCTGGTAAAGGAGGTTACGAGTTAACCTCTGGAAGTCATGCCCGGGTAGAGCATCAGACAGTGCTCCTCCGCTGGAGCTAGGGAGGTAGAAAGGGAAAACCAGCAAGAAACAGCACAGAGCCCCCATGAAATCCCAGGGAATTAATCAATTTTGGGAAAAAAAAAAAAAAAAAATTAGCTGCCTCTTATGCAGAGGGGGAGAGTTTCTCCCAACACAGCAAGGAGCACAGGTCTCCCCGGTAGCTCCTCATGCCTGTGTGCCTGCTGACATAGTGACGCACAAAGTGGCCCATTTTCATGGGTGTGAGGAGGAGGCAGCGCTGTTAAATGTCAGCACTGATTCACCCCACCAGCCACCTCCTATAAATCCCTCACTCGGCCCTGCCCAGCTAAGGCAGGGCTGTCTGGCTCTGCCTGAAGGCAGAGGGACTGATGGTGGGGCAGCAGGGCAGGTCCATGGCAGCAAAAGCCTCTTGTGGCTCCGAGGGGGGTCCCCAGCACTGACGTGCTAATGTCACACACTCTCTGCTCCAGTCTCACTCCTGGCACCAGGAACACGGGCAATGGCTCTTGCAGGTGGTCTGGGCTTCAGCTTCTCCATCAGACCTAGAGCAGGGTGAAGAAGGATGCAGGTTGTGTCTTGTGTCACTGTGGATCCGGGTGCCTTCCCTGGAACGACAGAGTGGGGAGGAATAATAATGAATAATAATAATTTGGGGGGAACTCCATGATGTTTTCTGACTCGCTTCTTGCTTTGCCATTACTGAGCCTGTCAGAGATGTAAGCAAACGACTCTTTCCAGTTCCTGAGCCTCTGCTTCAAGGCTGTCCTGGGTGGTGGTCCAGGGAAGACACAACAGTTCCAGTACTAGGTGACTTGTTAGCAAGAGTTAATAGCCCTTAAGTAAATGGGGGGGATATTCAGCACATACTTCTGAAGCTGATAAATCACTTTTGCATACCACACTCTCCATCAGGTCTAGGCACAAGAATGTTTGTTCCAGAGCGATACATTTGTTTCCTAGCAAGACCACAAACTTAAAGCTGTTCTCCCATTAAAAACCAATAATAACGATGCCTCCCACAGGAAGAAGAGAGATGAAAGCTGAAAAGCAAGACGCTTGGGCCTCAGCAGACCGCAGGGGGAGGCCGGCTGCGAATCCCTCGGCAAGGCCACCGTGCTCTCCCGAGGACACTGAGCCGCTGAGCGCCGGGGGGGCGCAGCCAGCCCCCAGCCCCTCACCAGCCGGCTCCCCCGGCTCCGGGAGCGGGGCTGCGCTCCGGGGCATCCCCGGTACAGCCGGGCCAGGGGCCGCCCGCAGCGGGGATGGCTGAGCGGGGGGGCTGCCGGTGCCACCCTCCCCGTGCCACGCGTGGGCTCCGCGCAGCGCGGCTCCTCCCGCCGGCTCCCGGTCGCACGTGGCGCGGCGGCTGCCCGCCCCCCCGGCCCACGTGTGCCGCGCCGTGCCGCGCCGTGCCGTGCCGCGCCGGCTCCCCGCTGCAGTCCCGGTGCGGCGGCGGGCGCTGCGGCATGGCGGCGGCGGGCCCGGGGCGCGGCGGCGGCTGGGGCCGGAGCCGTGGCGCCGTGCTGCTGCTCTTCTTCTCGCTGTCGCCGCGGCCGCCGGCCGGGGCCGCCTGGCTGCTGGGGCTGCGGCCCGAGGACACGGCGCCGGGCCGGGTGTCCCTGGAGGGCGGCGCGGTGCAGGCGGCCGAGGGCAGCCGCTTCTTGCTGCGCCTCTACTTCCAGCCGCCCCCCGAGGGCAACGGCAGCCGCGGGCCGGCGGGCGAGCGGGAGCCGCGGCTGGTCTTCATCGAGGAGGCGGCGGCGGCGCCGGGGGGCAAGGCGGCGGCGGGGGCGGCGGCGGCGGGGGGGGCGCGGGGCCCGGCGGAGCGGTGCCGGGAGCGCAGCGCCTGGGCCTCGGACGTGGAGGTGGTGGGGCCGCTGCGCTCGGGGGGCGCGGCGGGCTCGGCGCTGGCCGAGGTGCGGGTGCGGGAGCCCCGCAAGGGCGAGGCGGCGGCGGCGGCGCCGGGCGGGCGGCTCTTCTCGCTGTGCGCCTGGGACGGGCGCGCCTGGGCGCACCACGGGGCGGCGGGGGGCTTCTTGCTGCGGGTACGGCCGGCAGCCCCCGCGCTGGGCGCCTGGCTGCTGCCGCTGCCCGAGGCCGGCTGGCTGCGGGCGCTGGGCGCCCTGCTGCTGCTGGGGCTGTCGGCGCTGTTCAGCGGGCTGCGGCTCTCGCTGCTGTCGCTGGACCCGCTGGAGCTCCGCGTCCTGCGCAACAGCGGCTCGGCCGCCGAGCGGGAGCAGGCGCGGCGGGTGCAGGCGGTGCGCGGCGGCGGCGGCACCTACCTGCTGTGCACGCTGCTGCTGGGCCAGGCCGGGGCCAACGCGGCGCTGGCCGGCTGGCTCTGCGCCTCGCTGCCCGGCGGAGGGCCGGCGGCGGCGGCCGGAGGGCCGCGGGGAGCGCCCTGGCTGCCGGTGCTGCTGTGCGCCGCCGCCGTCTTCCTGGGCGGCGAGGTGCTGCCCTACTCGGTGTGCTCGCGGCACGGGCTGGCCATCGCGTCGCGCACCCTGTGCCTCACCCGGCTGCTGATGCTGGCCGCCTTCCCCCTCTGCTACCCGCTCAGCCGGCTGCTGGACTGGGCGCTGCGGCAGGAGCTGAGCGTCTTCTCCACGCGGGAGCGGCTGTTGGAGACGCTGCGCGCCGCCGGCCCCCACGGCGACCTGGTGCGGGAGGAGTTGGCCATGGTGCAGGGCGCGCTGGAGCTGCGCACCAAGGTGGTGGAGGACGTGCTGACGCCGCTGGCCGACTGCTTCATGCTCCGCGCCGACGCCGTGCTCGACTTTGCCACCGTCTCCGAGATCCTCCGCTCCGGCTACACCCGCATCCCCGTCTACGAGGGCGACCGGCGCGACAACATCGTCGACCTGCTCTTCGTCAAGGACCTGGCCTTCGTCGACCCCGACGACTGCACCCCGCTGCAGACCGTCACCCGCTTCTATCGCCGCCCGCTCCACTGCGTCTTCAACGACACGCGCCTCGACACGCTGCTCGAGGAGTTTAAGAAGGGTGAGGCTCAGCCCTGCACCCCCTCTGCACCCCCAGTGGTCCCTGATCAGCAGCCCTCCATGGCCCACCCTGCATCACCTCGTGGTGGGACCTGGCAGGTACCGGGGATCATGGGGGGAGTCGGGCCCTGCATGCGCTGCTGTGGTGGTGACCTTGGTGTCCCCTGGGGAACCAGCCCCTGGGTGGACGGATGGAGGGCCTTCAGTGCTGGCCATGCCTGAGATGTTAACGGATACCATCAGAACCTGCAGCCCCGGAGGCTGCTATCCCACAGGTGAGGCTGGCTCGCAGGGCCTGATGTCACAGCGGGGCTGGCACGGGGCACAGCGCCTGCCCTGCATCCCTGCCTGGGCAGGGCAGCGCTCACTGCTCTCATCTGCATGGGGGAGTTTGTGGCAGGAGATCACATCTCATTACTCTGCTCTCACGTTTTCAGCTTAGCAGTGAGAAGCAGTTCTAGAAAGTATTTCCATGCAAGTAGTTAAAAGGAGGAAAAAAAAAAGCCTAAACCCTTAGAACAAGCTCTACTTTCTTTGCAGCTGTGATGCTATTAATAATGCAGCAGCTGCCAGCAGCTCCAGCGGAGGCTGAGAGTTGTGTTTCATTAACCCTACCTTGAGAATACACACAGCACGCATTTTCTTTTCCCCACTGGGAATTGTGAAGCGCTTTGCTGCGTGATGTTCGGTACGTCATACCACGGTGCGTGAACCTTTAAGAAATGGCTGCAGCAGTGACATCCTGCGTTATGTAATGCACGATACACTCGGCTCCCCGGCTGCCTGTGGCCTCTCTGCTGCAAGCAGAGCTGATCATGTGAGAAGGGCCAATCTGGTCCATCCCAGATACTCTCTGTGAGTCATCCCCATGCTAGTTTTTGGAGCTAGGGGTCACTGGGGCATAGGATGTTGCCTGCACACTGGGAAAATCATCAGAAACATGCAGGTCGGCATCCTCTCCAGAGATGCACAGAGTCGTCCCCAGCACCGAGAAGGATCGCAGGGAGAGTTCTGTGTGGCACAAAACACCCAACCTCTGTGCCCTACAGCATAACGGGGGACTCCCAATGTGGTGCAAACCAGCGAACCCCTGTTTTTAATAACAAGGCTGAGAGCAAAAGCATTACGATTGCTTTCTGTGTTTAACCTTGATGATTTACAGGACCTCCCCCCAATACCTCTCTTAACACAACCAGCAGTGTCTCCTCTTCCCAGTTCCTCATGTGCCTTGCAATTCTTTCATAACTCTGTTTTCCTGCATGATGCTACAATGTCACTGAAGTTCATGTGAGATCCCCACTGCCTCTGCCTTGCCTAGAGAGTCAGCTGTTACCAAAGACATCAGACGAGGTGGGCAGAGTCTCCTCGTCAGCTTCCCCTGCACTTTATCCGATTTCCTTTGATGTATCCAAATACTTTTCCTTCCAGATTTGTTTGACAGCCCGGTACCCTATGGATCAATAGATCTATATAAATGGACTTGTGGTTGCTCAGCTCCCTGCCCTTTGCTTGCCCTCCTTCCCCCTCCTCCTCTTGGATGTTTTCTGTGTGTCACTCCCTCAAGTGGCAGGCGCACTAACAAGCCTTGCTACCAGCCTTCCACTGCCCTGTACTAGCCTTCATCCCAAATGAAGACTTTCCAGCCTTCTCCAGCCTTGCTCCATTAAACTCTCAGCATTTTGCTTCGGGTTCTTCCTCCCCTACATCTGTTTGCCATCACGGTCTTTTGGGGCATTTTGCTACAGCACTCATGTAGAGCTGTCCCTAGAACTTCTTTCTGTTCCAATCTCATTTCTCCTTGTGTTTCTTTAAATCACATGGCTGAAAAGTCTTGCTTTTGGTCTTACAACATAACTCAGCTTGGTGTTTAGCAATTCCAGTTCTTCCCCCACATCTTCTTATCCTTGGATGTTGTTGTTCTCTTCCAATTAATCTTTCCGCTATTTGCAGACCTCCTGTTTACCCCCAGTACCTCATATTTGTAGTTGTCCACCCCCAGCTACCCCTAGTCCAGGCCTGAACCCCTCCTAAACTCTCATTTCCCAGTTCTCAGCACAGGCTCCTGCTCCACCACAGATGTTCGCTCCCAGCTGCCTCCAGTCACATCCACTGCTGTCTCAGGCTAGTTCACTTGACTATTTAATTTCGAAAATAAAGATTTCCCATTTGTAATTAAGAATCTTAATCACTGTCTCATTTTCTGTGTCCATGTGAATTGTGTTGAAATATCTCACTTGATCCAATCGAGATTGCCTTCCGTGGCCAGGTCTTCTGTGACACCTCTAATTAGTGAGCAGGTTCATTGCTTGTTGGCTCAGTGAGTGGTTAATGAAGGCATTCATCACTTCACACATCCAGGGTGTCAGCAGGACAGCAACTGCTCCCACTGATAAGGCCCAATCTCTTTCTAGGAAATTAAAGTCTCCGCTAATGATGGGCATTGCTAACCAGGTCCCCAGGTTCGTGACAAACTTCTAGAGCGACCTTTCTAGATTTCTTTTCCTTCTCCCATGATTAACACTTTTTGTATCCTTTATTTCTTTGGGTTATTGCGGTGTTTATACAAAATACCCATCACATTTTGTATCTTTCTTTCCTCGATAGCAGTATATACTTCAGGATCTGTGTCTCGCTAGTGATTAATGTTCTGCCACATGCACTGTGCCTATAATGTCATTTTTTGCATAATGCGTAAGTAACATTCAATTTCACTGCCTGAGCTCCTTGCCATAGTACACAAACATTTGTTCTTACTGGAAATGTCAGAGTATGATTAAATACAGCACTTTGTGACTCTTGCTTACACCTCCGTTAGCGCTTTCCCTTTTCTCTCTCCCCTCCTACTCTCTGCAATCATGCTGCATTAGCCTTGTTTACCTGATGCATTTTTATCTCACTGTGCTATCCTAGCTATGAAGATTATCAGTTTTCTCCCCCTTTCCAGTCTTCAAACAGGGTTTGAAGTTTTCCTGCATTAGTTTCTAGGTATGCCCACAGATAACTGTGTTTGAGCTCAATTCCCTTCAGACGCGCTGATGTCTGCCTCAGGTTTCACCCACACACAGCAGAGTCCCAGAGTCCCCCTTTTTCCTGAGCAGGGCTTGGGGCAGGTGCAATTACCCTGCCATGGGGCTGGGGAAGGGCACTTCTAGCCTTTGGAGCATCCAATTTCCAAAAACGTGTAAACCAGATAAAAACAGCAGCACAGGCTTCAGTAGTACCTGGGGAGCTGGTGTGGTTGCAGTGCCCAAGAGCAGCTGTGAGCTCCTGCCCCATCACAGCAGAGATGTGGCCAAACCTTTCCCACCTGCTCTTTCACAAGCTTGCTCCTGGCATCCTTTGATGACTGTCTCCTGGAGAAGGATGGTTAAACTGGGGGCACTGGTGGGAACTGGGACAAACCCAGAGAAGGCTGCAAACAGCAGCAGAGGGGAGAGCTGGCCTGCGAGAGGAACAGCTTGGACTTCAACTGGCAGCCTGAGAGAACAGGTCAGCTGCTAAAGCTGTGTTGGAAAATGGCATTACAGCAGCGTGGGGCAGCTCCAGCTGATGGCAGGAAATGCTTGCGGTTTTGGCTTGATCTCCTCAGTCATCTCAGAGTACCTGGCTTTATTCTAGGCTCACAGCAGGAGTTACCTCATACACCAGGAAAATTGCTGCACCATATTTAACAAAGTAAGGCAAGGTAGAGGGGCAGATGAGGTCCCAGTAAGATAAACTTCACCTGAGGAGAATTGAGCTAGGAGGAAAGGTTTATGCACACATTCAGTGTGAAATGCTGCAGGCAATGCAATGCAGTCTGCTTCCCCTCCACCCCCAGAAGATAACCAAAGCAATGCATGGTGCACCTCCAGCCCTGTGGTGTAACTCCACAGGGAGCACTTCCCTGAGGTGCACCACCTTGTTCCCTGTGTGCCTTTGGGAAGTCACGGTCTCTGCCTATTAAGTCATTTATGGATTCTGCTGGCACATTTCCTGGGGGGATTTCTATATTCAGAAGTGGTACCTTTCAGCAAATAACCTTCCCTTGTCAGAGGAACGGCGGAAATTTGCTCTTACAGTCATCTTTCTTCAGTAGGCCAGAGACTGAGATGCAACTCAAATCATTCTTCAGTGGTTTGGTGTCTTTTAAAAGACACTAAAAGACAGTTCTCCAAAAGCAAGCTTCCTGGCTTAGCAGGGAAAACAGCCTGTTCTGTCAAGGACAATTTTGCCCTAGGGTCTGGCTTTGCTCTTAAAAAACAATCCACAGCCTCTATTATTAATAGATTTCCACAAATCGAACGTAGCTGGAAGAGGTGCCGTGCTCAGGCTTGCCAGGAGTGGGGACCGGTCCCATTTCAGCTGCTTTTCTTACTGCCCTCCTCCTGAGCCCACGGTCACCACAAGCACAAAGCTGGCCTGAGCTTTAAACCAACCAGTAGGAGATTTTTGCGAGTGGGACTGTTGCTGTCTTGGACATCCTGGTGGGATGAAGCCCTGCCCTCTGCAGCCAGTTGTACGAGCTGAGGAGCCCGTTGTCATCCAGGACCCGTCCCATCCACGTGCGCTGAGCAGCGATCGCCAGGCTGGGAGTGGGTGAGGTGCTGATACACAAAAGATGGTTTCAATGACTCACGCTGCGTCTCTGCCTGAAACATTACTTCAATTTTCCCCAAAACACCATGCTAAGTCTCATTGTGTGAAATGCTGTGCTGCTACACCCCGCCCTAGCAAACCCGAAACCAGTTTGCCCTGGGGAGGCATCCAGCAGGGCCAGAGGGGAGCTGTGTCCTCGGGAGAGGCACCCAGCTGCCCAGTGCCCTCTAGGCCTCTTGGGAGCTGTGGGAAAGAATGAAGTGTTCCATGCTACAGACACCATGGAAAAGTTTTGCAATCAGCCTTTTGGAAATGTGTGGGGTTTTAGCTTGAGTCTTAACACCCTCATACACTTCCCTGTCTGCAAGGAACACGCAAGAAAAGCATTTGTGGACAGGCAGATTGAGAGCCAGGAGGCCAGAGCCCTCTTGTACAGCAGAGGGAAGATGAGACTCCGTGTCTGGTCTAATCTCCCTCTTACCCTCCTCATCTGTTGTCAGCCATAAGCCATCAACTACCCCAAATAGCTTATGTCCCCTCTTTCCCCCAGTTTTTCTTAGGATTAGGAAAAGCACCACAGCGGAGTTTGAGAAAGGCTTTTGTACACCAACAAAGACAGAAGCAAGCAGATGAAATTCTCATCCCTGAGGAAGTCTGGATTAGGTTAGGATTCGTGGTTTTCCCCTTTTATAGGGCTGATTCCCCACAGAGCCAGGCACCCTGCAGCCCTGCTGGGCATCCCCCTGGTGCCTGGGTACAGACATGTGTTGCCTCATGGAACAGCTCCTCAGACGCGTGGCTTTATACTCAATGCAGGAGCCTGGTGACACAAGAGCAGTCTCACTCAAAGTTTTCAGCTCAGAGTCCCCAGTTAGTTCAGATACAAGTCTGCAGAGAGGCACGGAGCTGCTGGCAGCACCCCCAGCCCAGAGAAGAGCTCTGATGAGAAGCACACGGAGAGCAGATTTTACTTGCATTGTAGTTGTTTCTTGAATCCAATTCACTTAGCAATTACTATTCTTTTGCTTTCCATTTTGTAGCTGTAAATTATTTGTGGCTTGTGCCTGTACCTTGATTTCATTGGAACAGCTTTAGACTTCACAGTAAAATTCACAAAAATAAATTTCGTACTCGGAGCGCTCATCACGTGGAACAAGAGACATGACTGAAGCATCTTCAACATTCCTCTGGCAGAGCACCTACATAAAGAAATGATAAGGAAGTAGTGTGGGCTATATTTGCAGCCAACAGCACTTTCTTTCCCACAAGCAGAGGCATTTCCATGTGTTCAGACTGTATTCTCCCGCTGGGGAGGATGCTTTGAGGTGGATCTATGAGCCCAAGGTCATTTAGGTACCAGCAAAACCCAAGGCTCCTAAAAATGGGTATAAAAGCTTTATATATCTGTTCGGATACTTGCTCCTTCCGGAAGCTTTCAGCTCTTTATATTAGCTCTGTAATTTTGCATTTTGAGGCATTAACTTTCCAGAGAAGCTGTTGTTTGAGAAGAGCAGATTTCGTGTGGCTCATAAAGAATTCAGCACAGTTGTATC
This sequence comes from Anas platyrhynchos, assembly GCF_047663525.1. Classification (NCBI taxonomy): domain Eukaryota; kingdom Metazoa; phylum Chordata; class Aves; order Anseriformes; family Anatidae; genus Anas; species Anas platyrhynchos. The sequence goes on along the minus strand of NC_092592.1, from coordinate 26,665,299 downwards.
CTGTGCTGAGCAGACACTTAATCACCTATGGACTTCCTGTGTGAGAGCAGTCCTGCCGAGGCCACTGGAGCTATTCACACAAGTAAAGTTAGTTGTCCATTTGTTTGAGCATTTGCCAAGCCAAGGCTTTGATTCTCAAGAGTTTCCCAGTGCTTTCTTGCAGCAGTGATCTCCCTGTAAAATTTGCATGACAGCCTGCTAGCAGTGGAACAGCTCGCCCTTATAACTCATTTCGCTGGAGCTATCAAGCAACAATTACAAAAGCACAGTTTTTGGAATCAGTTTTACAGATCTTAAAGCTGGTTTAGATCAAGTTTGTTGTTTTGTTTAAGTGATTTATTGCTCTTCATTGTGCTCCCACTGCAGCCGACCTGCAGGGTGGTGCTGGAGAAGAGACTGCCACCCTCTGCCGTCCTCAGCTGCATCCCCATACCACCCTCCTTCCCTCAGACACATCTTCCACCTCAAAACATTACCCAACTTCTGCCCTCATACCTGCTCCCACAGCTACCGCCTGTCCTCTGGCCAAGCACAGCAGCCCACAGCCAGGCAAACACCCCCACATGTAGCAGCACCCCCAGCCAGAGTGCTGGCACACCTTGCTGCCCTCCTGAAAGGCCTTTTAAAAGAGCGATGGGAGGAAATGCAGAACCTAGCAGGTGTGGGGGCAGCAGTTAGAAAGTGGTACTGGGGCCCTCGGGGGGGAATCAGTGGCAAGGTGGGTGCAGCTGGAAGCAGTGAGAAGTGCTCCCGTCTGGCTGGGAGGGAGGTGTGGGTCATTTTTGTGATACCAGCATCAGCTGGCTGGGCAGGGGCTGAGACCAGTGCTCTCCTTGTGGGGCAGGAGCAGCCACACGAGTTGCAGCCAGTTTCCACTTCTGGGTACCTGCTCTGCTTCTAGTGTGGGTGTTAGCCGGGAAACCTAAACCAGAGGGTTTATAGCGTGGCTCTGAGTGTTTATTTTCTGTGAAAATAAAGAACCCTTGAGCACTCTAACAGCCCTCCTGGCTCTGCCCCCAGTGTGGTGAAGCCCTGGGTCTCCTCCCAGCACGGTGGTGCCAGGTTATTTCTAAATAGTCTGATTTGCTGCTCTGTGAGCGTGGGGCTGGGATCGCGTTTCTCTGTGGCCGCCCTAGAGTAATTACAGTGTCGATGTAGGTGTTTGGCCAAGAAAAGAATTGCCTCCATTACTCTCTGACTGCCTTTAAGTAGCACCTAAGCTTTTTGTAAGGGTTTGGTGGTTTTGGGTTGCATGTAAATGTCATTAACAACAAGCTTTTGGCCAAAAGAAATAACTTTTCCCCTCTCCTCGCTCACCCGCGGACTTGGAGGAGACCAGATGGCCCCAGTGTTTGGGAGTAGGTTTTGGCAAAGGAGTCATTTTCAAAAGTTGGACTTTGCTGAGATGAAACGTAGCTGTTGCTGCTGTGCTGCAGCCAACTCTGCTTCTTTTTGCTTTTTAAGTCTTGAGTCGAGTTGCTTTATTACCCGCCACACAGACAATGTGCACAAACCCTTGTGTGAGGTGAGGGAAATAGCCTGGCCAGCAGAACGCACCGAATTCTCAGTGCCCTGAGGCTATTGATTTGTTTTGTAAAATGCATCTCCAGCTTTATGGGAAGAACAACAGTGCTACTTGCGGTGATGTTATGTTCTCATTTCTAATTCTGTAGGCGTGGGAGGCAGCGAGCTGCTCTCTGAAATCTTGCAATAAAAGCTTGGTATGAGGAGGAGGGAATTTATACTGTGGAAAATGCCCAAGCTTTTTTCTGTGAGAAATGTATAGTGCTGATCTTCGTCTGAGAAATAGCGTTTGCTCGCCTCGGATCCAGGGCAGGGTTGTTTGAAGGTCGCATGTTCCCCAGAAGGATGCGTTTGGTGGGGCTCCAGGCTGCCCTGGATGCAGAAGTCACCAGCGGGTGAGGAGGAACCTCTGCAGTAGGCAGGAGCCCACCCACATTGCATTCCTGTACCCAGATAGTGGTCCTGTCCCCAGGCCCAAGTGTAAATGGGAGAAGCAGAGGCAGAGGCACAAGGGAAGTGCTCCCCTTTCAGGTAACCATTGCTGCTCGAGGAGCTCAGCTCTGCATCTTTGGGGGGAAAAAGGGTGTTTTCAGCATTCACAAGGGCCCTGAAGTGCCCATGGGAGGGGTAGCTTTGTGCAGGGCTAGCGCCAGGGAAACAGAGAAGAAACAGAGGGGAAATTGTTGGATGTGGTGCTGATGAAGGACATTTTTAGTGTTTTCAGCAAAAGAAGAGGTCCAGAACCTGTGCGCACTGCTGCAATGTGCGGGAGCCACAGTAAGGAGAGCTGGCAGGTCTGAGGTGACATCTGAGCTGGAAACCCAGGAGTTGTGCAGGGCTTGGGAGTTGGGTTCTAGTCAAGCTGTTGAGCAGGAGCATAAATCAGAACAGACAATAAGGGAAGGGAGAAGTTGAACAAGTCAAAACTGCTTACAGAGAGCAGAGCTGGACACGCGAAAGCAGATAGTGATGTTTAAAGTATGCCAAAAGCAAGAAGCCTGAGAATGTGTCAGCACAGCTGCCAGCTTACTGAGGGCAAGCGAGGAAGCTGAAATTGTGATTGAGAAACACGGTGGCTTCTGAGCAGGAGCCACCATCCCTGCAGCTGAAGGCAGGTCCTGCTCCCGGTCTGTGTAAGGTAACGGGGTGCTCTCAGGGCAGGGTTTGGAAAAGACGTTCAGCTGCAAGCCAATTGCTTGAAAAGGGCTCAGCCTCCCCATCCAGATGGTTCACCCAAGAGTTCGGCAGGAGCCGAGCTGAAAGCTGCAAACAAACATATGCATTTCTGCATTAAAACCAGCTGCTGTTCAGCCGAGCTGGAGGCTTTGCCTGCGTTTTAAGAAAAACTTTCGGATCGGTCCAGACAGTGATGGATAGAAAGATGTGGGGGAGCTGTTCCTGGCAATTTGGTAGGAAAGATAATTAACAACAGAATGAGAAAACACCAGGAGGACGAGGGAAATCAGTAGAGCCCAAGGACACGCTCACCTTTCTATCAGAGGACACTGTCTCCTTCCTCGCTTAGAGCTGTCTCGTGCCAGCGAGGCAGTGGGTAAGCAAGATGCAGCTGGCACAACGTACGCACAAGAGGCTGCCAAAGAGCTAAATGGGGGGTTTTGCTCATTAAAGAAGGCAAGCAGCCCCAAAGAAGAGCTGGGCAGACTCCTGCGACACCCCCAAGGCATCAGCCTGACAGTGGCTGGTGGCTTCTTCTTCTTCTCCTCCTTCTTCTCCGGGGTTAGCACAGCCGGGGTGGGTTTGGGTGATGGGAACTGCTTCAAGGTGTGGCTGTGCCCCCACCCAGCCCTGTCCTGCCAGCCCACGGTGCTGGGGATACCTCACGTGGGGTGGGGGTCTCTGTGCTCTCCCCCGGGGTGGGGGTCTCACTGCTCTGCTCTCCCACCGCAGGGAAGTCCCACCTGGCCATCGTGCAGCGGGTGAACAACGAAGGGGAAGGAGACCCGTTCTACGAGGTGATGGGCATTGTCACCCTGGAGGATGTCATTGAGGAGATCATCAAGTCCGAGATCCTGGATGAGACGGATCTGTACAGTTAGTGTCCCAGAGCAGCTACTGCGGTGGTGGGAGCCCACAGACAGATATATGGGAAGGAAATGGGCCAGAGCAAATTGCGGTCCTTCCCCAGAGCACTTAATGGGCAGTGGGAAAGACGAGAAGGATGGAGAGATGCTGGTCAAATGCTAGGGAGTCTTAAGTGCTTGAGACAGACCAGCATCAGACTCGTGCCCGAGACAGCAGTGTGCTTCACCAGGGAGCTGCTCCTGGGGCCGTGATGCCCAGCACTATTTGTCCACCCCGCTGCTGCCCCAGCCCCACCACAGCATGAGCAAGACGAGCTCTGCACGTGGGTGCTGCTGGGCTCTGGGGGTAACTTCCACTCTTTGCCCACAGCGGACAACCGCAAAAAGGAGCGTGTGCCCCACCGGGGCCGCAAGCCCCAGGACTTCTCCATCTTCAGGCTCTCGGACAGCGAGATGAAGGTGAAGATCTCCCCCCAGCTCCTCCTGGCTACGCATCGATTCATGGCAACAGGTACCCTTGCCCCAGGGGATATGTGTGACACAATGCGCAGCAGTGGGTGTTCGGGGTCCTGCATCTCCCTGCAGCAGGACCAGGCACCCCTGAGCTGGTCCTCATTTGAGCTTCCCACCACCACCACCAATTTCTGCTTGCCTGGTCCACCCCAGGCTTCTCTCTGCCCTGCCAGCACGGTCTGCGTCTGTCTCCCCTGTGCTGGTGCTGTGGGGAGGGGGCTGCTCAGCTCTGGGGGTGGCAAGTTCCCGGCACCCCACAAAGTCCTGGCCCCGCTGAGCCAGCCTGTGGTGCCTCCCCTATAGAAGTGGAGCCCTTCAAGTCCCCCTACCTCTCCGAGAAGATCCTGCTGCGGCTCCTCAAGCACCCCAACGTCATCCAGGAGCTCAAGTACGACCGTAAGAACAAGAAGGCTGCCGAGCATTACCTCTACCAGCGCAACCGCCCCGTCGACTACTTCGTTCTCATCCTGCAGGTGTGGGGGCAGAGGGGCCGGGGAGCCCCCTGCTGCGTGGTGGCACGGGGTGGCCCATCTCGCCTTGCTCTTGGCTGCTTCTGCAGCAGGGCTGGCTCTGGGGTTTGTAAAGGATGCAGAAATTCCCACCTTCTTGTGGGGTGGCAGGGACCCCACAGTGGGGCAGTGGGCAGGGGCATGGGGGGCCCCGTCTGAGCAGGTTTCTCTCCTCCTTCCAGGGAAAAGTGGAGGTGGAGGTTGGCAAGGAAGGGCTGCGGTTTGAGAACGGGGCGTTCACCTACTACGGCGTCCCTGCCATTATGGCCATCGTCTCCTCAGGTAAGGGCTCTGCAGGCCCCCTCCAGCCCTGCCCTCGCTTCCGTGGCTGGGAGATGGAGCTGGACGTGGCTACAGGGTGGGATGGCACATGGGACCCCTCCTCTGCGACTCATGCGCCTTCAACTCTCATTTCAGATAGCGACGTGCGGAAAGTGAGCAGCCTGGCTGGGTCCTCCTTCCTGCGTAGGTATTTGGGAGAGGCTGGGGCTCCCACACCTCTCCGGCTGGAGGGGCGATGGGCTCGCTCCCTAAAAGAGCAGCTCTGGCTCTGCTGCGGGGTCAGAACTCGCTGAATTCAGACTGATGGGAGGTGCAGGGAGGGATGTTGTTGAGGCACAGGGGGAGTGCTGGCCCGGGGGCAGCACTTGTACCTGGCACAGGACATGAGCATGGTTCTTGTGTGTGCCCTGAGGCAGGGGCAGAGGCACAGGTGTGCAGAGCTTGCACCAAACCCCACAGAAACGTGAGCGTGAGTAGCGGGTTACAACAGGGAATGTGGACATGAACCCTTCAGCATTTAACCACTTGTTATTAATTAACCCTGGTTACGTAACCTTTTTATTGCCTGGGTATCTTTGGTGTCAGCGACCAGGGCAGGTGTGAGGCGAGAGCTGGCCTGGAGCAGGGGCACAGCACGGGAGGGTTGGGCACCGAGTGCCGGTGTTATCGCCCCGACCTTTGCTCCCTGCTGGCCGAGGCTGCTCTGTCAGCGCCTGGTGCTGCTGCCACTGCTTGGACATTTATTTGCAGACAGTTTGGGACCAGGGGAGGACACAGCCAGGCGTTACTGGGGGAGGAGCAGGAGATCAGAAGGAGGAGGCTGCGGGGCAACCTTTCTGTGGATTTTGGCTTGGAAGTAGCTGAAAACTATTTGGCAGATGGCTGCCAGAGTGTTGCAGCTCTGCTCTGAGCCCAGTCAGTGGAGGGCAGGCAGCGTGCAGGGTGCCAGCACGGGGCTGCTGGGCAGAAGATGCTTTCTGCCCCCTCTGTGGCTCCAGGGGGATCTGTAACCATGCAGACAGAGCCTGGCAGGGGCTGGTCCCCCCTAGCCTTGCCTTTTTCACAGCATTGGGGTCTGTGTCCCTCTTGGTGTCCCTGTTCTCAGGGCCGGTGGGTGCCTCCTGCCAGAACAGCCCCAGGGGGTGTAAGGAGTGGGAGCTGAGGGGGTGAGGGGAGCCCAGCCTGGGGCTGCTGGCACACTTCTCATCCTCATTTTTCCTCTTGGCCTGTCCCTCTCCTTACCACCTCCTTGTGCTTTGCCTGCCCCGTCCTTCCCCCACCCATCTCTTGCAGTGCCTGTCTCGGTGTCCCGTACCTTCGCCTTCAGCAGAGGGGACTCCCTGGCTGGCTCACCAGGTAAGGTGCGTGGCTCAGGGAAGGGGTCCCTGCGTGTGCCAGGCCCCCCTGAGCTCCCGGTGACCCTGCAGCACCCCACAGCGGGCAGCCCAGGGGCACAGGGAGCTGCACGGGTGCCTCACCCCCCTCTGCCCATGAAGAAAGGGATGGGGGCAACTGGGAGCCAGAGGTGGCTTGGGCTTTTTTTTTTTTGCTGGGTGGTTTCCATAAGTTTAAATTCCTGCACGTGCTGCTTGTGCTGAGTTTTCTGGCTGCTTGCTGCTGCTGACCGCGGTTACGCACAGCTCTGCGTGCACGCTGCCCTGCTCGGCTTGCTTTCCGGGAAGCCAGGTAATAGAAGGGCGTTCCAGCAGCACAGTCAGCAAAAAAAAATGGTGACATTGCCCGTGCAAGGAACAAGCTGCCTTTGTTCCCTAATAAATCACCGGCCAGACAAAATCCATCACGCTGCGTGTCAGAGGCCATCGGTCAACGTGAGTGACGGGCCAGCTGGCCTCTGCAGCCCTGCTCCCCTCGGGTAGGACACCCTGCACCGGGGACACGTGCCTGCCTGCCTGCCTGCCGGCAGGGTGGCCCCGGGAGCACAGCGCCCTGGTGCGCAGGGGACAGAGAGGACCCCCACGAGGGCTTCCTCCAGGGGAGATGAGCCAAAGGGCACAGCCTCTGGAGGTGACAGGGATCCCCTGGCCCTACTCCAGCAGCAGAAGCCTGCTCGGCAGCACAATGTTTTCCTCTCATCCTTTCTCGCCCCGGCCCTCCCCAGTGAACCGGTCACCCTCGCGGTGCAGTGGGCTCAACCGCTCCGAGTCCCCAAATCGGGAGCACAATGACTACGGGGGCAGCACCACGCAGCTCTACAGCAGCAGCAACAACATCTACACTCCCGACTACTCCGTGCACATCCTCTGTGACGTCCAGTTTGTCAAGGTATGGCTGGGCTGGGCTGGGCTGAGCTGTCCCACCCCGGCCCTTCCTGCGTCCCTGGGAGCATCTCGGTGCCCGCAGAGCCAGCTGAGCCGCGAGCGTGTCTCTGTGTGCCCAGGTCACCCGGCAGCAGTACCAGAACGCACTGGTGGCCAGCCGCATGGACAGCTCGCCCCAGTCCCCCGACATGGAGGCCTTTGACAGGGACTCAACCAAGGCTTCGACCGCTCGGGGCACCCCGCAGACACCCAAGGAGGATGCTACCGCCCTCCTGAACGAGAGGAACAGCATCATGTGTGAGTCACCCCACGGACACCCCTTGCCTGCCATGTGCGCTTATGCCCCCATCCCTGCCACCATGCCACCCCGCAGCCTCACCGCCCCCGTGACCCCGCAGGCAGCCGGCCCGAGGGGCAGCGCAGTCCCAGCGACTCTGTGTGCCTGCGCATGGAGGCCATCCCCTTCATCCAGGAGGAGCTGCCTGAGCACGAGGACAACAGCAAGCAGCAGGGTGAGTCCGTTCAGGGGCAGAGCCCGGGGGCGGCGAGGCCATGTGCTGCCCCGGGGCGCTGCAGCCAGGCTGGGCTCTTGCAGACAGGGAGTGCTGCGGCACCGGGCTGGAGGCAGAGTCCTCGGGCAGGGAGGCTGGGACCGGCTCCTCTCCCAGCAGCAACGAGGAGACCCTGGGCAAGAGGCTGCTGAGATCGCTGAGTGAGTGACCGACCGGGGAGGGAGCGCCCCGGGGTGCTCAGCGCCCTTCTGCCCAGGTCTGAAGCGCGTAGGGCTCACCCCCCCGACCCCCTGCACCCCTGTCCCTGAGCACCCTCGCCCCCAGCCCTGGGGCATCCCCACCCCAGCCCCCTTGGTGCCACTGCTGCAGGTGGGCGCAGGCAACGCCAGTCTCCAGAAGGTGAGAAGGTGCCGGAGGAAAGCTCCAACCTCGCCCCGCTCATCACCTGAGCAGCAGCGTGGCCGGAGCACGGTGCTGGAGGCCCATGTGGACCAGAGGTAAGAGCCTGGCCCTCCTTGTGGTATTCCTCCCCCAGCAAGGGGGAGGGCGCTTGGTTTTAATGGTGAGAAAATCAAGTTTGCTGTTGTTGAAGCAATGTGGGTTGGAGGGCTGCAGAAAGACCCACCCAGAGCTGACATGGGTGAGGGCAGCCCCATGCAGGCACATGCAGCTGGGGGCTGGGCACGCAGCAACAGAGTCCAACCACCCTCAGGGATGGAGCAGAGGTTAGGGAGAGAGCAAGACCCCCAACTCGTGTATTTTCACAGATAGGAACGTGTCTGCACCCGTGCCACAGAGCTCGGTTGGGGTGCCGCAGGACCGAGCGGCGTCAGGGCAGGCTGTCCGTGTGTCTTCCAGGTCTGCAGCATGGGGGTCTCCTGCCGCGAGGCTCACGTCCAACAGCAGCAGGTCTGCACTCGCTCGCTGCCCACCCGCCTGCCCGCGCCGCCCCTCCCTGCAGGCCCCATCCCCAGGCGAGAAAGGATGAGCCCCTGGGGGGGCCGAACCACCCAGGCGGCAGGGACCAGCTCACAGCTGCCCCGGGGCCCTCGCCCAGCTGCTGCCTGGTAGCATCTGGTCCCGAGGAAGAGGTGGAGGAAGGAAAAGGGGAGAAGCGTTCCCTGCGGCAGCGCAGGGAGGGGCGGCCCGACCCGAACTGCCCTCAGCATCATTGCCCATCCCCATCCCCGCGAGGCCCGGAGCCCCTCGGTGCCGGGCGCTGCACGGACGTGGTCTCCGCCGTCAGGAGAAGATGCTTTTTGGGGGGTGCCACGTGCAGCTCAGGGCCCCAGGACACGTTCGTGCCGTGCCCGGCGCCACACACATCGCAGCACACGCTGACCATCGCCGCAGCCCTCCCCGGGGGGGGACGGCCGCTCCACGCCGCGCTCACCCGTCCTCCCCGTGAGGGAGGCTCGGGCCGAGCCCCCAGGGGGCACAGGCCAGGCCGTAGTTTTTGTAGAAGCTGACTGCAACGGGGATATCAGCATTAAAGGTGATTTCTCCCCGAGTGAGGCCCTGTCTGCGTGAGGGGGGGGTACGGGAGGCACATGGACACCCTCCTAGGCCAGGGGGCTGGGTCAGGCCCAGAAACCCTCACACACGTGTGCCAAGGGAGGAGGCAGATGTCCAGATCAACAAATGTTTCCCATTTTCCCCCTGCCCTCCATGAACACAGGCTCCTGGCCAAGGGAGGGGGGGCAGGCCTTCCCTCAGACCTGCCACCAGGCAACCCTCAGCAGGGTAGGGTCAGACCTCAGAGGAGGACTGGGGCAGGAGAAAGGAGTTAATGATCCACCACCACAAACACAGCAGTGGGGTACACGTGCTGGAGCACCGCCTGACAGATAACTAATCTCACAGTTCAGCCATGCTGATAAAACCTCAGCCAGACTAAGTGCACCCCAGCCTGGGGACTGCCCTGCTGAGGAGGCAGAAAGCAACAGCCAGGAGGCCAGAGGAAAGCAAGGGCTGGCAAACAGCCGACCCCGAGGGGCTGAAGGCAACGGGGTCGCTTCGTCTGAGCTGGTGAAGGAGGTGGAGAGGAAGTTTTCACACACATAAAAAGCCTTTGGAAAAGAGAAAAGGAATAATCTGTTCTCTGTTGCCATGGTAAGTGGGATAATGGTAATGAGCTTACACCACAGAGAAGGAGAAATTTAGGTCACTCATTAGAAAAAAGAAGCCTGGTAAGTGCAGCAAAGTGCTAGCACAGATCATGCGGGTGGGCCAGGCTCCACACCTACAGGTCTCTAGGAAGTAGAGCCAGAGGTCAGGACTAACACAAGTTGGTTCCTTGACTCTTTCTCCTGCAATCACCCCTGCAACTCACCTGTTGACCATCATCACCCCCACTGTGGGTGGACACCAAGAGGAGAAAAAGCCCCCCACCTGTCCCTCTGCACAAAGGCTGCTTCTGCTTCACTGACTTGTGTGATGTGAGCGACTGATTGAAGAGGGACAGACACCGGGGCGCACGAGTCCCCTTGACCCAACAAGGGGAGCAATAACAGGGGCAAGGAAGATTCCTGAAGGCCACAAGGCATTCTGCTTCGTTGCAAAGACCCCTGACAACCAAGAGGCACACTGCAGACAGGAAGGAAACAACAATTTCCCCGTTTGCTTTCTAAGCTGCAGCACAAGCAAAATCCATCAGGACGGTAGTGACTGTCACTGACTAACCCTGTTCCCCTTTCCTCATCAGGGTTTTGGCAGGAGTCTGCCGTATCAAGGTGGTAATGTCAGCTCCCAAACAGATCTGCAAACACAGAAGCAGATGGTCCCCGCTCCTTGTCAGTGCCAGAAACCCAGGCTGTTGCTGGCAGAACCCACTGAAGCCATAGGAGGTGGTAGTTCACCAGCAGCGTGCTGACAAGGGGAAGCAGGAAGGATCCACAGGCCAGGGAGAGACGGCCAGATGGTAGGGTAACACACAAACATCCAGCAAGGAAGCACAGGCAGACAGGGCAAGCTGGACAGCACAGTGGCAGAAAGAGGAAGGAACAAGACAGACGTGAGAAACTGGTCAGCTTCACACGGAGTCACAGGGAGCTCCAAACTACTCTTCCAATAGGGCTGTGCTCCATTGAGTAGTAACTGTGATCGTCAGATATGACACACTGCAAAGAGAAAGGGAAACCCTTGAAACACAAGGAGCGAGACAGAGTAGACAAAGCAAGATGCTAAGACTTTAACCTCAGCCTGGAAGAGGCCAACACGGCCTGAAAGCAGCAAGGTACAGAGGAGTCACCTTCAGTGCTGAGCTTTCCTGTGCTAAGTGGTACAGCTCCGCAGCGTGGGCTCTTCCTCCAGCAGCAACCTGCTAATACTGGGAAGATATCACACAAGGCAGGGGTAGTGTTCAGAGATGGAGATTTAATTTTCTGTCAGCAACACAAAGCAGTTATTACAATTATGAACGTTTGCTCGCATAAGGCTCAGAAATTGGTAGGGGAAAGCCAGCAACGGCCTTGCCCCTCCACAAAATACTATTGAGTAACATTAATTCACAACCCGTATGAGCCCAACTGTTGGGCTGTTATCCCATAGCGCATTGCACTGGCACTGGCCTTAGCCTAGATCAAAACAATCAGTTACATGGAGTTGATTTGGATGTGCTAAAGATGCAGCTCTAAGTGCCTGAAGACCAGGCTACTGTCAGTCAAACGAGAGCCAAGGCAGCTCATGCTGCCCTCACCTCCTGGGGCACTGGCTTACCATATTGCAAGGAGTATTTCAGGAAAAAAAAAAAAAAGTCATGATTATCCCTGATTGAGCTACTGCTCCCATCTTTATTAAACCCCAAGAGGTGTGGACAAGGCAAGCTCTGAGCACGGAAATACATGGACTACACACTACAGCTTTGGTGACTTTGGTGACTTCATGTAAGTTTGCTTGTTCCTGTGCTTCATTGGATTTTTGTGACGGCTTCATGGATGGACTTGGCCACATAGTCCAGGTTCTTGGTAGTCAGGCCACACATGTTGATGCGCCCGCTAGCCATCAGGTAGATGTGTTTTTCCTTGATCATGTACTCCACCTGCTTAGCTGGGGAAGCAAATGGACATCAGGTCAGAGCAGTAACCCCACAGCTCAGAGAAGCCCCAAAAAACAGTCAGGGCTGCTTAAATCTTCCACAATGAGCAGAAGACTTCCACCACTGGCCGCTGAAATGCTGATGCTTCAGCCCTGCCCTGCTACAGAGGCAGTGATACCAGAACTCCAGCAAGGTCCCCAGGAGATCCCCACCTGGCCTGCTTCAGCCCATTTCACCCTTGATACCACTTCCCTCTCCCAATCCTCCTTTCCCCTCCCTACGGCAGCACCAGGGCACTTTGTACTTACGGTTCAGCCCCGTGAAGCTGAACATGCCGATCTGGTCCGTGATGTGGTTCCAGGTGCCCGGGGTCCCCAGGGACTCCAGGCGAGACCGGAGCTCCGAGCGCATCAGCAAGACCCGATCTGCCATCGTCTTCACGTTGTCCTTCCTGCAGCAGGCGGAAAGCAGAGCGTGAGGGCAGGCACCGAGCTGGTTTGGAGCATGACACTTGTGGAGCCAGCGTCCCCTTTCCCTCTCCTGCTGGTGACACCTACCACTCGGCAAAGAGCTGCGGGGACGTAAGCGTAGTCGCCACGATGCGCGCTCCCTGGGAGGGAGGGTTGGACCAGGTGGTGCGCACGATCTTCTCCATCTGGGAAAGCACGCGCTGCACGTTGTCTGCGTCCTTCCCCACCACGGTCAGGTTCCCCACGCGTTCATCTGTGGATGAGCCAAGAGACGTGAGCCATCGGCCCCACGCATCGCTGCGAAGCAAGAGCTCTCCCCCCGACCCCTTTCCCAACCCCGCACGCCAGCCCCATCTGTCTGGGTGTGGCCAGCTTACTGCCGGACACTCACTGTAGAGACCAAAGTTCTTGGAAAACGACTGTGCACAGAAGAGCTCAAAGCCCTCGGAGACAAAGTATCGCACAGCCCAGGCATCCTTGTCCAGGCTGCCAGAGGCAAAACCTTGGTACGCCGAGTCGAAGAACGGAAACAGGAACCGGCGCTGGAAGGAGGAACAGTGTTAGAGGGAAACCCCTTCCCCACAGCTTTCACTTCACCCCCCGCTGTCCCCATTGGGGGACAAATGACCACTGAGCTTCTGGGGGAATACAAAAAGAAGTATTGGCCCAGCAACACCAGACTAGTGGATTTTCCTTTTACTAGGGGCAAAAAACAATGAAGACCAAAGTGGCAAAGAAATGGTCAAATGTAGGAGAAAACTCCACTCTGGAGGATAAGGCAGGGCACAAAAGATATGCTGTCTTATACCATCGTGTCCAGCACCTGTGAAAAGCAGGTGTGCCTGGATGATCTTCCCAGCATGAAAAGCCTCAACACAGCCCATTCCACTGAGTTTGGGCATAAAAACTTGGAGGCATGAGCAGACCTGGGACGTTTGCATCCTCTGAGCCCTCTATCCTCACAGCACAGATGAGCAGCATCCCGTCAGCCTCTCCCTTCAACACCTGCCCCGTGGGACTCTTCCAGCCCCTGCTACACCTTGTGCCATTCCCTAGAGCCCAGCTTTGGCTGCAAGTCCTCCGGCTGGCCCCAGAGCAACCCGTCCCTCAGCACGGCTGCAGCCCCACCAGGAGCCCATACCTTCATGACGGCAGCGATCTGCTTCCACTGGTCTGGAGTGGGGTCTGTGCCCGTGGGGTTGTGCGCGCAGGCGTGGAGGATGAAGATGGAGAACTCCGGAGCTTTCTGGTGAGAGAGCGGGTTTCGGTCAGACGCACTGACAAGGCTCAGCACCCACACTGCAGGAGGGCTGAGGTGCTCTGGGCACCCACAGTGCTGTTAGCAGAGACGCTCTGACAGCACAGGACCACGCTCAGCCCGCCCCACGCCCAGTGTCCTCACCTCCATGTCATCCAGCAGCCCCTGGAGGTCCAGGCCCCTCTTGGCGGCATCCCAGTAGTGGTAGGTTCGGATGTCTTTAAAGCCAGCATCCAGAAACACAGAGTTGTGGTTCTCTGGGGAGAGAAATCGCATTTCAGAAAAGTGAACTCCACCTCCCAGCAAGCCACCTACTCCAGTACGTCCCTAAATTCCCCGAAACACAGAGGCAATTCCTTCACCCAGAAGAGGAAGGGCTTGCCCTCACCCCGAGGAACCCCAATGTGCCTCCCTCGGCCACCAACCGCCCCGTGTGGCAGCGGCACTCACCCCAGGTTGGCGAGGAGACGTAGACGGGGGTGGCCGTGTTGTTGGTGCCGTTGTACCAGCGCCGCAGGAACTCCGCGCCGATGCGCAAGGCGCCCGTCCCGCCCAGGGACTGCACGCTGCCGATCTGCAATGGGGCTGTCAGTACACGGGCACCCAGCGAGGGGACACGAGGCTGATTCCTGTGTCCCCCCACCGGGAAAACCCCCTCCTTCAGGGCTCTTCAGCACCCAGACCCACCCCGACACCTCTAACTTTAGGCTCAATTTTTTTCCTAGAGTCTTTTTTTTCTGTTCTGGAGTTTTTTTTTTCCTATTACTTTGTGGCACAAAGATTCCCAGCCAGTCTAGAAGTTGCCTGTTACCGGGAAGGTCGGCTGCTACCCGACTCCAGATTCCTGGGGGGGCAACCGTTAAAAACGGCTGCGACAAGTCCCGGGCACAGCCTGGGGGTCCTGCCCTTCCCCGTAGCGATGGGGGGGGTTCATTGGGGTGCACCCAGCCCCTGCAGCCCACCGGGGCCGGAGGAAACCCTCAAACCCTTCCCAATGCCATACCCACACCTCTGCCCCCCCGTGCTGCGGGGGTTCCCGGTGCCCTCCCGGTCTTGGCACCCTCCCGGTCCTGGTGCCCTGTGTGTCCCAGTGACCCCCCCCGGTGGTCCCGGTGCCACCCACCCGGTTCTCCTTGATGGCGGGGCTGTCGTCGCCCAGGGCGATGCGGGAGGCGTTGGCGCGGAACTCGGGCAGGCCGAGGATGGGCAGGTACTCGTGGTTCAGCTTGCCGTCACCGGCGATCATCTGCTCCACCTTCCGCACCACCGGCAGCACCCACGGCTGCCCCTCGTCCGTGCGGTAAGCTACCGGCAGGGGGGGAGGGAGGGAGGGAGGGCTGTCACCGTGACCTCTACCGAGCCGCGGGGGGCAGCAGCAGCACCGCCGCCAGCCGCGGTCCCGCCGCCCCCCTTCCCGTTAACCGGGAGCCCCCCGCCGCGCACTCACCGCCCACGCCGAGGTTGACCTTCCGCGAGTCGGCGTCCTCCCGGAAATCCGCCGTCAGCTTGAACACGGCGACCGGGGGGGCTCGCGGCACGGCGGCGAAGATGGAGGCGGCGGCGGCCATGGCCGGTGCGGGGCCGTGTAACCGGGGCCGGGGCCGGTGCCGGTGCGGGGCGCTGCGCGCGGCCTCTGGAGGAGACGCTCACCTTCACCGCCGGGGCGGGGCGGGGCGGCCGCGCGCCTCAGCCAATCAGCGAGCCGCCGGGCCCCCCGCCCCCGCGCCCTCCGCCAATCAGCGGCCGGGCCGGGCGCCGACCGGGAGGTGGCGCGGGCGGGTGGGGGGGGGAACGGTGGCGGGACGGAGCGGTCGCGGTGACGTCAGCGTGGCGGTGACGCCGCGCCGCCGCTGATTGGTGGGATGCCCGCGAGGCCTCGCCCCGTCGTGGCGCGCGGCGGCGCGCCGGCGGGAGTTGGTGGCGGGAGAGGTGCCCACGCGTGGGGGCGCCCGGAGCGCGGCGCGCTGCGGGGCAGGGTTAATAACGGGGGGGAACGGGGCGGGGGGGGCGAGCTCCCGGCGGCACCGCGGCCTCCCGCCGGGGCCGGCAGCCGCGGCTGTGCTGGGGGGGGACGGTAGAGGGCAGAGCCGGCCCGTGCATCGCCGCCGCCCCGCCAGCAGCCCGCCGCGCCTGCGGGGCGCCAGCAGCGGAGCCGCCCCGGGGGTGTCCCCGTCCTGCTTCCAGCCTGCCTCGTTCCGTGCTCAGCCCTGACCCCCGTCACTCGGTGACACTGATGGCCTGGTGCTGCACAGCACCTAACCTTAACGCGAACACTAACCCTAATAAAACTCCTAACCACAACCAAAACCCTTCCCCGAACCTAATGGGCGGCACTCGGGCTCCTTGGGGTCTGTGGACAGTGCTAATGCAGAGGCGATGAGCAGGGAAGCAGCAGATGAGAACAAGAGCACCAGAGGTAAAGGGGGGTAGCCCACATCTGCTGGGTTATGTTTTTGGCTCAAAAGGGCCAAAACTGTGAGTGGGAGGCTGTGAGGGGAAAGGCCAACCAAGGCTGCGGAGAGCTTCCCATTCCTGGAGCAGACAGAAACGCAGGGGAGTCCCCAGACTGGCGGCCTCGCGCTGCTCGTACTGGTTTCTAATCTGACCGCTCTCCCAAGAGCGCTGGGACACTTGGGGACAGGGCCAAGCCCTTTCCCAGTGCAGTGGCACTGCCTGCTGAGCTGGCTGTGCCAAGCCACCGCACAGCCTCTTGCTGGGGCAGGCTGAGCGGTGCCACTTGCAGGGAAACAAAACAAAACAAAAAAAAAAGCTTTTTCCCCAAATGGCCATGGTTTTACTCGCGTCCCTCTGGGACTGCCGGGCAGCCCAGCAGTGCTGGTGTGCTCTGTGCCACTGCCCGTGCCTGCGAGGCTGGGGTCACTGAGCTGGCAGGAGTTACCGGCTGGTGCGGCGGCTGCCCCCAGCCCCGCCGCTGTCGCGCGCCCTCGGCTGCATGGTTTGGGGCTCCTCTGGGAACAGATGCAGGAACGAGATAGACAGGCACAAAGGAGCAGGCAGCCGGGTGGCTGTGCGTTAGCAACATCCCTCTGGCCCTGTGCTTTCATCTCCCCAGCCTACACAAAGGGTGCCACCAAGACGCATGGAAAAGCAAGAGAAACATGGGAGCCGGCCCCGAGGCAGCCCTCCCTTCATCTCCTGCCGCAGACTGACAGCCAGCAAGGACCTGCCACTCAACGTGAAGGCTCGCACACCTTACCCAGAGCGAAGCAGCCCCCAGGCGTGCACCGCACGCAGGCACGGCCCCCCGCACTCAGCCCCTCCGGCGGGGGCACGGCAGCCAGCACGGCTCCCGCACAGCTCAGGCACCCCAGGGAAGTGGGGACCGCTGCCCTCCTGCAGCCTGGAGCCCGTCCCAGGGGACTGAGGCTGGGCACAGGCAGGGTGCAGGCAGGGGCAGCATCACGGCCGTTCCCACCGGTGCTGCGCGGGGCCGTTTTCCCAGCCCTCCTCTGAATACAGATGTTTTCTCAGTGCAGGATCCAGACAGAGGAGGGTAAAATGTTTTCATTCCAAGCTCCCGGGGTCAGGTCATGGTTTGTCTAAATGGCTTTTGTTGCTGTAATTATCAGATTAGCTGATCTCTGGCAGCGCGTTTAGGGGCAGCTACATTAACTGTGGATCCTGACCCCCCTGTCCCCACCAGCACCCTGCCCAGCAGGAGCAGTGGGTGTGCAAAGCAACAGGGTGGGATCGGGGGTGGCACAAGAGCCATGGGAAAAACCTGAGCTTGATTTGGGGCTGGTACCCAGTACCCAGGAGCAGCTGGCATCTTTTGGGAAGACTCCAACCTGCAGTGCACAGCTGCTGCAGAGCCCCATCCCAGGCACCTGCCTGCTGCCACTGCTGATGCTCAGCATGCAGGCACTAGACGGAGGGCTGGTGCTCTGGGGGGCTCTTTGGTGAGTGAGCAGGGGCCGTGGGGAGGACAGCCTCTAAGCAGGCAGGGAGCTCCGGGAACAGGAGCATGAGATAGCAGGCCAGACGGGGAGACAAGAGAGCAGGGCGAGGGGCAGATAAAGAGGGATCAGGAGTTTCCGGCCCCCGCCAGCCCCTCGCTGGGTCCGTCTGTCAGCACCTCTGAGTGCTGATGGCACTGAGCCCCGAGGCAGCCGGAGCTGCCGGCCCCACCACGGGGCACCAGCAGAGCCTCGAAGGGGCCCCGCTGCTGCCTTCGTGCTGAGCCCCAGCACCGGCAGCTGCTTGGCCCCCGGCATGGCCAGGAGTGGACACTGCCCATGCACAGCACCAGACACCCCCGCGGGTGCCCCCAGTTTTTCCATCAAAGGAATCTGTTAAAAAGCAGTTTCACTGCATTTCAGTTTCTGAAGTCTAATGGTGCCAGAGCACAACGTGCTGCTAAACCAATGCTTCTTCCAGGAGCAAAACATCTACATCTCCTCTTTTGAAGAGTGCTTCAGCCTCCTTAAACGTTTCAGAAAATTTCAAGAGCAAAACGTTGCCTAAAACACCATGTTCCTTCAGGACGTGTTGTCGTCAGTAAAATAGAATTATAAAAATATTACTTGGAGGTATATTCCCACAGTTTTCCTAATTCCCACCATGAAAAGCTTGGCTAGCTCCAAAGCCAGGCTCTGGAAGCTGGAGAATAGCTCGGTGCAGCGAGGACAAGGCCTGTGTGCTCCCGAGAATAAGGGAGAACAGCCCCCACCTGGGCTCCAACCTCTCCTACCAGCTCTGGGAACAGCCACAGATTCCAAGCACCCACCTGCGGGCAGAGGGCAGCAGAACTGCCCAGAGACTGCGGTGATTGCATGAACCACCCAGATAATGAAGCCTAGCGCCCTGGGGCATTGAAGATGCTGTCCCAAGGGCGCAAAGGACCAAATGGAGAAGGGACTCGGTTATTGGTCCCCAGCATCCCCAGCCCCAGGGTGGGTGAGGCATCGCTGTGTCAAGGCACGGAGTTTCACGCAGCTGGGGACAGGGGGGACGGAAGCACCCACGGCACAGCCGGTCCCAGCTGTCCCCTCCGGGCAGCGCCTGTCCCTCTGCCTGGCCAGGACATGGCCAGAGGAGAGGAGCCTGGCTCCTTGCAGGGCACCCCGTGCTGTGGGTAGGTTCAGGACCCTGGTG
Source organism: Anas platyrhynchos (assembly GCF_047663525.1). NCBI lineage: Eukaryota > Metazoa > Chordata > Aves > Anseriformes > Anatidae > Anas > Anas platyrhynchos. Next base: position 26,646,759 of record NC_092592.1, on the reverse strand, counting down.
TAGGAGCAGATTTACTGAAAACAATTTATTTAATATAAAAAAATAATTTTCTTATGGCATTTTGGCTGGCGTCAGCCAAGCGCTTACTCACCCGGGAATTCAAACAAAGGCAGCGCTGGCGCCCAGCCAGGGGGTCGGGCGCTGGGTGGTCGTGTCCATCCCGGCCTCGGACCCGCCTCTGGGTCACTTGTGGGCTTGTGGCATGATGTCTCCATTTATTTATTGGAAATGTTTGAACAGGAAATGCTAATGGTTTGAGTTTTGGAGACAGCTGGAGGGGTCCGGCAGGAGCTGCTGGGAAGGGGAGGGTGCGCACGGATGGGGCGGCTTGGGGAAGAAGGGGTCGGTGCCGTCGGTGCTGCTGATGGAGACCTGTCCCCTCCTCATATTTGGGGTGGAAGACCCAGCAAGGATGAGGCTGGGGATGGCCCTGCCGGCTCCACTGCCTCATCCTCCGCCTCTGACTTCGAGCACCCATGCAAAATGTGCGGCGCTGCTGCTCCCAGCACACTGCCCTGCCCACTGCCCACAGGCAGGGACGGCAACCACGGTCCTGCAGGTCCCATCCACGTCCCTCAGGGCCTGGTGGTGCCCGCCAGCAGGGGAGGAATGGGATGTGAGGGGTGCCTCCCCCTGCAAGGGGGTCGAGAGGTTCCTCCGCAGCCTGGCTCTGGAATGGGCTGTTCCTGCGTTTGCTGATAACAGAGGAGGTGAAGCCTGACCCAGGAAAGCAGGCAAGATCCACAGAGATAAACTCCCTGCAGCAAGACAAAGGCACTGACCTCTGCGCAGCCCGAGCCGCCGCATTCCCACAAGCACAGCAACAATTGCCCGGGAGCAGCAGCGAGACCTGCAGCGAGCCCCGCAGGGGCACCAACACCTCCCGCAGCCTTGGCTTTTAACCACCTCGGCTGCAGCTACCAGCTGCCCAGGCAGGGGCAGCACAGCAAGCCCCTGGTTATCGCTCGCTCTCCATTTCATGGCGCAGCGTGTGCGGCACTGCCTGCCTTGCATGGACAGAGAGCACTTGCACCTCGTAACCAAAGGGAAACTCCTCCTGGGCAGAGCATCCTTTGGTCCAGCTCCCCACGCCCTCCCTCTCTTTTAGTGGCCAGAGCTTAGCCAAGCAGGTGCTCACACACATTCCCCACCTCACATTTCAATGCATACACCCATTGCTTTAGTTCCTAGTCCTAAAACAGCAGAGGCTCTCGAGCACTGGTGCACCTCGGGGTGTGCTCTGTGTGGGGGCTGTGTGTCCCCTGGCACCCTGGCGCACCCCGGGAGGCTGAACCGCTGCCTCTGCCAGCCCTGCTCGGGGCCCCGAGGCTGAGACGCCGGGCACCCCCGTGCCTGGCCCTGCCACGTGTCCCTGCTGCTCTGCCAGCACTGCCCTGAGACAACAAGAGCTGGAAAAGGCAGAGGCGCTTAATGGGATTTGCAGAAGCAGCCAGCTCGGTTACACGCCTCATGCCTGTTGTCTCGGGCATGTTTTTAAAATCTTTATCTCTGCATCATTAAGCACTGATCTGCATTTGAAAAGGCTCCCTTTGGTTCCCTACCTCTGAAATGAGGATAACGCTGCTTTACCTCATCGCAGGGTTACGAGGATAAACAGATTAAAGGCTGCGAGATATTGTGGCAGAGAAGGTTAAACAAGACCCTGTGACAGACAGCCCACGGGCAGGAGTGAGCATCAGAGCGAGGCACACAGCACAAGCCGACGACCCACCTCTGTGCCATGCAAATGACCCCCAAATCCCAGTGTCGGGCTTGCCACCGGCTGCCTTCCCAGGACACGGTCCTCTGGCAGCCAAAAGCCAGCCGAGGGACTGCTCCCACGGCCAGACACGCACCCACATCCCAAGTTTGGGAGCAGGGAGAGCAGGGGAGGCAGTGCGGAGGAGAGGTGATGATCAGGAGCTGGAAGCTCAGGGAGGACGTCGGTGGCACAGGTACAACAGAGAGGGCACCCAGGGCAGAGACAAGAGTGGGGGAACGTGCACTTCTCCAGAAAGAGCTGGTGGGGGAGAGGATGAGCCAGACAATCACTGTCTGGAAAGTCTCACCCGGGTCCCTAGTAAAATAATGGCACAAATATTAAGAAAAGGAGCTCTGTAAACATCTAGAGGATAATGAAACCATGAGCTATAAGCAGGATGGGATTTGTAAATAAAGGATCGTGCCAAAAACAACAAGCCCTCCATAATTGTTTTGGATAGAATGACAAGATTAGTGCGGGAATGGGACTGGGCGGATGTCATGAGAGGAGACCTGGAAGCACCAGGTCTGTCCCCCCTGCCTGGCCATTAAAGAGCCCCCAGCACATTTGGGCAGGCTTCGGTGGGCTGACCTGCTGGGGCGCATGCAGAGGTGTCCCAGCACCGTCCCACTGGCAGGGCTGGCACCTGGGGACGTACCTGCCCTCCGGAGCTGGGACCTGCTGGCGCCTGGCACATGTCACTGTCATTTTTGCAGTCGCTCTTGCCTTGGCCACCTCCGAGAAGAGGAATAGCCCAGCCGTGGTGCCATGCATGGGAGAATAAGAAACAAAACTGAGTAGGGCTAACGGCAGGAATATAATGCTAGCACTTTCCATGCTGTACCCCAGGTTTAAGCAAAGATTTTTCCTTTGTGAGCATCAAAATGGCACATTCTCCAGAGCTGCAGGGTTCCTTTGTGCACTGCAGCATCAGATTTTTGGCCAGACTTGCAGGTAACATGCATGCGCCTCCTTGCAACCAGGCCTTTGAAATGCAATGCTGTGAAAGCACAGAAGTGCCAGCACGGCACAGACCAGGCACAGCCAGTTTCGATGCCTCACAAAAGGCAGAGCAGGGGCCAAATTGTACCTGGTGGGAGAAGGGGCCAGCCCCCAGGCCCCTGCAGAGCACAGGACCGTGCTGGGTAAGAACCGCACTCTGGCAAGCAGCTGGCGGCGTTCAGCACGCACTGCAGCATATACTTACAGCCGTGCACAAACCGAGGGTGAAATGCACCATATATGGTGAAGATATTATTAGTTCATAGCTGTCTTAATAGGATCTTCTTAGGAATTCTTGCTCGAAAATTAGAAACAAATAGGTTTCAATGGGGGACTGAAGTGTGGACGCAAACTGCCCGAAGGACCAAAAGCAGTGGCTTCGAAGGAGCAGCGAGCAGTGAGGCCGTGGATATCTCACACAGATATCTGCAAGGTGCTTAGCCTAGCATCGTACAGCACTCTGATCAAATATTTGTCCTAAGTAAAGCCAATTGTCAAGAAATGTCCCTCAAGGGCTCTGGGTCTGGATGCAACCAGACTGAGGGGCAGCACGAACTGGCTGCTGGCATCCTGCTGCGGGACAGGGACACAGAGTTGCCTGCTGCGACCAAGTCAAAGCAAAACCTACATGTAAGCTTGATGCCAGGACCATGAAGCAGCTGCAGCCTGGGATGTGAAGCCAGGAGCATGGGGAACAGGAGCTGGGATGTGGTGTCCTGCATCCAAACACAGCTTGGGATAGGGGGGCCAACACGGAGGTCCCGGGGCTGGCCTGGTGCCCCATTTCAGAACCTGCAGAAGATGTCCTTTCCCCTCACCATTTTTGTCTCCCACATCACCCTCACAACCAGACTAGGGCTGGAAAGGGAGGGGAATGTGGGTTGAAAACTGAGAGCAGCACCAGCACTGGGGAGACAGTGGCATCTCCATCTTCAGACATTTCCAAAATTTGACTGATGGAGGCCTGACCAGCGGGCTGTACCGCCAGAGCTCCCGAGGCCAAAATTATTCTGTGAAATGATAGAGGGTGCAGAAAACAGCCACGGAAAAGACACAAGGGCAGGAGAATGCACCCCACAGTGACAGAATCAAGCTCAACCTGTTTTCTTCTTAAAAAAGCTTAAGAAATTTGACTGCTATGCACAAGTACTCTGATAGTAAGAAAATACCACGTACCAAAGTGTTTTTATTCCAGCCAAAAAGGCAGAACAGAATCAATGCCTGGAAATTAAAAGCCAGACAAAGCTGCATAAGAAATAAGACATGCATTTTCTGAGCAATGCTGATTAGCCGCTGGATTAACCATTAGTCAGTAAGACAAATCTCTGAGCTCCCTCACTTCTCCAGACCAGATGCTTGAGTGAAAACCCAAGTGATTTGGATCCCAAAAGAATAATAAGATGCAGCACTTGGGGAGATCAGAATAGGTGATCTAATGACTAACTCTGCTCTTAAACATCGTGAGTAAAAATGTATCATGTTTTCAGTACACACACAGAAATTCACATTGCATGAACTTGGCGTAAACACGGAAGAGTTGACATCTGTGGGCCTGCAGATGGACTGGGGCAACTGTTGTGAGCCCTGTTTTACAAACAGCAAAACACGCAGCCCACGGATGACCCACTGGGGCCTTGTGGTGGGAGCAAAACCACGAGCAAGACAGGAGCTTGCAACACCATGGGTCTGTCACCAGACAGATTCACAAGCAAGGCTGGGTCTGCCCTAGGGTGCTCTGGGATCCCACATGTAGGCACATGGTCAATCGGATGGGGAAGAGGAGGTCTCTCTGTTCAGGGCTTGGTGGGGACCACACGAGGCATATGACCTGTATGACCTTCCCAGGAGAAGAAGAACCACAGAAATGGGGAAAAGACTGGATTTATAAAAATAAAAATGTAGAAGAAGAAGTGCTTCAGATTAAATAACAAAAATGCTGATGGAGTTGACGGAAACCTGGACGGCATCCACAGCCGAGGAAAAACACACCTGGCAAGGACCAGTCCCGAATAGACTGGCTAGAGGCAAAATGATCTCTCTTTCTAGTATCCGTATTCACAGAATCATAAAAAATAAGCCTGGAAGGCCCTCGAAAGGTCACCCAGCCTGTCTGCCTGCCGCCGAAGGAGGCAAACCCTTCCTGGTGGAGGTTTTGTCTAAACTCTGCCTACAAGGAGCCGCTAGTGGTGAAGGCAGCTCCCAAGAAAAACGAGTTTTAATCTCCTTTGCTGCAGTCATTGCAGGGTGAGCCCATGGTTTCTCGTTCTTTCCACCCTGAAAAAAAAAAAGGAATAGCCCATTATCTCTTGCTTTGTGGCAGAGCTTTATGCATTTGAAGACTTTTATCTTATTTCCCTCCAGTCGTCTCTTCTTGATACTAAGCTACCCTGGTCCTTCAGCCTCCTCCTGTATGTCATGTTTTCTGAATTTCTGATCACTCTTGCTCTTCCCTGGGCTTCCTCCCAGAACCACAACTTGAGACGCTCAGCCCAAAGTGGGACCCAGCACTCGGGCTGACACTTTTGAGTGAGGCAGGATTACATTGGGTGTCCCACAAACACCTTATTTATATGTCCCAGCCTCATTTCACTCTTCTCACTCAGGAGAACACTGCTGGCTCGCGCTCCCTTTGGGACCCACCATCACCTCCAGCTACCTTCCCACCAAGCAAGCTTGCTCAATTCACAGTTAGTGGGTGTGCAGTTGATTTTCCCCAACTCAAAGAAAAGCCTTATTTTGTTTTTATCTACAGTTTTCTTTCAGATTTCTCCAGTTCGTCAAGAGAAGCTGAGCTGCACTCTTGCAGGCCCTACCAGACCGGCATTGCTTGAAGGTGAAGATCCCATGAAAGCATTGGCCAGGCCTAGGTCCAGAGCAGGTCCCATCTGAGGGTTAAACCCTGGTAACTCCCCTTTCAACGCAGTTTTCCAGACAGTTTTGCTTCAATGCAGCCTCATGTCCATCTAGATCTCATTCATTTAGACCGTGTTCCTCTCCCTTGCCCATGAGAATTTCATGTAGGAAGGGAACCAAAGTCCCGTGAATGTCGAGACTGAGCACACCTTCTGTGTCTTCCCTATTGGCAAGCATAGATATCCGCAAGTAGAATAAAATTCAGTTGTGGCTCTTAGGTGACAGCCAAAGCTGCCACTTACTTCGTTATCTCTACTTGCATGTCATGTCCCTTCATGATGTATTTGCCTGTCTTCATTCTGTTTATGCAAATGTCCCATTTTTCCTTTGACTCTGCACCCCTGGTCTTGAGTAAAGCTCAGGAACTTGGAAAGATGCAGAGGTTCGTTTTGGGAAAAAAAAAAAAAAGGAAGAAAACTGCTCAACAACAACAAAATCCTCGGAACTCACATGTTTATCCAAATTCATCTGAACCTTCTGGGGACAGTGACTTTTTAGGGTAAAATGAAAACAAGTTCAAGTGAGTTTTCCATCCCTGCGACCGTACGGTGATTCCAGCCAATCTGAAATAATTTTCCAAGAAGATTTCCTGCAACCCCACAGTGATTAAAGGAAATAACATTGTGAATAAAGGGACATTCTTCAAAGTCAATGAAGGAGCCACAATTTGTACGTTCTCACAGAGGGCCGGAAAGCGCCGGCGCGAGGTGGACCTTGCAGCATGTGGCCCCCCAGAAGGAAGAGGGTGGGATGTCGGGTCCGTCCCTCTTCCCCGGCCAGGGGTTGTGACCGGGCTCCTCCCGGAGCTGGCGGTGAGGGAAGAGGCCCCCGGGCTCCCCATGGTTGGGGACGAGAGGTTCGGTGGTGGCGGGTGAGCATCCAGCGTGCTCGGCATTTGTTTGCTGATGAGCCACAAGACCCAACGGACCCTCTCCAAAGCGGGGGTAATGCAAAGACCACCACACATCCTTCTGCCCGGCCTCCACGCTGCTGCCTCCATGCCTGGAAAGCCCCGTGCCTCTCTTTGTCTGAACCAAACCTTCAGCACGTTCGCCCGGCCGGGCTCCGAGATTGACAGGGCAATGTGAACGGGCCCGAAAAGCCACTTTGGTGGAGGCGAAGGCGCCGGGCAAGCAGGGTCCTGCCCGCTCCACCGGCTGCAGCCCCTCTGGCTGGGGGCTGCGGGAGCCAAGCAAACACCCCAGGAAGGGCGAGGGAGGGATGAGCACGCGCCCAAAATGGCCGAGCCAAGGGAAATTTTAGAAGCCCGCCTTCCTGGCTAAAACAAAGAGAAGGGAGCACGGTGGAGGCGAGGCAAGCTGGGGGGGGAAGGCGAGAGGGGGCTGCCTGCAAACCCAAACATACATGCTTCAGTTGGTGCCGCGTAATAAGGGAATTAGCTAATGAGCTTACTGCGGCACGGGGACGAGTCCTTTAGAAATATCATGGCCACCTGGGGAGGCTCGCAGAGGAGCCGGGCGGCCTTAAGCTGCAGAGCTGGGAGGATGAGTCCCCACGGCCCCAGAGCCGGCCTCGTTCCCTCCCGGCCAGCCCGTGTCCACGGGGCGGGTGGGAACCGAGCGAGAAGAGCTCACAAAAAACATCATTTTGGAAAAACCCGGCCACGGGCTGGGGCTGCTGGGTGCGGCCAGTCCCCAGCACAGAGCGCTGCCGCTGCAGCAGTGATGGATGTGTCGGCAAACCAAGGAAATCAACAATATGGATTTTTTTTATTATTATTATTATTTTTATTTTCCGAGCCGTTCAATACAGCTACATAAAATCCGAGCTGCAAGCGCGTTCGAATGTAAGTGCGTGTGAGCACGCTGGTTTGAACTGAAAGCGGGTGAGAGAACGTAATGTTAAAAGTCACTTAGAACAATGCAAACATTAAATATACAAATACTCATCAAATGCTTCTTTAGAAAGCGGTTTTCAGGCAGCAATCAGGCGGGGCTGCAAAAAAAAAAAAATTGTTTGCTGATTAATAAATAATAACGAGTTTAAACTCATTGAGGAATTTGTGCACGACGTGGTATTTGCATGAATTAGAGAAGGGAAGTCTGAACGGCACTGAAGACATAACACTCCTCTGAAGAAAAAAGGGAAAAGCAAAAATCTGAGCCAAAAATGAGGCTCCACTTGAAATAAAAAATTACTCCCACAGCAGTGAGGACAGCACCCAAACCCAAATATTTGCTGAAAAGTTGGAAATTGAGAATTTTTATTTATAAGGTAGAATTATCGTTACTAAAAATGTGAAAAAATAAGTTATGAAAATTACTGATAATTTTCTTGCCTAAAATGAATTCAGTTGAAAACTATTATACGGAAAACAGAGCTTTTCATTTAACTTTTCTATGGGATTTTTTGAAATTATCTTTTTTAATTAAAATTTTGATTTTTTAGTTCAGTTTCTTAAGCCAGAAATTCAATCAAAATGTGGAAACAGCATGTTTTTGTGTTTCCATTGTCTCCTTTTTCTCCCCAACCCTGAAGCTGCTTGAAGAAAGCCGGACATTTGCATGAGATTTCCTCCTCTGTTTTCTCATCTTGTTTTCGCTATGCTGTCACTTTTCTAAGCGTTTGCACTCTTAGAAAAAGAGAAAAGAAAAAATAAATGCAATGTAATTTCCTCAGCTATTTCAGAGCTATAAGAATAAAATCGCAGAAGAAAGAATAATAATAATAATAAAAGATTTTTAAGATTTCGGTAATTTTTCAGCTGCAATAGAAGCAATTTGTTCCTATGTAGAAAGTGCTGCAACTTACAGCCAGATGAGGTTAGGTTTGTGTTTGTGCATGTGAAATTCTTTTCTAAAATGTTGAATTATATTTTTTTTCAGGGAAAAAAAAAAATCCAGGGCTGTTTTCTGGGGCTTCGATTGGCTTCCCTGAGCAGAGCATGGCAGAGTGGGGCGCTGGGATAGTGCAGGGTCAGAGCTGCCACAGCTACCTGAGGGCTCGGCTCCTGCAGAAGAGGAGCCCAAGCACTGGGACGGAGCAGCCAGACCCTGGTGGTGACAACGCCGGGACAGAGCGGGTGACCGCAGGGGAGACACAGCTGAGGCTGGGAGGTGACAGCAGACACGGGGACAAGACCCTGTGGGAGACACCAGCTATGGGCACTCACACACCTGCAATTCAGCAAAAAGGGAGGAAACCCACCAAAGCGGGCTATGGAGGAGGGTAGATGTCCCCACGCCGTGCCGTTTGCCTCTGTTGCTGTGGGAGGTGTCCTGGGGACACCCCGGGTCCCCCAGCGTGGGCAGAGGCCAGGGCTGGGAGCATCGCCCTGCCCGGGCCGGGGGCTGCAGGCCAGCCCCTTGCTCCTTCAGCCCCCGGTCCTTTCCCAGCTCCCCACACCTCCTCCTGCCTGCCGCGGGGGGGCTGTCACTCCGAACAATAGTCAGCCAGCGTTATTTATTTTCTAAATAAATCAGCGGGTCCCACGCCGAAGGGCTGGAAAGCGGCGGTTGAGATTAGACCCTCCCCGATCCCCGGCTGGGCCTTGAGCCGCTGTCAGGGCTGCAGAGAAACAGCAGCGAACTCTCACGCAAATGGCCTATAAAAAAGGCCCCTGTCAAAGGCACCTTGACCTGCAGGCTCGCTTTGGTGCTGGGCTCCCCAGCGGCCCTCCCCTCCCCGGGCTGCGCTCTCCTCGCATGATGTATTTCCCCTGCCTTTTTTAGAGCTGCATTATGTTAGCTCCAGGAAACAGCCTCTTCCTTCTTATAAACACAGCCCTGGGTTACTGACCAGCGGCCCTGCCACTCCACAGCCACTCTCTGTCCATCCATCACACCTCGCTGTCACCCTGGCAACATATCTCTTGGACCGGTCCGGCTCCAGCGATGGGAGAGGCGGGGGGGGGGTGGGAGGGTGAGCGGGGGGGTCACATACACAGAGCACAATTCCAGCCTGCTGACTAATTCCCTGGAAACCCTGGGGCTGCACAATGAGAAAGCCTTTCCGAGGGTTTCTCGAGCGTTACTGGAAGGTCAGCCGAAGGTCGGCGCAAGGACACGGCTCCGACTTTCCCCGCCGTCAGCAGGGCGGGTGCACGGGGCAGCGGGGGCGGGCGGCGGGGGTACCGGGCGCGCGGCGGGAGGGATGTTTGGAGAAGGGCGCCTGGGCCCGAGTGGCCCCGCGGCACCGTGCCGGGCGCTGGGGACGTGCCTGGGATGGGGACGCCGGGGTGTCCCGGCAGCCAGACAGGCGTCAGCGGGACGGGGAATGGCCGGCGGCGTGGCCCCTTCCCGCCCCGCCATGGCGGGGATGGGGAAAGGAAGAGCTGCCTTAGCCCCTTGCTGACGCCCAGCCACCTTTGCCATGGTCCGTGCGCCCAAGGATTGGCGTGACACTGTTGTAAAGGTTGTTGGCAGTGTTGGTGGAGGTGACCCAACACGGCTGGCCATGGGCTCCAGTGCACTGGGACGTGACAGGCACAAAGATAAGCCATGAGTCGCACCAAGAAAGCCAGCTCTGCCAGCATGGGGACAGGTTTTGGATGAGTCTTGGGCCCATCCAGCCTTTTGTATGTGTGCCTGAAGCACAGCAAGCAGGAGGGGTCACCCCCGTCCTGTTCCCAAAGTGCCACCCATGCCCTGCCCCAGGCACTAGGCACACCAGCGTCACGACCACCTGGTTGTCCTCCCAGGCAAGCCGTTGCCTCGCAAACAAAATGCCGTTGGAAGGCAAGCATTTGTGGTGAAATGGGAGGTGTCTGCTCTCCAAGCAGCACGGCCCAGCTTCTGCCCATTCCCAATGCAAAGATGGGAGTCGGATTTACATGGGGAAAAAAAAAAAAAAAAAGGCAAGCTTTTAAGGACACATCTTCACAAACCCAACCCGAAGCCCCACAAGGGCAAATCCTCTCTAATCCATGCTCTTCCTTAGAGGTGTAAGTGGAGTGGAAGGGTGGAGGGGGGATTTAAATCTGGAAAACTGAGTTCCCCATCTCTTAGGACTGGCAGAGAGCCCACTGATAGACTAAAAACAAGTCTGCAGAGAAGCCTGTGTGGGATAATCCGGCACTGGCCCCAGAGGGGACAAGAACAATTAGGAATCCTCTCTGAAGCCTCCACTCCAAGATAGAAAAACAGTTTATAATTTCATCCAGAGTTGTTGTTAGAAAGTTCTGATTCATCGGGATATACTAACAATTCCTGCGCAGTAATTACGAGGAGAATTCATTAAACTAACTCAGAGATAAACTATTAACAGAGACCTTCAAATCTCCCACCTGCCTGCCTGCGTGAGGGTCCCAGGAGCTGCTCTGTTTGTGCAGCAGCCACTGGCGAGGAGCTGTCGCAGGAGGAAGCAACATGAGCCGCAATGGCAAAACGCGAAAACTATTTTAAAGGAAAACGAAAGAATGGGTGTTTATTAAAAGTGCGCGGACCGAGTGCACGCTCCGCAATTAACCTTTCCAGCCACAGTAGCCAGACAGGGAGCTGTTTTCCTTCGCTTCCCCTCAACATGCCGCAGTCTCCACCCGTGGCAGCCGTTCCACTTCCAGGGAAAAACATGCCACGGCACCGGGAGCTCGCCTGCAGCTGCCTGGGGAAGCGGCGTGCAAAACACCCTCCATTCGAGCCCTCCATGCCGTTCTGCCTGGGGCTGTCCGCTGGGAACAGCGAGGATGAGGTTCCCCTGTCCTGCTCCCGCACCCCGGCTGCAGGTAGGCGAGAAGGTTTCTTGGAGGAGGTGGGGTGTTTGTGCTCAGTGCTGCCGAGCTGTCTGGTGACGAGTTACCAGCTCAGAGGATGAAGCCCTGCAGTGCCCCGGAGCCCCTAGGGGAGTGCCACCGCACCAAGCAGTGCCACTGCCTCTGCACCTCCTGCATGCACCCCAGGGAGAGCTACAGCACACCCAAACCTGCAGCATGGTTTCTGCTGCAGGAAGGCTGGATTTGGTGTGCTTTCGAAGCCTGCTTAACCCGAGAACACCCTGGCAAAGCCACACCGTGTACACGGTGGTGCACATTTACCAGCTCTGGGGGCAGCCATTTCCAGGATGGCCTCACCCGCATGGGAACAAGCCCTGCCTGCAGCCGGAGGAATCTCGATTAAGCAGCAAGAGAAGTGGGGACTGGCTGCCGGGGAGATGCCCTAAACAAGAGGAACTTATCGGCTCTGTTTCCAAGATGAGACGTGTCAGCACCTCGCACAGATGCAGCCTGGCTTCTCGCTCCTCACAAACACGCCTGTGCCGAGGCACGAGGCTTTCCATGTCTCGAAAGGACGCCTGCAGAAACAGCCGCGGAGCGCCTTGCGAAATTTCTTCTAGAAAAGGCTTTGCTTGGGCTAGGAAAAGCACTGCACCCAGAATGCTCCGGGGGACGCCTCGGACGGGAACAGGAGCCAGCGTGCAGCTGCGCTCCAGCGCCATGTGTTTGTCTGGGGACCGGCCCCGGCGGCGGCGCGGGGAGGTCCTGAGCCGGGAGGAACACCGAGTGCCGCGGTCAGCAAGGATCCGCTCGGCGAGTACACACACACCAAAGCCTGACACGGCTAATCCCCCCCTGTTTATTATGTAATAAAACGCTTTCCAGACCTGTTAAAATTTAATTGGTTTAATCTGAATTGTTCCATTTTCTACAGCGCATGCAAACACAGAGCCTGACCCTGCCACTCTCGTGTGAACCGTCCCGCTGGCTGCGGTGGGAGCAGGATGAAACCCGCTGACCTCAGCAGGATTACGTGCATGAATCAGAGCTGCAGGCCTGGGCTCGGAGCTGAAATCCAGTGCCGGGCAGGCCGCCAGCGCAAGGCCCAGGGTCCACTTACGCTCCACTTAAGCCCTATGGGATGCAAGTGGTACGCGGACCTGGGGATGCAAGCAGCGAGCAAGCCTCGTGCTGGGCCTCTGCTGAGGGATGAATTTCAGCCCCGGTTCTTAACCTCATGGACACAAGCATGCAGCAACGGCTCCCGAAGCACAGAGCAAAGGCTGCGGGTTTTGCTGGTGTGCGCATGTTTGCGGCGGTGTCCTCCAGCTGCAGCCCTGGCCCAGGAGCTTCTTGTCGCATGAGCGGTAAACTGTGATTTATGACAGATTCTCCTCCAGAGGAAGAGGTGTTTGACAACCCTCTGCACGTCCACAGTCGCAGGGCCGTGTTGTGCAGCAGGGTGGCTTTGTCAAGCCTGCATATCCTTTGTGAGCAAGAGAAGCCGAATCAAAGGAGGCAGGAGGGGGTCCTTGGTGCTGACATTTCCTATCCTGCATTGCTTCAGTTGTGGGATGACCTTTACCTGCTCCTGTGGTTTGGCTCTCATTGAGCTCAAGATGTCAGGCTCCTGTTTGGAGCTCCACCAGGGTCTGAAATAAAGGGCAGCCTCCCCTTTGGTGTCCAAATCCACCAAGATTCCCTTGCTGCAAGGACCACCACCCTTGTGAGAGCCACTCTTATTCCCCAAAATGCTGAGTGCTGAATGTTATACACAGCTACTGGTATCCAGCACCACTCTGGATCCCTCAAATCAAGCTCCCAATTTTGAAACTTAAGTATTTCTCAGGACACTGGAAACTCTTGGTATGACCCTAAGAAAAACACATTTCACATTGAGGTATTGTTTGGGGAAATATTTCCAAAACATACATCTCTGTGAAGCAAGTGTAAATCAGCCAATTGCAGAGCAAGAACATATTGAAGAAAAGCAAATATTTGCAGTGACATATTTCTCTAGAAAATGGGCATTGCCTGGGTGGTTGTTCTTGGCAAGGGTAAACCAGGGGGGTTCCCAGGATGGTGAGAGGCAGATGCAGGTGTCAACTGGCAGGCCCAGTGGGCAGAAGGGTGCAGACATTCCCGGTAGGACCGAGACAGGGCAGTGGGAGAGGAAGGCAGCATGGTGCTGGGCGAGCGCGCAGCATCCCTGGCTGGGACCCGGCTCCTCCGCCTGCAGGAGCCGTCCGCTTTCTCGGGGATTAAAGAACGCATTTCGTTTGGAACAGGAGTGGAAAGGAGTCATTGCTGGGAAAGCGTCGCGGCTGGGATAAAAGCCGCTCTTTATCCCGGGCCAGGGGCCGTGCCAAGGCGGGCGCGCCAGGGGAGCGCGTCCCGGCCCGGTGGCCGCAGGCGGGGCCGCTCCGTGCCCGCTCTCCCCGGTGCCTCCCGGTGCGCGCCCGCCGTCGGGGCACCGGGCTCGGTGCGCGGAGCCCCGCGGGGAGGCCGGGGCCGTGCCGGCAGGTGGCCGAGGCGTGCGGGGCCGCAGCGAGGCCGGGAGCTGCGGGGCACCGCCGGTGCCGTCCGCCGGGCGCTGCCCCGGGGTCCGCGACCTCCCCGCGGCGCGTCGCCGGCCTCGCCGTGCGGGGGCGTCCCCGGAGCGCTGCGGTTCTCACATAAATCAGGGCCGAGCCCCTGGGAAAGGGCCATCCTTCACCGGGCGCTGCTGACAGAGAACGAGAAACAGACGGGCCCTGAGATAAACCACGGCGCGGAGCGTTTACACAAGGGCAGGCTCTGTGTAAATAGAGCCGGGCGCGGGGGGCAGCTCCCGGCGGCGCGGACCCGCACCGGCCCCCGGCCCGCGGGGCTCGGGGCTGCCCGGGGCGGCGGGCAGGTGGGCGCAGCCCCCGGGGGTCCCCTCCCGCAGCCGTCGGGGGTCCCCGCCCGCTCCCCGCCGGAGCCGGGGCCGGATTACCGTGTTTGTTTGTTTACGGCCATTAGCGCGGGGCCGGCTCCAGCACTCGGCACCCGCGAGACTAATGGAGCAATTAGCGGCCCCGCGGCTGATAGCATCGCCCCGAGCGAGGCCCCCGGGCCGGGCAGCGTGCTACCGGGCCGCCTGCGCCCGGGCCCCGGCGGCGGGGGGGCCGTGCGGGGCGGCTCCGCCCGCCAGCCGCGATGTGCAGGGCTGCTGCCCCCCCGCTCCGGGCCGGGGGGGGCTCTTGGCTCCGCCGCAGCATCCGCACGGCGAGCTCCATCCATTACAATAATCCCCTGTCTAAACAGAGCGCAGGAGCGGCCGGGACAACAAGGCCCCGCTGTAAACAGAGCTCAGGGGACGCCGCTAATGATATAAATAAAATAACCATTAATAGCCCGGTGACCCCGGCCCAGCCGGCTTGGGAAAGCCCCGGAGCCGCATCCCGGGGCTGACGCCCGCCGGCAGGTACCGGGGCTGCGCCCTCCCCTGGGTCCCGCACCGGGACCCCGCCGCTCGCCCCGGCCGTGCCCCCCGGCGCCCCCCGCCCCGGTGCGTATGGGCCCGGGCAGGGCCGAGCAAGGCGCGGCCGTGCGGGGCCGCTGAGCTCCGGCCGGAGCCGTTTCCTCGCCTTGCCCCGCCGGGAACCGGGTCCGCTCTCAGCCCGCCGAAGCGGGCCCGATCCGGCCCCACCGGGACAAAAGCGGGGGCCACCGGGGGTGCTGCCACGCGAGTCGTGTCCCGGCTGGGACCTGCCCTGTCCACCCGCGACGCCTGCGTCCCCCGAGCACCCGCCGGGGTCGGCAGCGGCAGGAGGGAGCGGGCCCCGGCCAGGCCGGCCCGGCGGTGGCAGGGAAGCGGGTCCCGGCGGGGCAACCGCTCCCGCCGCCTCCGAGCCGCCCCGGGGAGCCAGTCCCGCCCCGCCCGGGCTCCCCGTGCCCGCGGGCCGCGCCTGGCGCTCGGCCCGTCCGGGGTGCAGCTGCGGGCGGCAGCGCGCTGGCGCCAGGCGAGCCCACGGGGCCAAGGAGCGTGGGCAGAGCCGTCCGGGCCCGGTACCGGGCCCTCGGCACGGCGGCTGCAAAGTCAGAAGCTGGAAAGCACCCTTAATTCCGCGTCCACCCAAAAGGGCCCAAAAGGCCGAGCACCGCTGTCTTGTCTCGCTCCGGTCCTTGCTTTTGCCTCTGCCCCTATCCCTGCCCCTGCCCCGGGCTCCCGGGAGCGCGGCCCCGTGCACAGCCCCGGCCCTTCGCCGCGCCTCGGCGAGAGCCGCCGACCGGGAGCGGGGCCCTGCGGCGGGCGGGAGAGGGCCGAGACCCTCGGCGGCCGTAAGAGCCACACAACGCTCCTCGGTACCGGGGCAGCGGCCCGGTACAGCCGGGAAGCCGTGCGCGGAGTCGGGCCCCGAGGAGGCCCGGCTACGGCGAGCGCGTTTCCCGGTCCCCCGGCCGAACCGGGAGGGAGCGGGAAGCGGCGAGGAAGGAGAGATTTACTGCGTGGGCTTCGCGGCGGGGAGCGATCCGGTGCACCCGGGCCGGCTCCGGCTCCGCCGGGGGAACGGGAACCGGCCCCGCCGCGGGACCGTGAGCACCGGAGCTGCGGCGTCTGCGCGGGACCTGCGCCCCCGGCCCGGGGCTGCGCCGCCGGTAAATGCGTTTCGCCGTTGCGGTGGGACACGGGGAAACGAGGGCACCGACAGGGCCGGTAAATGGCGGAGCCGCCGCCCGGTAACGACCCGAGAGGGCCTCCCGTGCAGGCCCCGAGCAGCCCCGGTCCCGGGACACTCACCTGCCCGCCGTGCGCGCCCGGCTCCCCGCCGCCTCGCCTCGGCGCCGATCCGAGCCCTGCGGGGCGGCAGGATTTTAATCACAACGGAATTTCCCACCCGGGACCCCCCGCCCGACACTTGGCCCGCCCGGTGCCCCCACCGCGGCGGCTCTGAGCCCTTCGAGCTCCCGGGGGCCGCGGGGGCCCGCCGCGGGGCTCCGGCACCCCCCGCCCCGCCGCGCCGGTGTGCTCGGCGGGGAGAAGGCGCAACTCCAGGCCCGGGGGGTACTCGCGGTGCGGAGGGGCTCGGCGGGCAGCGCCCTGCTCGCCCGGTGCATTACCCGCCGCCACGGCGGCGTGGCGGCTCCGCGGAGCCGCTGCCCTCCCGTTACCGGCGGGAGAAACGAAACGAAACGAAAGAAAACGAAAGGAAACGCCGAATGGCCCGGGTTAGCGTTCGCTGCCCTTGTCCCGCTCCTCCGCGGCTCCGGGCTGCCCTCCCGCCGCGGCCCGGCCCGGTTCTCCGGTGCCCGGTGCCGGCGGGGCTCCGGGGCCCGATCCGGCCGCGGCGGAGCAGGGAGCAGGGCGCGTTCCCGGGGCGGGCGCGGTGCGCGCCGGCTGTGGCCGGCGGTGATTTGCCTCTCACGGGGGACCTGCGGGATAACCGGGGGGGACCGGGGAACACGGGGAGGGTCGGGCTACGTGTACGTCGCATGGCTGCTGTCCGCCCGGGACGCGGCGGGCACCTCCCGGCAGCGGGGCACTTTTGGAACCGGGCGGCCGGTTGTGCCCGCGCTGTCGGGGGGGCCGGGCCCCGGTTGTGCCGCACGTGTTCGCCCCTCCCGGGGCCGGGCCGAGCCGTGCGCGGGCAGGGGCCAGCGGGGCGCGCCGGGGCGGGGGTCCCTACCTACCTACACGTGCTTAGCACTGGGAGGCGCGGCGGCGGCCGCGGCTCTCTCCGGGGTCCCCGACCCCGGCGCACGATGCCCGAGCCCGCGGCTGTGCCCCGGCGGGCGGGTGCCGGCGGGGCGCTCTCCGGGGAAGCGGCCTCCCCGAGCGCAGCCTTAATACATTGCTATTTCTGGCCGGGCGGCCGGAGCCGGGCAGGGGGCCGGCTCTGCCTCCCCCTCCCTCCAATGGCGAGGCCGCCCCCGGCCCCCGGCCCCTCCTCGCCGTGACGTGCCGGCCCGGGGCAGAGGAGGCTCCCGAGCCCTTGGCTGTCCCTGCAGAAGCTGTAACAAAACGCAGACCCCCAGCGCCGGGCTAATGGAGGCAACTTAGACAGGAGCAGGCGCGGCCCCTCGTCTCTCGGCGCTGCCTGCTCCCCCCGCACCGGGCGCGGCGCTCCCCGCCGAGCCGCAGCCCGAGCGCCGCCGGGCCCGCGGGACTCCCCGGCCGCTCGCTTCGCTGCCCCGATGATGTTACCGAGCCCCGTCACCTCCACCCCCTTCTCTGTCAAAGACATCCTCAACCTGGAGCAGCAGCAGCAGGACCCGCACTATGGGGCCCAGCTCCCGCACCACCTGGAGCACCACTTCCACCCCGCCGCCTGCCTGCTGGCGGCCGCCGACGGCGCCCGCTTCTCCGACGGCGAGGAGGAAGAGGAGGAGGACAAGCTGTCCTACCTGACAGCGCCCGGCGGCCAGGCAGACGCGCGGATCTCCACCGACAGCTACGTGCACGCCGTGCTGCGCGGCTCCTGCGAGGCCCCCGGCCCGGGAGAGGAGCTGGACCCCGCGGCCCGCGACCCGAGTGAGTATCGGCCCCGCCGCGCTCCCGTTCCCCGCGGTCCCGACGGGGCCGCTCCCGTTCTCCGCCTTTCGCTCCGGGTCTGTCGGCACGGAGCCCCGGTCCCGCCGCGTCCCCCGAGCACCTCGAGCAGACGCTGCGGTAATTCGCAGCCTCCGCGGCCCCGGGAAGCGCTTCCACCGGGCCCCGCCGGGATCAGACCCCCGCTCCCAAATTTCAGGAGCGGAGAGGGAGGGAGAAACGGGCCGGGTTAGGCCCAACCGGCGCCCGGTGCGGCGGAGCCCTCCCGGGGAGAGGCGGCGGGCAGCAGGTGCCCGGCTCCGAGCGCGGCGCGGCCCCAGGGCTCGGCCCGCCGGTGCCACCGCGGTGCCTCCGCAGGCGGCCCGGAGGCGCGGAGACGCGGCCGGCCCCGCCGCCCGAACCGGCGGCTCGCAAGCACGGTGCCGGTGCCTGTCCCAGCTCTGCCTCCCGGCCCGAGCCGCGGTTCCCCGACGGGCGCGCAGCGGCGGGGCACGGGGCACGGGGCTGTGCGCGGCGCGGGGCTCTCGCCGCCCGGTGCGGCCCGTCGGGAGCGGCGGCGGCCGGCGTGAGCGAGGCGCAGCCGTGACCTGTGCTCCCCCGTGCAGAGAGCTGCGCCCTGAAGAAGCCGCTGGACGCGGCGGAGAAGCCGGACGAGGCGGAGAGGCCGAAGCAGCGGAGCCGGAGGAAGCCGCGCGTCCTCTTCTCGCAGGCGCAGGTCTTCGAGCTGGAGCGGCGCTTCAAGCAGCAGCGTTACCTGTCGGCGCCCGAGCGGGAGCACCTGGCCAGCAGCCTGAAGCTCACCTCCACGCAGGTGAAGATCTGGTTCCAGAACCGGCGCTACAAGTGCAAGCGGCAGCGGCAGGACAAGTCGCTGGAGCTGGGCGGCCCCGCGGCCCCGCCGCCGCCGCGCAGGGTGGCCGTGCCCGTGCTGGTCCGCGACGGCAAGCCGTGCCTCGGCGGCTCGCAGGGCTACAGCTCGGCGTACAACGGGCCCTACTCCTACAACGGCTTCCCCGCCTACGGCTACGGCAACGCCGCCTCCTACAACCCCGGCTACGGCTGCACCTACCCGGCGGGCACCGGCGGCGCCTCCATGCAGGCCGCCTGCAGCCCGGCCGCGGCCGCCGGCCCCTTCGTGAACGTGGGCGGCCTGGGGGGCTTCGGCGGCGGCGGGCAGCCCCTGCACCAGGCGGCGGCGGGGCCGTCCTGCAGCCAGGGCGCACTGCAGGGCATCCGGGCCTGGTAGCCCGCACGCACTCAGGGCCGGGAGCGGACAAGGCAGCACGGCCCGGCGGCCCCGCAGCGCCGTCGGGAGCCGGAGCCGCGCCGCAGCCCTGGACCGAAGGCGGCGGCGGCGGCGGAGGGGCGGCGCGGCGGGCCCCCGCTCGGCCCGGGACCGCGGGGCGGGCCGGCGGCGGAGAGGAGCGGAGCGGAGCGGCGGGCCGGGGCTGCCCCAGCTCCCCGCGAAGCGCCGCCGCCCCGAGGTGCCGCCGCGACGGGCGGCCCGGAGCCGGTCGCGCCGCGCCAGCGGAGCAGCTTTGCTTGTAAAAAAGCCGACGGCGGGGCCCGGGGCTCCCGCGGCCCCTCTATCTACTCTGTATCGGTTACTGCCAGCGCCAGCTCGCGGAGTCAGTCAATAAACCAGGTGCAATATCCGCCGCCCGCTCCTCCTTCGCCCGGCGGCCGGGGCCCGGCGGGGCCGGTGCCCGGCGGCGGCGGGGCTCTCGCAGCGCCGTGCCCGCGGGGCAGGGCGGCCGGGCCGGGATTGTGAGCGTGCCAAGGCGCTGAATGGGGCCGAGCAGCTCAGAGCCGGCCCATTGTGGCCGCCGGGCCGGCGCTGAAAGGAGCCGCCGAGGAAGGTAGCGGGAATAGGCGCTTATTGGATTCGGGAACAAAAGGTGTGGCAGGGAGGCGAGGGACAAAGGGGCCCCGGCGCCGAGATTGACGGGCCGCTTTGCCCCCCACTGAGGCCCAGGCCCGGCGCTTTATGCGCGGGGGCTGCAGAAACGTGCTGGGTTTTGTTCCCCTTTCTCTGAGCGCAGGGGGAGAGGAGGGGGGTCCGCGGGCCGCTGATTAGGGCCGGCCGGGCCGGGCAGCCTGAATGCCGGGGCATTATTGCTACATGTTCAGCCGTTTCGCTCGGCTGCAGGGGGAGGGGGCGGCCGAGACCCGCAAGCCCGGCTGCGGGGCCGCTCCCGGCCCGTCCCGTCCCGTCCCGTCCCGTCCCGTCCCGGGGCCGCGGGGAGCGCAGCCGCGGTCCCGGCCCGGGCGCGGCCCCGCCGCGGAGCCCTCGGGCGGTGCCGGCTCCGCCGTGCCGCTGCCGTGCGGGGCCCAGCGGCTGTGCGGCTGCGGAGCCCCGTGGGCTCGGCCCGGCGGTGCGGGGAGCTGCCCCGCAGCGTCCCGCACGTCCCTCCGGCCGCGCCGCCGGTGCTCCGGGAGCGGTGTGCAGCCTCCCCGGCCGCAGCCCGGGGGCTCCGTGTGCCTCCCCTTGCCCAGCGGTGCCCACCGCGTCCTGCCCTCTGCCCCACGCGTGTCCTGGGCTTTGCCGCACGCCACCGCACAGCTCACGGCCACGGGCGCTGCTAACACCCGCGCTGATATATATATTTTTTATTATTATTACTATTTTTTGCACCGTGCGAGTGAAGCGCGCACCGTTGGGAAACCACCGGAGAAATTCGCAGCTACAGCCCCGGGCTACGAGCAGGCTCCGGCCCCAGCCCTGGCTCGGCTCGGCTCGGCTCTGCAGCCCTGTCCCGCGGCAACCCCGCGGCCGGGAGGCTTCGCGGGGCCGGCGCTGGGAGAGGATGCGGCACGCCCAGGCGATTGTTTGCTGGATGGCAGCAAGGTGTCGCGGGAGAGGAAGCCCAGGCTCCGCTCTTGGCTTTCGGAGATGAGCGGTTAAGGCCCCGCGGTCTCGTGGGTAGAAACAGGATAGCCAAGAACAAAGATAGGCAATGTCCTCCCTCCGCGGCAGCAGCAAGCTGAGATTTGTCTCTGCCGTAGGAAAGAGCTGCATTTTCCTCCATGTTCTGCCAGACTGCTGTTTGCAAAAACAGGGGACCCCGTGCGAGTTCACGCCTCGGTGAGCAAGCTGGAGGAACGGAAACCACAGAACAACCTCCTCCAAAGTTGGGGCGTGCGAGAAGAGCTGCCTGCTTAGCACAGCCCCTCCAAGTAAGTGATAGATGGTCAGAAACACACGGCACCCCCAGCAGCACCCAGAGGCTCTGGTCGAGATGCACGCTCCTACAGCCACTCTCTGGAGTGCGGCCACTCGAGCAGAGCAGGGGGCACACACACACACATACCCCATGGCCGTGCTGCAAGAGGCAACGCCAGGCAGAACCGGCATGACGAAGCACCAACAGCCCCAAGCATTGCCATAGGCATGAGTTTAGTCTCATGGGCACCCCACTTATGCCCGGTGACACCCGTGTGTGCTCCCCAGCCCTGCCATCCCCACCCAGGGCCAGACCAGCACGCAGCTGCTGCTCTTCCAGGGCCTAAGGGATGCCAAGAAGCCTGGCTGCAGGCTGCTGAGGCACGGTGGAGGGAGTTCCTGGATGTCCACCATAGCAAGCCCCGCTCCTGGATAGATCCCAGCTGTCCCACCAGCTCAGGCTGGGGGAGTGGGAGGGGGGCAGGGGCTCGGTGGGAGGGATCCAGACCCCCGAGCTGATGGGGAGGATGGAGCAGCCAGCGGTGCTGGGGAATTGGGAGCGGGGTGGCGGAAGTGAAATGCTCCAAAGAGGAGGAACAGCCGGCGGAGGCCGGTGGGAGGGAGGTGGTGGGAGACCGCAGATTGGCCAAGCGGCCCAGGGAGGAGAGACACAATGGAGGGAAGTCGCTGCGTGGCCACACTGGAGGCAGCGCCCGCCCGTGACGCACCTCGTCCCATGGCGCCCCGCGCCGAAGTGGGGCGCTGCCGGATGCACCCGAGACGAGGGGTGCAGACCATCGGCGGGACTCCCTCCTGTGTGGTTCTGTGGTGGTGGTGGCAGGGCTGGAGGAACATCAAGGAAGCAGAAAGCCATGGTCAAGGGGCAGAGGTCGTGTGTTGTTCCATCCCGCTCAAACAGGGATTCACTGAAAGCACTGGTTGATTCTGGGCAGGGCTGAGGTTGCCCAAAACACCTCGCTGGCTTAAGGCTAAGGAGGGGTTGGGCGAGGAGGCCAGGCTTTAACCACCAGATCTCAGGTCCACTCCTTGCGTGGGCTCAAATTCCGATTTTCATCCAGGCTTCCTGGCCAAGCAGGAGCCCATGAGCAGATCTTGCCTCTGTCCACTAGGCTCCAGTGACTGCCAGGAAGGGGCTGCTCAAACCCCATTCGCAGCTGGTTTCCTACAGCCTCTGTCCTGCTCAGGATCGCACAGGAGCAGCGCAGCTCCCTCTGGAGCACTGCAGATGTGCTCCGGTTTCCTCTACTTCCCAACATCTTTTTCCACTTCTCCCTTCCAAGCCCTGTGGTCATCTTCCCCCTCGTGCACTTCATCCTTCCCAGTTCACGGTGTGCTTGCAGGCATCAGCAGGGAGCTCGCCTGGGCACAGGGCGAGACATGTGGGGGCCCAGGCTGCCTGCAGACCCCGCTCCAACCCAGGCACAGCCACCGTGGCCTTAGGGAAGGGACCTGGGGACCCCGCAGGAGCCCTCTGGGAGCTCCCCCCTGCTCCGAGGACAACAACGAGGACAGCAACAACGAGGGGTTGCTGCCCAAGCGCTCCCCAGTGCTGAGAAAGCTGTGGCCAGCCATGGATCAGGTAAATAAATTAAATATCAGTGGCTGTGCTGTGCAGCGAGGCTATCTCACACCCCTTGCCTACCAGCACAAGTGCCAGGGACTGCCTGTTTTTCGTGGATGAGTTACTGATGGCCTCAAACCCTCCTCGAGCCTGCCCAGCGCACCGCGAGATGGCCACGCCTGACTTAGCAGGGGGGGCTCTTGCATTTTTCAGCCTGATCCCTGCACTGACGAGAGCGAGTGCAGAGCTGCTCCAGGGGGCTGAAGCAACCCACCCGGGGAGGCCCCCTCGCCGTGCACCCCCCAGCACAGAGCTGTCCAGAGGCCACCATCCGGAGGCCACCCGCACCCCCGGCCGGCTGGGGGCTGCGCAATAAAAAAGCCGCGAGCGCTTTGCAGGGGTGCCGGGGCTGCGGGTGCCGGCCGGGACCCCCGGGCGCCCCCTCTCCCAGCTGGGACACTGTCACCGGCCTGTCCCCAAGCGAGATCCGCCACCGCCACCTATCGGCAAGCGCACGGGGCCGGGCTGGGGGCAGGCACCCCGGTGTCCTCGTGTCCCCGCGGCTGGGTTTGGGTTGGTGCTGGGCGGCTCAGCACCTCCCCTAGCCCCAGCCGGGTCCTTGTGCCTGGCCGCTTGCTGGCTCTGTAAGAGCCGGGGAGGTTTTTTGGGGAGCCCTTCGCCACCCCAAAGCGGTGCCGGCCCCCCCAGGCTGGCAGCATCCCCAGAGCCCCCTTCCCGACCCCGCTCTGCCCTCAGCCTCCAGGCACCGCGCTGCCCCCGCGGGTCCTGCCCCAAGGACATCGAGGACACGGAGAAGGACATCGAGGACATGAAGGACAGCGGGGACGGGCGCTGCGCGCAGCCTCTCACAGCTGCGGGCTGCAGAGGGAGCTGTGCCCCTGCTGGAGCCGCGGCCCGATTTTGGCCCAGCTCCCTGCTCCTGTCCCTTACAGCCCCTGGCAGGGCTCCAGGTGACGGGCTGCCCGCCTCTGATGGGCACCCAAAGGTGCTGCGGGCAGAGAAGACGGCTTGGGTTTGCATTTCTCCTTGCACGCTGTGCCGTGCTAAACGGGGTCTGTGCCTTGCCCAAAGGCAACGTCAGCGCCTGTGCCATGAGCACCCTGGGGAAACAAGGGTCTGGAACAGCCCCCAAACGTTCCCATCACACAAAGACACAGTGAGAGCAGACCCAGCCATGGGATGTCACGGGTGGCTGTCTGGATGGCCTCTTAAGTGCCCACAAAGCAGGTTTTCAGCCTTGGCTTTACCTTTCAGGCTGTTAGGCGAAGCCTGGGCTCCCCTCCTGCCTGCATCCCCACGATGTACAGAGCCCGGGACCTGCACGGGCAGGGGTTGTCCCCCAGCTGCTCCAGCAGCAGCAGGGGTCAGCAGGCAGCCTCCCAGAGCCCACCAGGGGCAACGTCTGCTCTGTGTCCAGGCAGCCCCAGCTCCTGAGTTTACCACCGCTGCAGGGCCGTGGGGTCATGAGAACTTGTATAACTTTATTGGGGTCTGACAGAGCCCTGAGGAATCCCAGAAGCAGCGCAGCCGGGGCTGGGGGAGGCTGTGAGGGCACCCCCCTGCTCCCCGCAGGCGCCAGACACCCCCCTCCTGCTGAGCAGGGCTGGCAGGCACCGGCTGCCCCACGGCAGAGGGGCTGGGGCAGGAAATTTTGGGGTAGTGCAGGGTGCGGGCAGGGATGTGGTGCAGCAGGGCAGAGCCCACATCCCCCTCCTCTCTGCCACCGAGCCAGGCTGGCAAAGGGGTGGCTTGGACTCAGCACCCAAGGCTGGATTTGCTCAGGAGCCCCCCAGGCACAGGACAGCCATGCTGAGGGGATCTCCCCATTTTGCCCTGGGGGAGAGGAGACCCCTGGCCCAAGCAGCTCATCCCCCAGCCCTGCCCTCAGCCTGCACTCAGGCATCTCGAGTTACCCCAGCGAGCGGCTGGGTCTCGCTGCAGCTCCAGCTACTGCTGGCAAGGCAAATGGGGGCTGCCCGAAATAGCCTGGGCTCGTGCCACGGCGGGGCTGCCGTGCCCCCAAATCCATCACCCGGGGCAGGGCTGGCAGCACTGCCCCGCTCTGCCCTGCTTGGGGGCTGCGGGCTCGCCCCCACCCAGCACCAGCAGTGGGATGAGGCTGGAGGGACAATGGGACATGGGGACGAAGGACAGCAAGAGGCTGGACGTGGCTGGGGATCCTGCAGGGGGGTGAAATGGGGTTGTCTGCGGAGCTGCGATGGGCTGAGCGCGGCTCCCTCGCTGGAAGGCCAAAAATAGCCTGGTTACTCAGAAGAGGCTGTAGGAGGGATTTCACATGAAGCACAGCCAAATGCCGAGGAGGCCACAGGCCCAGCCTCGTGCAGCGGGGCTTCAAGGAGGGGTCACCGGACCCAGGAAGGGCACCCAACCCCCAGCCAAGCCCCCCAGAGAAGGCAAAATCCCTTCACTGCAGGCAGGGGACGTGTTTGTGGGGATGCCACCACCATGAGCAGGGGCTGGAGGTGCTGCTATGGGGCTGGTTGGTCACTGCAAGAGCCAGCACCCAGGGCTCACAGCACCATCATCACCGGTGAGAAACCAAGAGCAGCAGCCTTCCCCAGGAGGTGTTTCTGGCACTACCCGTAGTGGGAAAAACCCCACAAGTTAGAGGGGCTCAGGGGATCAACCAGACACCCTGCGAAGAGAGGTGGCAAAAGTGGGACTTCTGTCCAACTGAGATGGACCCAAACGCACACAGCCACAGCAGGACCGGGGGTGACCAGAGGACCTAAGGAAGCCTCGTCAGCACAATTAAGAGGCAGCCTCTGCGCGTCCCTGATGCTCAATTCAGGGTTTCTGACACTGCACCCACACTGGGCTTGGTTTGAAGCCATCTCGTGGCGAGGAGCACCCAGCTCCACGCTCTGCAGGCAGCGCCAGCAGCAGGCACACTGCCTCCTGCCCTCCATGGCCCATGCATGGTCCTGGAGCTGCTCCTCGGGCTAGCTGAGGTTCAGCTCCGAGGATGGAAGGAGGCAGCAGCAGGACAGGGGATTTTTCCACTCTTCCATGGCTTGGCCACAGGGGATGTCTGGAAAGCCCCTGGATGCTCCCTTGCAGCGCTGTGGTCCCTGCAGTGCCACCACCCCGGGGCTGCTCTGCGGGCACTGGCAGCGCCCTGCTGCTGCTGGGTGAGCTGGCAAAGCCCCAGCAGAGCAGGCAGGCCGTGGCCCTATGGGAGGAAGCCAAGATCTCCCCTGTGCCGTGCTGAGTTATGATACCCCCCTTCCCGGGGGTCCCGCTCCCTCCCCCAGCCTGTGTGCGGGCAGTTGTTCCTGGAAACGCCCCTCCTCACCCCGCAGTCACCTTCACTCATGCCTTCGCCCGCTGACATTTATAGAGCCTCTTCCAGCGGCCGAGGGGTTTAACAGCATGAATCTCCCCCCAGCCCCTGCCTGTGTTTATGCCTTTCCCTCCCAGGCATCTGCAATGGCCCCGGTGCGAGGGCTGGAGGCGAAGCTGCGGCTGTGCTCCGGCCCCGAAGCGGCTCTGCTGGGTCGTGCCCATCTCCTGCTGCCTCGCTGCTGGCAGAGCCCAGCCCCGCGCTGCCCGCTAATCCTCCCTGGGTCTCTCCCAGCCTTTTCTGCTGCTCGGATTCCTCCCTCTTGGGTGGAGGAGCCGCAGGGCTGCCAAATCTTGCAATCCTCGGGTTATTTCTTAAAGCCCCAGCTGTTGAAACAGGGAGAGCGGAGGCTCACCGGCTTCCCGGTGGCTTTGGTTTCTTTAAGGAGCGCCAGATCCTCCTGCCTGTGCAGAACAAGCCGGGCACAGGAGCCCACAGGGCACAGGAGCCCACAGGGCACAGGAGCCCGCAGCCCAGGCGGGGAGCAGCGGGCAGGCACGCAACCACGCGGGGCTGCACTCAGGGACACGCAGAGCGGTGAGGGCAGAGCCCCCAGCACCCCGTGTGGGGCAGCCCCGAGCCCCCAGGGATGCTGGCAGACAGCACATACCACGGCTGTGAGCGCATTTCCTCCAGGGAGTTGTTCCAGGCATGGCCCGTCTGTGTCTGTGGGATGGATGCCCCTCCTGCAGGCACGCAGGGAGCATCCCGCTGGGGCCAGGCGTCCCCATGGCACCCCACAACGGGATCTGTGGGCTCTGTAAGGCGGTACAAGCAAGCAAGGCATCAGTGCTCAGCACATGGCCCCGTGGTTCTGCCTTGTTGGTCCGAGCCGGGTGGGACTCCAACAGAAATCGGTGTCAACATGGCTAAGAAAACAGTTTAAAAAAAAAAAAAAAAGGTAATTTAATATTATTAAATTAGAGAAAATATTGAGCAACTGTGTTTGTAGGGGCCTCTTGGTGGCCCCTCCTGGATGAAACCCTGCAGCCAGCGGGGGACGCAGCATGGCTGCTGCCCTGCCTGGCTCTGCTCTGCCCCCAGCCTGGCCAGTGGGGCTGGCACACGGCCCCAGGAGGGGAGAGGCTGCAGGGGAGAGGCAGGATGGTCCCCAGCTGGGTGGTGCAGGACTCTCGGCCTCGCTGCTGTGAGGTGAAGCCGCTCTGAGCTGCCCCGTCCAGCCTCGTGGCAGCGGTGGTGCAGGGCTGCAGTAACGGGTACTTGGCTGTATGGAGACTTCGCAGGGGGCTGGGCTGAGAGCACTGTGTTCCTCACGGACTTTCTTCCACCACTTAACGCCTTTCGCCATCAAACTGCTGAAAAAGATGTCCTGCCCTTCACACAAGGACCTCCAAGCACGTGGGTGAATCTGCCCACTGCTGCTCCCAAGGCATCCCACCCGCCACCCTGATGAGAGCCACAAAAAAAGAGCCCAGCGCTGGGCAGTCAGAAGGGTCTGGTGCCACCCGAGAGCAAGAAGGGGATGCGACAATAGAGCAGAACTGTTTTTATTGGAGGTGTCAAGAGCAGGAACATTAACAAACCTACGACTCCCCTCCTCAAGTGCCATCCTTCCCCACCCACCACCACCACCACCACCAGGGCAGTCAGCGTCATGTGTGCGTGCTACAAGACAACGGCAAGGCTTACACTTTGCTTCAGCCAAAAGCCAGACAAAGCCTCCAGCATCCCCGGCGGAGCCGCTGCCCCCTCCTCGGCGACTGAGCTGAGCTGCGGCCCCGCCAGCGGCAGGGCAGGACATTCACCTTCCCCTCCAAGCAGGGGCGAGCTTTGCAGTAGAGGAGGCTTTTGTTACGGGAAGGAGAGGAGCACAGCTCCACCGAAGTGCCAGGGGACGTGACCTGGGCTGCAGCTCCCAGCAGGACATCTCTGAGGGCCCGGGAGAGAGCCAGCCGTGCAGCTGGAGCAGAGCTGCAGCAGCCCCGGGCAAGAAATGGCGTTGCTGAGCCCCGAAGGGCTTTGCCGCCCCCTCTCTTCAACACAAACCAAACCGAAAGGGAGAGGGTCAGGAGACAAACCAGGAGGGGAGATGAAGCAGGTCTGGAGTCGGGTTCAGCTCTGGCTCACTTCCCAGCCCGACGCTCTTCCTGGCGCTTGGTGAGGATGTACTTGAAGAACTCGTACACGGACCAGGCGATCGCCGTCGAGGGCATCTGATAAATGACTCTGGCCTGGACCCCTCTGAAGTAGGCGGTCACACCGCCCACCTGGTACACCGTCCTGAAGGCATTGGCCATGCCTGTGATGTGTCCGCTGATGTTGGAGCTCAAGGCCAGGGACTCCTGGGTGTTGAGCAGCGTTTTGCAAACGTCCAAAGGCGTGGTGGCAGCAGCAGCGACGGCCCCCGCGCAGGCCCCGGAGACCACGTGGGAGCCTGGGTTGTACTGTCTGTGGGGGTTGAGCTGCTCCTGCAAGAACTCATAGGTCATGAAGTGAATGGCTTGGAAGGGGATGTTCATGGTGAGCTGGGTGGTGTAGCTGCGGTAGAAAGCTCCAGCCCCTTCGTTGCGCCACACAGCCCGCACACAGTCCGTCACGCGCTGGTAGGGCGAGTTGTACATCTGCATCCGCTGCTTCACCACTTGGGACAGGCGGCGGCAGCAGCAGCAGCAGCAGCAGCCGGGACCCGGGCGCAGAGAGGAAGAGGAGAGAGAAAGGGTAAGGGTGAAGGCTCCCTGCGGGCGCTCGGCACTTCAGTCACGCTGGCTCGGGAGCTAAAGGCACACGGCTCCAGCCAGCAGCGTCCCGGCAGGGCTTGGCCAGATTTCCATTTCCATCTGCACCAGGCAGCGCCCTCACAGCACCACCTGCACACCCTGCAGCCCGCTCCAGGGCACGTCCCCATGCCCAGGTGTAAGTTTGCCACCCGACGTGTGCACCCCACGCCACCCACCTCTCCCCACCTGCCCCTACCGACCCACTGTGCAGGCAGAGGAAGCCCCCTGCAGTTACTCTGTTATTTCCCAGATTTTTAGGTCTGTGTTATCCTGTCCCTCCTCGGCCACCCCCAATCTGCAGCACGCCCGACACAGCCACCAAAATCCCCCCCCACGAAGGAGCAGAGCCCAGCACAGCCTCCAGCTGCCCGGCGTCCCCTAACTTAACACGTCCAGCAGGAGCTAAAAACGATGCGCCTCCAAATGCTACAGCCAGGGTAAGAAGAGTAGCTCCAGGCAAGGAATGACAACCGACCGGCCGAAGCAGCTGCCTGCTCCCGAGGGGCAGAGCCCAGTGGTGGGCAGGAGGAGGCCTTGCTGCCGGCAGGGGGTTCTGCGGGAGCCACACAGCCTGGGTCGGCTGGAGCTGGCAGCGGGGCTGCCAGGCTGCGGGCACGGCCCCGCTCAGCACCGTGTGTGTGGTGCTCGCCACCGCAGCTGCTACCGCGGATCTTTACTCGCCTGCTGTCACGAGCCTCCCAGTTGTACGAGGAAGGAGCCTGTTCATCGCTGTCTGTACTCATTATCCCTCCCCCGCTCCTCCCGCCACCTTCACAGATGTTAATTAATTAAAAATCTTTCTCCTGTTTTCAAACCAAGCTTAACAAAGTCGGTGCCTTCCAGACATTCCCTAAGTTATCTTTTCTCCAGACTTCTTTAAGGTGCCTTTTGTCCCTCAGCTTTTTCATCCTCACCACGTACCTAGAGCCATATCGCATCTTCCCAAGGAGCTTTAACCACAGCATTGTCTGGTTTCAATGCACTTGGAACGACTTTGAGAGTAAGGATCACGTCTCTCTTGCTTTCTCTGCTGCTCCAGCAAGAAACCTTGCCTCCCTCCCTGCTCCTCCTCAGCTGAGGTTTGCTGTGCTCCCCAGAACGAATTCCCTCCACTTCCCAGCTTTGTAAGTGGCAGCCACTGGGCTCCTTAAATGCAGCCTATGCTGACCCCCAAAGGAGCCCTGGGGTTGGGTGAGCAACAAGGACAGAGGGATGGGGGCAGCCCAGCCAGATCCCACTCCTAGACCCCCGGCAGGGCAGGCCCATCGTTACCTTCTGCAGGGTTCATCGCCGCATCGTGGAGCAACGTTGCTACACACCCGGCTGCACCTGCAAAACAAGAACTGCCACATGTGAGGGGAGGAGGTGGCGAGAGACCCCGGGGCTCCACCACGACCCCGAGTCCCCCGCCAAAGCAAAGGAGGAAGTCCCCCCGCAGAGGAGGGCGAGATCCAAAGGCAGCCTCCATCTCCTGTCCGGAAGGCGGGCTGGTCCTCAGCAAATCCCACCCGAAAAAGAGTTCAACAGAGAGAAGAAGAGGAGCGCGACAGTCTGTCAAGTCTCGTGGGCCGGCTGGGACTCCCTCAGTCCCAGCCCTCGCAGGCCACCGACTCGCAGGGGTCCCACAGGACGAGGGTGGCTGCACCCAGCACCGCGCGGGAGGAGGAACCAGACAGCGTTTTGCTGCACACCCGCCGAGGACGGGACTTGCCCAAAAGCACCGGGCACCACAGCACCACCAGCCCCGACCCCGCTGGGCGGGCTCCTGCACCACCAACCCACGCGGCCGCGGCCGGTCCCTGCTCATCCGTCGGCGGCTCCCATCCGCGGGCATCCGTCCTCGGGGGCCGGCGGCTGGCCACTGACCTGCGTCGAGCCACGGATACCTGGGAGCAGCTCGGGCGGGCGCAGGAGCAGGCGGAGGCACGAGCAGCGCTTCGCCCGGCACCGCTAGCTCGCGGCTGCAGAGAGCACAGGGCTTTAGCACATCCCTGGCCCCGCCACCCCCGTGGGGCTGCCTGCCCTGCCCCCTCCCCGCCGCCCCGCAGCCCCCTGCCCGCTCCCCTCCCCGCCGTCCCCAGCCCCCGCTCGCCCCGTGCGCCTGGCGGGGCCCCGGAGGAGGGCGGCGGGGCCCCGTCGGGACGAGTACCGTTGGCCACATGGCTATTGCCCCCCGCGTGGATCACGTCGCTCAGTGTCTTTTTTAACTTCTCGTAGCAGGCGAAGTAGAGGGCGTGCGCCGGGCCGGCTCCGGTGGCGGTGATGTTCATGCCCCGCATGGGTCTCCAGACGCCTTCGGTCCGCACGATGCGCCACAGGGCCTCCAGCACGTTCCGGTAGCGGGCGGCGGGCTCCGGCCGCAGGCTCTGCATCCGCGTCTGCAAGGCAAAGCCCGGGCGGGACGCCCGTCACCCCTGCGGCCTGGGGAGGGGGGTGCGCCCCCGGGACCGATCACCCCCAAAGTGCTCACCCCCGGGTCCAACCCCTCCAGTACCGAGCACCCCCGGTATAAACCCCCGGTACCGAGCACCCCCGGGTCCCACCTCCCGGGCCCAACCCCCCCCGGTCCCCCACCCCCGGACCCTCCCCCTCCCGGTTCCCCCCCCCCCGGTCCCGCCCCCCTCCCCTGCCTCCTGTCCCCCCCAGGCCCTGCCCGGTGCCCGGTGCCCGGTTCCCGGTCCCCCCCCCGCCGGCACCTTGACGCAGTCCACGGGGTACATCACGCAGTGCTCCATGACGCCCGCCACGGCCCCGGCCAGCATGTGCGTGGACACGGCGGCGCCCTGCGGCAGCGCCTCGTAGTCGGGGGCGGGCGGCGAGAGGAGCGGCGAGCGCGGCTCGGGGCCCCCGGGCGCCGCCTCCACCTCCTCCGCGCCCCCCCCGCCCCGCCGCGCCCTCCCCGCGCCGCCGCCGCCGCCGCCGCCGCCGCCCATGAGCAGCAGCAGGACGCGGCCCGACTCCGCGCCGCCCCGCGCGCCCGCCCCCGCGCCCGCCCCCGCGCCCGCCCCCAGCTCCATGGCGCCGCCGCCGCCGCCGCCGCCGCCCCGGCCCCGCCGCGCCCCGCCCCGCCCCGCCGCCACCGCCGCCGCCCAATGGGAGCCCGCCCCGCCGCCGGCCCCGCCTTCCTATTGGCCGCCGCAACTTTTCGCCCCGCCCCCGCTCGCAGCCCGTTGGCCGGCGGGCGCCGCGACCTTTGGTCCGCCCGCGGGGCCGGCGGCCTGTTCCGCTCCGCGCGGGGACGGCGCCGCGCGATTGGCTGAGCCGCGCGTCACTCAGAGCCCGCGGCGCGTGCGGTTTATTTGGACGGCGCCCATTGGCCCGCGGGGCGGGCGCCGCGATAGGACGAAAGTCCGCGGGTGACGTCACGCGGGAGGGAAGAGGGAGCGGGAAGGGAGGGGGCGAAGAGGGGGGCGTGGCCTGGCCGCGGGGAGGAGCCGATTGGACGCCGCGGGGCAGGGGGCGGGGCCGGGCTCCGCGGGCGCCCATTGGCTGCCGGGGGAGGGGGCGCTCGGTGACGTGGCCGCGGGGCCCCGGGGGCGATGCGCGGCGGCGGCACATGGCCCGGTGAGAGGAGAGCACCCACCGGGACCGGGACCGGGACCGGGACCGGGACCGGGACCGGGACCGGGACCGGGACCGGGACCGGGACCGGGACCGGGACCGGGACCGGGACCGGGACCGGGACCGGGACCGGGACCGGGACCGGGACCGGGACCGGGACCGGGACCGGGACCGGGACCGGGACCGGGACCGGGACCGGGACCGGGACCGGGACCGGGACCGGGACCGGGACCGGGACCGGGACCGGGACCGGGACCGGGACCGGGACCGGGACCGGGACCCCCCCGCCCTGCCCTGCCCTGTGCCCTTCCCCAGTGCTCCCCGGTGCCGGCCCTGACCCCGCGCTCTCCCCGCAGGCTCTCCGTGCCCTGCCCGTGCCGCTCCCCGTTCCCGTGGTCCCGGCCGCGCCCGGTGGCTCTGGGGCTGGCCGCGGCCGCGGGGCTGCTGCTGCTGCTGGCCGCCGCCGCGCCCCGCCGCTGGGCTGCGCCGCCACGCCGGGGAGAGAGGTGAGTGCCCGGGGGGGGTACGGGGTGGGGGTGGTGATACCGTGTGTGGGGGGGTGACACCGTTCCCGGTGCCCGCAGGTACCTGTCGCGGCTGGAGGAGCTGGCGGCCACCAATACGGAGGACGCGGCGCTGAGCTACGGCGTGGTGGTGGACTGCGGCAGCAGCGGCTCCCGGGTCTTCGTCTACGTCTGGCCGCCGCACAACGGCAACCCGCACGACCTGCTGGACATCCGCCAGATGCGGGACCGCGGCAGCCGGCCCGTGGTCAAGAAGATCAAACCCGGTACGTGCGGCACCACCGGGCGGCACCGGGCTGGCCCCCGGGGCTCGGGGCTCACGGCTCTCGCCATGCCCACGCAGGGATCTCGGTGGCGGCGGCGGCGGAGCCGGAGCGAGCGACGCCCTACCTGCGGCCCCTGCTGCGCTTCGCTGCCGCCCATGTGCCGGCCCCGAAGCACAAGGAGACGCCGCTGTACGTGCTGTGCACCGCCGGCATGCGGCTGCTGCCGCAGAGGTGAGCGCGGTGGGGAACGGCCACGGCCACAGGGAGGATGAGGGGTGGGCACCAGGAACGAGCAGCGAAGGCTCAAGGAGGGTTGGAGCCCATGGGGAGGGAAGTTTGGGCAGCACGGGAGCCTTGCAGCCTCCTCGAGAGGAAACGCTTTGGTTTGGAGCCCGGAGCGAGCAGCTGGAGCTTCTTTCGTTTGTTTCTTCCGGAGGGTGCAGGGGCGCGCTGCAGAGGAACTGCTCCTCTCCCTGCTGCTTCCGCGGGGAGCAGCTCTCGGGGGCTCCCCCGGCCCCTGACCCCCTCCTGTGCCCCGGCAGGCAGCAAGCTGCCATCCTGGAAGACTTGGTGCAAAACATACCCCTGGAGTTCGACTTTCTCTTCTCCAAATCGCACGCAGAAGTGATCTCGGGGAAACAGGAAGGTAGGAGCTGCGGCTGCCACCTCCGCTGCCTCGTCCTTGTGCCCTAGCCGGGAGCACGCAGAGCTGGCATCAGGCGCAGCTGAGCCGTGGGTGGGAGCATTTGCGTTCTGCCTGGGGGCAAACCCCTTCTGTCCCACCCAGGTGTCTACGCTTGGATCGGCATCAACTTCGTCCTGGGCCGCTTTGATCACGAGGACGGTGAGTGGGGGAGCAGGCAGCACCCGGCCCTGACGCCATGCACGGGGAGGAGGCACCAACCCTGCCTGCGGTGACACGTCCCTGCATGCGGAGGGTGCACTGAGGCTGCTGTGGGGCAGCAGGGTGACAGAGGGCAGGAGCTGCCCCACTGCCCCTCTCTGATGCATGGCTGCGGGTTGCAGAGGAGGCAGCGGTGGTCACGGTAGCGCTGGGGGACCAGGCGGAGTCCCTGGTGCGGAAGCGCACGGTCGGGATCCTGGACATGGGGGGCGCCTCCCTGCAGATCGCCTACGAGGTGCCCAGCTCCGGAGCCTTCTCCTCCCCGCAGCAGGTGCGTACCCGGCCGGGGGACGGCGCCAGCAGCAAACCCAGGGCTGTGGCTGATCGCTGCCCTCTGCTTCCTCAGGAGGAGGCTGCCAAGAGCCTGCTGGCGGAGTTCAACCTGGGCTGCGACGTGCAGCACAGCGGCCACGTGTACCGCGTCTACGTCAACACCTTCCTGGGCTTCGGGGGCAATTTCGCTCGGCAGCGCTACGAGGAGCTGGTGCTGAACCAGACCCACGCCCACAGCCGGTACTGCTGCTGCGCCTGGAGGCGCCCCGTTGTGAAACAGCCACCGGGGCCTTCCCGGCGCTCGCTCCCCCTTGGATTTGCCCCAGGAGCCGCCTGCGGTGATAACGGCTGCCACGGCCACGCTGGCAGCAGCGGGGTGCCAGCAGCACGGGCTTGGGCCTCACGTGGCGCCCGAGCGCTGCCCTCAGAGCCCGGCAGGTTTATCAGCGCCACCGCCTGCTGCCTTCCCCTCCTCCAGCAGGGATTCCCTCAGCACGTCGTCCCGTCGCGTCCCCACCTCCAGCTCTCTCCTCACCTCTCATTTCTCGCTTCTTCCCCAGGCTGCACGGCCAGCAGACGGGGCTGAGCGCCGAGACCCCCTTCCTGGACCCCTGCCTGCCCGTGGGGCTGGAGGACACGGTGACGAGGGGCGAGCGAACGCTGCACATGCGCGGGCGAGGGGACTGGCAGGCCTGTGCCAAGCTGCTGCAGCCCCTCCTGGGGGGGGCCAACAGCAGCCAGGACTCCCTAACGGGGGCCTACAAAGCGCCCATTGACTTCAGTAACAGCGAGTTTTATGGCTTCTCCGAGTTCTTCTACTGCACCGAGGACGTGCTGCGCCTGGGGGGCTACTACAACGCCCCCACCTTCACTGCTGCTGCCCAGGTGAGCGCTGCCCCGACCCGTTACGGTGCTGGGAGGGAGCAGGGGATGTTCCTCTGGGCTGAACCCCGACTTCTCCTTCCCCAGGAGTACTGCAGCCAGAGGTGGGAGGTGCTGACCAAACGTTTCCGCGGTGGCCTCTACTCATCACACGCAGACGAGCACCGAGTGAAGTAAGGGGCCGTGGTTGTACCTCTGGGGGGCCCCGGTGGGCTCTGCTTTGAGTCCAGCCCTGCAGCCGCATCTGGCTGATGCTCCCGTGTGCCGTCCGCAGGTATCAGTGCTTCAAGTCAGCCTGGATGTACCAAGTCCTTCACCAGGGCTTCCACTTCCCCCCCGACTACCCCAGCCTGCGCACGGCCCAGCTGGTGTACGACCGGGAGGTGCAGTGGACGCTGGGCGCCATCCTCTACAAGACAAGGTTTCTGCCACTCAGGTAATGCAGGAAGGAGGAGAAGTAGCTCTGGGGCTGTGCGGGGAGGGGTGGCAGCAGGACAAGGGCTCTCAGCTGCACTCCATACCCAGTGCAGCTCCCCCCCGACTCCAACTCTCCTCTCTGCAGGGATCTCCGGCAGGAGAACATCCGGCAAGCCCACGCCTCGTGGCTGCGCCTCTCCTTCGTCTACAACCACTATCTCTTCTTCGCCTGCATCCTGGTCGTAGCGCTGGCCATAGTCCTCTACCTCCTGCGGCTGCGCCGCATCCACCGGCGGCAGCAGCTCGACGCGCTGTGGCTGGACAAGGTGGTGCTGCTGCCGCCGGGCCAGGCAGGCGGGCCGTGACCCTGGGGGTGCACCCGCTGGCCAGCTGCACCTGCAAGACCAGGACTGAACTCCAGCCTGGGCTGCCAGGGCTCGGACGCTTCCTTGAGGACCATCTCAGCTCTGCACTCCGTCATCTCCTCCTCAGAACCAGGGACTGGGGCCTGAGGCGGCCCAATGGACAAGGGAGCCCTCCTCTCAGCCTCGCCCCAGTCCTAATTTTTGCATTCCTTGGCCTCTGGCCTTCACCTTGCTGCAGGGGGTACAGAAAAGCCCTTTGCTGTCACAGCAGGGTTGAACTGCAGCCCCTGCTGGTCCCTGGGAGAAGCAGGACTTCCCTGAGGCAGCCCAGTCAGGGCTGCAGCCTGAAGGACCAGGCTATCCTCACTCAGTCCCCAGTTCGCAGAGCAGCTCGGTGAGGAGGTGCTGCAGCCCGCTGCCTAGGCTGGCCTTTCCCCAGGCTGGTACAAGCATCGGGGCCCAAAACGTTACTGCGGGAATCCCTGAGCCAAAAGCTCCCAAAAGCTGCTCCGCTAGGGCTGACCCTGCTCAGAGCCTTCCCTCTTGGTGCTGTGCTGTCTGCCGCAGCCCCCCCTCCCCAGAACAATCCTCCTGCAGTCTCAATCGGTACCCAGGCACAGCACTGAGGGCTCAGGGACCGTTTCCCAAGGCCCCACCAAAGCAGGCTGTGCTTCTTTCATTCGTTCCCTCCTAAGCATGGGGCATCCCACAGTTAATCGGGCACTAAGTGCAAGGACCAGTGGTTCTTGCCCCATGAACGCAGGCTGGGCCTGCCTCTGGGGCAGCCACCTCACTCCAGCTGTGCTGGGGGTGCAGGGGGGCAGCTCAGGGCTGGGGCTGCCTTCTGCATCACTCTGTGCACCAGCACGAGCCCTGTTCCTCTGGGGCTGGAGTCCGGACCAACCAAAACAAGCTCTTTACTTTTACTTGAATTCATCTATGACCATTCCTGTAGCAATAAAAAAAAGCCTTGAGCCATCCAGCCGTTGTCTTGTGCTCTAGAGTGAGATCCAGCCAGGGGGCTGCAGGCATGCCCGTGAACCCGCAGCCCTCTGCCTGGCGTTGGTTCACGTGACTGGGACTTGCTGCTGGTGTGGGGCAAGGGAGGTGCCTTGGTGCCAACAGCTGCTCTGCACAGCTGAGCTCACTGAGCAGCTGTGATCCTCCCAAATAATGCTGCCCACCTCTTTCCACAGCACATGCCATGGTTTATCTGTGACCCTGGTCCAACGGACTACCATGCAGGTGGCATCAAGGATAAGATCTGCCCTGCAGACATGCTACCACCTTTTCCTCAACAGCTGAGGATCCCGGCCTTGTTCTCACCACAAGAGCAGTGCTAGGGGTGATGGGGGAAGGGAGAAAATCAGAATAAAGCCCAGACTTCCTCTGCCTCCAAGCAAGTGACTGCTTCCAGCATCACTTACTAAAAGAAGGATTTATTTCCACAACACAAACTTAACACAGACAAATTAATAAATACAGATAAGTTATATCTGATAAATAGGGGCAAGGGACAACTCCATAAGTTCTCAGAACATGGGCATGGGTAGGAATGACGGCAGTACCTAGACACTACTGCAGCACCCTGGCTGCTGGGGCAGGAGATGACAGGGCCCCCCTCCAGCCCCAGGCTGCCAGGCAGAGCCCCCGGCCCCACACCCCAGCACCTCCCGCATCGCACCCCTGCCAGCCCACATCCTCCTGCAGCACCAACCTTCCCTTCTCCTACCCGCAGCAGGGACCAGGGCGGCTGCAGCCAGGGACTGATGGCAGGGAGGTTGTTGCCTGCACGAGCTCCTCATCCCGGCCAGGGGCACTGCCTGCAGCCAGCGGGGATGCAGAGCTCAGGATGCGCTGGGGCTGTGGGTCCAGCCTCTGGCCCAGCACCTCTGGGGGCTGCCTGGGACGGGAGGGGAGATGCTGGAGCAGTGGCGGGAGCTGGGGGAGGAAGAAAGGGAGACGTTAGCACCGAGCTGTGCCCAGACAGAGCTCAGGTGGGAGTCCTTGGCTTGCTGAGGCCCTGCTCGGATGCAGCACCCCCACGCTGGGCTCAGCACCCCGCGGCCCCACAAACCGAAGCAGCTCCCACCCGCAGGTTTTAGGGACACATCAGCCGTCCCTGCCCACTCACGGTGACGCCGGGGGGCTGTCCGTTGGGGCGCGGGGCTCACTCCCAGAGGAAGCGCACGTACCAGACGGTCTCGTTCTTCAGCTGCGGCCCGAACAGCGGGTTGGCCTGCGCCAGGATGGCGATCAGCCAGCTGCGGACAGACGGGGGCTGTGAGGCGCGGGGCTGGGAGGGGAAGCAGGAGGGGAGGGAAGGAGGCCGGGAGGGCCGGCTGCAGGCCGGGTACTCACAAGAGGTAGCAGCACACGGCGGTGGTGACCAGCATGGTGATGATCACCCTGCGGAGACAGCGGGCTCAGGGCGCGCTGCCCGGCCCCGTTCTCCCCGGTTCCCCCCCAGACCCCCGCACTCACCCGCGGTTGGGCCCCTTGGGCACGAACCAGGGGGCGGCGACGCCCACGAGCCCCCAGAAGGCGGAGAAGAGGACGAGCGGCAGCGCGAAGCTGTGCGCAGTCATGGCCTCCCCGCTCCGCTCCGCTCCCCGCACGGCAACCAATCAGCGCGCGGCGCGCCACGGCCCCGCCGCCTCCCATTGGACGAGACGCGCGGGGAAGCCCCGCCCCTTTCCCACTGCGCCGCGGTATCAATGGGGGGGCCCCGGCCTCAATGGGGGGGCCCCGGCCTCAATGGGGGGGCCCCGGCCTCAATGGGGGGGCCCCGGCCTCAATGGGGGGGGCCCGGCCTCAATGGGGCCCCGCAGCCCGCGCCTCCCGCCCCTCAAGCAGGCAGACACCAGCGGCTGGGTGACAGCAGCTCCTTTATGGCACGCAGCCTGACCGCTGCCACGGTGGTGGTGGTCGTGGTGGTGGTGGTGGTGGTTGTGGCCGTGCATCCCGGCCCCCGCGGTCACTTGGGCAGCCTCCGCAGCTCGGCCATGAGCCACAGCGCCACGCTGAGCAGCGCCAGGGAGCCCGACTGGTGCGTGGCGGCCAGCGGCGTGGGGACGTAGAGCAGCAGGGTGCTGATGCCCAGGCCCACCTGGCGGGAAGGAACAAGCGTGAGGGTGGTTGCTGACATGGCACCGAGCACTAAATGTGACAAAGGAAGGCCCACAACCAGACCTCCCACCCTCCAAATCGGCCTGTGCAAGCAGTGCCACCTCCCAGCTCTTTGTGCAAGCGAAGATCTTGCACCGCTTCCATGATTGGGAAGGGTCTGTCTTGACCACCTTTTGCAAAGGAAATAAAATAAGAAGTACCTGCATGCAAGCCACAGCCAGTAAGGAAGCCACTGCCGTCCTGGTCCTGCGAGGGAGCGGGATCTTCCGCGAGAAGAGGTACAGCGCCGTGATGGCTGTGACTGTGGCAGTTCCCTAAAGAGGGAAATGAGGTTGTAGTGGGAAGGAGGAACAACCGCCCTTCGAGAAAAGTCCGAAGGAAAAGGGCGCAGATGCCTTTGGCTGCACCTTCCACAGAGCAAAATCAATTCTGTGATTTTATCAAGCTGTAGGAACAGTTCCTAGCCACAGACAGTTCATAGCCATGGCCAAATCCTGGAGTTCCCATGCCCCCCACCAGGTTAACCCTGAAATTTAACCTGAGTTACGGAGAACTCAATTTTCTCTGAATTAATGCTTTACTTCCCAATGGCTTTTCCTCATTTCGTCAATGCATTAGGCAATGTTTTTGCCCTCTCTCCATCTGTCACCTTGACAATTAAAGGTGGAAGCTGTCAGCTGGAAAACTGATCTCATTTTCACCACTCAGCCACAGTTCCCCAGCATTATCTCATCACACATGCCACACCAGATGATTCCTCTTCTAAATCACTTAATCCTTCCTTTCAGTCTTTGCAGTGGCTTAGCCCACAGCAATGCCAGCAGTGTTACTTAATATCCAAATTGCTCTGAGTTTTTTTCCCCACAAGGCACTGTTGGTGTAAAGGAACTTGAGAAATGCTAGAGGAAGCAGACACCACTCAGTAGTCAGATTTCCAAGTTTTATTTCAACACAACATCCACAGACATTTCCGCAGCGAGGGCTACCCTGATCTGCAGCTGATGTTATGGAAAATGAGACACAAAGAAATGACGCCTGTAACTTGGGCAGGAAGACATCCTTAAGGAAGGAGACCACATTGGAAAAAAACAAACGAGTGCTAACCTCCCTCTTTCTTCGGAAGCAAGGCAGTGACAAAGCTCTCAGGACCTCAGGACGCCCTGGATATCACTCACACTGACAGAGCCACAGCCCAAAGAGGACAGCTTGGCTGTACGAAGCAACCGGGAGGAAGCAGACACAGCAGGAAGATGGCACTTACCAAGATCCTGTGATCGAACTGTACAGTGGTCGGATTCTCAAAGATATTTCTCAGCGTGGGGGAGAAGGCGAGAAGGTCATCTGGGATCCAGCGTTCCCCCATTTTGGGGAAGGAATTGTACACAAGGCCAGCGTCCAGCCCTGCCACAAAGGCACCTGCAATTCCAGAGCAGAGAACAAGGCTGCTGGATGAGGTACAGACAGCACCCCGGGCACAGCTCTTAAATGCAGCCTGACGCAAGAACACAGCCTGATCCTGAATTTCTCTGGGAAACATGTCCAGAGATCACACAGCAGCACACAGGTGGTGTGGCGCATCTCTGCCTGCTCAGAACTTCCCAGTAAGGGAAGATCTTGAATATAAGTGCCCTGAAAGGAATGACGTTTTCCCAGAGAACACAGTGGGTTTTGTTTTTTTTGCAGTCCCCACCAGGCCAGAAGGAAAACAAGGCAGAGAGAAGCAAGCCATGGGCAGGACAGTGATATGAAGCGGCCTTACCTGAAAGAGCCGTAAGAAAAACGAGAGCTGTGGTGCCATGAGCAAAGTGCCTCAGGCGCACGAGCTGCCGGGTCTCGGGTAACTGTAAAACAAAGTGAAAAGAATTCAAGAAAAGCATTTCCAGTGCTGTTTGCAGCAAGTGAGGAAAGCTTTCATGGCATATACAGGCTGACAGGTTGGTGTGTATTTTACAGGAGGGATACAGGGGGCAACACACAGCACAGCCACATTTCAATGGTTCCTCAAGAACCACAAGTAATCAAGTCCAACCTCGTGCAGAAACTGAAGTGGCCACTGGACAAATGTTAGCATAAATCAATTAAACCAGGCAGGCGGACACCCGCCTGAGCCTGCAGGAACTCTGAGACTAATCACTGTTGAGTGTGAGCGTAACAGTACAAGTCAAATGAAACATCCTATAACTGTCAGCAAATATCCTTCCTACAAGCTTCCAGGAACAGGATAAAATGGAAGTAACCATCACTCCCCACACCCTTTCCTTTACCTTACATCCCCCACCCTCCGAACGTTACGCTGTGCCTTCAGCTGCTGACGCACCCCCTCGTACCTGGTGTCGCGGCAGCAGCAAAGAGAGCCCCGTCCACAGACTGGCAGAGTACAGAACCAGCGCGGAGCCGAGATGCGCTGCGAGGCGGTACTGGCTGACCCGAGGAATGTCGTAGGAGTCTGGCTTTTCTTCCAGTCCACTC
This sequence comes from Anas platyrhynchos, assembly GCF_047663525.1. Lineage (NCBI taxonomy): Eukaryota > Metazoa > Chordata > Aves > Anseriformes > Anatidae > Anas > Anas platyrhynchos. The sequence goes on along the minus strand of NC_092592.1, from coordinate 26,605,239 downwards.
TTGACCATGTACCAGCCCAGCAGCCCCTGGCAAAACAACAGAGGGTGAGAGCCAGCTCCCCCATCCCATAAAAGAGAAAGTCAGAGAAACGTTAGGGGTCAAACAACTTGTTTCTTCCATCCTGAACCACCTTACCAGCACTGACCCCTCCTCCGCCCAAAAATCTTTCATTAACCCCAGTGTTTTGACTATGCTCAGTCAGGAAACGTTCACAGGAGATAGCACATCAATTCCCCGTGGCTGCAGAGCGCTCACCTGGAAGCACACGAGCCCACAGAGTGCAAGGACACAGCCCTTCATGGGGCGGCTGAGCCAGCCCTTCCTCCAGAAGTATGCAGCTGGTAGGATGTAGGCCAAGCCCACGACACGGCCCCACATGCGGTGCGAGTACTCCATGTACCATATGAACTTGAACTCCGTCAGTGTCATGTCGTGATTCAGGCTGTTAGGGGTGTTAAAACAAAGAACTGCTTAACGTGGTGCCACTGTCTGGCTTCCCATGACGAGGGATCACTTTCCTCCAGAGAAGGAGGTGACAGTGAAGGAGGGTGACTGCGTGTGGCCACCACCAGACGGGCTCTGCTCGCCTTGCTGGTGGTATTAGAGGGCATTGCAGTTCTTGTGAGAGCTCCCAGTGCTGCACAGCCACAGGAGTGATGCTCCCAGCCCCATCCCTCCTCTGAGCGCTCACATTTTGAACTCGGGGAACTGCTGGTACTTCCGGAACTCCGCTTCCCACTCCTGCTGCGTCCTCGGGGGCTTCATCTCCTTCACCAGGTGCCAGTCGACCATGGAAAGGCCGGACTCTGTCAGCCTGCGAGCAGACAGGGGTCACTCCCTGAGCGTTACGTTACCCACAGCCGCTGGTTGTAGCGGGCAGCACTGAGAGAACTGGGCAAAGGGCTGGGAGCTGGGGGGACGCCCATAAATCCCTGTCAGTGATCCCCAGCTGCCACCCCCGGCCCTCTCCCCTCACAGCCATGTCCGGAGGCAGGTGCGAGGCTTCCACCTCCCGCCCGGTGCCGCTCAGCGGGGCCCCCCCCAGGCGGGGCCGCCCTCACCTGGTGACACCGCCCAGCACCACGGCCCCGGCCACGGCGCCGCTACAGGCGAGCAGCCACTGCCCCACGGCGGCCGGGACCGGGGCTGGCGGCTGCTGCTGGAGGCCGAGGAGCCGCGCCCGGGCCCCGCCCCCGCCCCGCACCGGGCCCAGCAGCCGCGCCCCGGCCCCGGCGCCGCGCAGCACCCGCAGCATCGCGAGCGACCCCGGAAGTGGCGGCGCCGGAAGTCGTAGGGGAGCGCTTCCGGCCGTCAGCTGGGCGTCACCATGACGCTCCCGCGGCACGTGACCCGGAGCCAGCAGCGACCCCCGCGCGCCGCCAGCGCAGGTGAGGGGAGGGCGCGGGGCGAGGCCGGGGGAGGTGGGCGGGGCTTAAGGGGGAGTGGGCGGGGCTTAGGGGGGAGGGGGCGGGGCTTCCTCGGCCGCGCGCGCGCTCCGGCCTCGCCCCCTCGCGGCCCGGGCCCGCGCCGGAGGGCGCGGGCCCGGGCCGCGAGGGGGCGAGGCCGGAAGCGGAAGTGGAGGAGGCGGAAGCGGAAGCGCGGCGGGAGCCCGAGCGGCACGGAGGAGGCCGCCATGGCGCCGGCCGGGCTGACGGCTCCGCTGCCGCCCCGCAGGCATGGAGGATGGGTTCCTCATGGAGGTGTGCGTGGACTCGGTGGAGTCGGCTGTCAACGCGGAGCGAGGAGGTGAGGCACCGGGGGCGGCACCGGGGGGGACCGGGGGGGACCGGGGGGGGGTGGCGGGGAGGATGGGGCCCGCTGTGAGCCGCTGCCTCTCCGCAGGTGCCGGCCGCATCGAGCTGTGCGCGGGCCTCGTCGAGGGAGGAACCACGCCGAGTATGGGTGAGGCCCCGTCCCCGCACGCGGACCCCCCCGGTTCCCCCTTTTCCCGGTTCCCCCTCCCCCCGTGCCCGTTCCCCCCGGTACCCGCCCCCCCGTGCCCTCCCCAGGCCGGCACCCCCTCCCTAACCCGCCTTCTCTCTCTTTCCCCTCCTCTTCACCTCTCTCTGTCCCCGCCAGGCCTCCTGCAGGTGGTGAAGCAGTGCGTGCGGGTCCCGGTGTTCGTCATGATCCGGCCCCGCGGCGGGGATTTTCTCTACTCGGACCGGGAGGTGGAGGTGATGAAGGCTGATATCCGCCTGGCCAAGCTGCACGGGGCTGACGGGCTGGTGTTCGGGGCTCTCACTGAGGATGGGCGCATCGACACGGAGCTCTGCACGGCGCTGCTGGGTAAGAGCATCGCTATCTGCGAATGCCGAGCTTGGTGTGGTGCCGTCGTGAGCAAGTGTCGTAGTTCTGTGCTGGTCTCTGTGATGCTGTGGAAAGCACTGTGTGAGTGCCTTGGTCTGCAGGCTTTGTCTGTGTCCTTGCTCCTCTCTGCACCAGTGTCACATATTGTCATACCTGCAGCATGTTAAATAGGTAAGAAGTATTGCAGATCAAGAACTGTTGCCCCAAGCAGCTCACTGAGTCAGGAGCCACCTGGAACACAAATATAGGGCTTCAAAAGGAGAGAGAATTAGGTGAAGTGCTTTGGCAGATCAGAATCTTAAACTGTTGGATTCCCTCCCATTTTTTTTGCCCTTTGTTCATATCCTGATGCCCTGTGACAAACTGTTAGGCCAGACCCTCAGCGTACAGCAAGAGAGGAATTTGCTTCCACATCTTTTCCATTAGCTATGTTCTGAGCCAAAGAGCACTGAGCCTTTCTCTGGTGGCATGGAACTGGGATTTTTGTGTGAGGATGGAAGTGGTGGATGGAGTACAGCACGAGAGAGGGATCTTGCCAGCATTTGCATCCATTAAAGCAATGAGGTGCTCTGCTGGGCCCAGTGTTTTCAGGGCAAGAGGCAGTTAGGTTTCTTTTTGTAGAAGTAGATAACCTTTACCTAGTTAATTGTTGAGCACCATTGGCAAAGTTTGTTATGGACTGATTTAGAATAGAAATTAAGGATAGTGAAAGAAATGGGAAAATCATATCTCTTGCTTTCAGAGAGCACTGGTCCTGTCCCTTTTCCCTGGTAGATGAGACAACTTCCATACTTAGTTCCTGCAGAGAAACTCTTGTTTGGCAATAGTAGAGGATTTTTTCCCAACCAAAGAAGCTGGACAAGGAGAAGCAGCTGTAGCTGTGCTGTTCCCAGCAAGTGCTGGAAGTGTTCTGAGCTCCCCAGAATGGGCCCCAGAAGCGTTTTTCCTCTTTTACCTTATGTACTTCTCTGGTTCTAGCACAAGGGACTCTCTCTACCAGCCCAGACTGACCATGTGCCTTCTTATTGCAGCTGCGTGTCGTCCCCTGCCTGTCACATTTCATCGAGGTGAGTCACCGGGCACAGGGCCCAGCTTCTGGTCTGCTGATGGGACGTGGGGCTGGGAGGTAGCTGGGCTTAATGGATGTTGGTCTTCCTTTGGAGGTGGGGGAAAGCTGTGTGTGCTTTGCAAGAGTACGCTGTGGCTGTGCCCTTTGCCCAGGAGGTAAAAAGTCCAGGGGGTCCAGGCTTGGTAGCAGTGTCACTGCCCTGTGGGGGGAGGAAATGTTGAAATGTTCAAGGAGCTGAGCACTGCAGCCCTGCTGTCAGGGCGATGTCATAGCCGGGAGCTGTGCCTCCTTGCAGCGGTGATGAGCTGGGAGAAGGACCCTTCCCATCTCCTTTTCCCTCAGCTGGGGGTGGGAGCAGGGTTTGAGCAATGAGCTGAGTGATTCCTGAACTGTTCCATTGGTTTTGTAGCCTTCGACATGGTGCATGACCCTCAGGTGGCACTGGAGACCCTGATTTCTCTGGGGTTTGAGCGTGTGCTGACCAGTGGCTGTGACAGCTCAGCGCTGGAAGGATTGTCTTTGATTAAGAAACTTGCAGAGCAGGTGAGTGTTCCCTCTGCTCCACTGGGTCACCTCTGCTCCTCTGGCTTCTTCTTGGGCATTGCCTGGAGGCAGCTCCTGTGTGGTAACCCTCATTTCTGTGAGGGAGCTGCTGTCCAGGAGCTCTTTCCATCCACCTCTAGTTTGGCTTTAGTCTGTTTTCCCAAGTCCCTGTGGGTTGGATCCCTGAAGTCTCCTGCAGCAAGGGCTGATTGGGCTGTTCTTGCTCATGCAAAGGAGGGAAGTAAGAGTTGGTTTCAGGACGGGGCTTTGGCTGCAATTTGATCCCAGCTTTGGGGCAGCAGTGCCCCTGTGAGCTGCCCTTCAGGGCTCTGATGCTTAGAAACTTGGCTGGGAAGCTGCTTCTGTGGTTAACTCGCACAGGCAGCAGCGTGAGGGCTCTTCTGGGGTGTCTCAGTTCCTGTTTGGAAAATGCAATATGTTTATGAGGGGTAGTCAGGTGAGATAGAGGCAATGGGAAATAGTGATGAGTAAGCTGTAAGGCTTTTCTGCTTTTCTTTGTCAAAATGGGAATAGGACAAAAAAGATGGGTGAGAGTGTGAATCATAACCTGTGGTTGCATTCGTGAGCTTTCTGAGGGCACGGTACACAAGCTTTCATTGCCACCACATAATGGCACGTGGGGACATGGTGCTGTGGCAGTATCACTAACGTGTTTCTCTTCTTTCAGGCAAAGGGCAGAATTGTGGTGGTGCCAGGTAATTATTATTATTATTTTTCTTCTTATCTGTAACAGGTCCAGTTTTCTCTGGCTCCTATTCCTTAGCCCCTTGCCCTGGGTTGTGCTGCCTCATGGGGCTTTCTGAGCCAGGTCCCCAGCAGGGAGGTGCTCCTGCCCTGCTGTGAGTAAAGGCCTCGGAGCCTGCAGCTGCTGCTCACTGAAGGATCTGGGGACAGTTCTAGATCTGTGGGAGAGCGTGAGCCACAGCTTCTCCCATCTCTTCACAAGCACCAGGGTCTCCATTGTCCCAAGGGCTCTTCCCCCTCTGTACAGATGGCACTGATCCGTTAGCAGGTAGATCCCAGGAGTGATGGTGGGTTTGTGGTGTTGCTTTCTGTGCTGGATGTGACATAAACAGGGATTCTTCCCACCAGGGGGTGGCATCACGGAGCGCAACCTGCAGAGGATTCTGGAAGGCTCTACTGTTTCTGAGTTTCACTGCTCTGCTCGCTCAGCCCGGGACTCAGGGATGAAGTTCAGGTAACTGGTTATATTTTGACTATTTTCTCGCAATCCTGTGTAAGGGAAAAGCTGGATTCATGTGAATGTAATTTTGTAGAAGAGGTGTAAATTTCAAACAGCTTTCTGGGTGCTGATTGTGCTCTTGTGGTTGGGATCGTGATGCCTGGCTCTGTTCTTCAGCGTATGCATCCAGCGGTGCTTGTCATCTGGACTCAAGCTCCAAGCACAACCAGATCCTTGGGGCATTCCCTCTGCTACTGCTGCCCTAGGGTTTGTGAGTGTGCGTGTGCTTGGGAAGGCAGGTTCTGGTCTAGTTGTCTTTGACCTGTAAAACTGCTGTGTGTGGCTTTTGGGAGGCCTATGGGAGACACCTCTGTGCACAGTGGGGAATGGTTTACATTTGATCACAGGTGTGTGCTGAGTTTCTGTAGGTGCTGTTTTTTCTGTCCTTTGAATTATTCTTCATTCTGTCACTGTCTCTCATCTTTGTTCTGGGTGGGACTAGCAGGTATTCCGGCAACTGCTGACACTGGGAGAAATGGTATCCTTAATGTATCTCACTCACCTGTATCACCTGCAGCTAGTAACCACTCGTTTTCCTTACAGAAATCCAAACGTTGCCATGGGAGCATCCTTCTCTGCCCCTGAATACTCCATAAAGGTGGCAGATGTGGCCAAAGTGAGGACCCTGAACGCAATTGCAAAGAACATCCTGTAGTGGAAGGAACTGTGCTGGGACAAGAGCGATGAGACTCCAGGGTCTGCCCTGCCACATGGACAGATGTGTACCACTTCCGTCCTCAGGCTGCAGAGGATGCAAACTAGGTGACAAAGTCTGACGTCTCTTCCCTTGGTTTCCCCTGAGTGACCAGTCCCTGGCCTGGCTGGAAACTTGGCGTTGGCCATTTTAAATAAAAGGACTCATTTCTGGACGTTGTGGCAACAAGCTGCTCAGCAATACTAGGGGAAGAAGGGAGCTGAGCACGTAGAGAATGACTTGTGTAGCACTGCATGTGATTGTCAAATAAACACTGCAGCTGCTCCCCTCTTGCCGTGTTTTTTTTTTTAATAATTTTACAAATAGAAGTGTGTGATCTATTTCATATAGTTCAGTACGTTGTGCTTTGGTGTCACTTTTAGAGAGTTACTGTGAATGGAGGAGTCCACATGAGCTCATCTGTGTAACGTGAGGCAGATTGCACAGGAGACACAAACATTTACCAGGGGCAAGGTAACGGCAAATAAACACTGAGCTAAAAATGTGACTAAAACCCTAGTCATGTGTCAGGACAGCTAGGTCTGAGAGCAGCAGAACAGAGATAAGCATCAGAATTAGTCAGCCTCCGGCTGCACCAAAGGAGAAAACAATCAAATCTAGAATGCCGGGGAGGGAAACATCATAGTCACAGCTGGAAGACAAGGCCTGCTGTGGTGGATAGTTGGGGATTAGAAATCCAGCAGCTTCTAGATAAAGAGAAGCACAAAAAAGCTGTCGATACGTAGAGGTGACAGAGGTGATAAACACGTGATGTACACAATGGGAAGAAGTCTACTGACGTGACTGGTTAGGTGAGCTAGTTGGGAGTTGGGAGCGAGCTTGGGCTACAGAGTGAGAGTGCTCGAGGGGGACAGGGAGTAGATAATGAGATTCCTTGGGAAGCCAAGGGGCTTTTCTCGGGGAGTTTCCAGGTTCTTTTCTTGACATGAAGCACAAACCATATGTTTATTCTTCAGACAGTGCTCGGGGGAAAGAGCCTGTGGAGTTACTGTTGGCTAGTCAGAACTGAAGCCTTAAGACTCCTTTCAGTTACCTTGCAAAATGCCCAACAAAATATCTGAACGGTGTCAGAGAAGTTCGTCAGAGTAGAAACCCAGTGATAAAGGACCTTTAATCTTGCTCCTTGGTGTTCTCTAGAAATGCACAAAGCTGAGGAGAATCCCCCTGACAACAGAGAGATTCTTACAAAGTGTAAGACTTCGGATTTGGGTTCAAAGTTGTGTGCCCATCTTGGCAGTAGCATGCAGTCTGTGAGGATGACAGGAGAATGTAATATCTGAAAAGGTGGCAGCAGCATGGCACCTTAACGAAACGAGGCAGCTGAAAACCTGTAAAAAGACTAACCACATAGCTGCATCTCAGAGGACACATCCACCTTTCACATGGATCCATCAGTGTTTCCCAAAATACATCTCAGGAGCATACGTGGTGTTTCTTAACATAAGAGCTGGGAAAGGAATGGCTGCTTTGTGTGCGTCACAGCCTTTTCCAGCACTGGCTGATGTGCAGTCAGTAGGAAGGATTCAAAGTCAGAAGGAATGGTTTCATGCTGTAGTTCAGGCCACCTGAGTTCACGGAGTGGTTTCATGTATGGATATAATCACTGTAGTTCTGGACACCCGAGTTCATGGCTTAAGTTGTGAGATTTCGTGAGTCATGGTGGTGATTAAGATAACTTGGAGGTCTTTTCCAACCTAACTGATTTGATGATTCTGTGTTATCACAGTGGCACGACTGTAACTCAGTGGGAATGTTCTGCTGACACAGCCCTCTGGTATCATACATGCAGAGTGCAGTTCAATTTGCGTGAAGGGTTTTTGTTTGTTTGTTTTTTAAGAGACTTTTGAACTCAAAGTGCTTTACCATAACAAAACAGAGAAACAAACTCCTCAGAAAGGGAGATGAGCAGCGATGACTGGGCTAATTTGCAGATTGCCTTGCAGAAGTCTCCTTCCCAGACCAGATTGGGTGAGACAGGCAAGAAGGAGCGCTGCTTTTGAAAATTTAATTTATAAGATGTTGGACCACATGTGGGTAAAAACGGGGAGCTTAGAGAAGTGTGGTATTGTTGGCCACACTGTAGTTAACACTGCTCAGAAGGTAAGGTTGTGAGCTGGAGTGACAGGAAAGACCACAGTGTGGACCACAGGGTGATTCAGTTCAGTGATTTCTTGTCTAACACATCACGTTGCTGTTCTCATCAGCAGTACATTGGTGCTGGCTTGGAGGACATATCACGGGTTAGCTTTCCTAAAAAATAAATAAAGAAATTGAAGAGGATTTAATCAGACAAGGCAATAATAATTAACCAATCAGTTAGACATTGGACCTTCCTCTGCTGCTGATGGCAAGGGGGCTGTTCCTGAGCAATTACTCATTGTATTACCCTTGACTTCTGAGCTATTAAATGAACAAATGAGACAGCAAAATCCTTTCAGTCACTGTACCTTTCCCTTTTACCTAATGTTCCTCAAAAGCTTGCATGACAAAGCAAATCCTGTTCTAGCCTTAGGAGAGCACCATCCCCAGCTGGCCCTGTCTAAGTAGGAGGGGGATGACTTAGTGGCAGTCCCCCTCCTTGGGAGTGGTCCCCTGGCTGTCTCAGGTACCAAGGATTGCCTTAGAACAGAGATGGAAAATGGTTTGGGTTTTGTGGTTGGCCACCTGCTGTAACCCACAGCTGTGTGCTAGTGAGCACAGGGATGTGGGAAAGGGAGAAGCAAAAGGAAAAGTTGGGAAAATCTCCGGGATCTGCCAGCAAGAGGGTGGCAAAAGGAACCTGGACCCTGGGGGCTCACAAAGGCCACTGCAGCATGAGGGCAGCTCAGCTGCCGCACTCAGCAGGTTGGCAGGGCTGGGTGCTGCTGGTGTCCTGGGCATCCCTGCTGCTGGGGGCTGTGAGGAAATGCTCCTGAGGCACCAGTCTTTGCTTGACTTTCTGGCAGCATTCAGCAGCCTTGTTCTGGAAGGAAAGATTTGTTGCACCAAGGCAGTGTTGTGGCCATGCACAAGCCTGTCTGTGTACACCGGCGAAGGCTGTGGTTTCAGAGCAGTGACCACGTTGTGCAATGCTGCACTGCAGAGCCTGCGGCGGCTCTGTGACAGCAGCTTCCCTTCCTTTTCTTTCTTGGGGCTTCCTCTTTTCCCTTCCCTGGGGCTTGTGAGGTTTTCCGAGGCCCTTTTGGTCAGTGCGCTGGTCTGTGGCATTGTGCAATGACACCAAGTTGATAATTAACTGAGTACCATCAGGGATTTTATCCCAACACCAGCTGAGGGTGTGTGGGGACTTTTATCCCGCGTATCCACCCAGGACTCTCACAACTGGGCAGAGCGAGGAGAAGGAGCTGCCGTCTCGTCTCTCCTGAACCAAGCCATGTCGGCAGCCCTGGAGAAGTTCTGCGGCTCTGTCTTTTGGGTGAGTGGCTGCATTGGGGCCCCCATTGCCTGTCGGGGAAGGATGCTCAGCGGAAGGGAAGAGCAGTAAATTGGGAGAGCGGGTGTGGGGGACTGAGGCTGCAGTGGGATGGAAACTGTGGGTAGGAGCCCTAGAAGTTCTGGCTCTTGTGCTGTGAGTCAGGTGAGGGTCAAGTGATCCCAAGTGACCTGTCTGTCTGTCCTTGCCAACAGAACGCCTCGTACCTCACTCGCCCAGATGCTGACCTGCCAGAGTGCTTCCAGAAGACTGTGCTGGTCTGGATCCCCCTTGGCTTCCTCTGGATTTTCACTCCATGGCAGCTCCTGCCCATGTGCAGAGGCAAAGAGAGGAAATCATCTCTGACCAAACTCTACATCTTCAAACAGGTGGAGTGGGGCTGAGGGGGACACGGAGGGCAGGCTGGAGCAGCCTGGGATGAAGGGGTGGTGAGTGGAAAGCCTCTGGGTTGGAGAAAGATGAGGAATGGATGGATGGGAAGTGTAGGAGAGAGGGAGCAATGGGCTGGGGGTACCCAAAGGGAAGCCTATGATGAGGTATATCTGGGACAGAGAGGATAATGGAGCTCAGTGGAGCTCGGTGCTTTTCGCCCCATTGCACTGTCTCCCAGTGGTACCCAGTGCACCCGCTGGGCTGGCTCTCCCCTCACGACCGCTGCCCTCTCCACGCAGGTGCTCACTGTGCTGCTGGTGCTGACGGCGGTGGCAGAGCTGGTGCTGGCATTTCTGGAGGACATGGGGCTGGACTCCCCGCCAGCTGTCCGGTACACAAACCCCAGCCTGTACATGGTCACCTGGGTAAGCGCTAGCTGGACGTTGTCACCAGAAAGACAGGATGTGACTGCAGGGACGAGCAGCAGAAAGCTTCCATTGCACAGGGATGGGGGGAAGCTGCCTCTGCAGGGAAACAGCTGGGGAGATGGGTAGGGAGCAGCCCTCAATATGTATGGGAAGTGCCCAAGGGAATAGGCTGAGGGTGGGTGTCTGGCTGTGTGGTGCTCCCTCCTGCTTACTAAAAATTGGGATAGGCACAGTGTCTGTGGCCATAGCTGAACTTTCTGCCAGAGGCTTTAGTGACCTTTCTGCTTTAAGGAAGATCCCAGGCAGGGCAGGATGGGGTGGTGAGAGCTGTGCACTAGGCATAGCTATGGGCAATGTGGCAGCCAGGCTGAGCACAGGGATACATCAGAAAGGACTTGACTGCTCCTCCGGTAAGTGATGGGGGCCAGCCCCAGAAACTGGATGCAAAACACTGGATTTCTTTTTTTTATAACACGTCTCCAGCAGGCACAACCTCCCAAGGGGTCTGGGATCAGCTGTGCCATCCATAACCAGCCTCGTGCCCTGCAGCAGCAAGGGCCCCAGCTGCGTGTCTCAGCAGCCGGGCTGAAGGGTGAAGCTGCAGTAGGGTGAAGTGTAGGTCAAGGAGGGAGGAGTATGGGTTTCACAGGACTGATAGCACAGTATGAGCATCAGTCCATGGCATGCTGCTCTGATATCTCAGTTTCCTGCATGTAACTGCTGAATTTTGTGGGAAGACTTGTGAAGTGCTACAGAATTCCTAGGGAGTAGAGATTTGTAATTAAAGATTTGGGATTAAAGTTTTGTGATTAAAAATCTGTGATTAAAGATGTGATTTATGAGTAACGATTTGTGAGATGTGTCCTCTAGGAAACTAAGGACATAGAGGCTGTTAGCTGTGATAGAATACGTGCAGAAGTAGCAGATCTCTCGTAGAAGTTATGAGCTGTTGTAGCAGTCTTAAAGCCATAAAACTTAGGAGCTACACTTACAAGCAAACATAGCACCCCGGTTTGCTAACAATTGCTCTTTTATCATGTCATTTGGTTTTACATGCTAAGTTTATGAGAGATTTTAATCCGAGGGGACTGCCCAGAGATAAGTGATATTCAATATTCACTCCTCACAGCAAATCTAAAACTCTCTTAACAGAGTAGTGCCCTGCTGTATCGTGTGCTTTCAGACCTTTTTTTTTTTTTTTCTGTGAGGAGTTTGATCTTACATCTTTCTGAAATAAACCTTTGCTCTTTGCATTTAAGTCCAAAGCTCCTATAGGGCTGGCAGCGAGCTGAGTGTCTTCAGAATAGTGAATCCCAGAAGACCACGTCCTGGGACACATGCCCCAAAGGCACGTTTAAAAGGAAGACCTAGTCTTGCTGCCCTGCCTGAAGCTCAGACCGATTTTCCTTCTAGTTCCTGGTCCTGCTGATCCATGACACACGCCGGTTCTGCCTGCGCAGGGACTCGGGGATACTTTTCTGCTTCTGGATTCTGTCCCTGCTCTGTGGGATATTACCGTTCCAGTCCCTCATCCGGAGAGCACTGCAGGTCGGGTTTGGCAGGAAGCTGGGTGCTTCCCAACAGTCTGGTTTTGTCCCCAAAGGAAGTCCCTGCAGACTTCACCCCCTGACAAGCTCTCAGTGGCATCACTGGGGTCCCAGTTGCCCTAAGTACCTTGGGGGGCTGGAAGAGGCCTGAAGATGAATGGATCTTTAAACTCACCCACTCCCTTTGAGGAAGCATAAGCTCTCTGGGACCATTTTATCCCCTTTTGGACTTCCAGGAGGAGGTCAGGGAGAAAGAAAGAGGGGTGGTGAAGGGAAGCTGAGCCAGGGACCGGAGCAAGTTCTGCAACTGCTCTGTTGGGCCTGGCTTGTTTACTGTCCTGGGGATGCTCTGCCACTGAGGGCTTGGTGGGCTTGAGGCAAGCCCCAGGATTCACCCTGGACTCTGCACACTTGCAGGACCCAATCACCGATGTGCCGCGGTTTGTCCTTTTCTTCATCTCCTACGGGCTCCAGCTGCTGCTCTTCCTTCTCTCAGGCTTCTCAGACATTGCCCCAGAAGCAAAGGAAATGACAAAGAAGGTATGAGGTGCAGGCAGGAGCGGGTGTGGGACTCAGGGTGGCACATCCCGGCTGGCCTTGTGCAGGGCAGGGTGGGCTGCCTCAGGCTGCAGAGGTGCCTGTGTGAGACTGGGGGATGTCAGCAAGGGGCACAAGGAGATCTGGAGCCTGCAGCCTGGGGCACCTGCATGTGTCCCCAAGGAGGAGGCACTTCTGGCTGTGAGGAGGGGTTCCTGGGGCTGGAGCTGGCACTGTTTGAAACCTCTGGGGTTTCCTAAGGGTTGGGGTGCCAAGGCAATTCTTGTCAACACCATCTTCTCAGCACTCGTATTGCCTCAGTACCCACTTCTCTTTGCTTTGTACCCTAGAATCCAGAGGTGACAGCCTCCTTCCTGAGCTCCATCACCTTCGAGTGGTACAGCAGGTGAGCAGGGCTCCACGGGAGGTCTGGGCTGGTGAAAATCAGTGGTGCTTTAGCGCTGGGCCAGCGCAGAGAGAGACGTCATTTTCAATGCTGTCTGTGCAGCCTGAGCTCAGCCCCCTCCTGCCTTGCTGTGCACTGGTACCTGGTGCATGGGGCCCAGCTTTCAGGGAGCAGCAATCTGCCACAGCTGGGAAGTGTGGCACAGAAGTTGCCCAGCTGCTTGGGAGCAGGAGGAGAAGCTGCAGCCATACCAGGCTGTGTGAACACGAAGAAGGGAGCTGGCATTCTTCCCTCTGTCAGGGCCAGACTGGGTGTGAAAGCTCTCAATTTGCAGCACAGGCTCTCATGCTGATGTAGTGCTGGAGGCTTGCTAAGGGGAGATTTCTCTGCCCCACAGGATGGTTTACAAGGGCTATCGCAAGCCCCTAGAGATTGAGGATGTCTGGGACTTGAAAGATAAAGACAAGATACAGGCTATTTATGGTGCTTTTGAGAAGAACATGAAGACTGCAGTGAGGAAGGCCCAAGCAGAACTGGAGATACGGAAACGCAAAAAAAGACAGCGGGAAAGTGACCCAGACCATGAGAATAGTATGAGCAAGGCCCAGAGCCAAGACATCTTGGTGATGGTAAGTCCCTTCCCTCAACTGTGGGAATAGCGTCAGCTCCCTGTAGCCCCAGTGCTGGGTTTTCCCCACTGTGATTCTGTGGGGCCTTTGGCAAGGATGGGGTGACCCATGACACAGCCTTTCCAGTCCTCAGGAGATCCCCTTACTTTTGAGAGAGCAGGAAAGTCTCCATCCTCCTGCCCTACAGAAGGGCAGGAACCACCCTCAGGTCTGCAGTATGAGCAGCTCCTTCATTCAGGATAACCTGGTCTGGGGGCTGTGGAGCTGTCCTGGAAGCATCCTTCCAGCTGCAAGAAGCCACACAACCCACCCAATTACTTCTGTGTCATCTTCCCTCTAGGAGGAGAAGCAGCCAAAGAAGAAGAAGAAGGGGGCTAAAGGCCCTCACAAGGATTACCCCAGGGGTTGGTTGATGAAAGCTCTCGGTAAAACCTTCTGGAAGAACCTCCTGCTCTCAGTGGCTTTCAAACTGGTGCACGATGGGCTTGTGTTTGTCAGCCCCCAGCTGCTGAAGTGAGTCATTCCTCTCTCCCTGACCATGCACTCTCCTGACCTCGCACCCAGCTCCACCACATTCCTCTGTGCACAGCTCCAACCCCACCGCCACAACACACACACCTCTCCCAGTCCCACACCCTGGTGACTTTCTGTGCCCTCAACAAAGATACGAGAAGGTCTTGGGTTACAGTTTAATGAAGAACTGAGCAGATCTGAGCTGGCTGCCAGCTGCTGAGGATGAGATCTTGCTCCTGATATCCTTCAAAATAGTCTCCCTAAGGCGGGGGGCCCAGCTTGCTGTGTGTCCAGCCAGCTGTGTGGGGCAGGGTCTCTGTCACTACCCTTGCGAGGCTGCTCTCCCTCTGTTGGTCCGGAGCATCCTGCCTGGGGCTGTCTCAGGAGGGTGGGTGTCTCATGGCCCTCTCTGCCCTCCAGGCTGCTGATCGCCTTTGTGTCGGATGAGGAGGCGTTTGCCTGGCAAGGCTACCTGTATTCCATCCTGCTCTTCCTGACGGCACTGATCCAGTCCCTCTGCCTGCAGCAGTACTTCCACTTGTGCTTCCATCTAGGCACAAACGTGCGTGCCAGTCTCATCGCTGCCATCTACAAGAAGGTTGGTATGGTCCCATTACCACCCAGTCAGCTTTCTCCCAGCTGGGCTGGGGAATCTGGCATCTGTTGCCTGCCCAAGCACCTTGGGGTAAACTGCTTTGATGGCTACCAGGGACCAAGGAGAGGTTTCTCTTCAGAGCAGTGCAACACCTAGGGCAGCTGCCCCTGGTATTCCTGTCCTTGGATGTGTTGCTTTGCTCCCAGCGTGTCGCTGGCTCCCCATGTGCAGGCTGTAATGAGAGCACCCCTGACCAGCAGAGAAGCACCAGGAGCAGTTTCAGCCTGGCCTGCTAGTGCCCTGCTTTGTGTCATTCTGCTGGCTGCCAAGCTGCTCCCAGAGCCCCGCAGTGACTGTTTTTTTCTCTTTCCAGGCACTCACCATGTCCAGTGCCACCCGCAAGGAGTCCACGGTGGGAGAGACTGTGAATCTGATGTCTGCTGATGCCCAGAGGTTCATGGACATGGCCAACTTCATCCACCAGCTGTGGTCATCCCCCCTGCAAATTATCCTATCCATTGTCTTCCTCTGGGGAGAGCTGGGCCCCTCTGTCCTGGCTGGCATCGCAGTCATGGTGCTGCTCATCCCCATCAATGGGTTCCTGGTTGCTAAGGCCAAAGGCATTCAGGTCAGTGGTGGGGGCAATATTCTCCCTGTCCTCCCGCTCCAGAGGCCTGCTATTGTTCTCCCCACTCCTTTTCCCCACTCCCCTTGCCTGCCTTGTTATGCTGCAGATCTTTCCCAGGCTAGGAAGTTTGACTTGGGCTGGGGGGGCTGGAGCTTAAGCCAGGGGGAGATGAGCACCTGAGATAAGCAGGAGGCAGGTGAGATCAATCTGAACTTGAACAGGTCTGAGTGCAGCCTTGAGGACTGAAAGCAAGATATTACCAACCATAACATAAAGCTCTAGATTCTGCATCATAACAGGGTGTTTTTTTTTACCAGAATGTCCAGAGCCCCAGGGAGGCAACATCCAGCTTCATGGCTTCTCTGGGGTCTGGAGCCCCCCCCTTCTGTTCCCTGGGGCAGCACAGGTGTATTTCCAAGGGTGAGCTCTGCCTGGTTTAGATGCTGACACAACCCGTGGCTCTTTTCTTTGTAGGTGAGGAACATGAAGAACAAAGATGAGCGCATGAAAATAATGGGTGAAGTCCTCAATGGAATCAAGGTGAGCAGTGGAGCTGCACCCCTCTCCTTGGTGCACTGTACCAGAGGCAGTGCACCCCAATAACCCTACAGAATCAGAGTTACTGTCTGGCCTGGGGTCTCTGGGGTGGCCAAGTCTCAGTCTCTAAATTTTCTTGTGAAAAGCTGGCTGGGGAGAATCCCTGGGTACCTAGAACAAGACTTTCATTACAGAAAGGGTATCCCAGGGATTTCCTGGACAGCCACAGTGGTGAGCATGCTGCTGTGGTGGCAGAGGCTCACAGTGACCTGTGAACCAAGGATGGGGAGTGGGAATGCTGTGGGGAAGTGCTCTGAGCCAGGGGGAATGTGGTGGGCAAGCAGGCTTCTGAGCAAGGTGCTGGCTGCCAGTGAGCTGGGTGTGAGGGTGGGCATTGCCGTGAGGCCAGGACCTGCTCACCCTGGTTGCCCCACAGATTCTGAAGCTTTTTGCCTGGGAGCCCTCCTTTGAGAAGCGAATCAACGAGATCCGGGCACGTGAGCTGAAGGACCTGCTGAACTTCACCTACCTGCAGTCGGTCTCTATCTTCGTGTTCACATGTGCCCCCTTCCTGGTGAGTGCCGAAGGGCCTGGGGAGAGCTGCACCACCCTGGGAGCTGGGCCTGGGCTGTGTTTGAGGGGGTGGGAGAGATGGGGAACCTCGGCTGGAGTACAGTGAGGGGGAGAAAAGGGGCACCCAACCACACTGATGGTGGCTTTCTCTGCTGCTACCTGTCCCAGGTGTCCTTGGCGAGCTTTGCTGTCTACGTACTGGTGGATCCGAACAACGTCCTGGATGCACAGAAGGCCTTTACTGCCATCTCCCTTTTCAATGTGCTGCGCTTCCCCATGTCCATGCTGCCCTTGGTCCTCTCTTCCCTGGTGCAGGTCAGTGCCCACGCGGTGCAGGAGGGTCTCGTGGTACCTCTATCCAAACCAGCACATGGGGCTTGGATGTGTGATGGACCTGGGCCCTGGACACCCAGGGATATGTGCACAGGATTCTGCTGGCAATAGGGTGGGAAAAGACTCGTGTGTGACACAGGCTTGGGGCTGAGAGGTGGGGGCTGCTGCTTGGGTGAGCGCTGTGTGTGTGTGGTGCTGTGCTTACGGGGCTCCTGGCAGCCTACCAAGCCATGCCATCCTCCTTCTGCCGTGACAGACCAACGTCTCGACGGCGAGGCTGGAGCGGTACCTGGGCGGAGAAGAGATGGACACCTCAGCTATTCATCACGACCCCATTTCAGGTAGGCAAAAACCTCCGTGTTAGTCCCTGTGGGTCATGGGCTGGCCCAACCCTGCCCACTGAGCAGTGGGGCCGTGGGGCAGTAGGGGCTGAACTAGTTTGGAGATGGAGCTAGGGAGGTGGGAACTGGACAGAACCAGGTGAAGGGCTGTGCAGAAGGGTTTGGGGGCTGTGCAGGCTGGGTTTGGGGACGTGTGGGTTGGGATCAGGGATGAGGCAGTCCAGGGCTTCCTCAGCCCTGAGGTGTCTTTGCGTTGGCAGGCAGCGCTGTGCGTTTCTCGGATGCCACGTTTTCCTGGGAGCAGGATGGGAATGCTGCAATAAGAGAGTAAGTGCTCTGTGTCGTGTGGGGTCAGAGGGGTGGGGAGAGGGTCTTTCTCCTTGGAAAAGGTTAGCTGGGGGCGGCAGTCACCTCTTCACAATGCTGCTAGAGGTGCACTCCCCAGAGATGCTCCTCTGCTCTGTGTTGGTCCTGTGCAGGGGTGACCTGGTGGTGCTGCTTACTCCACACTCTTGTCTTGCAGTGTCACTCTGGACATCAAACCTGGGAGCCTGGTGGCTGTGGTGGGTGCTGTGGGCTCGGGCAAGTCTTCCCTGGTGTCAGCCATGCTGGGGGAGATGGAGAATATCAAGGGACACATCAATATCCAGGTGAGAAGGCTGCGGGGCTCGCAGGGGGCAGCGAGACAGGCACTGGGTGACCGTGCAGCCTCCCAGGTCAGGGACCAGACTGGTACCAGAGGGGCTCCAGGACAAGGACCAGCTATGGGAGGGGGCCGTGTTCAGGCCGGTGCCCTGGTGATGAACCTCTTCTTGTGTCTCTCTGCCAGGGCTCCCTGGCCTACGTCCCCCAGCAGGCCTGGATCCAAAATGCCACGCTGAAAGACAACATCCTTTTTGGGTCGGAGCTGGATGAAGCTAGGTATCAGCAGG
The DNA here is from genome assembly GCF_047663525.1 of Anas platyrhynchos. Taxonomy (NCBI): domain Eukaryota; kingdom Metazoa; phylum Chordata; class Aves; order Anseriformes; family Anatidae; genus Anas; species Anas platyrhynchos. Next base: position 26,587,534 of record NC_092592.1, on the reverse strand, counting down.
TCATCAAGGCCTGTGCCCTCCTCCCAGACCTGGAGCTGCTGCCTGCAGGGGACCAGACGGAGATTGGAGAGAAGGTATCAGCCCTGGGCACTGTGTGGAGAGGTGGGGGTGAACAACTGTGGGGCAAACACATGCAGCAGGAGAAAGAGCCATTGCCCTGTGCCAGCCCAGGGCTCACAGAGGTCCCTTCCCTTTCAGGGCATTAACCTGAGTGGGGGACAGAAACAGAGGGTCAGCCTGGCCCGGGCAGTGTACAGCAATGCCGACATCTATGTCCTGGATGACCCCCTCTCTGCCGTGGATGCACATGTTGGCAAGTACCTTTTCGAGAACGTGCTGGGGCCAAAAGGACTGCTGCAGAAGAAGGTGAGCACTTGTGTCCTTCTTCCTGGGACTAAGACAGGTAGAAATGGCCCTGGCACTGTGTTGGCCGTCCAGGGAAGGCTGGGGTTGCTTGCCTGGGACAGAGAAAGGATCCCGCAGCTTTCCAGTAGGTGGGAGAGTCCTTGTGGATCCCTAGAGGGGTGTGGAGAAGTGTGGGGTGCCCTGTGTCCCCACAGGCAGGCAGTGATAAATGGAGAGGTCCCCGACTAGAGGACAGAGAGCCTGCAGGGTGCAGGCTGGGGGGCAGGGGGTGTTGTGATGCTCACTACCCTCCAACTGCAGTGCCGCTTTATTGCAGACACGGATCTTGGTGACACACGGTATCAGTTTCCTGCCCCAGGTTGATAACATCGTGGTGCTGGTGGCAGGAGCAGTGTCTGAACACGGCTCCTACAGCACCCTGCTTGCAAACAGGGGGGCCTTTGCCCAGTTCCTGAACTCCTATGGCAACCATGAGGAGGAGGCTGCAGAGAAAAATACCACAGGTACTGGAAACTCTACTGGGCAGGTGAAGGGGCTGTGTGTGTGTCTTGAGGCTGTGAAAGCCCCATGACCCTATTCATTACTCTGGCCTGACTCTGTCCAGCCCAGGCCCCAGCTGTGGCTGCTGTGTGTCCTTCCCAGCTGCCCACAACCAGCAGCTCAAGGGCTTTCTGCCAAAGATTTGCGTCCAGGTATTACTGTGAACAGCCACTAATGGATGTCTAACGCTTTACTGCCTTTTCAGGTCATTTATGTGTATGGCTCTCATAGTCTTATGAGGCAACAAGCTGTACACTTTAACAATGCCGGGGTGAGAAAGATCCTTTAGTTTATTTTGAGCGTGGTGTTGGATAATATTTCATCTTTGTCAGCTCCACCAGTCCTACGGAAAGGAGTGGCACCAGGTCAGGTAGATGCTTGCCCTGCCCAGGCTCAGCCCTGGGTAAACACTGATAATTCAGTTGTCCAGGTGAAGCCTGGCTATTCCCAGTTTGTCCCCACAGGATCCATCTCTCAGCTCAGAGAGGTGCTCCTAAACTGGTGTGATGTGTCCTACCGGGTCCCGCACCTCCTAAACTAGCACAAATCTCTGAGGCAGAAGGCAGCAGCAGGAACTGCCTCTGTGCAGGCCTTTAGCCCTGCTCTACCTGCCAGCTCTCCTCCCAGAGTGGATTTCTTCCTCCCCCTGCTGTGGTGGGCTTGCAGCAGGGTTGGAAGAGGAGTGATGTGTGGCTGGAGGACGCAGCCTGAGCCTGGAACAGGGGGTGGAGATGAGTGCAGCAGATCTCTGGTGCATGGGATCTTCTCCTCATTGCCTGACCCTGCCTTTCTTCACCCCTGTGTCTGTAGCTGTTGCTTTAGAGGAGGTTGAAGAGCAGAGAGATGAAACTCTTGAGCCTTGTGTGGAAGAGGGGCCCGATGATGTGGTGTCTGCGACGCTGAAGCGAGAGGCCAGTGTCCATCGGAGAGAGTTCGTTCGCAGGTGGGGACTCAGACAGAGCTCTCAGCACTCTCCCCTGGCTCCTGCATTGCTCTTTAGGAGATCAGGGGGCCTGGGGGCTTCACTGGGGGCATTCCTGCAGAGAAGGGACTGGGAGCCCTCCTGTCAGCTTCTGCCACCACCAGCTAGGCTGGGTAAAGAGCATCTGATCTTGCCTTGCATTGTTGTGCCACAGCCTCACCCTGTGGTCTTCTCTGAAACTCCTTCTGCTGGGCTGGTTCTGCTTTTGGGGCCAAGGGCTCTGATTTCACGGCTGCAAATGCCTAGGGTTTCCACAAAGCTCATTCAAAGCTGTGCACGTCAGGACACTTATCCCAGGGGGTTCCAAGGCTGGTGTCCCAGCGCAGCCCAGGGGTGGACCCCCAGGGGAGTAGGAGCCACGCAGCACCCTGCAGCACCCTGTGGCTAACGGTGCCCATCACCTCCCTGCAGCATCAGTACAAAGAGCACCAGTTCCTTGAAGAAGTCCCAGGAGGAGCCCCCTAAGAAAGTGAAGGGCCAGCAGCTGATTGAGAAGGAAGCTGTGGAAACTGGCAAGGTGAGGAGGATGGCAAGGGGGCAGGAGGGATAGCATAATGCCCTGGCTCAGTCCTGCAAGACCCTGGCTGTGGCCCAGAGAAGCCAGCTCCAGCTTTCTGTGGCCCCATTGCAGCCAAGTGGCACCGAAGGGGACAGTGCTGCCTGGAGCTGGTGGCCGAGGTGGCCCTGGCTGGGGGACAGGCTGCTAGTGCAGGGTGGTGGAAGGAGGAGGTGTGTGTGAGCAGCACCATGGGCGGTGGGGAAGGAGAACAGAGGCTGTGTTGGCTGTTCCTGGCTGGGGTTTGCTGCACAGTAGTGACATCTGAACTGGTCCACAGGTGAAATTCTCCATGTACCTGCGGTACCTGCGTGCTGTTGGCTGGGGGTATTCGTTCTGGGTTGCCATGGGCTATGTTGCACAGTACGTGGCCTATGTGGGGACCAACCTGTGGCTCAGCGCCTGGACTGACGATGCGGAGCGCTACCAGAACCAGACCTACCCCGTGCAGCAGCGAGACCTGAGGATCGGCGTCTTTGGGGCACTGGGGGTGTCGCAAGGTGAGTGTGGGGACACAGGATCTGCTCACCTCAGTGATGTGGCCCAGCAGGGATAAGGCCTGCAAGGCCTGCAGCCAGCAGTGTCCAACTGCCTGCTGGTGCCTTCCCTCCTGCTCCTGCCTGGACTGGGTACAGCTACGAGCATGAAGTCAGAGCAAACTGACCCAAGAAGACTGTGTTGCCCTCTTATGTTGAGGACTGCAGTCTGTAACCAGTTTGGAGATGTGCTGGTGCCCACAGCCTTCCCAAAGGGTTAATGTTCTTCCCTGTGGTGGGACACAGTTACTGGGGCTTCCCAAGATGAGGTGCAGGATTGGCACAGAGGGTCACTGCAGAGCATCTTGATGCCTCCTCACTTCTTGGTGTGTCCCATGAGCCGGAGGGACTGACATGGGGCCAGCATCACACGCAAGCTGGTGCTGACCACCCCGTGCTCTCCTTACAGCTATCTTCCTGCTCTTTGCAACTATGCTGTCTGCTCACGGTGCCGTGCGGGCCTCCCGCATTATGCATCAGCGACTGCTCAGCAACATCCTGCGGGTGCCCATGAGCTTTTTTGACACGACCCCCACTGGCCGCATTGTGAATAGGTTTGCCAAGGTAAGAGAACAATCCCCAGAAGGTGTTTGTTCTGGCTGGTCTGGAGAGCATTGGGTAGTGGCACATCCCTGCTGAAGTTCAGCACTGCACAAATGTGCCCAGATCAGGGCCTGGAAGGGAGTAGAAGGGTATGGTGGATGCACGGCTGCCTATGAGGTAAACCATCTCTTGGGCTATATTTAATAGCAGGAGAGTGGACAGTGGATCCCAATAAATTATTTTCTCTTCTGCTTGGTGCAAGGGAGGCCATGGCTGGATACTATGTCCTGTTTTGGGGCCAAAACAGGACACCCAGCTAGAAGAGGGATAGATAGCCAGCTGGAGACCTGACTACACCTAGGAGGACCTGGAGCCAGCCCTGTTGCTTTTTGTTTCTGATGAACAAATACGTGTGTTCCTCATGAACCGTATATGTGTGAAGTCTTTGGGTTCCTTCCTCTCTCTGGGGTCACTGACTGCTTCTCCCTGCTTCTTTTGACACTCTAGGACATCTTCACAGTAGATGAGACCATTCCCATGTCCTTCCGCAGCTGGCTCTCCTGTTTCATGGCTATCATTAGCACATTGCTCATGATCTCCTTGGCCACCCCATTCTTCACTATCATTGTCGTTCCCTTGGGCATCTTCTACTATTTTGTGCTGGTGAGTAACTGGGGCTTGAGAGAAGCTTCTGCCCTGCTCGGAGCAGTACCCTTGTTGCTGCCAGGGTTTGTGTGGATAACTGAGCTGTGTCCCTCATTTCAGCGCTACTACATCTCCACGTCACGCCAGCTGCGGCGTCTGGACTCTGTCACCAGGTCTCCCATCTACTCCCACTTTGGTGAGACAGTGTCAGGCCTTTCTGTCATCCGGGCCTATGGACACCAGGAGCGGTTCCTAAAGCAGAATGAGAGCACAATGGACATCAATCAGAAAAGTGTGTACTCCTGGATTGTCTCCAATAGGTGAGTTTGCTCCTTCTGCCACAGCACTCTGCATCCAGGGGCCTCAGGTCCTGAGACAGGTTCCTGGGATGCTGAAGTCCTCCCTCTTTATCTCAGGACATGCTCTGGGAGTCTGTACTGGGGGAGCTTGGGATAGGGCCACTGAATGTGGGAAGGAGACCTTTTAGGGTGACTCTGAAATGTAGAGTATGGTCCCTATAAAGTATCTGGAGCCTGAACAGGTTGGTCTGTGCTGTTGAGGACTGTGATGCTCTTGCTGGGTTCTGGGAAGAGGCTGGTGCTTCAGGCCAGGTGAGGGTGTGATGGGGGCACTGCCTGCTGCTGGTGTGTGTCTGGGTAGATGTTTTGGGTGTGTGAGGTTTGTGTAGCTGGGGTTCCTCTGATATGGCATTACCAACACTGGAAATTACATGTGAGACACAGGGACTGCCAGATGTGGTGGAAGAGCTTGCAGAATTAGCCACAAACAACATGCTGTGTAGGGGCAGGTACCACACGTATGGTGCTGAGCTCAGGGCTGCTGGTGGGATGCTGGTCTCACTGGTGGGCCCAATGCTTGGGCCGTGTTCTCCCTGTGCAGGTGGCTGGCCATCCGTCTGGAGTTCGTTGGGAGCCTGGTGGTCTTCTTCTCTGCACTTCTAGCTGTGATTTCAAAGGGCACTTTGGACGGGGGCATTGTGGGTCTCTCTATCTCCTCCGCCCTCAACGTGAGTCAATGAAGGCTTTTTCTGTTCCATTTCTGGGAGCAGCACCCTGCTGGCTCTGGGCTGGCTGCATCCAGCTCTGACATGTGGGGAGGGGATTAGCTGGGGTCTCCCTGCTGGGGAGGGCAATCCCTGGGAACTGTTTTGAAGCCAGGAGAGCACACATCCCAGTGTGAGGGAGATGCTCACTGCCATGGGCAGGAGCACATTCTCTGTGGATCAGAGACACCTCAGCAAAGCTTTTGAAGGGCTGGGGAAAAGGGGCTGTGGCTGGTGAGAGGAAAGTTAGGGGCTGCCAGGGATGCTCATGCCCGGGCTGTGTTCGTGAGCTCTCGGCTGTTGGTGGGAGGTGGTTGTTCTTGAATCCTGCTAAGCTCTGTGTCATCTGGCGCTGCCATGCAGGTGACCCAGACACTGAACTGGCTGGTGCGGATGTCTTCAGAGCTGGAGACGAACATTGTGGCTGTGGAACGGGTACATGAGTACACGAAGGTGAAGAGAGAGGTGAGGAGACCAGGGTGTGGGCAAACACCGGCTGCACAGCTCGGTGCAAGCCAGGACTGCATGGTGCAGCTCCCTAACACTCCTGTGCCCCCAGGCTGCGTGGGTGACAGAAAAACGTCCTCCCCAAGGCTGGCCCAGCAAGGGCGAGATCCAGTTCATTGACTACAAAGTTCGTTACCGACCTGAACTGGAGCTGGTTCTTCACGGGATCACCTGCAATATTGGGAGTACCGAGAAGGTGAGGACCTCTCTGCCTGCAGTGCACCCTTTCCCTAGTGATGCTGTTGGTTCTGCTCTCTTTGTTCCAGTCTGTGGACTGGGGAGGGATGGTGATGTGGATGTGGCTCCTGGGGACTCCAGAGCTGCAGGGAAGGGACCAGAGGAAGTAGTCTGGGAGGTGGTGGTTGCAGATGCTTGCTGCCATGCCTGGGTGTACTAACACTCCGTGGCTTCAGCCTGCATAAGCCCCACTGCTGGGGGAGCAAGGTTCATGGCTGCAGCCAGCACAGGCCCTCTGGCAGTCCGTGGTGCAGACAAGCCAGCAAAGCTGCATGTGGGGATGGCACAGAGGACCAAGACGTGGGGAGACAGACCCTGTCCTAACTGGATGTGGGGCTGGAGGGCTGCAAGGTAGAGCCAGCTCCACACACCTTCCCATAGGAGTGAAGAGGGAAGGGGAGATGTGCTGTGGAGCAGGGGCAGGGAGGCCCACCACACCAAGAGATCACCTGCCCTGTTTTCCTCAACCCTGCCAGCAGGTCTAAATATTTGCTTCCACAGGTTGGTGTTGTGGGCCGCACTGGGGCTGGCAAGTCCTCCCTCACCAACTGCCTCTTCCGGGTGCTGGAGGCTGCAGGAGGGAAGATCGTCATTGACGGGGTGGATATCGCGACGATCGGGCTCCACGACCTGCGCCAGAACCTCACAATCATCCCCCAGGTGAGCCACATTCCACTGCTGCACGGCCTCCCCTGGCTCTGTGCCCTGGGCAGCCCATCCCTGGGTGCTGCAGAGAGCCCAGGACCTGTGGGCATCCCCTCACCTCCACCCTTGCCAGGAGCAGGCAGCAGGGCGAGCAGCCTGTGGCCAACTTGGGGCAGACAGGCCTGGAGCCATTGCCTCTGCTGAAGGGCCATGGCAGACGTGAACACTCTGTGCTGTCCCTGGCAGGACCCCGTGCTCTTTACCGGCACCCTGCGGATGAACTTGGACCCCTTTGACCAGTACACCGATGAAGAGGTCTGGAAGGCTCTCGAGCTGGCTCACCTGAAGACATATGTGCAAGAACTTCCCGAGAGGCTGCAACACCTTGTGAGCGAGGGAGGGGAGAACCTGAGGTGAGCAGAGGAGCTGAGGCATGTCCCGGCTGGTGGTGGGGTCAGGGTGGCGTGTGCGAGTGGGCTTGCAGATGCCCTGCTGGTCCTCAGCACCACTTGTTTGCCTGGTAACTCATGTTCCCCACCTCATCCAGCGTTGGGCAGAGGCAGCTCGTGTGCCTGGCCCGGGCCCTTCTCCGCAAAGCCAAGATCCTCATCCTGGACGAGGCAACGGCAGCTGTAGATCTGGAGACGGATCACTTAATCCAGACAACGATCCGGAGTGCGTTTGCTGACTGCACTGTCCTTACCATCGCCCACCGCCTCCACACCATCATGGACAGCAACAGGTACTGTGGGATACGGGGAACAGGGCTCCTAGGAAGGGGAGGGAGATGCCAGTGACAGACACAAGGTTGTAGTTAGAGAAGATGGGGTGGTTGCAATGCCCAGGACAGCAATATACAGAGCTTCCAGGAAAGTAGGACAGAGAATGGGAAGGAGGGCCATGCATTAGTGGGGAGTAACATTTTTGGGACCCTTTACAGCAACAGGTCGTAGTGGGGTTGTTGACACCACATGCATTTCATCCCCCAGCACAGGGTTGAGAGCCCTCACCTCTCTCCTGAGAGGTGAACCACCTAATGGGGTTGTAGGAGGAATGTGTGCTGGTGGGGCTCTAGTTCTGGTGCCAGCAGAACCGTTGGCTCGGATTGTGGGAGCTCAAGTGTTCTTGTTCTCTGCTGCCAGGGTGATGGTGATGAACGCAGGGAAGATTGTGGAGTACGACAGCCCTGAGGAGCTCCTTCAGAAGCAGGGCATCTTCTTTGCGATGGCAAAGGATGCTGGCATCACGAACACTGAAACCACCACGCTGTAGGTGGAGTGGATGTAAGTGGAGTGGAGCAGCGTGCAGGTGAGCAGCTCCCTCCTGCTTGGACTCACCAACCTGGCACCTGGATCTCCCTGCAGCTGGACTGCCTGGGAATTTGTGTTTCTGCAGCTGAGAAGTGAAAGGGAGAGAGTGGCTTCTCTGGCTGTCAGGGACAGAAGATACGGACTTGAGCTGTGACCCTTGCTGCCACACTCTGCCTGCTGTGCACAAGGGTCTGTGTAACTTACTGCAGTAGAGAGGGGAAAGTTACATCACGCAGGGAGACCACAGCCCCTTGTGGGTCTTAGTTTTTGTGTTCATTGTACCAAGGGAACTTAGCTAAGAGATGCTGTAGCATTGTGGAATGAAATTTACAGTTTAATCTAAGAGCAGATGTTATAATTTATTTACTTCTTGTAACCATTTCATCTTCCAACTAAAAGTCTGATGTTAAGGTATGCTAAATGAGCCTTGGTTTAGCTTAAAGCTTGGCAAGTGTGTGGGGGAAGCTGGTACACTGATGTTGTGCAGACACAGATCGTGGGAAGTCCAAATCAAGTGGCACAGGTACAGCAGAGCAAACAGCAGGAGGGATGCAAGCCTCTCAGCCCCACCTGAGTCATGTAGCAGTACAGCAGGGGAAGAGGTAAGTGCAATCCCTTCATCTTCACGATGACCTCTGCTGGGAGGGTTTACTAGTGCCTGAGCTGCAGCTGGCACAAAACACCAAGGCAGAAGCATGCTGTGCCCTACTGAGAGGGAAATGGCCCTGCAAGATGCACACCAGGTCTGTGAGCTCTGCTCCCACCCGACTCGCACAGCCACGCATGCACCAAGCGCTCCTCTCATCTCTCCTGACACTTGCACAGGTGCTTCTTATATACAAGGGCAAATGTTTATTTACAGAGCAGCAGTAGAGGGGACACAAACACTGCCCCGAGGAGAAGGGAGCTTTCCTCCTTCAGGACATGGCAGCAGCATGTAAGACACACCACCCCACAAAGGGCACTGCATCCCTCCCAGAACACAAGCACCATCACCAGTGCCCTGCAGCAGGCACAGGTGAGGCACTCCTGGTCAGAGCCCCGAAACATGAGGCTGCAGGACAGGCTGTGTTTTGCCTTCCGCCCTGCCCCAGAGCAGCCCTGCTAGAGCAAAGAGGCAGGTCTTGGACACTGGAGACACTGTGCTGACAAGGGAAGATGGTGTTCAAGGTCTATGGCTCTTCTGGGAGCTGAGAACCCAATAGACTGGAAACCCCCCCAGGAGGGGTTTCTAGTTCTAAGCTAGAAAAGCTTAGAGAGGCCCCAGCCCCTGGGAGACCAGGCACATGGACACAGCACCCATGGGGGTGCTGCTGGGGGTGCTCCTGAAGGCTGGGCTCTGAAACTGAACTACTCACAGCAATCCTCAGAGCAGCTTCCTCAGGCCAGCACAGATGTCCCACCCTGAGGTCCTGCACTGACAGGATAGACCAGGTTCCTGCTGCTGCCGAGAAGGCACTGGGAATGCATTCACAGGTTGCTTTTAACACTAAAGAGGGTCTCAGCAATAGACTTCCACAGTTTAAATCCACAGCAGCTCAGCCTTGGTTGAGTCATTCCCTCCTGGGGCATGGCCCCATGCTCTGCTCCCCTGCTCCTGGCTGGAGGCAGGAGGCTTGAACAGCATGGGGTGACAGCAACTCACCCCTGCCCTCAAGCAAGCCGCCTGCCCTGCCAGCCCATACTTCCTCCTGTCCATGGCAGCCAGTGTGGTGGGGCTGGAAGCACTGCAGGGCTGCAAGGAGGCACAGCCTCAGCCCCCTGGGGTGAGCAGCGGAGGCTGCAGGGCCCCCGACAGTCCCAAGGCACAGGGTAGGGGCTCCTGCCCCCTCTCACGTGTACTCCGTCTTCCGGATGTAGCTGGAGGGCACATAGCCCTGCTTGCCGTGGGCCTCGGCCAGCCACCACTCTCGATTGCCTGTGATGTCCTCAAACTGCAGGATCCTGAGTCTCTGGTTAGCTGACACGCTCAGCTCGTTGGTGTTTCGGCCTTTGAAGGTGTAGAGCGCGTAATAGACCTGCTGGGCAGAGGGAGGCGTCAGTCAGACAGGCACTCAGCACAACCTCAATGCTGCACGGCACAGGATGTGTGCGCAGCGCTTTGCAGAAAATCAAGGCACAGCCAGAGCTGCCCCCACCCACCCATTTACAGCCTTGGTCTGTGGCTCTGCACATCTCCTCCTCAGCCCCTTGGAACAGAGCAACCCCCACCTCACTCCTCTCCCTCATAACGGCCAGGATGATTCAGCCTCCACTCAAGCGAGAGGAGGGTCAGCCCTCGGCACCCCGAGTCCCCTGGGCAGCTGAGAGCTCACCTGGTTGCCCTCTGGCTCGCTGCTCTCTAGCCCGGAGTCTCTGTCCTCCACCGAGGACACAGGCCTGAGCCGCGCTTTGGCGGGGTGCCCATTGCGAGGGCCAGGGCTGTAGCCTGGCTCTGGGCGGCTGTAGCGGCGTGATGTCACCACACCAGCCTCCAGCCTCTCCGTCCTGTCACCAGAGCTGAGCTGGGGCACAGAGGGGGAGTCCGTCTGCGAAGGGGTCTGCGGGGATTGGTACGGGTCTCCTGGGGAGGCAGAGTCCTGCAGGGGTTTCTGAGTGAAGGCCACGGCTGCCCCGCTGGGGCTGAAGGTCAGCGTGGTGCTGCTGTGCGGGGAGGAGCTGCTGTGCTCGGACTCGTTGGAAGAGTGGCTGCCCACAGAGACGTCCGACTGGCTGCGGCGCGGGTTGTAGGGCTTCAGAAAGGAGCTGTACACAAAGCCTTTGGTCACTGCGGAGAGGGAGAGGAAAGGAGCTCAGATCAGGGGCCTGGGGGACCAGAGGAGGGGAGTCCGAAGCACGCACCGAGGGCAGGAGCAGCCACCTACCCCCATTGTCTATGAGCCAGCGATTCTGGCTGCCCATGGGGTCCTTCTTCTTGATGACCCCCACGATGTCTCCCTCCAGCAGCGAGACATCCAGGTCCTGGGCAGCATTGAAATTGCGCTCTGCCTGGAAGAGGCTGTCGGGGGAATAACGGGCCAGGAGGGCAGCTCGGATGTCATCCGACTGCAGGAGGTAGCTGGGCTGCAGAGGAACAAGGCAGGCATGAACGGTGTCCCAGGCTCCCCGGTGAGCCCTGACACGGGGCAGAGGGGACTCACCAAGGCACCGAGCGGCTGCCGCCGGGCAGACTGACGCTCCATGCTCTTCCTCTCAAAAGGCTTCTTGGGAGCTGCCTGGGACTCTGGGAAGAAGGTGAAGGCCTGGAGCTGCTGGAGGACCCGACTGTGCTCCTCCTGGAAGACGGCAATGAGGTTCCCCTCCCGGCCAGACACCTTCAGCAACTGAAACCAGAGCAAGGTCACAGTTAGATGGAAGCTACTGCTGAAAGTAGCCAAAAGCTACAGCAAGGATCATGCCAACTCCCAGGCCAAAAGGGGCTCTGAGCCCTGCCTGTGACTTGGATCAGGCTCAGATCTGCAGCTCTGTCTGGATACAGCTCTGCACGATCCCCAGGCTTATGGCCTGAGGTACTCCCAGGCAAATGCTGTCTTGCCACTGCTCCTGAACCAGCCAGAGCACAAGTCCCACCTCCACCATCTCCCCACACAACTGCATCTCAATCAGGCAGCTCTTGCCCTGACAGGATCCCATGGGAACCCTCCCTGAGGGACTGAAACAGCAGCAGCAGCTTCCCCTGCAGTGAGGGAAAGCTTGGGGACAAGCCCTGTGCAGAGGTTAGTGCTGCACTGAGCCTGGAGCACTGTCTCTGCTCCAGGAACCCACCGACAGCAGGGGTCTCAGCTCCTCCAGGGCCAGGCGCACGAAATCACAGTGTGCCTCTGCGTAGCCCCGCACACAGCTGGCAAAGAGCTCCTTGGCGAAGCACAGGAACTTGGGCAGCTCATCCAGGAGCTGGGCGTTAAGGGCCTCGTAGTTGTTGCGGGCTGACTGCAGCTCCTCCAGCGTTCGTTTGTCCTTCAGCTTCTCCGCTCGCTCTGTGCAGTTGTGGAAGTCGAGGAGCTTGTCGAAGCGTTTCTGCACCAGCTTGTGAGGCCCCGCAAACATGCTCAGCAGCTGGTTCAGCGGCGAGCTCACCAGCCGCTCCGTCCGCTCTTTCTGGTGGGCAGAGATGCAGGGAGCAGGTGAGATGAGGTGCTCTCTCCTGACATGCCTCTAACACCAGCTGCTCACCCTCTGCTACACAACCTCCCCAGGACAGCACAGGGTCCACCTTCCTGATGGCACCCTACCAGAGTTCCAGAGATCCCTTCTAGCACATAATACACAATAATCTTACATAAATGTGCTAGCATGGAAAATGCTAGAGGAAGGATGTTACACTTCTGGCAGGGCTGAAAAAAACGTGTGCCTAAAGGCATGCTCAAGGCACAACCTCAACCCACAGCCATCAAAGCTCTCAGGAGGCAGGAGCTGAATGGGGGTGCTCACACCTATTTTGGGCTGCGTTACCCGTGCAGCCACCCACGGGTGGGAGAGCCCCAGAGGGGTGCCTGCAGCACGCAAGGGCACAGGCTCACTCACAAAGTTGGAGAAAAGCTGGTCGCTGATGAGCCGGTTCACTTTCTGGAACTGGTCCAAGTCCCCGCTGCCTTTCTCCGTGCACAGGTCCCACATGCTGACCGCTGCCAGCGCCTTCATGCAGGCTGACTCCTGCACCAGGGACATGCAGTCAGCACAGCCACGCATACCACCCAGGGGAACAGGGCTCCCAGGGCAGCCCAGACCCCCCAGGGGCCAACCCCCAGGCAGGGCTGAGGGCAGAAGCATTGCCAAGTGGCACTGCAGGTACGCACCATGCAGGCAGGAGGGGCAGCACGTGGCAAGCCCCACATCACACCCAGACTCACCCGGACGTGCTGCAGGTAGAGTGAAAGGTCTCTGATGAAGGACTTGATTAGCCTCTCTTGCATCCGAAAATTTTTCTCTGTCTCCTCAAAGGCTTCATCCTTCAGCTGTGGGAGAAAAGAGCTCATGGGAGGCAATGCAGGAGTCTGGCACCTCCCAGAGTGGGAGATGTGGGGCCTCCTGCCCACAAACCAGGGAGCAGAGACGGATGGTTCAAACCCTAAGCTCACTCTGCCTTGCTGGCCTGGATGAGAACTATTCCCTGGGGAAGGGATGCGGGGAGTCAGCAGGTATCACCACCTCCTTGGGCACCACAGGGTGTAAGTGTATCTGCCAGGTGATGCAAATTACCTGGGGCGCAAAGCCCGTGAGATGCTTGAGGTGGCTGCTCACACGGTTGGATTTCTTGATGATAGAGTGGAAGTTGAGCTTGGAGATCTTTTCCATGAGGCTATCTTCATCCCCTTTCCGGTACTTCAGCACTAGAGAGATTGAAGCAGAAATCAGAACCCTTATCAGCACAATGTTAACATTAAATATATATTCTCATCTTATCGTTCTTGTTTTCATTTCACGGCTATGTATTCAGCAACTGCATACATTTCACATCACTGTATCACAAGAAGTATGTCAGATGCATACTATGTTATTCTTTGCATACTGTATCTCATGCTTAGATTTTTAAAAGCAGCTCTCTTATGGCACTGCTGTGAGGGTGCAGTTTATTGAGGTCAGATTCCCTCCAGGACTGTGCAGTTGACAGACTCCAACTTCACCCACTCTGACCCCAGCTTTACCCAGCTACTCACCCAGGTCCTTCCGACGCTTGTACTCGTTGATGTTGACGTTGATTTCTTTGACTGCAAGGAGAGCAGCTGTGAGCGGAGCCTTGTCAGGGTGAGACTCAGGGGTGGCACTCAGCAGCTCCATCAGCAGCAGCGGGTACCGCATCACCCTTTGCACTGGCTTGATGAGGAAGGAGCCCAGGTTAATGTAGTTTGTGCAGCCCCTGGGAAGTTGGGACAAAGAAGATGCAACAGGTTTCAGTCCAGCTCTGCCCCCTTGAACTGACCCCAGCCAGACCCAGAGGACCAACACCTCCAAATCCACTGCACTTCCTAACTCAGGCCACCCTCACCTCCAAACCCACTGCGCTCCTGAACCCGCAGTGATTTCAGATCAGCCCCAGGTTTCCAGACCTCACTCAAACCAGGTGACTCTTCTCAGCCAGGACCCTTCTCAGCCATCACCAGACCCACTGTGGGACCCCACAGGGGGTCCAGCCTTGAATGTACCAGAGCTCCACCTGCCTCAGACTCCATCCCACCACCCTACTGCTGGATCTGGCCTGCAGCGCAAGGCAGACTGTGCTCAGGACTGCAGCCAGCACGGGGCTCTCCTGCCTCCCTGGAGCTGATGGCTCCCCAAACCTGTTTTCAGCCCAAAAGACCTCCCCTCGCCTCACCACCTGCCTGTGCAGCCCACCCGTTGCCACTGCTGCGACCGTGCCGCAGGCAGGACCCCCAGACATGCGCCCAGCTGGTGGCGGGAGGTGAGTCACAAGGGAGCAGCCAGGCCAAGACAGACGGACAAGCGGGGACTAACAGGAAGGAGGCACTTACCACTCACTGTACAGGCTCCTGCCGGCCCACAGAGTGCCAAAAAGCAAAGAAAAGCAACAGGTTAACGGTGCAGCAGGCGTGCACTCCCACAGCCAGCTCCCTCCCGCAGTGACAGTGACGCTGCCATGGCAGCTCTGACCCATGGCAGCTGGAGACGTGGCAGATGTCAAGGCAGGCAAAGTGGCTCATTTCTTCACCAGCCATGGTGGTGCAGGGCTTGGGGAATAAGAACCTTAAACCCAGGGCATGCTGCCTTCTCCCTACTTTGGTGGCCCTACAGGTAGGCGTCCCAACCCCTGTGCGTTGGGGCAGATGGGTAGGGACGCTGGGGAGTGAACCCCCTACCCCAGCCTGATGGCCACCACCGCGGAAGGCTCCAACCTGAGGCTATCCAGCAGGTCCACGAGTAGTTTCTGGATCTTCTCATCCTTCTCGTAAGTTTCCAGCAGTGCAATGGCCTCGTCATGGTTCTGGCAATACACCCTGTAGACACTCTCCAGTTCTGCACGCTGTGCCAGGAACACCGGCCCTGCACACAGCAGTAAAGTGGGATGTCAGTGTCTCCAGGCCCCCCTTGCCTTCCACAACCACGCTGAATTCATGGTGAGACACTCTGTGTCCCCCTTCCACACACAGCTTGAGAGGACATCGTTACAGGAGCACCCAGGATGCATCCTTGTCACCCTCAGCATGCCCACACATCCTGCCTGCTTCACTGTCACTACAGACCAGGTGGTTTGAGCAACTGGGGACAGAAATGGGAAGCTGTGCACCAAGCGCATGTCGTGATAACTCACCAGGACATGTTCACTCAGGCTCTGCGGGGACTGTTTCCCTAGCTGAAGAGCCCCAGAGGGACCCCAGGAACCACAGGCAGAGACCTCAACTGATCCATCCTTCCAGCGGGTGACTGGTCAGTGGCAGTGGAGAGCCACATGGGGAACAAAGGCACAGGCTGCCCAGGGCCTGAGTTGCCTGTGCAGGTCTGAGGAGTGGGTCTCTCTTTAGGGAAGGAGCCAGGGGGAGCCATAGCCAGCCCTCATTTCTCAACATAGTGACCCATGGGGCAACACAGGTCTTCACAGCTTCACCAGTGGACTGATAAGCACCAACAGGGACCAGCAGGGAGGAAATGCTCCCATGATTTAAACTGCTCTGTTCTGCAACCCCACTAGCAAATCACGTCCCAGCCTGCTGAGAAAAGGCAACAGCAGAGTTCATACCAATGGCATCTGAAGCCTCCAAGGTGGACAGCAGCTGCTTAGAGAAGCTTATCACCACTTGGATGTTTCCAAAAAGACCCTCAAAATCTACATTCTGCACCTGGGGAATGGAAAGAGAGATGTCCTGGATGGGAGAACATGACCCAGCCAGACCCAACAGCCACCCCTTGCCCTCCTGCAACCCACCAGCCCTCAGCTCCCCATCAGCCCCCCAGCTTGGCCTGCTCCCACCACAGTGACTGTACTCACTCCCTCGTCCTCACTGTGCATTGAAATTCTCCCTCCTTATGCGTACCACCACTCCTCTTTCCCAGCAATTTCATCCCTGCCTTTGTTCACCTGACATTCTCCCTCTCTTCCCACCAATTCTGTCACAGTGCCAGGACCCCATATTTTCTTTCTCATGTCAATGGATTTAACCTACAATAGAAATGAAGAGAACAGTTCCCCGCTCCACCCAGGAAATTAATCTGTGATACTTGCTGCTAGCTTTCTTGCTCTCAGCAACAGTGGGAGCTCAGCAGGATACCAAAACAAATGGGATATTTCTATGAGCGCAAGGAGCAACATGAATCACCCTGCTGCCCCCAGCATATCTGAATTTCCCCTGTGGGTTCCTTTGCTGCTCCAAGAACAAAGCAGACTCACTATCCTCACCCCACCCCGTCAGTGCCACACTGTAGCCTGCCCCCACACTCCTACCTGTGCCTGCTGCAGGGGCACCATGATCCTCTCCACGCACATCTCCAGGTCTCGGATGTAGTCCCTCTCTGTCTGGAGCAGTTCCTCAATAACCTTGGACCTCTTCTCCAGCATCCTGTGCTCTGGGCTCTCGGTGGCAGCTGAGGACGTCTCCAGGGAGGGTGTCTGGGAGGACAGGAGGGTCATCTCTGCAAGACAGACAAGCACGATCAGCATCCTCCAGCAATACCTGGCCTGACCCTTGCTGGGCAAGGCCAGGAGACAAGCAGCAGCTGAACTGTGCCCACAACCTGTGAGTCTGCCAAACACGATGGTTAGAGCAGGGCCA
This sequence comes from Anas platyrhynchos, assembly GCF_047663525.1. Lineage (NCBI taxonomy): Eukaryota > Metazoa > Chordata > Aves > Anseriformes > Anatidae > Anas > Anas platyrhynchos. Next base: position 26,570,881 of record NC_092592.1, on the reverse strand, counting down.
GCAGGTTGCCCACAGCTGCTCCCACAGCCTGCCTCCACCACCAGCCCTCACAGCACCAGTACCGCTGTACTGGGGACACAGTGCTGAGCGCTGCAGCACAGGGACAGCTTGCAGAGCCTGTCCCTGCCCACCCCATGCCAAATCTTCAGTTGTGGTAATCCAAATATGCACCGGCCACTTCCCTGCTGCTCCTGGCATGGGGGCCAGCAGACTGCAAGCCACGCAAACCTGCCCCAGGCCCATGACGCCAGCTGGGCCCTGGTATCCCGACGCACAGCCCTCTCTTACCTCTGCCCCCAACTCAGCAAACTCTCGGTGGGGCTGAGCCCTGCTCTCCTCCTCACCCTAGCAGAGGAGCGGCCGGCTGGGGGCTGGCTATGGCAGCCTGGCCATGGCGGCTGTCCCCTCCCCTGGGGCTGGGAACAGGGTCCCCATTCTCCAGCTCCAGGCCATTTCCATCTGAATAGCCGAAAAGGCCTCCAGGCACCCACAATGGGGCTGCCGGCGGCAAAGCCTGGAGCTGGACCGTGAGGAGAAGCACTCGTGCGAGGCCAGGAAAGCCTTGCTGGGGTGCGACCGAGGTGGTCAGGACCCACAGCTGGCACCAAGGCCGAGCCCTGGCGAAGCTGCAGGTGGTGGGGGGACAACGTGGGCTGCATGGGGCAGAGGAATGGGGCAGCCGCATGCACCCCACAATGACACGGGTGGGTGCCAGGCCAGGGAAGGCCCAGTGCCCCCAGCACAGCCCGGGGATGTGCCCCATGCCCAGGCCCACCGTCCCCTCAGAGTCTCCCCACAAGAGACTGTGGCAAACTGCTGGTGTGCGACACGGGGAGCGCTGTGCAGGGAGCCCCACGTCTGGGGGCTCGCCACCCTCCTCCTCTTCCCTATCCCAGGCACAGGCTTCTGGTTTTCCTCCTGGTTTTCGGTCCCACCTGCGGCTCCCCCGCCAGCCCGGCCCCCTCCCATTTTCATTCAGGTTCAGACATTTTATCTCAGCGGATTCCTGGGCCCCAGCAACTCGGTACCCACCTGCCTGCTGCTACACCAGGTGCCCCCCCCAGACAGAAACACGGCAAAAGCATGGCCCAAACTCAGCTGGCGAGCCCTCCCAGCCAGGCTCTGGCCCCAAAACTCAGCTCTCCTTCATCTAATTGCTGCTTTGCAGAACTGGCACCCATGGGGCCCGCAGCCCCTTGCAGCACAGCCTGGCCTGCCTCAGATCCGTGGTTTTCGGCAATTAGCTGATTTGACAAATGCTCCCCAGCTCCAGCTGTCTCCCACGCATCGCCAGCTGCTGCATTTCACTGGGATTTTATCAGAGCTGCGGACAGGCCCCCAGCTCTTATGTTTGTATAAGTATTTTTGCAGGACAGGCACGTCCAGATCCCCACCTCCCTGACCTCTCCTGTTGCAAGCCTCAGGCAACAGCAGGCCGAGAGTGGGGGGAAAACAGCACTGACACCAGCCCCAGCCCTGGGAGGCTCCGCGTTATCTGGGGGTCTGGCACCCACCACACAGCCCCTGCAGACCCCAGTGCTCCCCACCTCCAGGTGCTGGGGCTGCCGGGCCCCACAGGGTAACCGCAGTATCCAGCAGTGGTGTGAAAGCGGGATGGGAAATTGAATCACCTAAACCGATGGCTGCCTTGACTTCCCCAGCCAGCTTTATCAAACCAAATGCAGCAGAAGCCTGTGAGGAGGGATGGGGAGCAGACACCAGGTTTTATATTTACTCACTGTTTGCATTTGCAAAGCATCTGGAAAGCCTCAGCTACAGACCAGGCCCTACCCTGCAAGGTCCTCTGCAAACACACCACAAAGGTGTCCTGCAGGGCCACGGCGCTCGAAGTCTGAACCCAACACCAGACAACAAAAGGACAAAGAAACACTCTGAAAATGTCCAGCAGCTCTCTGCAGCTAGAAGCTCACAAGCAGTAGTGAAATAGAAACAATAAATGAGTTATTTTAAAGACGGATTTTTTTTTTTTTCTTCTAAAGGAATGTCATTTGTTTTCCAGGAAAGCAAACTCAAGTGGCAGGGCAACATGGAAGAAGCAGGAAGGTGTTAACTGAAATGCAAACAGGTGAGTGAAACCAAGGCAAGGTGGGCGTGTGAGCTGATACCACCCGTCCTGAATGAGCTGACAAAGCATGGGGTGGCCACGGGAAGTCCTGAAACTGAGCCTGTATTCAACAACAGCCAGAAATGACCCATGAATATCCCGAGCTGGAAGGGACCAACAAGGATCATCAAATCCAGCTCCTGGGAGAAATAAATTTGATTCAAGCTCAAAAGGGAAAGATTAAATTTCCAGCGGCCAAAGATTTGAATTTTGCATTTATCCACATGCAAAGTGACAACCACCCTGCCTGAACTTTGCACAGGAAATCTCGGACTTTACCACATTGCCTAACAATCCTGCTGTGCTCCCTCATTCAGCTGTAGCTATCTGGTGGGAATAAGTCTGATTGCAAGGAAGATCTTGTGGGTAAACCAGGTCCTTGGATCCTAGCTCCTGGCATTTCCAACAGCTCCGTGCTGGAGAGCTAAGGGAGAAGCAGCAGGCACCTCTTCTGCCAGCCCTGCCTTGCACAGCCCTGCCCTAAGCAGGGCAATGTCCTCTCTGCACCCACGCCTCTGCACCCACTTCAGACCACCGGAGTGGAGCCGGGGATCCCCAGCACCACGGCTGCTCCCCACGCTCCAGTGAGCAAACCCCAAGCACAAAAACCTCAATCAGGTGCCCTGAGGCAAGGCTTTGGCTGACACTCCTGAGATTTCCAGCTCCACAACACCTTTCCTCTGCAAGTCTCAAAAGCCTGCCCGGGGAAGGAAAATTAAAACCTTTCCTGCACAAGTTTTAAACCCATAATGGTCATTAGTGCAGCTTGCCTGACCTGGCACGATGCTGCATGCCAGTTCCACCCACTTAAACTGTGTCAGTGTTTCCATTATTGTGCCTGTGATTTCCGAATACTCAAACAAATTAATTCCCCTCTGGCCTTCTTGCCCTTTCTGAATACTTCAAGATTTATTTAAAAACAAGGCAGCTGCAGAGGACGGCTCTTATGACTCTTGCTATTTATCACCAGCCCAGCATCCTCCTTCAGCCATGAACTCAAAATGCCATCCTGCTTCTTTCCAAACACTCAGAGCTCAAAAAATACAAATACAGATTTTTTTTTTAATACTTGGCACTCCCACCTGATTGATGCGGACAATTTGCAGGACTTGTCGTACTTAAAAACTCTTCTTTTTGTATTTTATACCATCTCTTTTGATTGCTGCCATTTTCTTTTTCCTTACTTGTTACATTTACATATATGTCTAATTGCAGTATTCCCCAAATTAGGCTTATTAAGCTTTTAACTAAACTCACCCTCTTTCATAGCTGTGGGTTTTGGTTGTCTAATAAATGCTTTTTTAACAAATTCCCATTTAAATGTTACCGCTCTACCCAAGCCATCAGTTCTGGAGGCCCCGAGACACACACCACAGCTGGATTGGTCTCCGTTACTCTGCAGGAATGCTACTGGTATTTCTAATGAAGCCACCAAATTCCAGTCCAGTGCCAAATTCATGTTTACCCACTATACAGATGCCAAAAGGGCATTCAGAAATACTCTTCCAAAAACAGTGTTCTCAATCACAACGTTTAGAGACTCTAATTTTGTTCTCTTCCAGCTCTCACATGAGCTCTGAAACATGGATCTCCAAAGGAAAATCCCTAACAACATTTTTTTTTCTCTGTCCCTTTTGGGCTATTTGTGACAAACGAGCTCTCTTTGACGCTTTGGCAGCCTGCGGCAGTCTCCCAGTTGCTCCTGCTTCTGAGCCTTGCTGATCCACCTGCTGGTGCACATAAGGCCCAAGGGCAATGTGTAACACATCTGCTGGCAAACACGCAGCGAGGTGTCGAGGTGGAGCACACTCCCACCTCCGCCCTTCCCGTGGAGATCATGTTTTTAATACTGCAATCACACGGCTCAGGCTGCTCATCTCAGAAATGCCACTTTTGTTGACATTCTTCCAACCCAAGAAAACGTCCAGTTCTTACAACCGAGCTCCCAGTGTGAGCACAGGCACAGCTAAGAGCTTAGCTCCCTGCCCCACTTTGTGAGCAGAGTTAATCCACGAGCACAGACCCAGCAGGATTTGCATCCATCCCGCAGGGCCCGGCAGCTCTCCCAGAGGGCCACATCGCCTCCCCACTTCTCCTTTCTAGGGCTCACCTGCCAGCATCCCCCGTCACCGCGTGCTCCCGTGGTGCAGCCTCGAGGGCCCAGGCTGCTAACCCTGTCCGGAGAGGGATGTGCTGTCCATCGGTAGCTACGGCTGTGACTGGGCAACCTCGGCCTCTGCCCGTGCCTCCTAAGCCAAGCCCAAGGAGCCTCAGCACCGAGGACGAGCCCTGCGCAGGCTCGCTCGGCACCAGCCTCCGAGCGGAGCTGCACCCGCCTGTGAGACTCCAGCCCCAGGCTCAGGGCCCAGCAGAGGCAGGCGGTGACTCAGGACAAAACAAACCAGCTGCAAATATTCGAGGTATGTGGACGCCAGGAGGGGAGGGGTTACTGCCTAGCAAGAGAGGAGAGGGGATGAAACTAGGGCGGGGAATAATTAATCCGAGCGAAACGCTGAGCTCCCTGCCAGGAGCAGGATCTGCCTGGGGTGAAAACTCTCACTCTGGACACAAGTAGTAGTAAGTCCACAACACAACATATCCACTGCTCCAAAAGCAACAGACTGAATATATTCAGTGTCTCACTGCTTAGGAGCAATGAGAAAAATTCAAACCCTAAGGATGAGCTGAACGGGAACAGACTGGGGCACTTCTCCAGGGCCACCAGGAGGTCTCATCTCAAAGGTGTCCCACGTGGAGCCTTCTGGCTCCCCTATTGTGCCCTCTGAGGTCCCGTGGCACAGGTGGACTTCAGCACACAACATCAAGCTGCTGGGCTCTGCCAGGCTCCTTGCTGCAGCAAACCACATGCTCAAACCTTGGAGGATAGGGACTGACAAGATGCTCACTGGCAAAGACAGGTGAGAAGCTCTCATGGTCCTCCTGGGCCATCTCCCTCCCGGCTGTCCCTGCCTTCCCTGCCCTTACGTGCCTCTTGGCTGCCCTCTGCTACCATGGGCTCCAACGCCGAGGCAGGACGTCAATAAAAAATGACTGTGAGCAAAAACAGCAAGAGAAAATGGAAGGAAAACTGGAAGTTCTCTAAAAGGATGTTTTAGGCAGATAATCCAAACAAACACTGTTATGCAATCAAGAAAGAGAACAATACCCATGGAAAATTTGTCCTGGGCTTGTTCTTCGATACAGGCAGCAGATACAAACACATGAATGAATATAGAAAAAACATACAATAGACAATAGATATTGGGAACTTTCAAGTACAGAAAAATGAGAAGAAAGATATCAAGACAAATCCATGGATGGCAGAATTAAGAATTCAGGTTTTGTTTTTTAAATGAGGGAATAAAGTGCTACTTCATAATCCAATTTTATTTCCACCCAGGATAAAAGAAATACTTATAATGATCTAATCCTATAATAAGCAGAGAGAGAAAAATTCTTGATAAGATGATGGAAAGGCAAAATTATACAAAATAAATATTCTGCTGCTTTCCACCTCAAAAGCTGAGATAAGACCTCACTAACTGGCACCTCAAAAACCCATTGCCAATGGAGAATATCTAGAGAAGAAGGCATTTCTAATCACATTCTCTACAAACTGAATTTAGAGTTGATCCTATATAATATTTTCAAAGTAAATGATTTCGTAGGATCACACACGAGGTTTACACATATTAGTTGCTAACTGAGCCAAGGTATTTTGGACAAGATGGAACTACTCAAACCAAGTAGGTTTAACATAGACAAATGCCTTAATGTATTACTGGGGATAAGAAATGCAGCCACACGCAGGGCTGTGTTCTGGGGACTAATGACTCTGCTCAGGTCATCCGAAACTCAGCACAAGTTCCCAGAGCGTTGCTGCAGCAAAAGCATGTGTAGGGGTCTGCAACAAGGAACAGGAGTGCAGCAAGGTGCTGACACCCACCTAGGATGTCTCCTGCTGCTTTAAAGTCCACTATTTTAGGAGTAAGAACTGAAAAATAAGTGAAGATGGGGAAGAATAAACACTGACAGGTCTTTCTGTGAGCCTGTGCCATGAGTATTTTAAGACCATTAATTACAAAGACCTGAAGACTGAAAAATTACTGGTAGAACTGAAGGCTGGTAATTACAGTACCTGTCTGAGAAAAAAAAAAATCAACTAAAAAGCTGTAATTTGGTAGAAAAAGGTTGGGGGTTGAAAGCTGAAATACAACACATTAGCATGCAAAACATTCAAGAGGGATGGTGAGTAAGCAGCACCGCTATGTCAGGAGGAGTCTCCTTCTGTTGGAGCATCAGGCAGACACATCTGAGCCTCCTCTCGAAGAGATGCTCTAACCAAGTAGCTGTCACTGGGCTGCACCACAGAGAAATCTGTGAGAAGTGTAACAACCCAGCTGGTGGAAAAGATGTCCCCATGTCATCCCTAACAGGGCTTCCAAGTCCTGAATTCTGCTACTCTGCGGAGAGGAGGAGGCGGCTAGGAGAGCAGACAGCGTTGTAAAAAGCACCTAGAGGTACACAGAGAGGGAAAAGCAGAGCAGACTTTTTCCTAGCAGCAGGACAGGAAGGTGTCTGCTGCCAAGCACTGTGGGATGACTTTTTGGAAGGCTCCCAGGTGCTGGTGAGGTCTTAAACAGAGTCAGTGCAGCTACAGGGGCTAAGCACATTTGCCAGGGAGGCGTGCTGCTGATGCTGGCCAGGGCCCCAGTGAGGCTTGAAGAGCAATACAGCAGGGACCTGCAGCCATAAACAGGCTGCAGGACAGACGGAAGACACCTGGAGCCTTCCTCTCTCCCTGTCCTGCTGTGGAACCAGCGGTGGAGCACGGTGTGTGGTTTCCCCAGGCCCAGCTGGGAGCTGCCTGCAGTATTTCCCAGGTGCAGCTCCCACAGGCCAGCCCCTGCCCCATTTTGAGCCTCGCAGGGTTTTGCAGACTGCTTCCCTCCCCACTGTGCTCCTGGCCCCTCCTAGCTGCCCTTTCAACCTCCTGGCACTGCAAAACCACTCCCTTCCCTTACCCTGGGGACACAACCGAGCAAAGTCCCACCCTGCCAGGGCAGCCGAGAGCACAGAAACGCAGCCTGCAGAGCCTGCTTAATCAAAATACCTCCAGAGAACAGATTTTTTTGGTAAGCTGATAGCCAGCCGCAGCCTCCAGCACTGCCACCTAGGTGGCTGCTGCGCTGCCGTGCTGTTTGCTCCACGCTTCCACCCCCCTCAGGGAGAGTTCAGTTCACATACAGGTGCCTGGGCTGGACGCAGAAAGGGCACAGCAGCCAGCAGACCCTCAGACACACCATTACCTGACGGGGAGGTCAGGCCCAAGGTCGGCTCCCTCCACCCAGCCTTGCTGTCCCTGCCCCAGCACCTACTCGTGACCTTGCAACAAGAGAGCAAGCCCCACGAAGCTGCTTGAAGCTGAGGGTCACGGCCGTGCCGTCAGCAGTGTGTCTGGGCACTAGGGCAGGGTGAAGGAACGCCCCGGGACACCGCACCGGCAACTCCCAAGCAGTTCCCTGCCTACCTCGCTTCTCCTTCCTGGTTTGTACAAACTCCGAGTGCCGCAGGGTGCTGGGAGCCGTCCTCCTGTAGAAACTGTTTCGCTGCAGCAAGGAGCCCGTCCTGTTGTCTTCCTCCGCCTCCCAGATGTGGCTCCAGTCTGGCCGGCCCGTGCGTACCCTGGAGCGCTCTGCTCTAGCATCCAGGGCTGCTCCTCCTGGCTCCCCACAGCTGTCGCAGTCCACGTCCCATGTCCTTGACTGTCTGTAGCAGGAGCCTGACTCCAGGCTCGTGCTGCTGTCTCCCGAGGACCAGGCTGCAAACGCAGGAGCTTCGCAGCCTCCAGCTGGATCGCTGCGGTGCATGACATGGCCTTTAGGCTGCCTGTGCTGCTCAAAGTCTTCTTGGGCTGCCTGGTCCCTGGCATCTACGTACTGCCTTCCCTCCTCCCTGTACCCTCTAGAGCCCCTCCTGTCCTGCCTACGCTGCCTTTCCCTTTCCCCATAACGTCCTTCACCCTCACTGTAGTCCCTAGGGTCTCTGTCCTCCTTATAGCACCTTCCCCCTTCCCTGGGCTCTGCAGGGCCTCTATCCTCCCTGTACCGCCTTCCCCCCTCCCTGTACCTCCCAGGTACTCTGTCCTCTCTGTCCCGCCCTGCTCCCATCTCGGAGTTGCAGTCTCTGTATTGAACACCCTCCCTCTCATTCACCCTGTAGTTTCTATCCTCCGTGTCCTGGCTTTTGCCTTTCCAAGCCCTGTCTGTTCTCCTGCAGTCCATGTACTTGTCGTCTCCCTTCCAGAAGCCTTCACAGTCTCCGTTCACACTCTGTTCATCCACAGAGACGCCCTCCTCTCCCTCATAATCATCCCAGCCTCTGTCTGCTCCCTCCCAGTCTGGGTGCTGCCTCTTTGTCCCAGGTCTCTCATTCCAGTGAGCCTCCCTGAGCAGCGCGTCCACCCCGGTGACGTCCCCTCTCCTCGCAGCACAGCAGTCCTCGTACTCCCAGCTGAGAAGCCGAAGATCCTGCCGAGGATCCTCCACGCCGTATTTCCTCCTGGGATAAGTGCACATCGTCCTCCTGCTCCCCAAGCCCCAGCTGGGGCTGGTGCCGTTTCTCCCCTCCGCTCCAGCACTTTCTTCCCAGGCGAAAGGCAAGCAGCACTTCCTGAAACCAGCCCGCAGGAGCAGGACGGGGCCGTGCCCAATGGCTCAGAGCCCCAGCCTCCTCCACCTGCTGCCCAAGGTAATCAGTAACCAGCCCAGAGGGCGGGAGGGAGGCTGCGGGGAGGCTCTCACTGCACAGACCGGCTCCACAGCTTTGCCACAGCCAGCAGCCTCCCCGGGGCAGCGAAAAGGAGTGCAGTGGGGCACCACCAGGCCATGCTCTAAGAACAACATCCCCAGGGAAGGGAAAGAGGTGCGTGTGAGACCATGGGAAGCCACAGACCAGGTACTGAGCATCAGATCTCCTTCTTCCCCCGCCTCCACACCCCTGCCAGCTCCAGCAGCTAGCACGGAGCCCAAGCGACGCAACCTTGTCCTCCATACCTTCCTGCCGAGCCCCATCCTTCTGCCAGCCCTCACCCACAGGTGAGGAGCAGCAGGAGATGAGCAACACTCCCTAGTTTTCCATACCCCAAACACAGAAGCTCCACTGAGAAGCCAAGAGATGACCACAATGTGCCCTGAACAGACAGAAGAGCCCATGGAGGTCATCCATGCTTCAGGCTCTTGTAGCACTTGTACGCACAACTGATGCTTCCAGCTGGCAGAAGGCAAAATTAAAACCAACCCACCCTCCTGCTCCAGCTGCAGGAGGGCAAGCACTAATCCTGCCCAAGTCAGGTCATTAGCGTAACTTCAGTGTACACACAAGACATGCCGAGAAGCAACCCGCACATTTTAAACACGTATTTTAGAAGAACACATCCTTTCTGCTGTTCATTTGGCTCCCTGGATGACAAATGGATGGGCTGGGTTCCCCCAGGACTATGCCAGCCCTATTTTGTGTCCTTAGGTAGGAAACTGATCATAGGACCAGAACTGCTTCTTCTAAATCCTCAGGTTTCTTAAAAGGCTGAAAAATCCCCTGGGACTAGTAAGGGGATAACTTGACAGGCAGGATGTCTCAAGCCAGTGCGTTAGTTCCTGCCTAAAACTTTCAGTTTCAGTAACGAACAAATTCAGCAGGACCTTCCCCTGTCAGGAAGCAGTGAGAGAGCAGGAGACGTGTCCCAGAAAGATCCTTCCCGGATTTGCCTCTTCCTAACTCCAAGCCTCGAATCTTCCAAGCATCCCTCTCACACCCCACTGGTGTGGAGGCTGCGTGTCACCCCACTTCCCCAGCGCACTGACATCATCCTTCGCTCCCGCGTGCTCTGCATCACACACGATCCTGCAGCAAAGCGCCTGGGCCCCACAATACTGATTAAGTAGTGGGAGGCTGGAGGCACTGAAATCAGAGTGAGTAATCCCAAGGCATGAGCTGACATTTCACTCCACCTCCCGCACGCAGTACCCACATTTCCTGCGCATCATGAGTTTTGCTAAGAGAACAGCACTGTAAGAGCTCCTGGGAGAAGCTGTGGAAGGGACTGTGGGAGATGTATGTTTCCACTTTCTCTGTTGTATTATGAAGTATAACAGAGGTAACAGCACTGATCTTTGTATCTTACCTTCGGGTTTTCAGAGTCCAAATGTGCCCACATAAAGCAGGCAGCCTTCTTCTCCAAGTGCAAAGCAAAATCACCATAATTTGTAGTGCCACAGGGTTTACAAAAACAACCAAAATCAAGAATTTAAAAAAAAAAAAAAAAAAAGGATTAAAAGACTGGCTCCAGCAGGGGCTGTATGTGGCAGGGGCCACCTGTCCTACTAAAGCACCCCTACTGCCGCAGACTCACCTCTCAGCTCCTGCAGCTCCACGCTGAGGCTCTCGATGTTGGAATCACAGAAGTCCAGGTTCTCCAGGGTCTCCGCTCTCACCAGCTCATCCTGCTGCTCCTCCAGCATCAAGCTCAGCTCAGCGCGGGTCTTCCCGTAAGCCTCCAGGTCTCGCTCCACCTCCCCGATCCTCGTCAGCAGGATGGAGCAGGGGGAAGCCGCTCCTGTCTGCATCGTGTCATCGCGGCCCTCCTCTGCACGCTGCTCCTGGGCGCTGGGCTGCAGCTGCAGAGGGGCCAGGCTCCTCCGCTGACTGCTGGACGGAGGCCGAGGTGCGGGCCGGGAGGGCTTCACCGAGAAGGACAGGGACCTGCCTTTGGGAAGGCGGCTGGGCTGCGAGGGCATGGGGGCTGTCGTGAGGGTGCTGGGCCGAGGAGGGGGTGGCCTCAGGGCTTTCCTCCTCTCTGGAGGCTTGGCGTGGGAGGCAGGCTCGGGAGAGCCACGAACGATGTCCTTCTCTGAGCTATAGTCCAAGATGGAGAAGTGCCGGGAGACCTTGTCCTGCTCAGCACCGGTACTCGACAGACTCTTCTCAAACTGCGCCAGCTGCTCTGTCAGTTTGGAGTCGAGGTCCGTGCAGCCGTCCCCCTGAGCTGTGAGCAGGGAACATTCCCCCCAGGTCCCAGACCAGGTGTCCGAGCCCACGTGGGCACCTCCCAAGCTGGAAGAACAAGATTTGGACTTCTCCTGTTGACTGTCCACCCAACCATCCAAGTCCTGGGTGCTGCTCTGGTTCTCCTGGGGCTCTGGTGCTGTCCAGCTGTTAGGAGGAGAAATGACCTGGCTTCTGCAAGTGTCTGGTGGGGAGCAGGGAGCCTGCTGGGGCATGGCGGGACTGTCTCCATCATGCTCGGGCAGGGCCTGAGGCTCCAACATACCTGCTTGGCCAGGCTTGCTGCTCTGCTGTGGGGGCAGCTGAGCAGAGGGATGAAGGCCATTGACTGTCTTTGTGCAGTCAGAGGGGAGGGAGTCTGCTGTGGCTTTGGGATGTGGCCCCTGGAGTCCTGTGTCAGGAAAGGCCTGATGTCTCAGATCAGAGCCCAGAGGACCCTCCGACCTCTCTGCCATGTGAGACGTAATGGTGTCAGCCACAGGGTGTGCAATAGAGCCATCCTCCACATCCCTGCCATCCTTCCCTGGCAAAGGGAGAGCTTTGGAGCAGGCGCTCTCTGGGTCTTGCTGGATGTTTACTTCACAGCTGACTCCAGCCTGGGGATCTCCAGCACCCACCTTTTCCCTGCAGGGGTCGGAGGCTTCCAGTCTCACAAATCTGTGTGGGAAGATGCCGCGTTTCCCTCTCAGCTCCCCCTCTAGCCAGCCATCCTCCAGAATGCCCACAATCCGAATCCTGTCACCCACTTCAAAATCCAGTTCCTGGGACTCCAGGGCTTGGAACTGGTAGAGGGCAACACCATAGGTGCTCCCTGGCTCCTGCCCTCCATCTTCTCTGCTGTCCTCCTCCTGTTTGGTGGGCACCTCCACTGTCCCATTGGTGTCACAAGTCCCTCTGGGCTCTGGATCTTCTGAGGTTCCTGCTGCTCTTAGAGGAGTAAGCAGCTCCACAAAACCCTCTGGGAAAATGCCCCTCTGGCCTCGGAGCTCCCCCTCGAACCAGCCAGGCTCTGGGATGCCAACAATATTGATCACATCCCCTTCCCTGAAGTCCAGTTCCTCCTCCAGCTGAGCAGACAGGTCCATCAGGGCCCGGGCTTGGCCCAACGAGTAGGCAGGCACCTCCAGGAGAGCGCTCTGGGACAGCTGACGGCTCCGAGTTGAAAGGCACAGCTCCCGCACACATGATGAGGGGAAAAAGCCCTTGGAACCCCAGCTGCTTCGGCCCTGGAGCCAGCTGGAGGCCAGGGAACCCCCCAGGATCACCAGGTCTCCTGCAGGGAATGAGACACACCAGTTCAAAATTGCCCTCGTGATTGCTTCTCACCTCCTCTTCCTTCCTCCCCATGTCCTTTTTGGCTGTGGGTAGGGTCTGGCATTCTGCAGTGTGTTCTGGGGATGTACCAGAGCACAGACTGAAGGTAAAGCACGAAGCATTGGCAGCTTCATGCACACACATAGCTAAGTTACACAGTTATAGCTCCGTGACTTTCTAGCTGCTGTGCCATGAAGTTGCACCAAAGCTTTGATTTCCTTCCCCCAAAGTCTAGGATTTGGGGATTGGAGGGCAGTTAAAAGGTAGCTGTAAGCCTACTGTGATCACACAACTCCAGTATTTGGAGTTTCAAGAGTAACAATAGATCATAAGAAACTGGCATTGGAGGGAGGCAGGGACAGACACAAGAGTCCACAGAGGTTTTGATGTGATCCATGTCATGGGGTATTAGAAAACTCCCCTCTCTCCCCTGCCACTGTAGGCAGGATGCTGTGCCAAGGCTCACCTTATTCTTCTGGTAGGACAGCAGGGGTCTGTGAGATGCAAAGCAAAGGAAGGGAATGGAGATTACCTCTTTGCAGTGACAAGCTCCCTGGCTCTTGAGATGTGAAGTCACTGGTACAAACAAACAGTTTTTCTCCCTGCTTCATAGGGGGAATATCCACAGGTTCCACAAAGCTGCTAGGAAACTGCCCTAAAATGAGAAGCATTTGTCAACAATGAGTCTTTTTTGTAGCTCACCACAACTCCCTCCACCCTTCTTCCAGACCCTTGGGATCTATTCCTCTTGCTAAAGGAAAATACTGTGCCCCCAGCTACCCAGGGTGCCTCAACAGTGTGGTGGAAGAGGAATGACTTTGGGAGGCAGAAATTCCTCATATTTAAAATGCTTAGAAGCTAACAGAGAACAAAAATTTTGTGTCCTCAGTTCACTCCAGGCAACCAGGACCATCAGCAGAGTTTCTGGGAACGGACATCAGGTTTTCTCCACTTTCATTTCCTGAATCCCAACCCAGGGACACGATGAGGACTGTGAGTTCCACTAGTGCTGGACCACAAGACTTCTGACTGGGCACATCCACCTTGTGCTCCTCATTCTGCAAGGCCTGGCTCCAGCATGGCCTCAGTGCAAAAGGCAGGCCGCCACGCTCAGGAAGGCCACATCTGTGAGCCAGAGGCAGAGCCTGCGGAGGCTCTGGTGACCTTGCCCATTTTACCACCTCGTGCAGCTCTTTCACCATGGTACCCACCGCAGGATGCCCAGCTACTCCGAGCATGCCACAGCCAGACAGGGCTGTGCACAGTTGGCCATCGCAGGACTTCACCCTGCTACTGATTTCAGCCCTGGGAGGACTGGGTATGGCAGAGCCCACTGCAAAGCCCCCTACAAATGTCATTCCTGTCTTTTACAATCCACGGCAAGGAGAAATGATGGACTATGGGCTAGTAGCACTTCCAGAATTCACTCATTATAACCACTGAGTGGTTACTCCATGTTCTCCAATAAAACCTGGAGACATCCTATCTCGGACACCCTGCACTTCCCATCAGGATTAGGCAGTTTGGCATCTGCTGTCATTAACCTGAGGTAGAACCAACAGTCCACAGGCTTCTAGTTTCAGTGGCTTCCTTCAGAGTTTTGACCAACTCCACCTCTTTTTCCATGTCTGAGTTTCCTGTTCTGTACATGGAAACAACCTAACACTGTTAGAAAGGAAGCCACAGAGCTACATTAATTATTCCCCAGAGTATTAAGTATTATTATTGGTAGGCTGCAGCACCTACACAGCTTCTATTAAGAAGTGCTTTTTCAATCCCCTGCAACGTTAGCTTAGAAAACTGGGCAGAAAACTACAACAGCTGTTCCAATGAAAGGCAGGAATGCAAGCTGGTTTTGAGTTAAAGGTCATTAAAAGCCATTCTGTTTAACTTTGGCATGTTTCGTTATCTTTGAGCTATGATACACATCTGTTTATTGTTCCTTCACAGCTTCATGCTCTTGAGAACAAGCACTTCAGTTACACTGAGAGAAAAAACTGTGGTAAAGAAGCCGCTGCTGATTTCTGCAGAAGTAATTTGTGCCCAGTGGCTTGGGATCAGGAATGCACTCATCCAGTGCCATTTATCAGCTATGTGGAGCACAGGGGAAAAGCCCTCCTCTGCACCTTTGCTCCTGTCCATCTTTGTTTTAAGCAGAGACAGGCGCCTGACAGCCCACAGCTGGTAGCAGAGCCCAGGCTGCAATAGCAGCCCCATCTCCACGGCCAGGCGTGGAAGTGCAGCCCTACCTTCACGCTGAGCAAAGAGTCAGGCTTCTGCTTTGAAGTGGCCTGGTTTTCATCTCCCTGAGAGCTCACATCTCAACTTCAGTAGAGATGAGAAAGAGCTGCTTACACGAGGATGACGAGACTAAGTGTTTCACTCAGAGCATTTTGGTACTTCAGAAGTCTCTCACGCTCTTCCAAAAGTTTAGCAGACTTGCACACTACTGTAGGCACCCTGGTATTGGTCCCAGCTTGTCCAGGAAAGTGTTTTAAAGCAAAAAGGAGGAAGCGGGGCTGAGTCAGGCCTCCAGGGGGGACATGGATTCTGTCACTGAGCGTCCCACTGACTTGAACTGACAAGGTCACTTGGCGCTTCCACCCTCACTGCATCTGTTTCCTCTCTCCCCTTCCACTCCACAGCAGGTCAGTGCATAAACTAGCCAGGAAACGGCTGTCCCACACAGAGGATGTAGCACCTAGTGCTGTGAAGCTCCCATCTCAAGGAATGACACACCACTGATCTCTCTCAAAAGAACAAGTGAGCTATCTGAACACCTGACGTGCAGCTGGAAGGGACCCTGCACCCTCAGTCCCAAGTGAAGCCCAGTGAAAGCTCTGGTACAACAGATCTGGTCCTGCATGTCCCAGGAGCAAAGCACTGGCCAGGAAAGGTGCTCATGGTGGATGCTGAGCTGGCAGGTGGCAGCCTACGGACCCAGGGGCAGGCTCTTACCTGTGACACCTTCCTTTTTGCCGAGGAGCCAGAACTCATCCACCACAGCCAGCACCTCGATGACATCTCCCACGAAGAGGGGCAACTCCTCAGAGACGCTGGGACAGAAATCAAAGACCGCTCGTACCACAGAGCCAGCCTCCATTGCGTGGGGTCTGCAGGCTGATCGGTACCTAAGGCTGAGACAAGAGGAAATCCATTAGTGGCAGGAAAAAAATGAAATTACCACAAATATTCTCAGAAAGGAAAACCTTTCCTGAGTGCAAGGGGCAGGGGCACCGAGGGGGCATTGTCCTAAGCTCACTGAGCCCCTTCCCCATGTAGCCAAAGGAGGGGGGGTCTCCAGCAGTGCAGCCCCCGTGGTCCTGCCTGCCTTATCTGGCCTTTCTGGCTACCTCTGCCAGGACACGTTTGTGCTGTACCAGGGGGAGAAGCAGCAAAAAAATCTAGAAGCAAATTCCCGTCAGGAAGGAAGCAAGAGGAGGGGAGGAAGCTCCACGCTTCCCTGACACCAGGGCAGGCCCAGAGCGTGCTGGGGCCTCTGTGGGCAGGCAGCAGCCACCACTGCACACAGCAGCCGAGCCAGGACACCTCTGTGTCGCCTTTGCCCTGCACCAAGCAGCCTCCCCAACGAGGCCCCACGCTGCACTGAGGCAGCAGCAGCCCTGCAGCTTTACTGGGCTGTCCCTTCTTCCCTTACCCTTCAGGAAAGGAACTGAAAGGTGCCTCTGTCCAGGATTGTCAGGAGCCCTACGATGTCAATGTGCACGGTGAGCAGTCACCCTCCCAGTGCCACGCAGAGCTGGCTGTGCACACAGCACGGCTATGGAGCAGGCGCGTCTCTCGCTAGCAGCAGAAAAAGCAGGGCGACAACACACAGCAACACACGCCAAGAACACAAAGCTGTGCATGTCCCACCTGAGCCCCGGAGAGGCAGGAGCAGGGCAGGCTAACACGGAGAGGAGCAAAACAGCCCTGCTACCCACGGGCAGCAAACTTCCAGCCAGAGCGCCAGCAGGGGCTCCGGCCAGGGAAATGCTTTCTGCTGACGGGACTGCTCTGTTTATCCAGGCCGGCTCACCTCCTGGGAACAAAGCGGGTTTGTGCTCGGCAGCCGCAGTGTCCTGGGCACGTCCCTGCCCGCCCCCAGCCGCCGCCAGCATGGCCAGCTCTCCCACCACCCGCACCTCTGCTCCTGCTGTCACCCCTATTGCTCGCCACTGCCTTACCCCTAGCACGTGAGCTCCTTGGGGCACAGGCTGCCCCTTTGTTACCAGCATTGTGCTGGCTGAGCAAACAAAGAGCCCAATATCCAGCAGCCGACAGCACTTTGCCACCAAAAAGAGATGAATGGACTGGAGTGAATCGGGAGCACAAAGAGCTGCAGTTCAGGATAGCAGGAACCTACTGAGGCAGAAAGAGCAACAGTATAAAAACATGACCATGTGGAGCTGGGAAAAAGATGGAAGAGCCCTCAATTAGCTTGGAAATAGTAAAGACAAGAAAGCAGCCTCACGCTGTGTGAGGTGGGGTGGCTGTGGCACAAGGACCTGCTGAGCCCAGGGTCCTAAAAACACTTGCCATATTCTGAGTCTGCACACTTCACAGCCGCACTGGACAACAGATAAAAATAGGCAGGTGAAATTGCTGCCTCAGGGTAGGTTCTCCAGGATTACAGTGGAATTTCTGCCATTTCCTCTGTCAAAGGGGTAACGTAAGAGTGGTCTGAGGAATGCAAAGATCACAGCATGTGCTCTGCGGACCCAAACCCTTTACAATGGTCACTGTGAGGACATGGCCTTCCTGCTGCCTGGGACCCAGTTACTTGCCGGGGAAAACAGCAGCATCCCTTCCTTAACTCACCTGGAGCTCTGGGGACTCATTCATTAAAGGTGCTCTGTTTCAAACGAGACAGAAGATTGAGAGAGGCAGGCACACCGGCAATTGTTCTGACACATATCTATTAACTGCACTTAAAATAAAACACAGCTACTAACATATTGATGTGAAAAGCAATCCCCGAGAGCCATCCCATGAGGCAAGGAAGCATTAAGCAACTTCTGAAACAGCCCCAAAAATCCCAACAAGCCCATGTTCCCTCAGCAGGACTGAGAAGCAGGATCACTCCCTGACAAAACACACAACTCAGTGGGACAGAAGAGTTCAGAAGCACTGCAGATACGGCAGATTAACAACAGGAGGACCCAGGGAAACTGGGCGTGCTCTCCTTTAGCTCAGAGATAAATGTCTCAGAAAACAGAGAGCAATCTAACAACGACACTAATCCAGCAACTTACTTCTGATACACAGGAGTCCCTGACCGACTGTTGGACGAAGGGAAGGGAGCAGCCACAGCCCTACTGCCGCAGCGCAGATGCTTCGGCTCGGAGGGATGCGAGTGTCAGCAAGCACGGGGGTGGCTTGGTGCCAGTGCCAGGGACAAGAGCCAGGAGCACACAAACTCTCCTGCGAGGTTGCTGGGGATTTCTGATGAGCCCACACAGGTCACTGACAGCAGTGGCCACTCTTACCCGTATTCCAGAAATACCTGACACTTCTTTTGCACATCCTTCTCTAAATTGCCCTGCATACACCACCAGACCAGCCCCTCACCAGCCAGCCAGCAGGGAGTGTAAGCCCCTAAAGCCGGTCCTACTGGGGCAACACCTCCCAGATCACTCTGTCCCTTGAAAGTCCAGGGCCAGCACCTGGTAAACTGTCCTCTTCCAGCAAGGGACTGTGAAATACCTCTGAATACTAGGCTGCTTGCTGTCCTTTTCCGTCCGTCCGAGTCTAGACAGTATACCCCTGTCTTTGAAAGCAGTGGATCAGTCTTACAGGGCTTGCTTGCTCCGTAACATGATTCGAACACAAAATATTATGTTTTCCAGGGTCTTGGCCTTGTCTTACTCCACAGAGTGCTGACTGCCAACATTTTCTCCAAACCTCCACCTAGAAAAGGAAGCCTTCCAGCATCTTGCAGACCAGGAACTTACTGAGTCCAATTCCTCAGCTTTAATGGTGGACACGAGCTTCTCCCAGCTCCAGCCCAGATCTGCCCGGTGAGAAAAACATCCAGCAACTGCTCGTGCAGGGGCTCCAGCAGGAAGAGCAGACTGCAGGGAGAGCAGGGCTCCGCCTGTGATCCCCAGTGAGTCACGGCTCCTGACTGCTGGCCAAGCACCATCCCCTCTCACCTCCAAGGGGGGCAATCCCTCCCAGCCAGGGGGAGGGAGAGCTCCCCCACAACTCAGCAAACTCCGGGACTTCACCCTGGCAGAGGTCAGGGCTGGAGATTGCAGCAGAGCTGGAGCAGGACAGGATTCCTGCCTCCGCCTAGCAGCAGATCCACGTCCAAAGAGAGCCTCACTGTGCAAGTATGAAGCTGTGGCACAGCGGCGAGCTCGGCCCGCTGAGAACACGCTGTCTCTGTCTCGGTGCCTGATCCTGAGCAAACTAGGTAACGTGTTCCTGGCGCCCAGCTGCAGCCCGCCCGGTGCCCGGACACAACAGCTTTGTGTAGCGAGGCAGAGAAGCGAATTCCCAGGGCATTAATCACTCCTCCCAGCCTCCCCACATGCATGCTCAGCACACATCACCTTGGTGGAAGACAGCCTACCCCTTCTTGTCATTAGCTCTGGAGTATGTCTGGTCCAGTGTGGGCTGATGAAAGGCCAGACCGGAATGAAATGAGAGCTATTAGCTCACTTACAGGATTGTTGTGAGACCTTCAGCGCAGATCACGCCACGGCAGCCAAGAGGAGACATTTACACACTGACTCAGACAATTTCTCTTACCCTCCTCTCTCTTCGTGGCTGAGACTGGACAGGGTAAAATGCCTCAAATAAAGGACTCACCAGCACAACAGTGAACTATTACCAGGCGCTTGCTCAAAGGATCATAGCTTACATGGAAGCAGACCTCCTGAAGCTGGTGATACAAATGCCCTTTTGGGCTGTTTGATCGTACGGATGAGTAAATTGATTTCTGACGAGTTTCTGTAGCTTCAAAACAGGAGTTCTCTCTTCTCCATTTTTGCTGAAGCAAGGATTTCAAGCACTTAAAAAATAATGCAGTGACACGAAGAGATCATTTTAGGTTGATTACAAACAGCATTAATAGCCCCAGTAAAAGGAGAGACTCAAAGGCTTTTGAGACAGCTAATCCAGTGGTACACCCAAAGCGTTGATCAGATTATGAGATAAAAAGCAATAATGAACAGATGCCACGAATTTAGCAGCAAGAGAACCAAACCTGATGGGCAGCATCCCTACCTGCCTCCCTCCACATAATACTTCTCAGCTTCTCGCTCAGAGCCAGTGCTGTTAGAGCTGGCGATGGGTAGCACTGCAGTGCAACTCACCAGCACAGTAACCAAGAATTTAATATATCACCAAACAGAAAAAAAATGCAGTGCAGGCTTCCACACGCACAGTCGGTTTGCACAAGTGAGACAAGTATGTTCTTGTGCAGCAGATGTCTCAGCCTCTTTAAAACTGAGAGCCAGCCTAAGCAGTAAGCCAGGAAGGAGTCCGATTCCCAGAAGTGCACAAAAGCCAACTTTGTCACAGAACAATTAAAGAATATTAACAAACGCTGCCACTGATCTTTTTTTTTAAATTTAAAAATGCCATGCGTTTTACCTCTGTCTTTTAACGCCTCCTTCCCCTCACTGTAACGTAATGCCTGTTCGCCGAAAACAGAATCCACCCCCAGAAACAGCGATACCCTCTGCCTTGCTCAGCTGCTGGCTCTGGCTTCCACAGGACATTTGCTGCAGCGCTCGCTGTGCAGGAGCAGTACCTAACGTGCAGTGGGCAGAAACCAGGAGTGTCACTTGGCCTCTCACACGACTGTGTCAGGAACAGCTCACTAACTACGTGCCGAGGCATTTTCCCTGCCCTTTACCTCTGTTCCTCCCACTTCCCCATGGCCTCCAAATGTGGCCACCTCTCCTCCCTTCCTCCTTACCCCGCTGCATCTGCAAGGCCTGCACAGTCCTCAGCCATGCTTCAAGGACAGGACATTACCCACTCTGGAGCACACCCTGAGCACTTGCAGAAGCCTTTGGAGCTGCCAGCCACAGTCACCCCCCTGCTCCGAGCAGAACGTGTTGCTCTGCAAGCTCCCGGAGGTCCTTGCTTGCCTGCACATTCCCGGGTGGGACAAACAATACCCCATTGAGCCAGGCCCTGGACATGGTGCCAATGCAGGGACTGAGGAAAACTGCAGAGCCACCCCTACAAACCTCAACAGACCGGACAAGACAGCAAGCAGGGCAAAACCAGGCTTAATGGTGCAAGAAAGGAGCCTTCTCCTGCCGGGGCCATGCGGACTGCTGCAGCCTCTCGTTATGCTGTTTGTCTGCACAGATCCCACAGAGCCCCCCCGCTGAGCTTCTCGCAGTGGGAAACACGTGATCTCTCTTACGTCCTGCCATCTCCAGACCCCATATGGCTCCCAGGAGGATGAGGAATCTCCCTGCTTTAAAACGAAATAGCCTCATTTCCTTTTAAACCTGACATACAGAAATAATTAAAATAAATACACCAAAGTTGGATCAGCAAAACCCCAGATCCAGGATCACCAAGAACAACGGCTGCTTGAGCTCTGCCTTCCCCACAGCACGTGTGTGACAGTTCGGGGTGTTTGCCACAGGAGCTCTGTGTGTATCACACAAGTCACCCAAACCACGTTTTTTTCCCTCCAGCTGGGCACTGGCTGTCACAGTGCTGTCACCTGCTCGGTAGCGGGACACGGCTCGGTGCCGGCTGGCAGGGTTTGTGCGGGGTAGGCGTAGGTTGGGGAGGAAGGAAGAGGAGCTCGCGTTGGGCCAGATGGCAAGCGAATGAAAGTCATCTGGAAACTTGAGCACAGCATCAATTTTTAATGCAAAGCAGAGCACCTTGCCAAAACATGTGAGCAAGGACACTGCGATGGATACTTAATCTATAGCATTGTGGCCCTAAACACACAGAGGCCAGAGCACCAGCTTAGGAGATAAGAGCTTCCCCAGTTCAAGCCATACTGTACTGAGTGGCTGCATGCACTTCACAGACACCCTTACCGAGTCCTGTCTTCTCCCTCCCCAAGGCACACATCTAAAACGATACAACATACAATAAGGACCAGACAACATAGATACAACATAAATACAATATAGAATAAGGACCAGACAAAATCCCAACAGCTGCACCCCTTCTGCCGTGCAGTACCTGTGCCTGGGATCCCTCAGGTAGGCAGTACACAATCACAAAATTAGTCATTGTACCTTGAGTACGTACCCAAAACAGGTTGAACTGGGGATACAAGGACATTCCTCAACACCTGAGAGCTTTACTTTGTACCCTGACCGGTATTTTTCAATGCAGCTTTTGAACAGAAGTCCCCAGTGATGCTTTGGTTGTTGGGTAGGGAGTGCAGAAATATGGGGATTACTCATTTGAACTGGAAGCTCTACTCTTTGCTCACCTTTACGCCCATTCTGTGCTGCTCACTATCTCCAGAGAAGCTGAATCCCCTGGGAGGGACTCCATTGATACCTGCTATCATGTGGCCCTAACCCTTTTCAGAGCCTCCAAGTGCTCCTGACAAGGAAGCAATATAGTTTATGCCCTAATACAAAGGTTTTAAAACCAAAACAAACTAAAAGCTATGCCACTCAGAAGCGGGGTTAAGCAATCATCATGAATTTACAATTCATTAGAAACACATTTTTGTTGGAGGTTGAGGGGAAATTATCAGTTAAGGTAGTGAAGTGCTAAGCACAACTGAGGGCACCCCACCCAGGCACACATCACTGGCATTACAAAGTCCGTCCGAACAGCCACCCACTGCGCGGACACCGCAGCCGCACAGCGAACCCTGCGATTATCACACAGCCACGCTCCCCAGGGCAGCGAACACACCTGGGGCTCTGCAGGGCCACGAGGCTCGTGCCTTTCCTCTCCTGTAGGAATTCCTCCTGGCCCCTTGCAAATTTAACATGTTTCTAAAATCTTTACACATACATACAAGTTTTTAATGTCACTGCTAATCCTAAGAGGAATGGCAACAGAGTGGGTGCAGTGGTGTGGCAGCCAGGCATCAGGGAAAGTGGGAAAAGGGCACTGGGAGCAACTGAAGCAGCTGGAGAGAGAACTGAAATGTTGTCCTTGGCAGAGCAGAGGATTTCTAAAGAACAGCAAAAGAAGCCAGCTCAGAGATGTGGGCTTTAACTGTGCTATACAGGGCCTTGAAAACAAGGAGGACACATTTAAACACGATGCCCAGCATGACTTGCAGCCAGAGAAGTGAGTCAAGATGAGGGGGATGATGGTGACGTCTCCCAGCACAGTACAGAGGCTGAATTTGGCAAAATACCTAAAAAGCTACAAATTCTGTATCTACAAACTCTTTCAGACCTTTTGTGGATGTAAAGAGAATCATAATGGCAGCGGCGAAGGAGAGAATGGCAGAGGCAAGCGGAGAGCGAGCTTTTTCAGCAGAAAGTCATGTAAACATGAAAAACCTCAAAACAGATGTTACTTGCAATATGTATTACACAACTAAAGGCTTGCTAGGTACTGTGCAAGGAGAATGAGATGTGAAAGGACTGGTGTGGGGGAAGTACTTCAAACACCAGCAAAGGCAGTGGAGCTCTTTCAACTCAGAGGCCAAAACTGTGTCAAGGACAGGGTCAGCTGCGGCACCGCTCTGCTCAGCCTGTGACAGCAACAGGCTCAGCCCCAGAGCTGCAGCCCCTCGGAGGGCGTTCAGGATGCAGCCTCCATGCCCTGGCGAGGCCACTGCAGGAGGCACTGCCAGCTTGCCTCTCTTAGAGTACCAGGCAGTGCTGCCAGGCTGGCAGCAACGCTCAGCAGTTGGCATTTACTAGAGCGAGAAGGGGAGGAAACTCTCGGAAGTTTCTCTTCCCAGGCTGGCACGAGCAACGTGGGTGCTCGCAGAGGAGCAGCTGGGGAAGGCACGGCGCTGCACCCTGCAGCTTTAGCTCCCTGCGTGGGCACCTGTGCTGCCCCTCGTCACAGCATCACCGCTCAGGTTGCTGCTCACACGCCTGTGCTGTTTCTCCAGGACCAGGTGCTCCCCGTTAGCAAGCTGGCAGTGCCAGCTCCCTGCAGGTCTGCTGGCACACACACCCTCACCCCGAGACCCCACCAGCCGCACACACACGTTTTAAGCCACCCCACCCCGATGCCGCTCGGCCGGGCAGCACGAAGGCAGGGTGGGAAGCACCGGGGTGGCTCAAAGGCTGCTCCACGCACCCCGTGCCCCCCGAAGAGCTGTCGGGGCAGCGGGTGAGCGGGCAGAGCCCCGGCACACGCCGAGCACCCGGCTCCGTGCCCTGGGGGGCCGGGACAGCCCAGCCACAGCCCAGCCGAGGGGCGGCCCGGGCCCACCGAGCGGCACCCCCCGTGCCCAGGGGCAGCCGGCACGGCTCGGGGCACTGCGGGGAGGCCCGGGGCGGGGGCAGCCCGGCCCCGCCGCCTCCCTGCCGGGGGAAGGCAGGGCAGAGACCGAGGGGCCGCAGCGGAGGCGGGGGCCGGGCCGCGCCGGGGGAGGCGCAGGCCGAGGGGGGGGGGGCGCAAAGCGGGGGGAGCCGAGCGGCCGGAGCCCGGCTCCCCCCGGCGGGTCCCTACCTGCTCCCAGCCCGCTCCGGGCGCCGCGGCCGCTCCGGCCCTGCGGGTCCCCGCTCCCGCCTCCGGTCCCCCCTCCCTGCCCCCGGCTCCCCGCTCCGGCCCCGCGGCCGCCCGGCTCCGCCCGGGCCGGCCCCCAGCGCCCGCCCGGCCCCGCGGCCCGCCCCGCCGCCTGCCCGCCTCCGCACGGCCCGGCCCGGCCTGCTGGAGCTGGGAGGCCGCGGCCGGAGCTGCTTCCCCGGGCAGGCCCCGAGCCTGGGGACCCCCCCCCCGGTGACATGGGGACGGCCCCGGGACAGCCTCGCGGCGCTGCTGGAGCAGGAGCAGCCCCCGCAGCTTCGCCTCCTGCCCCACAACGTGTTGGTGCCTCGCAGGCACCACTGGTGCCAGGGCTCCGTTCCCCGCTGCTGCCTTCGCCTGGGTGTCTCTCGCTGCCTCGTGGGCAACAGCTGAGGAGCGGGGCTGCACCGTCCATCTGGTGCCGTCTCGGTTTTGCTGCGAGGAGCTGGCCCTGGCGGCTTAGCCCCGCTGTAGGATCCCCCAAATGGAGAACAACAAAGAGCTCCCGGCAGAAGGCAGCAGCCGGTTTGTGCAGCACACAGAGGGGCGCACCATGCACAGCTGGTCCCGCGCTGGTTTTCCTGGCAGGCCGAAAACGCCTCCGTGCCCCAAGGGATACCCTCCCTCAGCAGCACGCTGTGAAGCCCCGAGCCTCAGCCTCCAGCGCAGATATCGCAGCTTGACACTTGTTTGTGCATTTAGCTACACTTCTCCATGGCAACCTCCGAGCTCACAGCTTGGCTTGCCACCAGCTGGGAACAGGGTGCGCAGAGCACGGCGCACGCCCCGCTGTAAAAGTCGTGTTAGTGCGTGCACAGGCTCCGAGCTGACTCCCCGTCTGCTCTGCTGGTGCTGGGACCCACAAGGCTGCCACGGCGCTTTGCTGTTGGCAGGGGGCCCGGGGCTGCACAAGGAGCTGGGTGCTTTTCCCTGCAGGTATGGTTCTTCGTGTGCACTTTGCTGGAGCCGAAGAATGGACACCAGACCCTGCCACTGGGTTTTAAACGTTGTCCTCTGAGCCTAAAAGCTCTGCTGTTCTTGCCAGCTGAGAGGTTCTGAGCCAGGGTACTCCATCCTTTACGCAGAAAGAACAGCCAATCTGCTCTAGAGGACCGTAGCCCTGAGTAGCAATGGGAAATAGTCTTCAGCCTCAACAATGGCCAGTGCTGCCCAGCGAGGTGTAGTGTTTACCCAGCGGTGTAGGAGCAGAAGGACCTGGCAGCTGTGCACAGCCTCCTTGGAAGCTCTCCCGGCTCACAGCATGTGACCAGCAAGAGCCAGGAGGGGGACCTGAACTGCACACAGTTAAGAGTGAGCTCGGTGCAGCTCCACAGCTTTCTCCAGGGCACCGTAAAATGACCGCACAGGTGTCAGTGTTCACAGGGCTGTGGGAACAGCACAGAAATGCAGCCAGGGGATAAGGGTGGGTGGTAGATACAGTGGCACCTCTGGGTAAAAGCACAGAGTCCTTTGCAGGCAGCAGCGCAATCAGTCTAAACTCATACGTGCCAAGACAGAAATAACACCATCCAAGGAAAGCTGCGAGGCTTTTTCTGGAAGCTGAGTCCCAAACCACTCTTGCATATAGCAACAAACCCTGAAGCCTGTAGGGCTCTGAGGCCGCCCAGCTTTTCCTGATAACTCTCACACTGGACTACCTGAATGCATTTGGGCAGGTCTGTGTCCCTCTTCTTTTGCCTTTGCCTCCACTATTACTTATGTGGTGGCTCTGAGCTTTTCATTGCTATCTTCACTTCCAGCCAACCCTTTCCTTGGCTTTGCGTTCAACTTTTCCAGTGTTCCAGGAAAAGCTATGCACTTTAAAAAGAATTGTATATTTTTAGCTGTAAAATGTGTCCCCCTGTATGGCTCCACTAAGCATTTTACTGACTGTTCTTCGTACAGTCATCCATTTCTATCTCTCTCTTGTTTAACCTCAGCACTGCTGGACGGTCCATCATGCCAGTCCTGCGGCCTTCCAGGTCACGGCCATGACCAAACCACCTCTGCTGACATCCAGCAAAGATGGCTCACCCTTCTTTGGGTTCAGCTATTTGTACTTTCCCTTGTTCTGCCTTCTTCATGCAAGCCACAGAAAAAGGTTCAGAGGAGGGCAGTGAGGATGCTCAGGGGTACGGGAACTGCCAGGCAGGCTGGGACTCTGCAGCCTGGAAGAAGGATGTGAAATCATTGCAGTGCAGATGTGTCTGAGGGTTTAGCATTGTTTTTAGACCATGTTTTTTGCAACACTTGGGACTAAGTTCATGGCAAGCCTTTGAGAGGCGGGCTTGACAGAGTGCTGCCTCGGAAACATTTTGTAACTGTGTTTTCACGTGGAGAGCTTGGCCATGGCCAAGTGGAGCCTTACCAAACTGTTCAACACAAAAATATTCAGAGCTGGGAGGGGATTGTGCTGGACAAATCCCAGCCCAGAGAGAGTTGCTTTCAAAACAAAAAGGTTATGTCTTGTAGGAACGGTTTTATAGGGCAAAAAGCTTTCCATGGAGACTCCAACTTCGCTACTGTGCCAACAACCCCACAGCAGCCTGCCAGAGTGAGTGCAGTGGCCTCCTGGAAGGCCTGTCCTGTTCCAAACAGAAGAAATCCCCCTCCTCCGACTCTGCCCTGGAAAGCAAGGGGAACCGAGATGGTCTTACATTTTCTAGGACCACAAGAGGGCAATATGAGAGCACCCTGCAACCAGCAGGCTCCGCAAGGCCACCTGTGACCATGCTGGGATGGGTGCTGGTGGCATGAGGAGCTCCGTGTGAGCAGCGCATCCATCCCCCTGCCCAGGGACCACACGGCTGATCTAGTCAGCAGTGCAACCAGGGCAGGATCCCAGCCAAGTGCTGCTCCCTAGCAAGCCCTTTCCTTGCTCTCAGCTTCAAATATGTCCTCGGAGGCAAGCTGAGCTAATGCCGTGGTTGGGGGCAGGAGTATGTTGCACATGGTTCAGATGCACGGTGACAGCAGATCCTTCAGCGTGCAGCATGGGGCCAGGGTGGCCTCCCTCACCCTCTCTGCACGTCCTCTGGCAATTCTGTTGTGTGGATGTGCACCTACACGAGGCTTCAAACAGGAGGGTCCAGCCTTTGGCATGAGGCTGCAGGGCTTTGCCACGGGAAGAAGTGTTAAGACACAACAGAGTTTGAATATCTCAGCCTCACTGTCCTTATTCACTTCCTTCCAGATGCCAAAAGAAAAAAAGAATCTGAATTCAGCTTTGGTTATGAACATGGAACTGGCCACTGTCTCTGGCCCACACCGCCCTGTGCAGACCAAAATCACTCAGAGCCATGGTAACATGCAATACTGCTTCTGGCACTATTTTGCAGTAGCCTGACTAGATACCCTCTGAGGGACAGTTTGCTCTGCCTTTCCAAGAACAGACACGGCAGAGAAACAGCTTCTGTTAGCAGGCAGAGGTACAAGGGCGTGTGTGTGCTGCTAGGGCTGAAAATGCCGCTAGCATCTTGCAGCACAGACGGGGGAGGATGCGACAGCGAGGGATGAAGTGCAGAATACCGCCTGTGCAGTAGGCTGGTAGAGGTTCCTCTCCAGAGATGAAGTCTCAAAAGAGGAGGAGCAAGGAGATGTCTGGGGGAACGTCCTGGAGAGGCTTGAGCGATGGAGAGAGCCAGTGCAACGGAGGGGAACTCAGGATAATCAGTCATACAAAAAGAAATTGTGGGGATGCATGGGTTGGGACTGTTTTTCCCTCTGGAATTATTTATTTATATGAAGAATGCCAGAAAGATTTTGCCTGCTTAAGATACTTTTAGGGTGGAAATAGCTTTATTTCCACTTTTGCTTCTACTTCAAGCCTGCCCAGACAGGGCAAGCAGCATTTTAAGACCCAGCCTCTATCACCCCACCTGGCTGAACCTTGGATCATACCTTTAACCCCATTACAGCTCAGAGGCTTGCACTGTGCCTGCCCAGCACACCGCCGGCAGTCATACATCCGGATTTCCCTGCTGCACACTGACGGAACCAAGACTCAGACAAGTTGTCTCAAAGGACCATCAGATCACCTGTCCTGCACTCCTACTCACTTGTTGTCAGACCTCACCTAGCTGCTCCTGTGCTCAGACTAATTGCTTGTGTTGGCGTGAGCAGACCCTTCGGAGAGCCATCTGGTTTGGATCTGAAGACATACGGAGACAGGATAATCCATTGCTTTTGCCGGCATGTACCGTTTCATCCTGTCTCACTATAAATAATCCAAACGAGCTACCAGGAAGTCCCATCTGCACAGCAACATGGATGTAACATCACTAGCTGGGCGCTCACCTTGGAGCACCACAACCCAATGCTGAATTCCTCCTTGTGGTATTCCATGCAGCGACAGCTGTGCTACGCACAGGACACGCTGTGTCCAGAGCTGGGCACAGAGCTGAGCACCAACTGCTTTTAAACTGACCTTCCTCTAACTTCAGGGTCTGCAGGCAGCAACCATCCTTACCTGAGGGAGAAGCATGGTGCTCACACCCAGAGGATGAGCGCCAGGATTCACGTGCCCTGCTAGTGAGGGCAGCACTCGCCACCTGGACTCATTCTCCCTGCTGTGCACCAGTGCCTGAATGTCTCACACAGGCTGTAGCAGCTGATTCCTGGAGTGCAGGGAGCAGAGCTCTCCTGGTTAGAACAAGGGCAGGAGGGCAGCTCCGCAGCTCCAGACATGCTGCCTGGGGGCCTGCAGCCCAGACGCATTCTGCTGTGAATGACTTCACGATTTGCTCAGGGATTAAATACTTCCTCGTTTAATAACCTAATAATTCGGGCTAGTTTCATGCTGGACTTTTGGAAAGTTCACTGGCTGCAGTCTTCAGCCAGGCCTCATACAAAGGGCTTCCCTTAGCTCCCAGCCAAGTGAGCTGTCCTCATCTCTGGGTCCCCCGGCGGGTGGCTCTTGGCACTACTTTCTTCTGAAGGGTTTTATTGTTCGTGCGTGTGCCTGAGGCTTTACGCTCTGGGGGCTTCCTCACCACATCTTGTTTGAGCTGGAAATGCACCTGGAGAAAGAATAACAACCGTGTAACACAGTGACTGTGCCCTGCTGGCTCCAGGGGTCTGCAGGACCTGCCCCGGCTGACTGTATTCTAAGCTAACTCATGGCCAAGACAAGCGTTGCCAATCACGGGCTCAGTGTTATGATACAATGGGAACTCAGTGCTTAAATCAGCTGGAAATATTTTTTTTTCCCCATGGAAAATACTGTACCAACCATCGGCTACATTTCTTACATAGGGAGTTGCTCTTGTGGCAATGCAGTGTCCTCGGATGATTTGAGGATGAGCTGTGAAAGGCAAGTGACTGAGCTATGATCCTTTTTCATCTTTTCTCACAGAGAATGAAGAAAAAGCTTTGCTTTGCATTTCTGTAAATGTTTAATCCACAGAATGGTGAGGACAGACAGACCTTCTCAACTGCATCTTGTTACCTGAATCCTGCTTAATCACTCCTGCAGCGACAAGTGACTTGAGTAGATCCAGGCAAAAAAAAAAATCCACAAAAGAAACCCCTGTCCAACCAAAAAGGATCAAACAAATGGCTGTGGGGTAGCAGTGGAACAAGGCAAACAAATGCAGTCACAACAGGGAAGGGGCAGAGGGACCTGGGAAGATCTGCAAAACGAGACCCTCAGGGAACAAATCTGTCTCCTACAGAAAATCTGTCTCCTACAGTGGTGAAGGGAAAATCTCTTACAAAGGAAAGCAAAAAAGCAGGGTGCTAAACCTAGCAAAACAAAGGCTAGGACTGGGCTTGACAGCTCTCTATAAATACATCAGGGAATAAATACCAGGGAAGAAGAGGAGCTATTTAAAGCATAGTGTTGGCATAAGAACAAATAGGGATAAACTGACCATAAATAAATTTAGGCTGGAAATTAGAAGGTTTCTAATTCTGAGAAAAAGGCAGCACTGGAAGAACTTCAGAGGCTGGGTAGGGTGGGATGAAGAGACGGAGGGTGGGAGAACCACCGCAGTGTATTTAAGGCAGGGCCTGAGCAGTGCGTGCAGAGAAGCTCATGGCGTGCCAGCATGCTGCAGTCGGGGGGTTCTTGCCAGTCCTCAGCCAAGACCATGCCCAAGGTCCTGCTGCATTCAGAAGGCAACGGCTGACCAACCACTGTTTTTATAACCTATTTTGAGTTGTCCAGCCTGCACTTAGAAGGGCATTGTAAGAGCTGGTTTCACTTTATCTCCCAAAGGAGATAAACTCCCAAAGGAGTGTTTGGCTGTTCTTTGCTGGCACCTGGTCCCCACGGCAGCTCTCAGCAGAAAAAGGGGCAGCCCTCAGCCTCTTGCTGCCTGTCTGATGATTGATCCCAGGCACGATGCAGATGGCAGCAGAGCACTGAAACCCACAGAGCAAAGGGGACAGCACAGCCTCAGGAAACAGACACTGCCTCTAAACCATCATGTCCTGGAAAGTGGGGAGGTTGGAGGAGAGCTGAAGAGCAGCAGCCCCAGCCAGCCAGGGGCTCACCCCATGGCCAAGAAGCAGAGGGGCACAGGACTTTTTGAGGTACCCTTGTGACTATGCAGCCTGACTCACCAGTGAAGGTTCAGCTGGGCCCACTGTTGTTGTCACTGTCTGGGGCTGGTAGCCCTCTGCAGAGGCTGTGACAGTGTAAGTGCCAGGCAGCAGCAGCCGGAAATAATCCCCCATATCGCCTGGAACACAAGGTGAGAAGAGAAAGCACTCAGGATGCATAGATTGCAGAGTAAAATATATTCCAGTAGCTCTTGCTGAGCATCCTTCCTTGAGGATGTGTAGCCTTCAAAACCCAGACAATTTTTGGCCTTCCTTCCAAATCTGCTGGCTCCTGCAAGGCTGGATTCACGCAGGAAGCCTGCAAGTGATGCCTCACTAGCGCCACGGAGCAGAGGTCGGTCTGCGAGGAGACACCAAGGGCAAGGGGACAAGGCAGCAGTGCTGGCTGTGCCCTCTCACAGGGAGGGTGCAAATCCGAGCACTCGCTGGTTGCACAGAAGCAGGCCTAAGGGCATTCATGGCTCCAGTTTGACTCCTTCTGCATATGCAGAAGGCATCTTTAATGCCTGTCATATTCAGTTTTGCCACGTCTGTGTTACCAGCAGAGTTGTAATCTCTCACCAGGTTACTGCTCCCCTGATTCTTCCTGCACAAGGAAGCCCCAGGAGCACTTTGTGTACTGCTGGGGCAGGGACGGGGGGCAGGGGGCTGACAACAGCGAGGGAGCAGCACGTTAGGGATTACTTAGAGCATCTGAACGCATGCCCATCTATGGAACTGCACGGGAATCGCAAATCTGAGTCAGCCTGTGCATTTTGGCTTAGGTGGGCTCAGCCTGGCTGGGAAGAGGTGGGGAGGGATCTGCTCACAGCCTGCAGCTCCTTGAAGGACAGCTACAAGGATGGCGGAGCCAAACTCCTGGTACATAGAGCAATGATCATGGATGGCAGCTTGGTAGTGTCAGGGTGGATCAGGGAGCACAGCTTCACCACGAGGGTGAGACAGGTCAACAGAAATCTCCATCCTAGGAGGTCAGTGGGGATCAGATGGAGAGAGCAATGTCAGACCAGAGCCTGTGCTGGGACAATCCTGCGCCCAGCAGGACATTGGAGTAGAGACACCAGCATGGCCTTGCAGCTGGCTGGCGCAGTAAGAGTGCCACTCTTACTGTTAGAGTACCACCGAGTCACAGACCTATGGCCAGAAGTTAATTTTGATGATTCCCTAGTCTGACCTCTGGAGAACTGCAATATTGGCTTTTTTTTTTTTTTTTTTCCTGCAGCCAGGCAGGTTGGAGAAGGGTGATTATGAAGACGAGGTTAAAATCAGCCAGCAAATGAGAAACCACCACAATTCAGATCAACTGAAGTGGCACTTCATTCTCAATCTAAAATTGTTTGGCTTGAACTCCCAGCCTTTCATCTTGTTCTGCCATCGTGTCCTTTGCTATCAAGTATTTGAGCTCTGGGTAGACACTGAGATACTTGAGCAGATTATTCCCTCAACCTACTCTTTGGTTATGTACAAGGGTATTCTCTTCTCTCTCTCAGATAACACAGGACTCTAAAGTCCTTGACAAAAAGGTTTGCTTTCCAGTTCTCACCTCTTTCTTCCCTCAGCGCTCTCCATTTTTGCATTTTGTCCCCACAGCACCCAGCACTATATCCCCCTTGTCTTGCCTTCTATAGATTATACATTAGAGGATTGCTGCTTAGCTACATCTTTACCCTGTCTGTTCAAACAGTAGCTGATATGATCTGTGGCCAGTGTACCTACACTTTAACAAACCATTACAGTAAAGGATGACATCAGAAAATCCACTTCATTTTTTCTCACTTCCTAGACCACGGTTGCATCCCCTGAGGCCCTGGCCCAGCTGCCTGTGAACCCACCTTCTCCCTGGTCCGGCAGGCACAGGCAGCAGCACTACCCTGCACACTGCTCATTTCTCACGGCTAACGTTTTTCAGAAGCAAAACGTGTTGAGCAAAATTCTCAGTGTGGCCTCACTCCCCTCCCACAAACCCAGACAGCCTCTCAGGGGGACACCACGCAAGGGGATCGGCGACCCACCGGAGGTAACGTCATGGCTGATTCCCTGGACAGAAATGACTGCTCCTGCAATGCCGTTGTTGTTCTCGTCTGACACCATCCCTTTGATGCCCTGGTGAATCTGCAGGGAGACAGTGCTGGCTGGGTTAAGGCCCTCCCTTTGCTCAGGAGGGCATTTCTGGGTGCTGGAGGAAGGCAGAGCTCTGGGAACACCACCACTTTTCCCCATACCCCTGGCTGTGCTGGTTCTCCCCAGGACTAGGACACAACAGCCACCCCAAAGCCCACAACATTCCTTCCAGAGCACCCAGCAAGGTCCATGATCCCCTCCCTCCTACTCCAGTGCTTCCAGTGCCTGCTGGCCCCCAACCATCAGGGCTGGGGCCTGCTGGGACCTGCAGGAGAGGGGTGTAGGTTCCAGGACCACCTCCTTACCTCCTCAATGAAAGCAACAAGTGCCTCCCGGTTGGCCATCCACTGCCGCTCCAGGTCCTTCTCGGGGGGAAACTTATTGCAGCTCAGCTCCAAGGTGATTTCAAAGCAGTTGGTGTAGAGGTAATTGAAGTCTTGCATGCCTGGAAGAGGACAGCCATGGCCAGGGGAATGCAAAGCCCCTTCCCTCCCCGCTCCCATGTCCCGAGTGTCCTGGTACATGTCTCTTCCACCAGAACTGCTCTGCTCCCTTTCTTTGCAGCTCCTTCCCCTCGTGGCTGTCCACCTCTCTCCTTCAGGGCTCTATTTTCCCTTCCATCTCTCTGAGGTACAACCACCAGAAAAGTGCTATCAGCCTTCCCTAAGTGTCTTGCCTATCCCCTGACCTCTCTTCAGCCCTGGGCCTTGCTGCAGCGGGTGCTGCCCAGCCCTTACCTTTGCTGAGTGAGTACCAGGATGCCCCATTCGTGATGCCATCAGCGAAGTAGTCCCCACAGTTCCAGCCGCGGTGCATCCAGCCGTGGGCATACGAGTACGTCTTGGCCAACTGCAAAGACCACAGCTGGCAGTCACACAGGAGACAGCTCCTGCCTTTCACTGCCGTGAAATACAACCTGAGGTGGCCAGGACCTCTAGGAAACGTAGGCAGGTGAAAGAGCAGGAGGAAGAGCAGAAATGTGGCAAGCTGAGGGCTTGCTGATGGCACAGACAGCTTCTGGCCTGCTCCTGCTGCCCCCCCACCCAGCTACTGGCACCAAAGGGAGGAGTAAATACAGGACAAAAGCTAACTGGTGTCAACCCTGATGCAAATATCACATCTACCAGGGGAATTTTATTAGGAAAGAGTTTGGGCAACTTGTGTTTATGGCATCTTCATATTTATTGCCCTTATCAAAGATTGCTGTTTATTTTTAGATATGAAGGCAGGGTCGAAACTGGGACACTGGATCCAAAGCCTGTTCTTTGTGTAAGACAAAGTTTAAGAGAGAGTGGCGCTTCCATTTTCTAATGCACACTCTATTCCTCGTGTTATGGTTCAGATGCTGGTATAAGCTCACTCTGTCAGCACAAAAACAGTTACTTCATTGCATGTCTGACTTCTGAGGCTGAGTGGGGACCACCAGCCTCTGCCCCAGGCTGCAGGCTTTGTCTGGCTTTGCGTGTAGCCCTGCTCCCAGCGCGCTCTGGCAAGCCCTGTGCTTCCCAGGAAGGCTGACTCCAGCTCAGACATTTTTCTCATTAGCTGTTCTAACGCAGACTTGCTCATTCTCATGCTGGTTTCTGAGTTTCCTAATGGAAGCGGTGACTGAAGGCACTGTTTTCTGGGACAGCTGAACAATGGAGAAAAATCAAAGGCTCAGCTAGTCCTAGCAGGACCAGCAGGACGTACCAACACTTTCCCATCCTCACCTTCTGGAACAACTTGTCGTCAGGGGTGGGTGTGTTGACTGTGCGCCGGTGGCTCCTAAACCGCTGGTCCTGAGACTTGTCGTAGGGGTAGTTTGCCACCACCGCTCCGCCGTGCAGGTTGGCTGACAGCACGAAATTGTAGCTGCCGATCCACTGAATCACAGCCAATGTCTCTGGCTCCACCTGTGAGGAGAAGAAGGGGTGAACTGCGACAAGGGGCAGGCCCACGTTGGTTTTCTGCGTGCAGAAAAGGACCACTGTATCCTTTTCAGATACAGCATCCCAGGCTGGTACCTGGCTTTTCCAGTTGTCAGGCAGCGGGATGTGGTGATTCGGCCCGCTAATTTCCCCGCTGTAGTACATGAATGTGTTGAGGTCAGGGAAGTTGCGGTTCAAGTCCACGCCATTGGCGTTGTTCCTCCCCGTCAAGTACCCAATGCTGTCTGGGCCCTGCAGGACAAAGGTGCATCGTGGGGGTAAGAACAGGGTGGGTGCAGCAGGGACTGGCTGTCCTAACAGTGCTTTGGTGGCTTTGAGTTGTAGCACAGTGGGCAAGGCTGGCGTGCAAGCATCCACCAGCACCCACCACAAAGATGTCCCCTTCCCACTGCCCCAGAAAAGGGGACCCCACAGGGTGCCCCGTCTGGGAGGGCTTTCGGCCCCTGCCTGGCTGGAGGCGGCGCTCGCTTGCCTGGTACCTGCTTGGCAGCCACTTCGTACCCGTCGGGGTTCATGGAGGGCATGATGTGGATGCGCGTGTTGTGGAGGAGGCGGGTGACGCGCTCGCTGCCCCGGCGGTACTCCTCACACAGGAACTCGGAGAGCTGCAGCAGCAGCTCGCGGCCCAGCACCTCATTCCCATGCATGTTCCCGACGTACTTGAACTCCGGCTCCACTGCAGAGAGCAACACAGCAGCAGCACCATCAGCTGTGACTGGGGTCCGGGAAGCCCCTTCCCACCACAGGGAGACACAGCAAGCCTGAGAGACCCCCGGTAAATGACAAGAAGTGGCCCTTTCTTGTCATTTGGAAAATGACAGCCCTTGGAAAATGGAGGTGGCACAGAGGGACTGGGGGTGGTGGCAGGAGAGCTGCTGCCCCCAGCCCTGAGGTGCGGGGGGCTGCTGGTAGGAAGGAGAGGACAGGCCATTTTCTGCTGCCTCTGCCATGCGCAGTTTGCTGTCAGTACCTCTCACCCGTGTGGCACATTCCTGGTCGGCAAGCTTTAAGGAGATTTTCATTCCACCACAGGATAAAATCAATCCCTGGCCCTTGGTGAGCTATGCTCTTTCACTGAGAGGCAGGGTCCCCACTGACTCCATGCGTGTGGGAGGCAGCAGAGGTTTCCCCTCTGCCTCCCCTTCACCTGCCTCTGAGAGGATGGCTGGGGGCTTCCTCACCCTCCAGAGACAGGGAAGGGAGCCCTGAGAAGCCCTGAGCAGCTGAGCTGAATGCTTATCAAACTGCCTCTTGGGCAGCTCTGGAATGAGCAAGAAGGCCTCTTGCCCCCGGCTTTTCTAAAATTAGAGTCTGCAAGCAGAGACTCACTGCTCTGCTGAAGGAGAGGCAGCACCCATGAGGGATGGGGTTAAGCTTTCCCTGCTCCAGAGGCTTTTAAAGCAGTTACTTGCCACAGAATAAATGTCAAGTTGCAGGCTGCAACCAGCACCAGTAGGATGAAAGATACCGGGAGAATCCAGCTAAAAAGGGAGCCCAAATTTCACGTGACAGGGTAAGGACAAAACAGGGCATCATTACACATGTTGGGCTGGCAGAGCTCAGGACTCACTGTGAGTTTTTCAGCCACCAGCAGCGATCCCCAGTGTCCATGATGATGCTGGGGCAAAAGACACTGCAGCCCTGCTTGCTGGGCACCTGCTGCTTCCAAAATCCAACCAAGTTTCCAGATGTGCTGACGACAGACTCTAAAACAATTATAATTTTGGCACCAGATTTTCCTTTTGCCTGTTTGTTGCCTGTGACCTTTGGATTGCCGTGCCTTAGTGAAGGACGCTGCGGGTGGGCAGTATGTGTTGACCCGGTTAGATTTCAGGAGACATGAGAACTGACTTAATTAGGTAATCCAGTTATTAAATCGATAAAAATGTCCTGGGGTTATGTGCAGCCTTCATTTAAAAAAAGAAGGTCTCAGCAGGGACTCCTCCTTTGTTTTGTTTGAGTCTGAGGCAGGATTTGTCAGCTTTTTTCAATTCGCAGACCCCTAAACTTTATCCACGTGGACACACAAGCCCTAATTCCTGCATGTAAGCCAGCTGACTCAAGGCTTTACTTTTTGGAGTTACATTCCATGGCCTTCAAAGGAGTCCACAGATTCCCCAAATTCCCATGCTACAAGCTGGAAGCACCCAAGAAGCAGGGCCACAAGACCACGCTGCCAGGGCTCCTTGCACTGAGGATTAGGAGCAGGTCAAACTGAGTCTCCGCCTGGGGCAGGGAGACTTCAGTCACCTCCTGCAGCCCTCCCAGCCACTCTGCTGTGGTTCTGCCAATATAAAACCCAGCACAGCATCGCCAGTGCCCTTTGCTCGCTCCTTGCTTTCAGTCAGCCCTCGATGTGCTGTGGGGGTGTCCAAGGTCTCCCTGGTGCTGTGTGGGTTTCACTGCACGGTGCTGGCACGGAGGTGATCATGGTGGGAAGGCTCTCACCGTGCTGCCCGCCACTCCTGGCAGCGATGCTTTGGGCTGCAGGAAGGTGTGCAATGGGATCTGGGGGGGATGCTCCACTGGGGGGGGGGGGGTGTGCAGCAGCAGGTCCCGCTCACCCCTACAGCACTGCCGTCTGTTTTCCATGGGACTATGACTTTTCCATGCACCCTCTCCAAGCCGTGGGAGCTCATCACCACCTCTGCTGTGCAGCCCCGAGGAGCAGGGACCAGACTGTTCCCCCCCAGCGCTGCCTGCTGCTGCAGGCCGGGGGGCAGCTGCCACCTCTCCCTGCGGCTCGGGGCTGGCTTTCGGGCAGGAGAGGGTGGCGGAGAAGTTGGCGTGCTGGAACGACCTCGCCTGCGTCAGCCTGCGTTTAAAACCCACGGCTCTGTCCAAAGTACGTGCCTGGGCCCTGCTGCGGCTCCGGCACGCTCCGTGCGCGCACGCAGCCTTTGGGAACGCGCCCCCGGGGACCCTGCCAGAACCCCCCGGCACCTCCGCGAGTCCTGCGTGCGACGGGGGCAGCCCCCACCCGTGTCCCCACGGCGCCGCGTGGCAGGAGAGCAGCGGGACTGTCCCGTCCCGTCGCGTCCCGTCGCGTCCCGTCCCGTCCCGTCCCGTCCCGTCCCGTCCCGTCCCGTGCCGTCCCGTGCCGTCCCCCCGTACTCACGGGGCTCGTGGATGCCGGGGTAGTCGCTGAACTCCAGCACGTAGAGGTGCCGGCCCTCGACGCTGCGGCCGATGCTGTAGACGCGGCTGACATAGGGACACTCGCTCTGCACGCGGAACAGGGCCTGCACCATCTCCTCGTAGCGGTGGTGGACGAAGCTGACGGCGGCCGCCACCTCGAGCAGGAGCAGCGCCCCCGCCAGCGGCCGCAGCCCCCGCGCCATCGTCCCGCGGCGAGCGGCGGCGCTCCGGGCCCCCGGCTCCCTCCCGGCCCCCGGCTCCCTCCCGGCCAGGAGCTAAAGTGCACGCTGGAACCAGCTCTTTCCAGTTCCCCCGCCGAGTGCCAGCCCCTTGCACCTGCGGGCGGGGGGCGGCGGGAGCGGGGGCAGGGATGCTCCCCCCGGCCGCCCGCTGCCGTCGGGGAAGTTTCCCCGCTGCGGCTCACTCATTAACCGGACGGCAAACAGGCCCCCGGCGCCCCTGGCTGTCACGGCAGAAGAAGAGCAGGGCTGGAAAACTGGCTGCGGAGGGCGGCGGGGCTGCCAAGCGCACAGGCGGGCGGGGAGCGGCGGGGGGAGAGGAGCGGGGAGCGGGCGGGGGGCGCCCCGCGGGGCCGCTTCTTCTGGGGGGAGCTCCCCCGGTCGTCCCCCGCAGCCATGCCCACGGGAGGTTGAGACCCCCGCGTGGGGGGACAGCCCAGCGAGGCGAGGGTGGGTGCCCCCCGGGTCCCCGAGGCTGCTCTCCTGCCCCATCTCCCGGGGAAGTGGGGGAGATGCGGCCCCGCCGCCCCGGCCCGATTTGGGATGGGGCCAGGATCGCCCTCCCCGTGCCCTCCTACCCGGGCAGCCCAGCTGGGAGGTTGCAGGGGGAGCAGGGGGCGGTGCGGAGCCTGCTGTCGGATGCGCAGCCCCCTGCTCGGGGGTGTGAGCCCGCCTGCTGAGCGCCCTCCAGCACCCAGCGGGCAGCAGCAGAGAGCTCAACAGCCTTCAGGCAGCCGAAAATGCCCCCGTCTGTTTGCAGAGATGCAGACTGTCTCTGGATTTGGAGGAGCCTGATTCCTCCCCCATCCCTCTGCCACATCCACGCTTGCCCTAGCGGGCTGCAGTCACCCAAGGGTCCCGCAGCTCTGCCCACGGACAGGGACAGTCTTGCTTTGCATCCTCGCCCCGTGGGGCTAAAACTCCAGCAGTTTAGCTGCTCTGACCCGGGTGTTTAGTAGGCCATCTCTGACACAGAGCCCAAGCCCTGCTCTAGCAGACAGCCAAAGGGTTCGCCACCACACCTGGGCATACCAGCAGGAAGGCTGCCTTTGCTGACATGAGCATGCCGTGCTGGCTAGTGACCACCCTGGAAAGGAGCTCCTCCTGCCACCTCCCCTTCCAGAAGCAATGGGCTTCTCAGCATACTCAGGGCTGTTCTCAACAGCTACCAGTCCTTCTTGTGGCTCCCCACTGCGTGGCTCTAACCTCTGTGACAAAGGTTGCTTTGGCTGCCTCTTCCCTAGCAAAGCCTCCTCTGGCGGTGCTGCCTGGCACCACTGCTGTCCTTCCTGTCCTCCACATCCACTTGGGTTGCTGCCCACCTTTCTGCCACAATTCCCCAGGAGCAGTGAGAAAAACAGGGAGACCTTGTTTATAGGTCAGGGGAGGTTTGAGGGTCCTCGTTTGGATATGGGGTCTCTTGTCTGCACCCTAGGACATTGATATCCTGGTGAAATCTCCCATGTGGGAATTCAGGGCAGCTCACTCACCTGGGGCCATGGGCAGAGCAGAGAGAGACCGTGTTCTTGCCCGAGCGATGGGCAAGCAGCATTTTGAGCACTTGTCCTCATGGTGGGGGGACAGCCTATGAGCAAGGTAATGAAGATACAGAGGGGAGGGAAAACTGTGTTGCATTCGCCTACAAAGCACCTGTGCCATGTAGCAACGGCTGCTCCAGCAGCTTGCACAGCCAGGTGGGTGTGCAGTGATAACGTCAGCTGTACAACACACCACGTCTGGTGGGGTTTTGCAGGGCTGACAGCCCACGCAGTGGTGGGAATGCCCTTGCCTCCTTCACATCGCAGCTCTCAGGGCTGCTGGGTTCCCGTGGAGCCGCTGCTACGCGTCTTTCAGCAAGCCAGGCAATGCCAAAAGGGTGGGCAGCTTTCCAGTGCTTGCTGGTGTTACTTGGCAGCCAGAGAGCATTAGGCAGGGCTGTAGTAAACCCGCACAAACCCCATGTTTGGGCTGCCTCCCTCTCCCCTTTCTCCTCCCAGGCTGTTTTCAGTGGCCTGTGACAGCAGTGGCGGAGCTGGAGCTGCAGTGCTGCCAAGGGACACATGGGAAAAGCGTGCACTTTCCTATGGAGACAGGGTGACACTGACGTGAGAAACAACAAGAAAAAGAGATGGCAGAATGCTAGGTCCTAAAAAAGAGCCATGAGCAAGATTTGGGGTGGGTGGAGAATGCATCTCACGCACTACTGGGTCTGGAGAATTACTCAGCGTTATCCATAGCACAGGCATGGAGGCAGCCTACAACCAGGCAGCAGGTTTAAATCAAACTAACAGGAATCATTTTGCACACAATGCACAATGAAATTACCTCACTGAAGATGAAAGATAAATTAGAGCAAAAGAGGATCATGCGAATTAATGGAGAGCAGGGGCATCTATGGCTATTAATTGTACAAGTCCAGATGCAATCACTTGATCACAAGTTTCCTAAACCACTGACTGCTGGAGGGGGATCACACTCTTTCTCCAACTATCCATCTCAAGCGTCACCCACCGCACAGCTGGAACCAATGCTGATGCACCGCACATCTGATCTGAGCTAGCGTGGCCCTCGTTGCAGTCTAGGAAAACAACACGCTAATGAAGCTTTGAGCCAATAATAAATCCTGACATGTTAAAAGACACTGATGAAAGCAGAAACAAACAATGGAGGACATTAGCTCTTAGAAACAGCGCAGGAAGTAAACAAAGACATAATCTGGAAAATGCAGCGAATACATCTGGGACAAATCATCCACCACCACCACCCCCCATCCCAGATGTTCAAAGACGGAGAGACCTTGAAGCAGGAGGAGAAGGGACCGCACAAACAGGAATGTGCTGTGCCACAGTGGCAAGAGGGATATGAATTCCAGCCCCGTCCCCCTTTGGCTCATGCAGGTCGCAGGAGCCCATGCCTCTGCAGCCAGCCCTCTAAAGACTCCACATGGTGCCTTAGCTTTAATTCTGGCCATCTTGTTACCAGAGGAAGGCTGGAAAATGTGAGGAAAGTTCTAGTTAAGAGACGTAAGAATGAGCAAACTGGGGAGAGCGTGTGCTGAAAGAAAAATGATGAACCGGGACAAGTATGTTTGCCTTGGCTGAGCTGCAGCTGTGGCTACATGCAGAGGCAGAGCCGCGCAGCCCCGGCACGAGGCATGGGCCCTGTGTCCTTCACCTGTTTTCCAGGGACCACAGCACTGGCACAAAGCCAGCGGAGCTGGTGCAGGGCAGAGGGACGGAGGCCTGCAGCCCATGGCTTGGGTGGACAAAACTGCTTCAGGGAGGTCACAGTAAAACTAAGCCAAGGAAAGATGGGGTTTGGGCGCTAGCAGATTTCCAGGGAGACAGACCACCCTGGGAGGGGCCTGAAGCCAGGAAGAGGCATGGTGTTTTTCCTTGCACGGGCGAGTGCTGCCTGTCCATCCAACAGCAGCTCCACATGCAACCCAGGGCACTGGGAAGCTGGCAGGAGGAAATCCCTCCTCAGGCCTTTTCCATCTTTTATGCCAAAAGCTCCATTCCGCTACTGTCCAGGTCCCATGGTCTGGAAAACAGCACAAAAACATCACTGGCACAGGTTGGGAAGTCTTTATTGTGATGAGGATACAGAGATCGGTGTGTGCAGCAAAACAGAAATCCATTTCAGCAGGGCTGAGCCCCATAAAGGAAGCGCAGGGCCGGTGCGGCAGGGCACAGGGACTATTGACCTCGGCCTGGCCCCCAGCCCCGACAGGCTGCTGGGCTCTGGGCCACAGCCAGGAGCCACAAAGGGCCTGGCCCTGGCGCAGAGCAGCCAGGGAGGGAGCTGGGACAGATGAGGATGAGGCATGGGTCCAGCTGGGAGCTGCTCTTGGAGAGGCTGGGGAGGCCTGGGCAGCGCCAACACTGCAAGTCAGCATCTCGCCACAGAGGTGACGGCCCCACTTCCGAGAGGAGACCTCCAGCGAGCTGGCTGGCTTCACTGGGCTTTGCTGCAGGGCTGGAGAAAGCAGCTGCAGCCTGCGCTGAGAGGAGAGCCAGCTGGGCTGGGGAGGAGTGCGGGTACTCGTTAGAGCCTGTTGTGGGGACAGGTTGCTCTCTGCAAGAGCTGCAGTTTTTCTCCTTCCCCCTAAACTCTCGGTCTCACTGATAGTTCTGCCTCAGACCCAGCCCTAAGGTGAGCAGGAGAGAGCTCATGGAAGTCATCGGTCCCAGAGAGGTCAGACTGCTCCTGTGCTCTGCCAAATGAGCAAGTCCCAAAGGGGCCTTCCTGAAAGGGGACCTCTCGGCACCCATGCCCAAATCAGATCTCATCCCAGGACACCTACCCCAGATCGCTGCAGCACCTCTCAGGGCTCCATGACAAAATACACAGACAGGAGGGAGCAGGGTCTGAGATAGCTGCAGCCCAGCTGAGCTAAGCAGCGTGTAAATATTTGCAAGACAAGAACTCATGGTGTTTAAAGATGCTTTAACCTAGAACAGCAAAACGACAGGAGCCAGGGGCTGGAAATTAAAGACAGAATCTATTAAAATTAGAAATAAGGCACAGATAGTTATCAGAGAGACAGATCAACTGCATTAACAAGAGAAGTGATACCACATTATTACCATCTGACATATCTCCCCGCTATCTTTCATCGTCTTCATGGTGGGTTTTGTCCTTGGGTGACTCTGGAATACACGCCTGAGCCAAATGCAGCTGGGTCAGACACAGCAGAGAAGTAAACACATGAACATCCACTAAAATTGAACTCCAACCCAGGATTTTGGGCAGCCCCCAGAAATGAAGTCCTGCAATGGCAGAGAATGTGGTGGGGAAGAAAAATCATACCCTTTTCTGTGAAGGTTCAACTCCAGCTAATGATATGAAAGGGTCTTGCCATGGTAGGATAGCTTCAGTCAACCAATTCCTGGAGCTTCAGCTTGCTTAACAGATTTCTAGGTGGTATGTCTGGTATCTCCCCCAGAAATTCTAATTCTGGAGATTGTTTCAAAAATGTGATCTAAAAGTCATAAGGTTTAAAATAATGGAAGTTTTTGTTTTATATTTTTTCTCAATTTTGGGCCTTTAGGTTGCACTCAAAATACATTTGCATTTTGTTTATTTTGTTTTGTAAACAGGACATAGTAGATGCAGTAATGATATAAAGTGTTGTTAAAACTCTTCACCCAGGTTCTGTCTGTATCCCATCTCTTTTCCTTTGGCATAAACCCTTAGCAGGGACCAGATTAACACAGATATTCACTATACACCAGTTTCCACATCAGTTTCAGAAACTTCCTGGTGGATCTGCCAGTTCCAGCATCACAGACAAACCTAAGCAGCCCTGGCAGCTGGCTGTTCTGCCATGAGGTCTTCTTCCTTGCTTCCATGATCAAAACTTCCTGTTAATCTCTTATCTATGCATCTTTGCTGAAAAGATCAGAAGGAAGACTCTGTCTCTAGATGAATCCCCACATCTCAGTGTATTTGCAGACAAAATAAACTGGCAAATGAACAAAGTGTGGGGAAATGTCATTTGTGGGTTGGCCTGGATCACTTGCTTGGGGAAACGTTCGTAGAATGGTATGCACTTCAACAGAGCCACATGGAAGGCAAAGTATCTCATGATAAGAAACAGCGATGTATGCTGTAAGACAGTGTCCATTCTGATGCCTTTTCACGGCCATTTTTGCCACAATGGGGGAAAAAGGCCAAGATGCAATAGTTAAACTGAACAAAATAGTCCCTTATAAAACTTTCTCTGAAGTGAACGGATCTGACCCTGAGATATATGAATAGGAAAAAAAGAGTGTAGATCAGCAACAGAGGGTATTACTTTTACATACACTATTAGGGTGTCTACTACCACTTGCTTTGGTGTCCAAACTTCAGAAAGATGTAAAAAAATTCGAAGTTGACTCAAGAGCTACAAGTGAGGCCACAACAAAGCACTTCACGGATTGAAGGTCAATCTATTTAATGTGATACAATGACGACTTGCAAGCACCAACAAAGAAAAAGGGATTTTGATAGCAGAGTTATTGTCTTTCTGAAATGGGCAGACCAAGATTCATAAGAAGCTGAAGCCAGCTAATTCAGAGTAAAAATAAGACAGATTTTTGGAAGAACAGTGAACTGCTCAGACATCTTACCATAAGACAGGATAGATTTTCCCCTTACCTTTAGGTCCTTCAATGTTATGGTTCCTACTTCCAGGCATGAAGTAGA
This sequence comes from Anas platyrhynchos, assembly GCF_047663525.1. Taxonomy (NCBI): domain Eukaryota; kingdom Metazoa; phylum Chordata; class Aves; order Anseriformes; family Anatidae; genus Anas; species Anas platyrhynchos. Next base: position 26,526,539 of record NC_092592.1, on the reverse strand, counting down.
AATAACTGGGGGACATTTTCCAGCCTGCACTGGGCAGAGGGACAAGCTGGGAGAGCACAAAAGCCCTGAGCTCTAAGTCTGTGCTTGCCCAAAAGAGAAGGCTTTATTCAGGTTGCACATTCTCCCCTGTAACTTTTGCATCTTTGTTTGGGGAAATACATGAAGGTGTCTGTGTGCCACGTCTTTCTCTCCGCAGTATCTGCTTTTTGCCTCCAGCACATACATGTCATTAGAAGAGATTTCTGAGATTTCTTGGGAGGTAAACAGGCACCAGTGGTTTCCAAGTGTTATAAAAATGGATTTCTGACTTACCTCTTTTTTATGACCAAGGAATGGGAAATACAAGAAAGATTCATAATTCTGATCAGTGGCATGCTAGAAGATGGGCTGCGGTATGTGCACTTGCAGACCCTGGGTCTTACAGTCTTGGGATAAGTCTAGCTCATAAGGGATGCAAAAGCAAATTTTCACTGATTTTGCTGATGGAAAGAGTGGCTCTATCTGTGTGTGCCCATGCTAGCTAACTGCTGCCAGCTGTCTTAATAAAAAGGAACATGTCCCGATAAACGTTTTCCCTGGGTCAGAGACTGCTGTATGATCAGCACAGTGACAATGGATTGCTTTAGTAGATATCTACCTGTAGGCATGCTAATCAGAACAGAGTCCCTGCAGGCATAAGTGCTCACTACTGGTCAAGGATCCATGACCAGTACGAGCTCTTCCCACAAAAAATCAGCAATGCCTGTCTGGGAACTCGCGTCTCAATGCACCCTAGGGACATGGGAACGGCTCAGCATAACAGCGAGCCAGCTTTGGTCCAGCAACAACATCAGGAAGACGTGGGAAAGAGGCTTTTTGCCACCTGTGAAAGGAGCAGGTTGCTCCCAGAGCCCAGCTAAGGACTGATGATCGCCAGCACATTCAGTTTCTTCATCCTTATCCCTTCTTGTTCCAGAGTGACACTGGGGAGCATGGCCAGCCTTTGGGGACCAGCAGGCTACAGGTGACCATACCCAGCAGAGGTATGCTGGTGTAGTTTCCCTGCTGGAAGGGCTCTGGGGAATGGGAACAGCTTCAGCAGAGGAGGAGCCGGATCACCCTGTGTGCGAGCACTCCCAAGAGCTCAGTGGCATGTAGGACCCTGAGATAACCCTTGCAGGAGCACCGGCTCCCAAAGATTGCTGCTGCTTTTCTCTTCATAATGCTGTGCACAAGGCAAAAAACCAACAAGCAGCAGAGTTTCAGTGAACGAAAGTACGACCCATTCAAGAAGGGGACACCTGCTTGTCAGTCCTTTGCAGAGGGAGGTGGCGAGCCTGGTGCCCCGACGTCTGTCAGTGCAAGTGAGAGTCAAGAGAGATAAATGCCCTTGTTGTACACAGTCAGTAGCTTCAGCAAGAAGGGCTCTGTGGTACAGCCTGCCCTGCAGCAGGCTCCTGGCCCTGAGCGGCTGGGGTGACACGGCCCCTCTCCATCCATGGCTCTTCCTAAACAATCCCCTTCTGCAGGCACTTGGGCTTGTGGAAGAGAAGCCAGGCAAGCACGAGCACAGATACCAGCACGAGGGAGCACAGCACCATCAGCCCCACGTAGCTGCCGTGGGAAAGAGGGGGTGCAGCGGGCTCCTCCGCGGGGATCATGTTGGTCAGGTTCAGCATGTAGCCCAGGGTCCAGCCTGCATCACTGCTGCCAATCTAGAACGGGAGAAGAGCAGAATCAGGGCTGGAAGGTGCAAGGGCAGCCTGTGGCACTGCCGTGGAGGCAGCAGCCCCTGCAGCAGACGGGCCAGGTTGTATTGCAGAAGGGGCAATCACTCAGTGGGGCAGAGCCCTCCCCGCCACAAACCCTACCTTTCCAAGGAAGTGGATCCTTTGCCAGTTCTCTTTATTGAATTCATAGCCATTTTCCAGGAGAGAGAGGATGTAGGCCCCAGAGAAGCAATATTCACTCAGGTACTTCTCTTTTATTTGGTGATATGCTTCCTTTACCTAGGGAGGGAGGGAGGGAGAAGTCACCAGGCTGCCAAACCAGGTTGCCATAGCTGCAGCTTGCACCTGAGCTTTCAGTGCAGGTGCTGGAGAGAACATTCCCACACCTCCCTTGGAAATTACTCCCAGCCATTTATCCTACAGCAGGGCACAAGCGGCTCAGGTACCCGAGCTCTCCACCCTGCTGCAGAGATGCAGTGCTGCTCACCTCGTGCCAAGGCCGGGCGCAGAAGCTCTGAACAGCGCTGGCCACTTTGTCCAGGGCAAAGGGGTTATCGTTTGTCAGGTTCAAAAAGTTCATCACAAAGTAGAAAGCAGAAAAAGCCTGGAGGAGAGAGAATATTTTAACCTGAGCAGGACAACAGGAATCCCACAAAAGAAAACAGTTTTATTTAGAGAAATACAAGAAACAACATCACACATACAAAAAGAGATATATTTTCAAGAGCAGCATCACTCATAGCGTCTGCAGACCTGCAGCTCTAGAACTGCTGTTTGGAATAATGGTGTCACATGTGTTCAGTGTGCACTGCCTCCCCATCATATCTGAGAAGCAGACAGGTGAGCTGACCAGTTTCAGTAATGCTCACACACTTGTGTCAATTTCTGATCTGGTGCCACTTTTTTTTAACCTCAGGAAACAGGGTTTGCAGCAGCCTGCAGCAAGCCCTCCTGTCCCTGGTGCTGGCCATCGGGGGGCACTGCTTAAAGAATGAATCACTAAAATGGAGCAACACTGGCTGATAGGCCGGTATCTACTACAGCAGCTCTTACATTTGTTGTCCTCACAGCAAGCACAAGACTTCTAGTTTTGTGTCCAGAAAGTCATCTTGTAATTGAATTGCTGCCCCAGTCATGGATAACATACTTTAGTATTATTCTGAGTTTCTGCTCTCCCAAAGTTCTGGGTTATAGAAAGTTAAAGAATACAAAGACTTACTCCAAAGTCCCCCTGCAACGGAGGTAGGTATATCCCATTGAAGGAGCAGCTGGAGTAAGGACAGCTGGTTTTGTTAAAGAGATTCTGGATGCTTCTTCGGCACTTTTCATAATTCCCCTCTCCCATAACGTACAGCTGGCTAAAAGGAAATTGCTTTTTCCCGACTGAAGTACAAGGGTTTTTGAAGAGGTCACTGATATTTATAGTTCTCTGGTACCCTTGGTGAAAGCATGGATCATGGATGCTGTTGCTCTCTGTGCTCTGAAAGAAAGATCAATCCAAGCTGTTACACTTCACAGTAACACACTGGGAAAGAGCCACAAGGAAGGGTGACCACAAGGCACTTGTCAGGGTACGTCACACCAAGATACATACACGTCAGGGCAAAGTGGTGAGGATGGATTTAAAAGGCATTAGCTGTAACCTGGGAAATGTGGCTACTGCTTCTTGCTCTGTTGTGACCTCCCTGTATGACCTTGAGCATATTACTGCCAGCCACACTTCATGAAGTTGCTGTTGATGTGGGATTCTCAGAGATGGCAAAATGCCATCCCCCAAGTTTTTCAGTTAAGCACAGTACTCCTGTGCTATCCCATGACAACAAATCGAGGCACCTCATGTTGGTAGTACCATTGAAATTGTTGGCTGTCATCTCTCTGAACACCTGTTTTGTGTTTATGGAGGACAATGACATTTCCCACATCCAGGCTAAGGGATGAGATGTTTAACTGGAACACAACAACATTTGCAGCAGCAGCACGTCAAAGCTTAAGGGCCCAGAACCTCCACCTGCAACCACAGATGCACTTGCCTGTATGTCCCTGGCCAGTTTCTGCTGCAGAGCCTGGTCCTTCCCGTAGCAGAGGAAGCTGTGCGTGTACACTCGGTAATCTTTGCCATAGAGGCGAAAATACAGCAGGTTCTCTGGGGACTCAGAAGGGCTTTCATCTGATACAAAAGTAATCTGTGTTGAAGCTCCTCCAAGGTCTAATGCTCCTGATGTCTCACTTACAGATTTCAGGGAATGTAGAAGTTTTGTCCAACCAGACTTTAAAAAAAAAAAAAGAAAAATCAAAGACACATACGTCAGGCACGTAGATGATGTATTTGGGAGCAAAAAGAGAAACACTTAGGAGGAGAGTAGCAGAAGCACCACACACAGAAAAGGGAGGAAGATGTGGAGGAGAACATGAGATTAGAGCTGAAATAAGACAAGAACAAGATGCAGGCTCAAAAAAGCAAAAGATGGATCATGTCTGAGTGTTTGGGGGAGGACTAAGAATATGCAATATAACACAACTGTTATGTGAAAAAACAGTCAGCTTGCTGTTTCAGTGCCCAGATAATTTATAAGCTTGATAGTTGAAAACTGAAAAGTTATAGCAGCACTTTACAGATATTCACCCAGGCACAGAAATATGTTAGGTCAGGGAGTGAGGTTGATGCTGTACCCAAGGGAAGTTACTGAATGTGTTGATTGTCTATTTCAGTGCTCTAAGCCTGATTCCAGTAACGGCTGAGGCAAGATATGCAGCATCCTGAAAGTTTGTGCCTACAATACCCTCCTGCAAGGCATAATTTATGACGTGCTGCCAGCTGATGATTCACACACAGACTTTCCACTGATACAATACCTGCTTGAAATTACCCAGCAGGTAGTTAATGGTGATCCATCCATAGGCTCCTTCTTCCTGACCGCTGATGATTCTGGCACCCTGGAAGTTGAAGGGAGCTGACCGCAGTGTCTTCTCTACTGAGGACAAGACTTTGTCAGCTGCGTTTTTATTCTCCAAGCTGGATGAATGGAAGAAAGGATGGTGTGACTTTGGCTGACAGCTCTCTGCAGAGAGAGGGGCTTTGACCAGACAGGCTGCAAATCCCCAGCAAGCATCAGTTATAAGCTAACAGTCCTTCATATGGGTACATCAAGTCGTAACTGGCCATGTCCCTCTCTATCACACAGCTGCCACCAGCTCTGACACTTACAGACCCCACAGCAGGGCCTGGAGCAGAGCTCTGCAGATCACTTGGTGAGGATTCATCAGGGAGATTCTCCTCACTCTACCATCACAGAACTCCATGACCTCTCATACCCTGATTTTCCCCAGGCAATACATATAAGAGATTAGCTCCCTGCTCCAGCCAGGTAACAGGTCTAGGAAACCCCCAGGAAAAAAAAAAAAAAATTAAAGGAGATATGATTATAAAGTTACCTCAGTTTGACTTACCTTATCTTGACTCAAGCAGAGTCAAGGCATGTGAAGAATTACGACATGACTGGACACAAAAATCATGAATGAAACTTATTGAATACTAGGTTGTGGAGGATGTCTGAGCATCCTTCCCATGTGCCCAGAGAGGCCAGCAGCAGAGGGGGATATCTGAGCAAAATGTGAACTGGTGGCATTTCCAAGGACTTCACCCCAGAGGCTTCCAACAAGCTCACCCCAGAGGCCCCCAGGAAACATCCATGATGGCCCAAGGTGCAGGGGAAGGGGGAGAGCCCTGCAGTACCTGAGGAGCCGCATGCCGGCAGTTGCTCCGAGGTAGACGGGGGTCTCCTGGTGCTGCTTTGAGGGAATCACACCTTGTGCTTGTCGGAGACACTGCACCAGAGAGTGGCCTGCATTCTCTGTGTCATGGGAGTAACCTGAGATCCCAGGGCCTGCAAAGAATGGGGAGACTTCATTGCACCAACTCCAAGCATAACCCCAGAGGGCTGCCATGAGCCTCTTATGCTAAACCACATCACTATCACACGCAGCAACATCAGGTTCAACTGCCCCGTTTGAGTTTTGATAATCCTACAGCACCATCCCTTTCTCTGACATGCAGCAACCTTCTGGGCCAGCCAGGGCCCTACAAAAGGAGTGAGGAGCCACAAGGAAGCCCAACACATGCAGGGATGGCTGCAGCACTGGGCACCTGCCTCCACTCTGCATGGAGCAGGCCATGAGCCAGAGATGAGGGCTGTGGTGGACACGGGACTTGTTTAGCACAAATCGGACATCTTCAGGCTCATATCTGCTCCTGGCTGGCTGTAGGTCATGGATCTGAGCCTGAAGATGCCTGACCCTTTGCTACACTGGGCGTTCCAGGGGAAAATGTGATCTGTTTGCGTGTTGCATGCACGCTGCAGCAGCTCTCACAGCCTGCTGACAGCAGGGCGCTCCCCAGTGCTGTGGCCAGGGCAAAATGGCCCAGGGCAGGCTGACACCACTTCTCCTCTGTTCCTCATTACACGTATCCTCTGGGCTTTCTTTAATGCCTTCCTAAATCATAAAATTGCTATTTACACAGCAATTCAATATTGCAAGAAGTAAACGATGACATGCATAAGTTGAGCAACCTTGCCACGCGAGCCCAGCTTGTGCAGAAGCCTTTAAAATGAGATAAAATCCTGCCCTCCCCACTTGCTGATGTTTAGCACCACTTCATCAGAGATGCATGCAGAAATTAAATTTTGTTATTAAGTGCACTCCTGGATGTAGCTCTTTCCAAAAAGCATTTAATTCTGTACATCCCCAAACAAAAGGAAAATGGACCCAACTTTCCTCTCAAGAAGGTCAGGCACATGCAGTTCTCAGCTGGAAGCAGTGGAGATACATTAGAGCCCACAGGTAACGATCACTGTTGGCCCCTTCCTCCAAATTTCTTCTCCCCCACCCTTTGGCTACCTCATCTCTTCTTCAGCCCATGCCCCTTTCACTGCTTCCTTTCCTCCTCTTACCTTCGACTTTACACACCTCCACCTGCTGCACCACCCCGGTGTCGTTCTCCTTCTCCGCTGGCCACTCGTACACGTACAGGTTAGTGTGGGATGACCCTGCGTCCAGCACAATCCCATACTGTGGACAAAACAGATCCTGTCATCGCATCTGAGCCAGGGCTGGACACAGCGTGTGCTGGTCTTCACGCACAGGGGACCAGAAATAATGAACTGTGAATCTGGCAACTGTGCCACATGCCACATTCATTATTCTTCTCAGTAGCGCTTCAGTTCAAAGCTTCTATCAAAGAGAATGAGAGCAGACAAGCAGCAAAACTGGGAATGATTGCTTAGGAGATGATCCCCTGTGAAGTCACATTGTTTCCTACCAAGAGGTTGTACTAGGAGGTGCTTAAGGTGCTTGGAGCCAGAAGGAGAGATCAGACAGACCCAGCAAGGACAGCAACATGTCCCAGAGCCTCATGCACTCAAACCCCCCACTTGGCTTGTTTTCCTATAAAAGCTCCAGCTTGCAATACCTTAGTATTCTTCGGAAGTGGTTGGTTTTGGGTCACTGCTACAGTAATTAAAGCAATTGCAGCCAAAGTAGAGAGGAATCCCAGGATGAGTAGAATCTTTCTTGTCCAGGACATCTTTGGTTTGGTACCTGTGACTAGAGCAGGAAAAACACGTTAGTAACCCAGTGACCCATCTTACCTCACCCCAAAAATTTTCAGGAATGTTTCTGCAGTCCCTTTCTGCTCTGAAGCATCTGCCTTTGCCCATCTCCACTCCTATCTCCTTCTCTGTGTCCTCACGTGGGATTTCTTCGATGCAGAGCCTGACCCTGGAGTCCTGCAGGTGTGCTCTCACAGGCCATGACACATCTCCATGGGCCAAGTGGGGATGAAGAAGAAGTTCAGGATGCCCTTATGGCTAATATGTCCTTGAGATATTCACAGGAGGCTGAGAAATCATATACAAAACACATCTGCATTGGACAAACACACACTTGTTCTGTAGATCTGCCTTTGGTTCAATAATCTCAGAGAAGCTGAAACAACATCGGACTGCTAATATATAAACAAACGTGGATCCAAAAGCTTTAACCCCTGCTATACTTTGTCATAGTATATGTCATGCTTCGTTGTGTTTTTCACAACATTGATGAGAATTTACAGCATCCTTGTCACTAGTTACCTTGTCATTTAGGAAGTCTAACACTAACATTTCAGTATGTGGCAGTCACAGTTTAAGCAGCACTGTCCTGCACCTTGGCAATGCTACATGGAAAATATCTGCACTCCACAGAGTATTTAAGAAACCTACAGAGATTTTTAATGCCATTCCTCAAAAGACCAGTGATGGTGAATAGTCTGTATTTGCACAACTGGCATAATACAGTTTAAAAAAAAATCACACATTTTGCAGAACTTGTGGTAGATTGATCTCTTAATTGTTACCAATACAATTGCTATGACCTATCCAGCAAATTAATATTTTGTGGTTTGAAATACACGGGTTGCAGTACAATTTTCTAAAAATGCTACTTATGGTTCTGAATTATTTCCACCAACTGATATAGCACTTGAGCCTTCAGCTTTAACATATCTGCATTTGTTAGTGGCTAGCATAATGCTGTATACTGCATTTTTCTGTTTTGGCTTCTCCTTCACATATCCCACAATGGAAATTTCACTTTACAACTTAGGATCAGTCACTTTGGTATTTAATAGAATACAATCCTCAACACAAAGCTCTAGACAGGGTACTAGCAAAAATATTTTCCAACTTTATAACCTAGCTGTAAATTCAACAGTTACAACTAATAGCTTTGGCACTCTAATGTCTGTTCCCATTATTACATGAGATCCATTTCTAGCCACGCTGAAGTTTCATATTCAAAAGCAGTTGATTTTCTTACTGTGCACATGGGTGCTAATTTCTCTTCTTAAGTGCTCTAGGAGATGTTTAGAAGTCACCCGGGGTGATCATACCTCTGTGCAGGCAACCACATCAACTATCTTCACACTCCAAGAAAATAAAGTAACTGTGCTTGCTCTGCATCTGCACACCAGAACTTGAGTTCCAGAGGTCATTCATTCTCCAGCCCTTTAGGCAAATATGAAGAGGATTCAAGCTCTGAACAGGATCATCATCTAACACAAATGTTAGCCCCAGATGCCAGAACTACACAAAGTGCTACCCGACCCTACAAATGATCCAGCATCATAGGATCAGTTCACATGGGAAAACTTCTGAAAAAGGTGCGGGGGGGCTCTGGGAATCTCTACATCTGTAGACTAATCATTTCTTCCCATATAGCTAAAGAAAATGGAATTTAAAAGTGTCAAGAGAGCTTGGTTTGAAAATCTCCCCACAGGCTTTCCCCATAGGAAACTTGATGCTAACCTGGAGTTTTGTGCTCTCTCATTACACTCACATGTAAATCTGCCGAGGCTAACTGAAATTTGGAAGCTTGTTATGTTCACATTTTAAGAGTGCCTGTTAGAGGCACAGCATGCTTGCCAATATCTCCAAGAATGTAGCTTAAAAAAACAGTCTAGTGCACATACCAGACAGTAGGAGGGAAGAATGCATTTTACACAGCTTTATTCAAAAGGGCCCCAGAACTCATGGCTTGACTTGATTAGAAACAGCAATGTGTGACAGCTGGGAGACTTTTCTTCTCGATGGAGACAGTTGGCTCAGGTTATGAATGTACTGAGCATGTCCATTGAACAAAAAGAATTTTAACACTAAAAAATGAATAAAAGCAGATGATAGAATGTATAATTAGCTGCATAGTATGGCTGAAAACAGAAACTGCTGCTGACAGCTACACAGCAAATCCATGTAATTGTTGCCACTCTTACTCTGAGATCTTGTCTAGAAGCAGCCACTAATGGCTTTGTTTGGTGATTACAGTCCTAGGGTTGAAGAATGGGTGCCTTTGCACCAGTTCTAAGATTTGCACATTTCCTGTTACGACGGGTATTGTTACCTGCTGTATCTTTTTAGCAGCAGCACTCTGGAAGTAGTGGTATTAGCAACAAAGTAGGAATAATTTCCCTACCAAAATTGGCCTTTTCAATAAGCAGCTAGAGAAATCCCTTGCCTGTAGGCAGACATAATTTTCTGCATCCCACCTGCAACCTCAGATTAGTCATTTCTTTTCCAAGGCATATTATTTCCCTAGCTCTGAACATGACTTTCGCCTCTTGAATTCTAACTCAGCATCACGAGTCCTTGTCAGGGCTCTGGGGGTTGTAGACAGTGATTTCATCGTTGTATCCCATATCAAGGCATCCATCTGCATGACCTCTTATGCTACCAAACAGTACTTTGTTGAAACATTTTGTACTTGAAAAAGTACAAATGACAAGCATAACGCAGAGGATAAACTAGCAAAACAATAACCTGCCAAACATCCCGTTAAAAGCACATAAATTGAGTACTTGATTTTTTTGTTTTGTTTTAAACATTGCATGTCCAGATAAAGAATTCAACGCAATTGAAATAAAGCATCTGCAATTTGCAATTTGCTCAGAAAGGTGAAGTACTTGCACAAGTTCCCTTTCCTATACACTTGGTTTCCACCATCATCTCTAGACGTAACTGCAGGTTCTTCAATGCCTAGAGAATCATCTCATTCCCCAGCCTCCCCAGCTCCTTTGCACCATGTCTCTGCTGCTGTAAACTGTGCAAACACCGAGCAAGGCAGCCCTTCACCCTCTAGCACCTCTGTGACTGCCAGACACCAGCACTTCTTCACCAGCAGTTTTCCTTAGCCAAAGAGTGAGAAGTCATGACCTCATGCCTCTGTGCCTTCTCCCATCATGCCCCCACTGTAAACGATGATAAAAAAAAAAATAAATAAAATCATGTAAGGCCATAAGCAGGCATAGAAGCTATATGCTGCTCTTCTTCTTCCCCACCCCAAAGCTCGGAGCTGCCTGGTGCTGTAGCCCTGTCCGGCTACGTAGGCACGAAACACTCTTCAGATGTTGGAGCCCAGCCCAGTTGCTCCAGCATCTCTGTTTCTAATTTTGGTCTCTCTCTCTCTCTTTTTTTTTTTTTTTTTTTTTTTTTTTTTTTTTTATAGGGGCTACCACTGGCTCCATCAAGTGATTGTTGCGGGGCTCAGAGCATAAACAGGTCTGCTATCTTTTTTGTCCCTGAGTTAGCTATCAACAGAGAGTGATGCTGGCAGGCACTTCAGCTGACAGCCGTTTCTCTGCAGAAACCCTGTTGCTCTTGGTGAAGAACCCAGGAAGGCCTGCACAAGTGTGGGAGGCAGCTCTGTGCAACAGCAAGTGAGCAGGATCTTCCCCATCATCTCCCAGAGCCGTAAGACAAATAGGAAACTGTTCCTCCAGCCAAAACCCTGCTGTCACTGGCAGCCCTGCGAGCCAGGAGATGTCACTCACGGCCAGGGCTGCCCACCTCCCTGTTCCTTTCTCACCAAACATAACTTAACCACAAATGCTACAAGAAATCAGGCAGCCAACTACTTGCAGAGGTGCAATAAACACAGGTAAGGCTGAAGTTGGTGTTTGCTCTTTCCTTTGGATTCTGGATTCCCACATTCAGCCTATTATAGAAGGGACCATAAGAGGCTATAAGGTAAGGCCATAACCCTTCCGCCACACAAGTGCCCCCCTGACACGTGCTGGCTCCTCACAATCGCCTTACGCTCTCAGCACACATTTGCATGGTCAGAAGCACTCTCATTTTCAGCCTCATTTTATTTATTTCTGTTTTAATCCTCTGTGTTTGGTCCACCTCTGCCTCAAAACTTCAGCAACTCTCACTCCTCCTGAATTTTCTCTTAACCAATTGATAAATAATGGTCCCCTCTGGATTGCGTCTTTCTAACCTTCTCCATCTACCTGAAGAGTCCAGCAGCCCTTCTCCACATGCAGAATTATTTATTTTTCTCAAGCATCCCTGACCAGATCTGCAGAGAGACCAGCCTTGTGCAGTAACATACCAGTTACAGCAGACTCTGCAGTCCCAGCCTAAATGCAGCAAGGTGGGGACCCCACACCTAAGCTAGGTGTCCCCGCTTCAGACACAAAATCACCTGCCATCACAGACATCCCAACACCTCTACTATGCCACCCCAGCAAACCTACGTTTAACTACATTTAGTTCAATTAGCTATTTGTCATGCTGCAAGGAAAGGGAGTTCCAAGGCACGCTGCCTGCCACCCACAGGGCTTGCAGTGACGACAGACTGAGACAGCGTCACACTCAATCCTGCCCATCAGCCGGCAGCTGCTTCTGCTGCTGATCACCCAACCCACATTGCTGCTGCAGCCTGTTGGGAGTCTCTCCATTGACTGGTTTCCTAAGCACACGTCCAGTCTTTGGGGGAGAGCTGCTGGGTGCTTGTGCGATCCCATAGCCCACAACAGGAGCACAGCCTGCAGAGTTCCTGAACCCAAACATATCACAAACACAGCTCAACGCTGAGAACCTGCCAAAGGAAAACAGGCAGACTTGACTGACAAATTGGGAACAGAACAGGCTGAAATGAATGATTCACCGTATTTTTAAAGCGAGGAGCAATGATGTGCTTGCCTGACTGCCAGCTGCAGCCAGAAGGCACAGGAGCCCATGGCTGAAGGGTGCTTGAATCCCACAAAAGTCTGAACATACGTAGAGCCAGTGACAGGCTTAGTGGCACAGGTTGGGTGGCTTGGGCACAAGGAGCATCCCTTGGGTCAGGCACTTGCAGAGGAACATCACCCAATCCACCAGACAGCCCTGCAGACAGGAGCTTTGGCAATGCAGCCTGCCCGTTTATAAACTGCGAGAACTCACGTCTCTGAGGTTCTGCCTGCAGGAACGGCAGGGAAAGGGGGTGGGAGGAGGCAGTGCTGCTGTTCTGCCAAGGTGCATATGGGGTACATACATTATCCTTCTGCCAGGGGAAAATGAACATTTGTCAGGCTGAATTGCACACACAGTGAGGCTGCTGAGCTCACAGCAGGGTTTGAGGAATATTTTTCTGCAAAATAATGTGAACCACATGTTTCAGGAAAGCCTTTTCTTAGGCTGGCAAGAGGCTCGGTTTTGTCTTAGCATATAGACACAATCCCATATACAGTATTGTATGCAATTGCTTTGGTTTGGAAGCATTTATTTCAAAATACCAGGCAAGACACTGAACATGCTGAAATTACAATTCAAGCTCCAGATCAGGCTTTACACCACTTATGTGTAATAACAGACGTTATGTGGAATAGTATAGGGAGTTGTGCTTTAAGTTTTAATTATTCATATGGCAAAGATACTGGCTTTAATACTGGTAAGAGAGCTGCCCCTCATTGTGGTGTTATGTACAATTCAAATGCATATTTACTGCATTATAGTTTTCCAGATGACGTGCTTATAAATGCTGACATACAAACACCAAAATCCTAGCAAACTGATTAACCATAATTTGTTTTTTTGTTTTTTAAATGGAGTTTTTCAGAGACACTTGATGCTTTGAAATTGCACAGCCCTACCTACTGATCCCCAAAACAAGCAGGCTTGTATAGATCCAGACTGTGCAACCAGACAAAGAACTTTAATTAGTTTTTGCCATGATCCTGTGTGTGTGTTAGTGAGCTAGGAGATGGAATAAAGAACGTGCCTAGTGCATTTGTGATAGTACCAAGCTGGGAGTAAAAGCACACTGACGAATAGGACTGGAATTCAGAATAAATTTGGTAAACAGAGAACACGCCTGGGGAACCCATCCAACTCACTTTAGTAAGGACAAGAGCAAATACAACGTTTAGAAAACAGGCATCACACAAAGACAGCATGATGAACAACTGGTTAAGGCGCACATCCAGAGAGAACATTCTTGCAGCTATAGCAGTTTGAAGAAATTCTTCCCTTCATTTAACAGGGGTAAAGCCTCGTATGATGTTCTATGCCCAATTTTGGACACTGCCTTTCAAGAAAGATGTAGACCACTTGGAGAAACTCCAGGAGAGAACAAAATAGATAGATCAGAGGTCTAAAAACTTGACCTATGAGGAAAGATTGAAGGAATTGGGTTGTTTGGATTAGAAAAAAGAGCAAGGGAGACATAACTGTCTTCAGACAAATAAAAAGCAGAAGAAAAAGGATTTTAGCAAAGCTTAAACTAAACATCAGGAAGATAATTCTGAAGGTGAGGATGAATAAGTCATAGGGAAGGTAGCTAATGAGGTTGCTGGGTCATCTTTCAGTGTTGTCGTAGCTGATCCTGCCTTGAGGCAGGAGTGGATCCTGGACTTCTCTCCCAGATCTGTTTCCTCGAGGATTAACAAAAGCAGGGTGATGCATTCAAAAGTCATGCCATTAGGAAGGGCCAAGGCAGTGGGTATGCTACCCTCATGGGATATAGCTGCATCTGCTCGAATAAGTCTCACCTCCTCCCCCCAGTAAAGCTCTAGGTAATATCCAGACCTACACCTACACCCCCCACACGTACAGCACTGCTCTGGATGGGAGCACCTCATCCTCCTGCTGTTTTTCAAGTCCCGACTGGGGCATGACGCTGGAAAACTGCACAGGATGCCTTGGAGTAGCCCTGTTTTCCAGGAAAAAAATAAATAAATAAATAAAGCAGCACACTGCAATCCTGGAGAGCTGGGGAGTGCTGGAGGCTGCAAGAGCTGAGCAGTGGCAGCATGAGAGGGAAACAAAGGATCAGGCAGCACACAGGGCCCTTCTCTCTGTGCCCATGCATCCGGAAGGGGCACAGGGGGGCTCAGTGCCGGGGGCACTCCCACGTCCCCCGCGTGCTCTGGAACCGTGGTGTGGCTGTGAGCCAGGGGAGCCACATCAGGGCACTATGGACGGGAGCCAACAAACCCCTTCCATCCCTGGCCGGAGACCTTCCCACATCTGGTGCATGTGGCTTCCCAGCCCTGCTCGCCTCCCCAGCCACATCACAGCTCCCGCACCCCCCGCTCATTAAATCGTCCCTCTATGGGAAGATATCCGGCTGGCTTATGTCCCAGCAGTCAGACAGAGATGCTCAATATTCTCAAATACACCCAACAAGTGGTAGGATAGGGCTGACACAGTGACCTTCTGACAATTAATTTTCACATTTATGCGATGTTTACTAGGCTTCTAAATCTGGACCCTGCTTATGCTCTTTTCTTTAGGATTCACACATCAAAGAGGCTTTCAAATCAGAAGAAATAACTGTTAGCAGTAACATCCGTCTCCTACCAGACTTCTGGCATTAATTTGTGTTACCAGCCCATCAAAGCTATAATTTAACTGAAGAAAATTTATTATTAACCACAAAGCTTGAAGTTTCGTCAGAAAATACCTAGTGAATTCAAGATGGCTTTTTTACCCTGCCCTCCAAAACTTATCACCCAAGTTATTGTTTGAATGTATTTGGTTATCACATGACGTGAAGATATTCATTTTTCTTTCAGGGTAAAAAGCAGCATGAAGCACTGACACATTTTTTTTATTATTGATAGTTCCAATATGCTGACTTGCCATGGGCGAGTGTTCCCATTAGGCTTCCTTTTGTGCTCAACATCTTTCAATTCTTTGCTGTTCTCAACTCTCTGGCTATAATTTTTTCCTTATGCTTCTTTAGACCATCTTCTAAATCTTCTAAGTTTGAATTTGCATTAATTGCAGTCAGCTTCCCTTTTTTTTTTTTTTTTTATTTCCTCTCTAAACATGCATATTTCTAAAGGATTTTTTGTTTAAATTAGCATAACTTTCAACTGTTAGATTAAGGCTTTTGAGGAACAGAGTAAGTTAATAGGCTGCTTCTGACTTGCATTCCTATTGGATTATTTTAAATCCTCAGCTGATTCAGCTCAAATATTTTAAATTTGGGAAACCACTTCTTTAAAGAGCTACTAGGCATTATTTGTTAATACAGAATAGATGTGTATTACTTGCATAATAATTCTTAACTCTCAAAGCACTATTTCTTTCTCTATCAAGACAGGGCCTGCATACATTTCCTTTGCACTGGAAGCAATGCATTGCAAATTACAAGATTATCACCCCTGGTTTTGAGGAATTACCCTGTTATTGACAGACATCTGCCATCACACCAGCTTTTCATGAAGCTAACTATAGAGGCAGTCATTGCCCCTCTCTGGCATCCTGGCTGATAACAGGCACTAACCTTCACCCGCTTGGCATTGATTGTTGGTTCCTAGCTCAGCCCCGCAGATCTATTGCTTGTGACCATTTACCTGTTGTTGCTGCTGGTAAAGACAGCAGGGCCATTGCTTTAATGGGGAGACTTTAATAGGAAGATCAGTGACATGCAAGTCACAACGCCGATGCAGAGCAGCCCACCCTTTCTCAGGCCCATCAGCCTCCCTTCATCAGGAGGATGCAGAAATTACCACAACAAAATAACGGAAACAGCGTTGAGGAGAACCATTTCCACCCCCCAAATAACCACATTGGGCCAGAAAGTTCAGAAATTTCCTGAAAAACAAAGTGTTGAGCACGGTAGATACTGCTACCTCCCAACAGGCGGCTCTGGCAGGGAAACGACCACAGAGAAAACACATCCAAATCCCTTGCCACCCACAGCGTGCTGCTCTGTGCATTCCCCAGTGTCAAAATATGCCCTCCTAAAAGCCACCAGTTTCCCTGTTTGCCCTCTCCACTGGCAGCTGCTACTGCCTCAAAGGCGCTGAGGCTGCAAGACACTCACCACATCTCAGGGACGTTTTTCCTCTGAATCACAGATTCCTGGGATTGCCCTGCACATCAAACACCACTACCGCTTTTCAGGGGCTTACTTCCCCAGCTTCCACAACAAAAACACGGCTACCCAGAGTACCACATGTAAACAGGCACGTGGAAAACCAGAGCTTCCCAAGCGGTTCTGCACAGCAAAGCAACCAGCTTTCCTCCTGAAGTTTCACTTCCCATTCGGGACCAAAAACCATTGGAGACTGTAGAAGCATGAACAGTGCCCCAGGAGAGAGAAGAGCTGCTGCCAAGGCCACTTTATCATAAAAACTCACTTTATGAGCGAGTTTTTCCTGCCCTAACTTGCATAGTACCCAAAAACTGTAGTGGCCTTTCCCTTGCAACTAGTTCTAGCAGATAAAGCGTAAGGTGCCTTGCTATCAAGGCAGGGCAGAAGCCTCACTGCATCCCTTCAATAAGTAAAGGCTAAGACTGCATACATGAAAGTGATTGATCGCTACTTAAATAATTCCAGCTTCTCCCACTTACCTCCAGCTGTCAGCACTGCTATCTCCTTTCCTCATTGCAGAGCACAACACTGGGAACAGCTGGGATAGTTTGTCTCCCACTGAGGAATGCCCCCACTGTCTAGGCTTTGTGGAAAAATATACTGATTTCTCAGAGGTCAGCTTTAATAACTAGGATTCCCACAAACCATGGGGAGAATTCAGCTCATGATATTTGGCATGAATATCACACTCTGTTCCTCATGCTGCTACTATTTCCATTTCAAATAGCAGGAAACAAATTACCCTGTGGTATTTTCAAGGACAACCAATGGGAAGAACAAGGGACCAAAGCCTGTAGTGGGGCACGGGCCTCAGCAAAACGTCTGAGTGGAAGAGGAAGAACTACTCCTTTGAGGTTGCAAAGGTAATAAAAAGCAGATTGAGAAAACAGTACAAGTTAAATACGAATCTAAATTTTCGTGGTTGGAAGCCTTGCACTTTGCAAATGCTAGGGCCTTGCAGAACAAAACAGCAAGTAAGTTTTGCTGGGTGAACGGTCTGGGACAGGAACTCATCAGCCTCCAAAGTTCAGATTACTTATTACAGGGAGATACTGTGAATCCCTGGGAGATTCAGGCTTAGGAAAAGAAACTCATTTATAATCAAACCACAGTACGAATCACATGTCTTCCTCACTTCATTCCTTATTTTTTTATTTTATTATTTTTTTTTTTTTTACAACATCCTTGCCTCAAACAGTTCAACATACAAATCCAAAATGCTCTGGATAAGGCAGTGTGGGTGTGTGGGTACACAGCAACGACAAGGACAGGGGGCTCTTGTGAGAGGTGCCCCAGCTGCCCTGTCTGCATGCAGCATGCCAGGGGCTGCTACAGAGGCGTTAAACCACGATGATCTGCTCTGGGTGACCTCGGCACAGACCATACCAGGGCTGGCCCACAAACCGAAGGTGCAGCTACAACTTCTCACCACATCCCCCCCGCCCTAGAGAAGCAAGAGCAGGAAGGAGGTGCAAGAAGGAAAGCCCTCGAGCTCTTCAGTAACATTTGCCTCCAGTTCTCTACTCCATGCTCTGGCCTCTTTGACCAGAGGTGCCTACCAGGATGGAGACATCAATAGTCTTCACCATCAAAAGCCAACAAAGCAGAGGTTATTCAGCTGAAGAGCTTGACACAGCAGCAAAGGGGATGGAGTTCCAGTATGGAAAAAAAAGCCACCAGCTGGCTCCGTTAAGAGCCTCTGTGTAGCAGGAATAGCCAGCACAGCTGGGCCCCCACAAAAACAGCCAGAGGTCTGCTCCTTCCCTGCCCCAGCCCATCTGAGCAGGGCTCTCCCTCCGGGACTGGAGGTCCCCTAGAGCTGCAGCACTTGTCTCCAGTGTGCACAAAAGAGGCCTGAGCAGGGGGTTTTTCCTTGCATCTCCTGCAGGAGGTTTAAAAGGCTATTTATTAACAGCTCTGGGACAAAGGAGCAAGAAAGAAAACAAATCCGTTTATAAATCATCTAAGGAGAAAACTTGTGACTCTAATGGTCTCCTTTGTAATTCCTTAAGTGTGGCCTGGAGCTGCCCTGGCACTGCTCCTTGTGATGCTGAATCAGCAGAACAGCCCTGCTTGCGCAGTTAATAGCCAGATAAGGATAGAAGTGCCCTGAAGAAGAAAGCTCTAACTTATGCTGTGAACAGATTTTTCTTGGCTTCTGCTACTAGTTGGGAAGACTGATAGTGGTCAACTTTCTCACCACTAAATACCAAACAGTGACTCACATCTACTTCTACCTCTGCAGTCCAGGACATACACTTTCCTCTGGAACAAAGTAGAAACAAGACAGAGAGGGAAAATTCATGTGAGAGCTGTCTCAAACAATACTATCCAGTGCTATTTGAGCTTTCAGATAGTCCTGAACATTTTACCAGACTTTTTCCTTTGATAACATTTCTCAAGTGGGAAGGAGAACAAAGAATAACAATACACTGTTATGTTTAAGAGTTACCCGTAGCAGAGAAAAGCTGAGCTGAAGTTTCCAGCAATTAGAAGTATAAATTCCCTAAAATAGATATGCAATATATCATCTTTAAAAATTAAAGTGGCTGGGATAAGAGTTCTATTGTGTGGACTGAATGGTATTTAAGAGCAGAAGGCAACACATCAAGATGACAGGATATGGTATGACAGCATTAAAGCCATCACTGATATGGATGCAGAAACAAAGGCCTCAAATAAAAATGGTAAATTTCACTGGAAGGAACTGCACAGCCAGGGAGGACAGATAAATAATATCCATCGTATCTACGGAAACCATCCTACACAAGAAATAATACAACATGGAAAAGACAAACACGAGAAAAACAATTCAAACTTCAGATACTCAGAAAGACAACATTAATGAGAAACAGGGTTTGGTTCCAAAGAGACGTGGGCTTACTTCAGGAGATGTGAAATGTGGAACTACAGGGTAACAGGCTGAAGGAGAAATGGGAGTTGTACAGCAGCTCTGCACAGGGATGTCTGTGGGGCTGCTCAGAGCAGATGTGGAGTCCTAGCTTTGACAACATTTGGGAACTGTTTGGCTGGGCTCCCCACACCGCCCGTTCAGATAACTCCCAGCAGTGGGTCTCCTCCCGGGCCATGACCTGCTCACCCTTCGTACAGACACCCTGGAAAACAACTTGGTTCATGTGGAAATGGTGAAGGCAAAAAGCTGGTGAGAAGTTTCAGTTTTGCTCTATTACCGAAAGGATCTAACATCTTTCCTTGCCCTCCTGTTTTGTCCAATATTTTTGCCAAATGATTTTCAATAGTTTTTTTTTTTTTTTTTTTTGAGGTCAAAACTCAATGTTGTTGAGATTCCTTTTTTGTACCGCTAATCATGTCAAAGCAAACTTTTTAAACTCTGCTGTATTTACCCAAAGTGACATTATAAACCAGTTATAAACAATCTAAGGTTTCACATCTTTTTCTCATTTAAGAAAGGAATAATTTTTAGCATAGCTATGGTACGGCTATGATAACATAACAACAGCGCGAGATCTTACGGAACAGAAAGATTATGCATGTTTTGCAAAATCGTTTCAGCTGCACTCACTCCCTCCTCCACACTCGTTCCCACAGTACTCACGTGTCCAGGTCTGGCAGGATCCTGCGTGACGTGGGACCGGGGGTGCTAAGTGTCCTCACTGCATCCTTTGGGTTCCTTTTCAGTAGCACCTACACCCCTTTGTGCAGGTATTTTGTCATCTTTAGGACTTAATAGTATGCCTTGAAACCTTGCCTACTTCAGCTCCTGAGTACCTCGCGACAGCTGGTTGCCCCAGCTAGGCTCCTGTTTCCTCCTTTTGGGTTTCTTTATGCCTACAGCCTGCCTTCCTGCTGGAACAGGAGGTGGTGCGTAGGGGATGTGCTGCAACCTCACTATCATCTTGTTATAGGAACACAGCTTTTGTCTCAAGGAGTCATCTGCATGGGGGCTTTATCAGCATGCATGGCTCCTTCTGACGAGCCATCCCTTATCAGGGTGCAGGATGCAGGGCTTGTCACAAGCACCACCTCTGTCAATGTTTATCCAGCTTTACTGCACTCAGTCACATCCTCAGTTATCAGCACAGACCATGCTTTGAGTCCTTGCTCTGTTGCTTCATCCAGCCCTGTTATATACACTTTTGTTTGTGCTTCATTCAGAACAGTTAATATCCTGCTTCTTCACCTGCATGGCATGCCTGGATCTGTGCTTCCCAGACCTCCACTGTGGTAGCAAAAAGGTCTGCTTGTCTTGGCTAGGTTACAGGTGACCCCAGTAACAGCACAACAGCAAAGGAGGCAGACTTTCAGGTGGTGGGTCCAGGCCGTGCTGCTGCACACAGCTCTGTACTCCAGCACAGAGCACCCAGGGCAGCACCAGGGCACAAGCAGCCTGAGGCGTGGTGCGGGGTGAGACCACTGCCACAGATGCAGCCCTGAGCTGGTAGTGTTCTGTCACTAGGCTAACACGGCAGGGCTGGCACAAACATCAGCTTCTCCTAGAAAGTTCCTGGCCAGCCAGGATAGCTGCAGTTATCCCATGGCAGGACCGCAGGACACACAAGGAGGCCTTTGTGCGCAGACATTTTCCCATGCTCATGTCACAGCCTTCTCTCAGCAGACGGACGCCGCACAAGGCCAGGGCTGTCTCATTGCTTTCCACTGCTCCCAGGCTCACCTTGACTCTGTGGCTTTCACAGATGACTCCAGCAGTCATCGAGCAGTCCTGCCAGCTCAGAACATGAGGGGAGCTAACACCAAACAGATAATGCTGGAGCCAACCATCATATTCGGCTTTTCTGTTTGCTGTACATCAGCCTTTCCCTAATACCAAGCCATAATATTTGATTTTGTCTCAGTGCTTTCCATGTATCACAGCACTATTTGCCCCATTTGTCCAGATGGGGAAAAAGCACAGGAGAGCAGCAGAAAGCCACCCTGATGCTCTGTCCTCCAACCACCTCCATCCACTTGCCAGGGAAATTCTCACAGCACACTCCTTCCCACCCAGGCAGAGTTCCCAGGGTATAAGGCAGGAGCAGCACACACTCCGTCTACACCTACTCTTGAACTTGTCTTCCACTGTTTTGGTGTGTTCTCTCTTGTTTTCTACCACACTAATAGCAACTTGGGGATTATTGGCCTAGTAAAGTACACAACACATGACTCATGCTACAAGATCTATGTAGCTCTGCTGGAACTTTAAAAGTGTGGGAAAAGGAAAGATGTCATTTAGGTTAGAAGAAACATGATGAAAAGAAACAGAGGCAGCAGAGCCCCATAGCTGGAAAGAATGCATTCCTCTGGTCTCCTCCCCACAGTCTGGCTTCAGAGATGGAGGAAGGAGAAACCAGGAGAGTGAAAGTTATTTACTACTTCATAAAGGAGTTATGGACTACCTAACAGCAGTCCTGCTGTGTTATATGTAATCTCTATGAAATGCCAGTAAACCTAAAGACTAGCTGCTACACCCACAACAAACGTTCCTGCGATGCAGTTTGCAGCATATTACCATGTACATTCTTGGTTGCAGTTTCCTGAGAGGTAAATGGGTAGAAAGGCTCTCCAACATCACTATTTACAGAAGGTATCTATTCCCAGCAAGGCTGATGAGATCCAGTTTGCAATCTCACAGCCCCTAAGTGGCCACAACACAAAAAGGTCCTTAAACTGGGAGAGAAATTACTAGTCTCTGAAGCAGAGACACACTTTGTAACCTAAAAAGCAACTGTAAAATTACTGCCTTTAACAAGGACTTCATAGCATGGGGCCAGGTTCTGCTGTAAAAAAGACAAACTATTTTTATGATGAAGTACAAAGGCTTAGTTTCACAATTGTCTTAACTCACCCACGCGCTCTGCCACAAAAAGGGACTATCCCGCCTGTCTTCTGCCAGTGTTATATCTTCCACGTGTACAAGTACAGACTCTTTTAAAATTTTCTACCACAGTAACCTTCAGACAGGCCATGTTCTCTGGTGAGGCAGACAGAACCACACGTGTGCTAACAGCATCACAGAGCAGCGTGGGAAAGGAGCAGGGGATTGAGTGCCCTACTCAATGGGCAGGGCAGACAGCTTAACCCAATTCCCCATGTTAAACCACATGCTTTGCTCTTCTTTAAACTGTTATTTCATTTCAAAATAAGGCCTTCTCTCTAATGACAGAAGTCTTAAACAACACTGCTGAATTTTTTTTTTTTTTGTCTTATGACTTCCACTACTTCCAGTATTTCCAACTCTGCAAATGAGAACTTGATCACTTGCTTTACTAGATTAAAGTTTTTTTCAGCTTTGGCTGGTTTCTTGTTTACTGCAGTCTCAGACAAAACTAACAACCAGTAAGTTTCCTATACTATTTCAGGAAAGCAAGACTAAACAGCTGGATATCAACCTACTGGGCACATTCAGCTCAAGGCAAAATTGCATCTCTGCAATGTGATCCCTACACAGCTGCTAGAGCCAGCAGTTAAGGGCTGATCTTGGCCAAGATCAGATGTCCTCCATGGCAAGAGCTGCCCAGTATCATTTGGGCAAATAGTAGATAAGAAGAAGGGAAGGTTTCCAACCAAGGAACAAATCCCACTTTCTCATTTGCTCCCACTTCCAACCCATGCTCCATACAGGAGCTCTGACCTCGCTTCCACCATGTGCCTGCTCTCTGGGCTTTGCCATGTACACCATGGACCTCTTCATCCATTAACCGGGCTGCAGAGGCTCGCATTTCTCCCTATCCCTCAATTTTGGAGGAGCCTTCCCCTTCTGCCAGAGAGCAGAGGGTGCTGACACCCCCAGGCCAGTTGCAGCTTCACCGCTGGTTGATGTACAGAAACCACAACGGCCGTAACGGCAGTTTGTCACTCCGCTGCCTGGGGAGCCCTTTGAGCACAGCGTGAAAATGCTGTGAACTGAGGTGCAGAAGTGGTTTTGATATCCTCAGCTGCTGAGTCACCTTTTCCAGGCAGCATGCAAAGCTCAGAGGCCAGTTACGATTTGAGCTCTAGCTGAGAAGCTGAGAGAGTGAGAAGCCAGCCAACTCATTCTTTTATAAAAACAGGTTGATTTTCTTCTTCACTCTCTTCCCTGAGGAGGATCTAGCACTAACTACCATGCACAAGCAGGAAGGAGGCTCTCAGGAGGATCAGGAAAAAAAAAGGAGAAAACAAACTGAGCTAAGAGCAATTGACTTCTATTTGTGCAAATTATAAATGCTTGATCAAAGGTGCAAGTCTCAGCCTGTGAACCATTCAGGCACTGTGCAAGGGTTATTTTGTTGGGGCAGCAGAGACGTAGCATGCATCTAGATGAAAGTCACGAGCAGCACAGGACAGTGCAGGCTGTTAGGCACACGTCTCCTACCACAAACTTTATCACTATCTACAAAATATGTAGACCTTACAAGGGGAATGTGAAGGCGGAGAGCAAAGCAGCTCTGCAGAAGCTCCCTGGAAGCTCCCCCTAAGAGAAAGGGCCCAAAAGGGTTCACACGCAAGAGCTATAGCAGGTGGAAGATGAGGCATCTGCAGCTCTGCTGGGGCTGGCTGAGCACTGAGTGCAGTGACCAGCTCTCACCCTTGAACACAGGAGCAGCAGCTCACAGCCAGCACGACACAAGGGACAGAGGAATGGCAGAGTAGGGAGATGGGGCCCATGGAGAAGGATGGGGGGAGTGAGTGCACAGGAGGACATGAGCAGATGAATTTGCACAGCATGCACTTAGCCGACTTTGTTCCTTTCCATCTGGTCTCTCACACTTTTTCCCTTAACTCATTTCTTAATTTGCACTGCTAATGCAGCACTGTTTCAGAGCACAGGGCTGGTTTTGTGTCACACCCGGTCTTACATTGGAGCCCTCACAATAGCTTTGATCCAAGTGACTTTCACCCTTGCCTCCTCGTCCTCTTTCACTTCGGCTAGTGTTGGCATTCAAGTCAGAGAAGCTAAGAGTTATTTCAGGGAAAAATAAAAAATAAAAATCAAGGCTAGTGACAAGGACAGGTCCCTTTTCTATCTCAGCAGCATAGACTTATGTCAAACTACACTGATAGCAGAAGTGCAGCCTTGGGCTCTGCTCTTCCCCACACAAGCATATTGGAAGTGCCTGCCATAAAACTTTAGCTCTGCTCAGGAAAGAGAAGTTTCCACCAAGCTAAGAGAGAAAGCCGGTGCTCACATCCACCTGACAAAAACATATGAAAATACAATTTAAGAAATGTTCTTATCTAACTTGTCTTTCACAAAATCAGCTGAAGTGTTTCTCATGTCCAGAATCTTACAATTTAAGTTTGATTGGTCTCAAGTAACACTAATCCCTTGTGGACTGGCTCCTCAACCAGTGTTAACTCAGCATCATCCAGCTCACCCCCAGGTTCAGTCCAAACACTTCTGCCTTAATCACATCTTAACCGTCAAAACAGATCATTTCCAAGTCGAGAACCTGACTCCTGTCTCAACCCACTTCAAGTCAAATCCAGCTTCACAGTAAACAGTCGGTGAGCACTGGAAGATTTGGGTTAGGGGTCTTAACTGCAAAAAAATTGGGGTGTTAACTGCAAAGTCAGGCTTGCTAGTTGCTCTCAAACCAACCCGTGCTAAAGGTGCAAAGATGCCTGGGGAAAAGAAGGAATGTGACCAGGCTTGCTATTTTTGCACCATATTAAGCCAATTAAACAACTCAGGAAAGTCCCAAAACTATCAATTATAGCTCTTGTAACCTTTCCCTTTTCAGGTGTCCAGCTTGAAATTTATTCTTTCTCCTTCAGAAATGCCTTACGCATTTCCTACGTGTTTCTGGTAAATACAATTGGAGAAGCAAACACAGGTTTGCATGGTCACAATAAGTTTGCATAGAGAACAACTTTTTCCTTCTACCATGCAATGCAGCCATGCGTACAAGACCATAAATAAACGGAGTTAGGGTTGTCACATACACACACACATATATAAGCATACCCATACACCTCTGCAGATTTCTCCCAAACAAAACTTCCAAGAAATCTTTTTAGCCTATTCTGTATTTGAATATCCAACTTTCTTCCCAAAGTTGCACGAGCTGTGCTTTACTAACTGGCTTGAAGCCTATTATTTGCTCTTTATGTTTCCCAACCACTCTTGGCTTAGACTTTCCTCTGACTTAATTGGTATTTATACTGGTCCTCCTAGCACTGACAAGCCCCATCTGTAAATCAGCAATGATTTTTCTTTTAAGTATTTTTTTTTAGATTATTGAGAGTATCTCATGCTATCAGGCCTCTTACAGAATACCTCTGCAAACACAGCTGTTGAATCATGATTTCCCTTGGTAAATATTTTTGAGGTCTGTCATTTAACCAGGTCTTAATCCATTAATTCATTCTTTGCTGAAGACTCATAAGGAGACTTTCATAATCAGAATAAAGTCAGAAATGCTTCTGTGATACGGAGAAGTTGAAGCATGGGTGGTTTGTATTTGCTATCTGCAACCATGTTTGCCATCTCTATAATAAGAACAAATACTTCATTGGAAAATAGCTCTGAAATGACCATTTGCCTTCCCAGTCCTACACTCATAACCCACTCCGTGGCTATCAAATGCCAGCCAGGGAGATTTCTTCTTCCAGTTCCTCCTGTGTGGGGTGGTTCCCAAACTGTCAGTGAACTCAGGCTTTAGGAGTTTCTAGATTTATTCACTGTGCACTTGATTTTTAAGAGTACTTTTCTTAAAACTTTTGTAGGCCTCCAGCCTCAATTGAAAAAAATCCAGAAGATGTTAGTAGGAATAACATAAGACAAAACAGACTTTTTTTTTCAAATGAGAATTATGTCAGTCTTGTTTAACATTTTTTTTTGTACGTCAGATGACTTTGTAAAGTAACCAAACTAAAACTTTTATTGAAAGCAAGGTCTCTGGAGTACTTGGGTACTTGAAAGTTACTTGGAGTACTTTATCCCTTATAAATGCATTCCCCAGCCACAGAGTTCCAAAGAAAAGGGAATGTAATCCTTAAAGTTCTTGCTGCAGGCTCTTGTAGTTGGGACCATCTCCATTCTAGGACACAGATTAATAACCTTACTTGAGTGGACCACATGAACTCACAGGTTTGTTTCCATCTGGGATAAGTAATTTCCTTCTTGGTGCTTTACTTTCCATTATTCATTTTGCCTGTACTGTCCATTTCCACAATAATGTTATTCTGAAAGCTACTCTGGCAAGTCTCATGCTCTACAAAAACAAAATATAATCAAGCTACCTATTAAGACTTATCAGTGGGGAGGCTTCCCCAATAACTTACAACTGATATCAGGCTAAATTGGTAACATTCCTCTGGGATATTGGTTCAACGTCATCCTCCTTCCTGCTGTCTGATTTCCTTAGTGTTCTCCTGCATTTAATCTCAATTTTTTATGAAACTTTATCTCCCCCAATCTTAAACATACAAAACAGGCTACTTAGTTATACTATATAAAATATTCATTCACATCAGAATTCATCTACCACCCCAACCCCAAATTTTGAAAAGTATTTAACTACCACCATTGTGGGTTTTTCTGTATCATTAAAATCTTATGCTCTCCACCTACATAATGATTATGTAGTTGCTGGATATACATTAGTTTGTTCCTAAGACACAGAGAATGCCTCCTTTGAATTGTGCTTGGTCCTGCTGATTTTATTTAAAGAAAATAAAGATGTCAGGAGAAAATTATAATTTTCCACAATTCACAGCTTTTATGTGGTATCAGATGTTCTCTATTTCCTCTTTCTCCACTTCCTTTGCATTTAATTGTTTTAACTTCTATTTGCTACCTTCACTGCCCTCAGAGAACTAGCCAAACTCTTTCTTATTCTTGTTTTTGGAGTACCAGCTGGTATATATTCTTTGAATTTGCAATCTTCATTCGCATTCCTTTACATTTTTTCCCCCTCAGATTGTGCTTTTACTGCTCCATGCTGGAACGATCGCTGGTCCATAGAGAATGGTCCTCTGACAGCAGCAATTAATTCAACACATACATAGAACTCCAAAACAGAGTTACTGCTTCTTGTTCAGTTCAGTACCTTTTCTGTTACATTTTACATCTTTTACAGGAGTGCACAAGAAGGTATTCACACTGATCATAGATATCATCTCTTGCTCTGTAGCAACCCAAACAGAGTTTCTCCCTTGGCCCATTAGCATATCGATCCAAATTTCAAGGCAGAGCTGACAGTATCAGTATTAAAAACACAGGTCTCCTTCAGCTGAGGAGCAGCATGGGAAGCCTATTGTATTCCCTGTAGAAAAAACTTGCAGGGTAACAGGTCTGTCTCACACTGAGACATCCCCTAGTAATACCTTTTTGATGAAAGGATCTGCTATTAGTGTGCTTGTGCTTCATTTCAAGGTGGAAACTTTCCTTCTGGCTGATAGATACCAGCTGCCTTGGACTCCTCTGTGCTGAGACTATTGACTGCTGCCTCTGGGAAACATAGTATGAGAGGCCTTTTTAAAAAATGGTGCCTCCTTTCTTCTCCCATTATTTTATTTTATTACATTTTTGTTATTCACTGCAACAATTTCCACTAAGTCTTTACAAGTAGACTGACATTTTCTGCACATTGACACCATCACCACCTTTTCCAGAACTAGCTCAAGCACTAATTGTCAATTTCCTTCTCACTAAAACTCCCAGTTTTTAAATGCAGGCTCATTCAGTTGTCTTTGCTGTATCAATTACAGTCTAAGTTTCTTCCCTGTGATTCCTCACCTCACTGGAAAAGGCATCTCCATTCACACATTACATTTCCTTTCTGGAATGAAACTTTCTAAAGGCTGGTTTCAAAGCTATTCTTATCTCCCTTCTCAGCAGAGGCAATTGTTTCTAAATATTTCCATCTTCACTCATGACTGCACAAATTAATGAGCTAACCCCCCACTTCTACCAGTCTTTGCTTTAAATCTTGATTTAGGTCAGACTGAGAAAGTTCTTCTTCCACACAAACACCATTCATTACATTCTATGATGTAAAAAACTTGGAGAGGTCTAATTTTCCATTTTATTTATTCTGAAGAGGGAAAAAAGAAAGACAGATCACCTTTTGATTCCCTGTTGTTGTAGGGCTGTTGTTCCCTGAAAGGCTATACCTAGTACTGAATAAGAAGTTATCAAAATAGTGAAAATTATTAATCCCTAAGCTTCTCACTCAATTTAGTGGCTAAGTTTCTGCCCAGATCCTTTCCCAGTTTACTGCGACTTGCTCGTTTGTCTGCGTTCCTGCTCTGTGTTTAAAAGCCCCACACAAAGAGCCCAGTGCTGTCAGCAGTATAGAAAGACAGCCCGTGTTGCAGAAGTTGCTGTAAATACTGTAAGCCATCCAGATAGACAAAAGCAGACTCTAAACTGGAAAAATGTTTCTGCCAAATGTTAAGTGCGACTTGTACTGCTATGCTTCACATTACGTGCGCCGAGCAGGCTGATTATAAAATGCAAGCCCTGGGACAAGATAGATATCTTATAAAAAAAAAAAAAAAAAAAGAGAACTGTGCAATGAGCATCTTCAGCTAGCGCTGCCTGGCGCTGCAGTTAAGGCGAGAGGGCTTCCTGGGGGGAATCCTCCTCTTCCTTGCGCTCCGGAGCCGGTCCTGGCCCCGAGCTGAAGCCGGGAGAGCCCCCGGCAGGCAGCACAGCGCTTCTCCCCCCGCAGAGCCATCGCCTTCCTCCGAGCTTTTGCTCTTTTCCCCTCGCAGCGCGCTCCCTGGGCTCGGCACGGGCGCTGCGGGCGGCTCCGGGCTGCAGGCGGGGAGCCCCCGCCGGCCCCGCCGCCTCTTCCCCCGCACGGCCAGGAAGGGAATCCCCCGCACTGACGCGGCCAAACTTCTGCAAACGCCAAGCACGGAGCGGAGCGCTCGCTGCCGCCTGCTCGGCTGCGGAGCCGCAGCGCCGGGGGAGCCGCCAGCCCCCGGCCGCCCCCGGCTTGCGACCACCACCACCACCGCAAGTTGGGGGGCAGCCGGCTGCGACCCTTTAGAGGCGACCCAGCCGAGCGGGACTGTGAAGGCTGGAGGCCGGCTTGAGCTTGGGGGGGCTGCGGGGGGACACCCCCAGACCGGTCCCCCTCCGCCCAGCCTTAGCCCCCCGCGGGCACGGAGGGGACGCGCTGCCGGGGATGCCGCAGCCGCTGCTCGCTGCCGGCCGGGGAAGGGGCAGGAGCTCCTCGGGAACGCGCACACCCCCCCGAGCCGCGGGATGCCGGCCCGGAGCCCCCTTCCCCCGCGCCCCCCCTCGCCGAGGGTCGCGGCCCCTCGCCAGCATCGGGGCGGGGGGCTCGGCCTTACCCTTCGGCTCGTCCATCGGGGTCGGTGGTCGCGCCCTCCTCCCTCGCTCTCCCCCCTCTTCCTTCCTCAGCCTCTGCCGGCTCTGAGCTGCCTCAGTGCGAGGTGCTCATGAAAATGGGCGCTCCAGTGGTCCATGGCAGTGGGAGGGGTTATAGCTCAACTCTACGTGCCTCAATCTCTCCGACTCGCGGGCTGACCTCCCGCTCCCCTTAAAGGACAGATTACCTCCCAGCCGCCGCCGTACCGGTGCCTCGGGCTCCCCCGCCGGGTCAGAGGGTCCCGCAGAGCCGGGGAGGGGGGTGCGGGGGGCGTCCCGGTGCCTACCGGCGGGGGCGGCCGCCGCTTGCTCCGTTGGGGCTGCGCTCTGAAAAGGGGTCGCATCGCTGGCTCCGAGGGCGAGATGTCATCGTGCCTGCAGAGGAAAGGTGATCTGTCAGGTTTTTTTTTTTTTTTTTTTTTGTTTTTTGTTTTTTGTTTTTTTTTTTTTTTTTTAAAGTCGCATAATGCTGAGCAAGCTCCCTTTGTACCAGGGAGGTACGCAAAGAGAACTGTGCTGGGCAAAGAGAACCATCTTCGTATCTCAGGTGCAGCTGGCAGGGGACAAAAAATTAATAAATAGATGCAGTAGTTTCCAATAACAGCTAAAGAGTTGGCTTTTGTGTCTGCACCACAGGATGAGCTCGCACTCCTGGCTGCAGCTCCTGGAGGGAGCCAAGTTTTTGACTACTTGCCAGGAAGGCTCTAAGGGACCCCTCCTCACCCCACAGCTGCACACCTCCCAGGTGGACTGCACCCCAGTGACAAACACAGGTCAGGGTTGGATGAGCCTCAGCAACATTCCTCTACAGCCTCTGGCACTCAGGCCCTTTCCAGCCACCACATGTCCCCCCCACTCCTGCCTTGGGTCTGCCAGCCTCCCACTCCAGGGGAAACTACCACCTACCCCAGCTCTTTCACTTCCTTTTCACAGCACTGCCCACCCACTCCCCATCCCCAGGGCTCTTCCCTGTTCCTATGTCTTTCCGTGCTGGTCACCCAGAGGATGAAGTAACAAGCACAGGCTGCCACCACCCACAGCCAGCTGCCCTGCCGGTACCAGAGCCTACTCTTCGTAGGCATTGCTGTTACTGTCTTGCTTCTCTGCTCCCAGGGGTGTCTCTCTGCAGCCCAACAAGGGGACACGCTGCCCTGCAGCTGGGAGCCATCCAGCTTTGTGCCCACCTCCAGTTTCCACAGAATATGTCCACAGGAGAGGCAGGAAGAGCAGGACTCCACAGGCTGGTGCTGGGACCCAGAGAGCCACAGCTACATACAGGGCTTCAGAGTCCTTCAAATCCTCCTGCCTTTGGGTAAACCCCTGACTGCAAGCTGCAAATTAACAAAAGCAACAACAGATCTTGCGTCATTTCCACTAAGAAAATGAGAGAAAAAAAAGCAGCCCCAGAGATGGGCATTTATGTTCAGATAAGGTTCCAGACAGTGTGAGGAGGAAGCTTGAAAACAGAAATAAAAAAGAGGAAACCAGAGAGATCAGGATGTAGTTTCCACACATCTTAAACAAGGGTAAGAATAGCAAAGCAAGAAATGATTAGTCTTCTGCTCCTAGGTCAAAACCAAGGATCCTGTGCAATTTTGGAAGACCGAAATATATCTTAAACATCCATCTTCTTTCTAACCACAGTAAGAGATTAGTCTCAATCACCTTCCTCCTTTGAGTATACACAAGTGTATGTGTGTATGTCTAAAAAAACACCACTTCATTCTTGAATTTGCTATGTTGAAGATGAGGTGTGCTGCCTTTGGGACTCAAAAGGAGTAAGAGTGAGCCCTGGGACACATTAGCTCCATTTCCAGCAAACAGGAGACAGAAGGAACTAAGGCAATAAAGCTGGAATCTGGAGCTAAAATCTCACAGTTTGGGGCTGATGAAATGAGAGAGCCATGAGAGAGGAGAGTTAAGGAGCCTGGGAACAGATCTTCAGGCATTAGAGACAAAAGTAGCTTGTTTCTACAGAAAGAATTGGTATGAAAACATCTAAAATACTTTAAACAGAAACAGGCCATCCCATCACCACTGAAGAACAACACTGAAGTCATTCTGTCTGTGTTTGCTTAGGGACATGGCCTAGGGGGATGTATTTAGATGTTGACATATCACTCTCTACACCTTTAACAGAGTGTAGTGGAAGCTTCAAGAAAAACTGTGTGTAAACACTGGCCCTAACAGAGATAGGCTGAATACCCCTCAGGCATTCCCAGGTTTTCAGCCCTGTGTGCCAGTTGGTCTCACCACCAACCAGCCAGAGCAGCAGCCCTGGGAAGGAGGGCAGCAGGTATGCAGCCTGCTACTCCCCACACCTCTGCGCCGGGCAGATAAGCAGTTAAGGTTTCCAAGAACATGGTAAATTGCTGGCAGTACAGGGAGCAGAATTTCCTACAAAGGGAGGTTGCTTTGAGCGATTCAGACAGCTTCCTTTTGGAAAGGGAGGCTGAGAAGAGGGGGCAGGCATTAGAAAGACAAATTACCAAAAGCACTGCTGGTGCCAAGATGCTTTTTTCCCCCTCCAGCTTTAGTTTCCTTGGCCCACACATCCCACATTGCAACCCCCCCAGACATGACAGTTTTCACAACACAGTAGGTCAAATTCTTCCCACATCTCTAGGTTTATCTGCAACAGATAATGTCCAAATGCTTAATCTGAATACCCCAAACACTTTCTTCATGAAAACCAAACCTCTTGCATGACTTCTGAAGAAACAGAAGAAAGCAACAAGCTCTGCAATGTTTGCCTATTTGTACACTGAAAATGATCCGATCACTGCATTCTTTATAAAGGAGAAATTACTATTGCAATTTAGGTAAAAAAAGATAATGACCTTCACCAACAAGCATCATTCCTTCCTCTACTCCTCAGCATTAAGCTTATGAAATGCATTATCTGTAAAGATGCCTTAAGTTCCTTTCTTACATGTTAGTTCCTTGTTTTGGTTTAAATATTTGTAATTGTCACAGGATATCACTACGTTGTCACCAATACTCTTATCTCATCACCCAAAATCTGCATATCGTCTCTATGATAAACCTTTTTACTGCATTCTTGTTCACTTACTACTTTATTTTAAAATTACTTATTACTTTATTTTTTTTTAATCCATCAGTAAACATTACTACCACTTCTATCACCCAGTCTTAATATCTACAAGTCCCTTTCATTTATTTATTTATTTATTTTTAATTTCTTCACTGTTTCTTGCACCATACCATATCTGTATTGCTGGCTTCTTTCTACTTCCACATAATTTCCTCAGAAATCCTGACGCTATTTTGTTATCAAGTTCAACAGAAAAACATCCAACTTGTCTGCTACTCAACCACTACCCTGTCATCAACTATTGGATGCATTTTTCTCCATTCATGTTCAGATTTCATAGCCTTTGGTCAACTGAACTCTTTCAGTGACGCAGAGATCATAGTGCTCAGCAGACCCGTTAGTTATCTACTGTTTGCATGTGATGTCTACAATACTGATAACAGAGGAAATTACGTTCATTGAAACAGGTCAAGAAAGAGTTCCTGCATTTGTTTGTAGAGGTGAATCAGCTTTCTAGTTGATTTATTAGGTTTGTTCCTCTAAACATCACAGCCATTTAGCACAAATTGTTTAGTTTGTTTTGTACAAATACAAGTTAACACCCTTGTTGTTAAAGATACATAAAACTTCAGCGAATGAAACGTATGAAAAAGTTTTCACACAGCCTCTGGATAACAAGCAATATGAATGATGGATGGACACTGAAATATTTTAAAGCAGTACCAAAGCCCCACGCTCAAATATCTTGAGCTGCCAATCTATTTTATGTGTTCATTATTTAGCAAAGTGTCCAACTCCATAACAGGCTTGCAATACCATATCCTATGGATTCAATATACTTTCAATGCTATTATCTCATTTCATTGAAAATCCTCTTGCCACTTTCATTTCACTTAAAAATATATTAACATACTAAAAGTAAAACCAATTCACCTTCATAAACTCTACAGCTTAGTATAAAAAAATATACTCTAAAATGTTAATGTGTCACAGGGTTCATTAGTTAACCACCTAGTTAACAAAACATCAACAGCTCTTTCTGCTCAGGTTATTTCATATTCCATGTCAGCTGTAAATATTTTAAACCAAACTCCAGAGCATCTTACTTTACTTGACAATTTTAATAAAAACAGTCACAGTCTCAAACAAGGCAACACCCTGCCCTGTAAGTCTGCTTCTTGTGTCATTACCCATCATGTTTATACAATGCATCATACTCCCCTGCTGGGGACAGAGCTCTTATACCTAGTTTCCTGAAAGGAAAAACAAGTAATATTACTGCTTTTGAGCAAATATGCTAGTGTTTTCATATATTGAAATGGAACAGTGAGTACCAGTTGCCAGTCTAGTAAGCAGAACTTTACAATACCTCAAACTTAAATTGCAGAATGAAAAAAGAAAAATAAATTGTCAATATGCCTTTAGGTTTTGAATAATTACTATCTTATGACTGAAGGAAGGAGGAAAGTTTTGCTACCAGCTCTTCTCTATGGTTTATGACCAAAGTTAAATTAAGATTTAACAAGACAGAAATCATCATGCAATACATTGGTAGCTAAGACAAAGATAAATATAAAAATAACCCCCAAACCAGCTATTTTTGAAAAAGAACTGTACATATTTAGATCAGATTAAGTCACTATTTTTTTTTTTTTTTTTTCAGATAAGAGTACACAGAATGCAGGAAATATGCATAAAATGAAAAAAAACTTTAAAATAAATGCGCTTTTTTAAAAAAAAAAAAAAAAAGGCTGAATTCAGCCTGACTACCCACTCACCCTCTGTTAAGTGATTTGTTCTTTATTAAGTGAGCGTCTGCAGAGGAAGACCAGTTGCAGCACACAGACACATTGACCATCAGCAAAAGAGAAGTTGACTGTATCCATCCAGAGGGACTATCTGAAGATAGTGTTGAAAAGGGAGATAGCTTAAAATTCCTGAGTATCTTTAATTTGCATATATTTGTTAGCCATAAATACACACATGATAAATCATCCCTCCTACTTTGCTGTGTTCTTGAAACAAAATATTCTCCCTTCCAGCAGAGTTACAGAAAGTAGGCTTTGCCATGGGAGATCAGTAAGCATCAGTTTGTGTTGGACCATTTATTGCCTTTTACCAAAGAGGAATGCACTAGATCTTCACAGCTGTAAAACCTGTTGCCTTCTTTATACCTCACCTAATTTCCATAGGTCTGTTCTGAGTTTGCTCATGTCCTATGCATGTTAGCACTACAATGAACTGTCTCTAGAGATAAGAGTTTAAGATACTTTCAGACTTGCTTTCAGATTCACACTGTGAGATACTTCTCCACATGAATTTATATGTGCCTTACATCACTTTAAATAAAAGCATTTCAGTGTGGCCATCTTATTTAGTCTCTGTGAAGTTTCATGTTCTCATTTTTAGTTTTGTACTTCAGACTGCTAAAAATGGAAAGAAAAAAGGACAGACTTCAAAGAAACCCTGAATGTCAGAAAACACTGTATCTTAACTCACTGCTTCCACAGGTACTAGTACTTTTGGTTTACAGAAAGTCTTCACCGCATTTTGATTCTCTTTAAGTTAAGCACAACAGTTACTTCTTTCTACTAAAACTTTTTTTTTTTTTTGTGTACTTGACTTAATTTAGAGCTTGTGGAGAAAAGGTTAAGCTTGGTGATTTCCAGTTGTATCAAGCTTCACATGAAATCCGAAGTTGGAAGCCTAATTTGTAATTTTATGAGTTTGTGCATGTATTAACAGAGATTAATCACTTTGGGGTCTAAAGACTCATTTATATCCACTTCATGATATAAATAGCTCTCCAGTCCTTCTATTAGTTGTATTGGTTGGCTTCCCCTTTTTTCCTCCATCACCAACTTCAAGTGTCACATCTTCATTACACAATCTATATCTAATACATGTACAGATCTTTTATCTTACTAAATACACCTGTATAATTTCAGATCATATTTAGCTTTTTCTCCTAAACATATGCTTTACTTGTTCAGCATGCAGGTAACATCATTCGTCTCACTTTTTCCATTAACACGCCTCCAGCTCCATATCTAGTTCAAATTGTCATTTGCATTGTTAGTGCTCTCCTGGACAAACACAAGTATCTTCACCTACTTAAATGCGTAGGTATGTTTTTACCTGACAATCTTGCCTTCAGGAGTAGCCTTTCTACATCTCAGCATTATCTGATAGCTGAGGCTCTTCAATCTGATATTTTTTCCCCCTGAAGTTAAACATCTCAGCATCTGTCATTAAATCATTAACTTTTCAAACCTTCAACTTCCTTGGCTATGAGTATACTGATAAATTCTATTAAACAGATTATTGTAGAAATTAGTTTGTTAATTATATTCCCCCTTGCCCCCTGCATTCTTTGAAAAAAGGAAGTTACAAGAGGAATGGAGTTCTGTGAATACATATGAGTAAAGAGATATCTAAGTCTGAAAAAAATATTCTCAACTAAAAAGATTCATAAAGTACTAAACAAATACGCTCAACCATCTTTAAGGAATTCCTGCATGACAGTTTCTCTTTTAAGGGAACTATCATTTTTTAAAGTCTCTTGTGAAACCCACTTTTAGGTAGAGAATCTCACAAATTAGATATGTTAACTATCTTAGTTACAGATTACTAGGCTGTATGATCAGTCCTCAGGTGCAGACAAGACCCTGTTTATACAGTTCCACACTACCCAAGCATGCTTTCTGTGCTTGGGTAAAGAAATTAGTCACCTGTGCATTCTACAGCGGCACTTGAATTCAGCAGGTAAGAAGCTTATGCCATCACTGGCAGCCCTGGATGCCAGGACACTCAGGTAGGGAAGGTGGCATGGTTGGAGCAGGATCAGTGTAGCATTGGTCAGGAAGGGATGCGAAGCGAAAGGCAAGACATCAGCTGCCACCTCCTGGCTCAGCTCTCACCAGCACCGCTGGATCCAGCAGCAGAGTCACTACTAACATTCAAAAGCAGTCAGCTGCAAATACAGGTTTATGGGTTTTAGTCCATTTCTTAAGAGACTTTAGAGTAAGAAACCAGTTTAAAAAGTAGAATCAACAAATAGTTCTGTTTTCAAGCCCATTAGGGAATGTCAAATTTGAAACTTCCTAACTCAGATTTCAAATTTCAGATTTCAACTTCCTTATTGAGCATTTTAAGCTTCTTTCAATAAATTGATAGCTGGTCTTTAAAGACCTGTGAGTCATTAATCAAAATTTCTGGACTAATGCTGGAAGCTGCAGAAGAGAACAACTGCCTACAGAAGTTGCTGTATTTCTCTTTTACTTTTCACTTTTACATGGAACAGACTTCCTCTGAACTAAGCTATGACTGCTGGAATAAAATTACATCACACTAAAAAACCAGCATGCTAAAAATATAACTTGTAGG
The DNA here is from genome assembly GCF_047663525.1 of Anas platyrhynchos. NCBI lineage: Eukaryota > Metazoa > Chordata > Aves > Anseriformes > Anatidae > Anas > Anas platyrhynchos. The sequence goes on along the minus strand of NC_092592.1, from coordinate 26,489,404 downwards.
TATAATCTTAATTATGCCTAGGTTAGAAAGATTTAGTAACCTTGGAGATAGAAAACAGCGTAGAAACGATTATTTTTAGCATCAAGGAACTTCTCCAAGCAACAATGCCACACAGTACAAAAATATACCGGGTCAGTATGTTCTGGAGATTTCAGATGTTTCATCCTCTTATGGCCTAAACCATAGTACTATTAAACTGTATTACTCTGGAACAACTTTATGCTTTTTAGACTTTTGTTCCATATTACTAAACAAGTTATACAGACATGCTAAGATGTAAGAGAACTATAAGTATAACATCTTTACAAGCCAAAGCTAACTCAACACAAATAGCTTTCCACTTGTTATCAAGGGAACTATCCACTCTTTTCAAATTTAATTTGCCTCATAACTTGAGGCTACCAGACTGTAGTGACAGGCAGAAGCAGTCTCATCTAAGAGTGCTGTGGAAAAAAAAAAAAGCCACATCATTTGCTCCTACAAAATCATATTTGTCTGCTGACAGTCCTCCCCAAGCTCCTCTTGGTTTCTTCTATTATTAATATTTCTATTATGTACATGTCAAACTGGCCTGCTGGAGCAAGCACAGCAGCATGCCAGCCTTTTCTACCTCCTCACTGGGTAGCGAGAGCAAATGCATGCCTGTGTGTGTTTGCATGGGACTGCAGAAGGAAATGACTGAAAGCACTGTGTGAGTAGTATCTGTTAATAACAGATTATATATCTATTATATTAATAACAGCTTCACTTCTATGAAATGAAGTAGAAATTCTTCAATAATTGCTTGAGATCTGTCTCTCTCCCTGACTTGATGCCCTACCAGTGAAATACACCTCATAGGCAAGTATCATTATCTTGTTAACTATGAAGAGAAGCTCATACGTACATAAATGTGCACAGCAAATTAAATTGAGTTTGAACACTTAGTGTCAAAGGCAATATGATAGCAAATATACTGAACACCCATTAATAAGATTTACCAGAAGGCCATATGCAGATATCTGTCATTAATATCCAGTGTTTTCCAAAATGCCCAGATTTCTCATGGGTTTGTTTCCCCTCATGTAGTACCAACTCTTAGGTGCTAAACACACAGTAAGGTCTCACAATCCCAAAAGGCAGATTGCACTCTCCTCCACTGAAATCAGTGCAAGCAGGCTGTGAAAAAGTGAACAACCCTGAAAAATCCATATTTCAATTCTTCCCTGGAGTTGTACCACTGCACACTGCCACATTAACCAGCACATGCTTTACCATAGTATGAAACCAGAGTTTAAAGACAGCTTGGCTTAAATGCAGGCAAAATTAAGTATTTAACATTGGAACAATAGGGTTCTTTGTGGCTGGGAAAAATGTTTTTTTCCCCTCCAAGTGTTGGCAGATTAGCCCCAGCTTATTCTGCTTCTTTTGCTCTGAGCACTTTTTTTCTGTTCTGTTTCAAAGAACAGTCTGGAATTCAGAGGACTTCATTACCTACCGCTGTGATACAGGCCTGCCTAGCATTATGAAATTGGAAAATGCATTTTCCCAAAGTAAACTCTCATTTAAACTTACAGAGATCCCGGAGTACCTGATGGGGGCTACAATAGCATGTACAAATGCAAATACTGCCAACCTCGATGTGTTAGTCTTTTCTTACATAGTTTCTTTGCTATTTTTAAGCCCCTCCCTTAGCATTCATTTTTTCCTTTTTCTTTTTAAGTTAAAGTTTCACTTCTTTTACTCCCTTCCTCCATCTGAAGCTTGCTCTTTCTCTTTTAAGAAGTCCTTCCTCTCACTTCCTAGTATTATTCCTTTTCTTGTAATAATAATAAAAAATCTAATATTTTTACATTAAGCTATTTTATCTGAGTTTTTCATATGTTTCTTTTCTCTGGAGAAGACTTCTTATAATTGGTGTGCTTTTGTGTCTAAGAAATTCTAAACAAAATGCTGCTAAACTAAGTTTAAAGCATGAAGACTGGTTTTACTCTAGAACAACAGTAATAACATCACTTGAAATTGTTCCCAGATGTAATCTGTAAGACTACGTTAAAGATGACAACATTTACTAATTAAAGTATGGCATGATTTATGTAGTAGTCTCTCATTGCTGCTCCTCAAAATGACTGCCTGTAACTAAAATTTGGCAATCCTTTTGCACATATTTAATATATTTTAAGACACAGTAGTGATAGCAGTGAAGGACAGCAGTGACAAGCTGAAGATCTACTGCAGAATGGGCTCATAAGTGCTCTTATCTCCATTTCTTATATAGCAAGATTTATATACAAAATACATTAAAAAGCTACTTTGAAATGATGGTAACAGCCACCTGCAGAAAACTAGCATTTACAGTCTGGATTTAGTTTTTAAAGTATTAGTATTATAATAATTGCACTTGTTCAAACTACAGAACATAAGGTTTTGATCCTTATTGACAATTCTTTATTTGAAGAAGACATAAGCATGGTTTCTGATTTTATTTCCCCCCACTTCATCCTTTTCACCCCAGATTGACCCTATCTCAAATCGATTGCTCAGATGACTGTTCTTGACAAAGGAAAGTCAAAATACAAGAGTGCAGTATATATTTTGAAGATCAATTCTTTCTTTTATGTATATTTATACACACATCAGTGCAAATTACTAATAAAAGAACTGTAATATGATTATTCCAGGTAAAGTTCATCACCTCTTTCTAATGGAAGTTAAATATTTGTGATCCATCCCTTAACTTTGATTTAATAAGGATAGCTTAGCCACTAGCATTAATTTATAGGAGGAGTAGACAAGCCCCCTCTCTGGTAATGACTGTTACCTCTTCAGACTCACCCAGCTCTGTTCACAATCCCTTTATCTTCTTACTCCCATTTCAATGTCTCTTTCCATGTAGTTTTCTGTCTCTTTATTTTACTCATGAACTTGTCAGCCAAGTAAATCTTGATGAAACTATCTTCCTTGATGCCCTTCCTTCAATCATCTTTTTAATAAAGAAATCTATAAATCTACCTTACCCTCCAACAAGCTGTTAACATGACTATAAAAAGAATAACTAAGGAGAAGACAAGCAACAAAGGAAAACCTGCAACACAAAATCTCAATGTCAAACACCCTCAGGCACTTCTCATTGAATCCTGGTCTTACTCCTTCAACGGCAATTCAAGAAGTCTGAGTTCAAGAGCAATTTGGGACTCCAGCCAAAATCCAGCACGAGTGAAAGAACACCCAGTCATTCAGGCAAGAGCTGAAAACTCAAAACAAATGGCAGCCAAGTCACCTCCTTTGAGTGCCACCACATAAGACATTAACTATATTAACTATGCTTCTGCACGGCCACTGAGGAGCAAGCAGACCAGCAGGCGCTGAATGCAGATAAACATTCAAACATTTAGAAGATGAGGTTCACTAAGGTTCAGAGATATACAAGGAGTATTTCTCTGTAGACTACTTGAGATTCTTGGCAAAAGCCAAAAATCTGGGATCAAACCATGCTTTGATTGCCTGTTTCTTTAGTCTTCTAATTCAGGGTGTTTATAGACCTTAGTTTCTCCCACAGAAAAGAGAAAATAAAACAAGAAGCAAGAGAACACTGGGATTTGTTGTTACAAGACCATGAGTCTGTACCAGGCCTGTGGTTTCCTCAGAGGGAGGAAGAGGTGGGATTGTATTCAGGCACAGTGCACCCAAAGCACAGTGCCCTCCAGGGTTGCATGCATGTCCCTTAGTTGTCGTCACCAAAATGTTCTTTGTATTTTTTAATCAGAGCAGGATGTATGCAGTTTCTTGGAAACAAACATCCCTTTGGGACTGAAAGCACTCAGGGAAACTCAGACAGCGCTTGCCCAAGGCTGTGCACATGAGCATCTGAGAGTTAGCAGGCAGCATGCCCTGTGGGCTGTCCCTTACATGGCTAAGCAGCAATGCATGGGTTAGACAGGCATGGGAGAGATCTATCCTGACATATACTCTGAGTTTGTACCATGGCCTGTTTCTAAAAGATGTCCTGTGCAAATGGAAATAAATTTAAAGAAAAATCTACAGATGCAAAGAAGTTAGAAATATTTCAAGAATTTTACTGCAAATATGACCATAATTTCTTTAAGGAAAGTAAACAAAAATTCTGTCACAGGTAGAATGACTTTCTAGCCTATCCAAATTTAGGCAGCTGTGGTGGCTTAAGGCTTTGAAATATAATTAGCAGAAAACATTCAAACAAAGAATTTATAAGCAGAGTGAAACCCAAGGTTTTCAGTTATTTTGAAAACATGTTGGTCATTGAATGCTAATTTACCACGTCGTGCAAGGTTTGTTTAGTTCATGCATTCAAAGCTAGTCTTTGATGTGCGCTACAGCAAAAATACTTGTTTTCTTTGAGAAAGTAGTATAACAATTATGCATGTTCACCTGGTGATCACACTGTGGTGATCACACTGCAGAAACAGGAACCTAAAAGTTCACAATGAAGTTCACCTAACCCATTTAAGCATTTTTAACATTTTTTTTTTTCCCCCTTGTGAAGACTGCAGTATTCTTGTTCTAGACTGAATGCAATGACAGCTCACTTAATCTCCAGAGATATTTGTACAGCCTCATTACTAAGCTGCTGATTTAAAGTGTCAAGGTGACATTGCACATGTCAGTTAAAGTTTTAACTAATCCAACAAACTAATTTTTTAGACATAATTTTGAGATTAAAAAAATGTCTTCACTAACACATTAAAATAAGTATTTAGAGCTTTATCAGAGCATTTGCTCCAACAGAACTTAAATCTCAACAACTTTATAGAGGCAACAGCCCTCCAGCAGCAGCTCTCCCAGCAGGGTGACACCAGGCTCAGGCTGCCAGCACCACAGCAGGAAGAGCTTGAGCTGCAATTAGGAAGCAGGGCTGGCTGCCTAGGGCTACAGATCTTGGGTATCTTAATTGCATGGGGTACATTAATAATTCCACTATTTAAATGCCTTGGCTAGCATAAACAGCACTGGCACTTACAATACTTTACTTAAATAGTGTTTAAATGTAGTAATATTGCTAAAGACCTGGTTTAAAGGTAACAATATAAATATTGATTATAAAGCTCTTAAAGCACTTGAGAGCTACCCAAACACTGATCAACATTCAAACAGCAGAACTGTTCGCAATACAGAGAACTGATTAGATAAGGAGATAGGTAAACAACTACCAGGAAATCCTTGGTTATATAAAGCCACTAGCTGAAATAAGCTATTGCACATGTAAATAAAACATTGATGATAAACAGAATTCATCAGCAGTCAATAACGTAGATACATTCCACATATTTTCAAAAATCAGTCCATAGTTAAACAAAGAGTCATCACTATCCTGTCTACCTGCCCTGCTCCTGCGGGTACATCAGCCATTTTCAACAGAGGTGTGTCAGTGCTTTATGCAAGCTTTTTAAGTTGTAGGAGCTGTTTACATGTACTGGCAGGCTGGCTTCAGACTCTCCACAGCTGCAAAGCCACAAACCCCTTATATCCACCTTGGGAAAAGCGTTTCCCCTGCAAGCAAAACAGTTGCTCTTTCCCTGGGGGTGGAATTGCCATCCCTGACTGTGATAATCCCCCCCCCCCCCCCCCGCACACACACCTTGCTTTGGCCAGTCTCTCTCATGACTTCACTGTATTTACAGATGCTGTTGTATGCACCTCACCTGAGTTAGGCCTCATTATTTTAGCTGTAATTACTGTGAGCCAGCCTCCTAGGCTGCACGATTTATGTGCACCTTCACCCCGCAGTGGGGATTGCTGAAGCAGAGCAGGGTTTTCCTCGTTCTGAGGATGATACCACACTGCCACCCTCAGCAGGAACAGCAAATCATCATCAATGCGAGCATTTTCCTCCTTTCAGAAAAAGAGAGCCTCAAGTGATCTTGATTTCACTTTGTGAGACATAAACCTGTCTCCCATCCACTGTGTGTTGCTGTTACAAGCAGTGTCTCATTTGCAGGAAATAAAAAGTTGAAGCACCTACACCGATAAACTTTGCACTGCTCTGCTGAGGCTCCTCTTTGGATATAGGGAGACAGTATATAAAGACAGACTGACAAACAATTACAATGGTAAATATTCTTTATGAAGAAGTTTGATATGTCTTTTTCATAGATATACACTGGCTGAGAAATCAGAACCAAGTAACTTTCATTTTCCCCACTGGGTATAAGCATAAAAAAACAGTCTACAAGAACCACTTTTGTATAACATATTTGATTTTAAAATGTTACAGTTCATGTTTTGCTGGCATACTTAATGGACACTTTAGCTATCATTACCCTCTATAATTTAAATACTTCTATTTTCTTACCTTTAAGGCAGCTTTTGAATCAGTTCAACAGAGTACCTGTTTTAAAGTATCTACCTTGGAATCAATTGTGATTTCTCACTCGCTCAAGTTTGTGTGATCGGCTTAAGAGATACAAAACCCATAATTTCAGAAACATTTGGGAATAGCTTTTACTTATATCAAGACCAGATCTCCTTCCCTGTATAGTCTGTATTCCCTTAATCAATTGTTCATGTTCAGGGTATAAAACAGTACAATCCCCATCTCCTGTCCATGTTTATGTCTGCATTTGCTTAGTAACAAACATTATACACCCTTCAAGAAGACAGTCATAGAGATGTAACAGCATCAAGGAGGTAATCCTTGAATAAAGGTGACAACACTTTTTTTTTTTTTTTTTTCCATCTGAACCCACATTTTCATTTTCTTTTCACATTTGTCTGAAAGTGACCAGGAAAATAACATCCTAGAAGAAAATTTCACAAGTAGTACTAACTGACTACACAAAACTAATTAGACTAGAATTGCAACTTGAGCCAATACCCTCACATTTCATATATGTTACACCATAAGCCTAAAATATATTAATATATTGTAAATAAATTGTTTTCCTTAACATTTGCTATTTTATATGATTGGCAGTAGAGAAATTCATTTAAAGTAAATTTACCTCACAGAAAGCAAACAGTATTCTACATTATTTTACCTCCAGGAGGCAAATTCTCAAATTTTTAGGTCTGTAGCTACTTGAAGTAGTTGCGGATAATATATTTCAGTACACAAAGTACGGAAGAACATCACATGCAGAATAGACTTAGTACAACTTTAAAAGTTACCCTTATTTTAAATTTTAGCTTTTCCAAGTGCTAAAGGTGTACATTGTTTTCATTTTTAATAAAATTCCCAAAAAGCTTTAGTTTACTTCAGAGATAAAACTGATGCTTCTTCAAAAACATCAGCACATTAGCTATTGAAATTATACTTTATTCTCTTGACAGTGCAGAATTGACATTATGTAATCACACTGTCATTACAGACCTGACAAAATCTTAAATGTTTTATTTCATTAATCCTGCAGTTTTGAGTTTTCAATCTAGTTGTTTAAGGAAATAAAATATATGTCATTGCCTACACACATTAGCCTCAAAGTTCCCAGTAATTAATTTTGAATATGCTAATTTGACTCAGGTTTGATAGACAATTAGTTTCAAATTTATAGACTTATTCAAAAATAAACACAGAAGGAAAAACCAGATCTTTCATTATCCTGCCTTCTTCCCAGAAGAAAGTTGGAATCCTGAACTTAACCTTATCTGGCCTTTAAGGAGCACAAACTTCAAGAGTTGTCGCCGATACCCCAGTCGGGACAAAGCATCAGCACAGAACCCAGACCCCTTTTTAGATACCAGCTATGGGCCAAATACAGGAACTGGGCTTTCATAATCTCGCTCCTCATAATTTAGGTACAAATAGTTTCCATTTTCCAGCTGTCTACTCTCATCCCAGAGCCAAGCATCAAGGCTTGTTTTTCCACTGAGGTGAATACACCAGCTATGGGTATTTGGCCAAAATATGCTGTTTTCTAGGCTCCCCCTTCAGCGCAGCACTGTAGTATTCCCATAGTCTGGAAATGGAATTGTAAAATTATCGGTATACAACTTTGTTACATCATCATGTAAATTAGACCAGGAGTTTAACAGTAATTCTTCAACTTGAGGTATTAAAATTTCAATGCAACTTTGCAAGCCTTTAATAAAATACACGTAAAGAGCAAAAGATAAAGAAAATGCAGGACAAACAGTACTGTAGAATAATAAGAAAACACCAGGAGTGATTAGGCTGGGAAAAACACACCTTCTCCTCCCCCTGCAAAGAAAAAACAAAAAACAACACCCAAACCTATATTTGGAATAAATAGTCTTAAGTTAAAAATACAAATACTTTCAAAAAATTTGTGGCTCTGACAGCTACAGTTCAATTTTTAGATGGTATTTTTAGTCTTTTACCAAATTTAAGAGTACATATACAGCTAAAGGTATGCTTTTTAAACATGTAAGTGATGTGTAATGTGAGTACTGCACATCCCAAGGAAGGTCCATTTAGTAGGCTTGAACTTCATTCTCTGCCGAGTTTTCTCCGCTGAGTTCAATAAAACAGACACTGAAGATAATTCACTCCATTTCCATCAATTACTGTATGATTTTGAATTCATGTGACACCTAAGATCACTGTAGACGTTGACTCACATTAATTTCTACTGAAATATTTTAGTACATGTATATCTAACTCCTTTTAAACTGCCTTTGGCATTTTCTGTTCTCAGAATTATTTTTTTATTCTAGTTTAATAGATCAGACATATTATATTTTTTTGAATTAAGGTAACTCCACATGTGTTCTTGAGGAAAATGGAAAGAGATTTGAACATAATTATACATTTCTCACATGGTCTTTTGGCAATTTAAAACACTTTTGCCTTGAGGATAATAGAGATAACAGTTTCTCCTGTGGAATTAAGGTCTATTGTTACCCAGATTAAAGTTTTGCTTCTGATTTAAATAGGAACATGTGGAAGATGTGGAAGTCCTCTGTATTGACCTGAAGTTCAGATACATTAAAACATGACAGTAATCTGTCAGATCCTTTTATGGTTTTTTAAAATATGGATATTTAGGTTTATTTAGGTTTAGGATTGTAATCTAGCCTGATACTCTGTACTTATTTCATTCACTTGTGAGCTAGCAGCATAGCCTGTAATTTCAAAAATCACAGGAATTGAGGCATAATTTCCATACATTGCACAAGAACCTGAGAAAGACAGAACATCATGATAGTGATTTCTTTATACAGATCTGAAACTATCAATCTGAATAGCTCCAGGAATGCAGAGACATAAGTATGCCCCAGTGGTTTAAAAAAAGACTCTTATGATGTTTTTCTAATGAAGACAGATCTCATCTGAGATTTTTCCAATGCTGTGTTGCTTTAACACTGCCTAGGCTATATCACCCTGCTTATTGCAAACTATAGCAGACATTTAATGCTGAATGGATTGTCTGTGTCCTCCCCAGAGGACTGCGGAAGCATCTGGTGAAAAGCGTCAGCACCTTTGCCCAACACTTTTCCACAGCCAGGATTCAGCATGAGTACTACAAGTGCAGTTGTGTGGCACTGAAGTATACCTCTAGCAAATCATGTACTTGAGGAACCTGCTGCTCCAAACTTCCATAAAGCCAAGCTTATGTATTTATGGATTTATTTCTCTGTGGTCTATGAATTTTCCCCTAACAAAGCTTTTTAGAGAAAGTCAGGAAGTTTTGAGGTTAAAATGAATTTTCTTTTCCTGGAAATCCTGCTATAAACTGACAGCCTTACAAAGAGTTATTCCCAATCAAAAAATAACGTTGTCATTGCCTACATTGGTAAAGTTTAACTTCACCAGCTATTGGCCTAAATACACAGTATGGCTTAGAATTTCTACATAATTGGGGGTTATACACAGCATATTCATAATGAAGACAAAAGCAAACATTGCATTTTAATTTGATAAACATCCTTTAAATTACAATCGTATATTTAGTAGGCTATTGTCTTATTCTTCTTGTATGCTTTCATAAGTGGAAGTTTAACAAGCACCTGTTAGAAACAGTCTCCACATTCATAAGTAAATTTTAAAGTAAACACTGTTAAACACCTTTTCTGTTTATACATAACCTAACTCTTAATAAATGGTACATTAAGAACCAATTAAGAACACAAATAGGAGTTTGATTATGGGGTAGTACACAGCCAGCTTTAGAAAAAAATTGTGTGGTTCCTCAATTTGCTTTTTCAAACTTGGGAGTACATTAGCAGTTGGAACTCATAGCTCATGCTGAAAATAAAGAAAGAAACAAAATAAGTTTTTTATTCCTTGTAAAAGAAACAAGCTTCTACGTGATCTTCTCAACATCATGTCATGCGTTGAAAGATTACAGAGGTATAAACTAAATTGTAAACAGATGGACCCTTGGGGCATGTAATCACAGCACAGTGCAACTCCATTTGAGCTGGAAAACAGTATTTTTTGTTAAAGCAGCATTTCAATATTATGTCATCAATCCTTTTCATCTTGCTCAGATCACACAGCAGGTAGGGCTTAAGAAGCGAGCCTTTGATGTATAGTTCTTAAGTTTTTAGCATGTCTCATACCTGCGTAGCTGATAATAGAAAGTGATCATGTACAGTCATGAACATTGGTGGCATCTTTAGGTAGACAGAGCATGAGCAGGAGAGAGCAGAAAGTGTCACTTCTGAGAACTACTTTCATAAAGAGTAGGAAAGGTTCAATAACCACTCCAGCTTTGGGGAAGAAAGGTCAACCATTTTCCAGTGATTTGGCCTTTACCACTAGGACTGCATAACAGCAACTCAGTGAACTTGTTTGGCCAGACAGTTCCCACGTCTGGTGTCTCACACCTCTTCCTGGTTCTACTTACAGCTGGGGTTTCCTACCTATACTCAAGTGTATTTATCATGGCCCAGGCTAGAGACATTATAATGTTGATGTAGTGCATTAATATCTATACAGTTCCCTGCAGTAATGGGGATGGTGAAAACCGTCTTGATGTTTGAGCAATGCACTAGCTTGAGGCTTTTTAATCGATAGCTGAACAGGTACATTCTGCTCACAATTAAAAATGAGCATTTTGGGCTGGTAAGAAAACCTGTCAAGCCACGTCTTTCAAGCCAGCAAGACGCATCACAGCCAGAGGCTTACACATTTCCACTGCCCTAATAAACTGGAAAATTGTATATGATGCAAGGCTAGCACAAGCCTGTCTGTTCTTGACAGAATCAGTTAATCCACCTGGCCTTTCAAGCATTGACAGAATCATACAAAGAAAAATCAATTACCCGAGATAATCAAATCCAGTGTCTTCATTTCAGCTCTTTCACTCATTTCATCTAATTCTTAAGTATTGACATTATTCTAGGCATAATGGAAACATAAGTACTTCATTAAAGCCAGCACCTGGACATACTCAATAGTGTAGCAAGAGCTAACAAAGCTATGCCAAATACATCCTTACTGCTGTAAAGCAACTGACAAGTAATACAACCCAAAATATGTGCTTTTCAAAACAGCCTTTAGAGAAACAATGGTTTCAGGTGAAGTTGCCTTGCCCTCGGGGTGGTATCCCCTTGGAGTGCTTTGACACTACTTGTGAGGAGTAAAGGTTAACAAAGTGCCAGAATGCTATGACCTGAGCTGAAGGTGTTCACATGTGAGATGCATCCTGGCTGCAAATAGTGGCATCCATTGAGGTAACAGAACCACAGTGCTCCAGGCTGAAAGGCAGGGTAGTAGAGCCCCAACTTCAGTAACAACATTTCAGCATATGAGTAATCCTACAAGAGGTCGAGCGAACATTAAAGCAAGCCATTAAGCCCCAGTGACTTCAGTGAAACACAGAGGTGAGAAGTGAAATACTAAGTTTGCTTGACAAGTAAAAGCTTACTGAGAGCAGAGAAATTTCAGTCCTAGATAGGTCTAAAACAAAATGTTGAAAACATCCAATACTCAAACAATGATTTTGTTGTGTCTCTCTTCCTGCAGGTAACACTCAAAAATTCCTTTCTGTATGACTGGCCAGCAAGATACAAAAGAGAAGACTGAATTCTTAGATTTTGAACTATTTTCTATTTCCTTTATTTTCACTCAAATAAAGTGGAACAGTTGCAGAGTACATGGCCTTCGGGTCACTGAGAATTATAATAATCACTTCAATGCAACTATTCATGCAGTCTGTATTAGGTATAAGAATTTAGATTTTCAGGGTCTATACTCAAGTAGGAATGTTTGTCCATATATTTTAGGACACTAACTGACTCTCCCTCTATTTCCAATATATATTAACCAGAAAACTTTTTCCTAAAGAATTCTAAAGATGGAGGATGTTTTATTGTGTTATTTGCAGCCATTCCATTACACTCACTGGGGCACTCTATAATGAAAGAGTAGTTCATAGTAATATCAAATAGATATTCTCCAATTAGCAGATTTTGTAAGTCCTCAACATCAGTATTACATATTGGCTCATTAAAGTTGAAAGATTTAAATCAGTTCTGTGTCACTGGGTATTCTCAAACTTTTTTGTTTTGCATTTAGCTTAGGTACAGAATTGTAATATTTGGTCTCACTTTCAGGTCCTCACAAATACTGCTTTTATTCAGGACTGGCTTAGTTAGAATTCCAAGCATTTACCATTGCATTAACATCTCAAGAATGATACTAATGAAATGTTAATGTAATTAAAAATGGGGATGTTCTGGTTTATGATACATCACTAAGTATTTCGTGTATCAATCTGATTAAATGATGATGATATTGGCTTATTTATAAGGGTAATCTATTCTTGAGCAAGCAGTTCAAGCAATTAAAAACCCATAGCCAGCCTGCTGATCACAATTTAATACATCTCCAGGATTCTCAGGGATATTAGGATTTCACTATATTTTCTATTATTCTTAGCATGACAGCTATTGAAAGTCATTACAGATTATAATGCTTTTTAATCAGCAATGCAGATTACAACAACTCCTGAGGTTGCTATTTATAACGAAAAACTACTAAAAAACAACTTACCCGATACAGATGCAGAGGGCTAAATGTGTAGAGTTAGATGATTTCTTACTGTGGACAGCCAGATTTTGTGTGTGCTCTGAAACAATTTCATTAGTCTTTACCAGCCTGAGGATGGAGTCAGCTGATTTTCCCAGCCTATGAATGGCTCTATTCAAAGACTTGAGCTTTGGGTTAATAATTGAGCCGTCCTGCTCTGGGACTAACTCAAGGGCAGGTGACGGGGGTTTGGCACCTCAGAGGTCCCACTGTTACAATGGGAAAGGGCACGGGCTTTGCAGAAGGAGGGAGCACAGCCCTTGCTGATGGTGCAACAACCACAGGCATTCTGAAGGACCTGCCTAATCCGGGGTTAGACAAACCAACATGAACTTTAGTTTTATATTAACAGACTTCACCGACAGCCTAAAACCTTATGTTGGTTTGTCTTGGGAACTGAATTCATTTTTAAGACTGTCATTTACCTGCTTCTCTCCAGCAGACACCGTCACACTGCTCATGGCCTGGGTGCTATTTCAGGTGATCTCAAGTCCCAGTGGCAGCTACTGCTCCGTGTTCTTCTCTGGAGGGAATGCACACTGCACGGGATTGTCAAATGCATCTCAACTGCCTTGATGTCTTTTAAAAAGCTTGATAGTCAGACAGGTGTCTATTTTCACTTCCTTGAAAGTGGATTACTTTTCAGATTTTTCCATTTGAGTGTTGACAACTGAAACAGCATACTTCAAATTTTCAGAGACTGTTTTCATCCTATTTAAATTATGACCTTTAGTTAGTGGGAACTCGAAATAGGTTTTAAGATTTAGATGGGAGAAGTTCCCTAGAATTTCTGATACTATCCATTAGATATAATCTGTTCTTGGAGTACTATTGGGAATAATAAACATCAGCATTGTTTCTATGCCAGTTGGTAATAGAATAGTCTTTAAGGCCATTTTCTCAGTTCTAATGCTATGAAATGCCACATGGGACCAAGTTTGCTGATTCTCCTACTTGCAGCTGCTCTGCAATAGAAACAATCAGGGATTTTTTTTTTCCCCCACTGGGTTTCAAGCTTTCTGCTTGACTGATTAAAGATAAACACTAAACATGTTACAGTTAGAGTGTGTTCAAACAAGAGATATGGGGGGGGGGGATTACCCCAGAGCAGGCACACTCAGCACATATTCTTGACTTATAATTGGATCAGCATTCAGTTTTTTGCAGAGAATGTGGGATTTTACATTTCTAATTTCTCCTGCCCACAGATGCAGTAATAAATAAGGGCTTTAGGCAATAACAGTAACAGAAAGGCACAAAGCAGCAAGGAAATAAGCTCCACTTTGCCAGAGATGTGCTTTTCCTTTCTGGGCGCCAGCCCTTTCCATGTCGTGTACCTTGGGGCGAGCTTCCAGCGCAGCAACAGCAGGCACGTGGTGTCAAAGCAGCCTCCTATAATGAGGCATCACTTGCCATTTTATAGAGAAAGTAAAGAAAAAGCAAACAACACATGCCTACTGAACTGAGACTAGCACACACTAGAGAAAGGGAACTAAATCTGAAGGTACTTACTGCTGGAAGATGCAGGGCTGGGATCTCTCAGACTTTGCCTTTATCATCAACATCAAAAAAAACAACAATGCTAGTGATTGAAACTGCAGTTGTCAAAACCATCTCTCCTCCACAGCTTGGACCAGCAATACCATATTTTGGTACTGCTGATAGTGACCCTGTCAGGAAGCATTTCTTTTGCTCTTCCTTATATCTTAACTGCAGGCAGTGGCTTCTCGCATATCAAACTGACAGAATTTACCTCCCCTAATACAGCCTGGTGTGGGAATTTCATTCTCCAAGTGTTTTCTTTCATCTTGTGCTGCATGGAACAGCGTTACCCCAGAGTGATACTTCTGGGCACATGCAGGCTGCAGACAGCTCCAGAGGTAACAGGTCACAGAATCACAGAATTTCTAGGTTGGAAGAGACCTCAAGATCATCGAGTCCAACCTCTGACCTAACACTAACAGTCCCCACTAAACCATATCCCTAAGCTCTACATCTAAACGTCTTTTAGAGAGCTCCAGTGACGGTGACTCCACCACTTCCTTGGGCAGCCTGTTCCAGTGTCTAACAACCCTTTCAGTAAAGAAGTCAGAAAGGAAAGCAATGGAAAAAACATTTTTTTTCCTTCCAGTCACTGCTGGATATTCTGTGATTCTGTGAAAGACTCAGTGTTATCTGAAACCTCCACCAGAACATCTCTACATCAGATGGAAAAGAAGAATGGAAGTTTCATCCCGTAGTAGCTAGGGTGCAACTATTGCAAGAAGGAAAATGACAAAATACGTTTTATGCAAGCTTTGGTACAGGGCCACAACACAAGCAGCATGCTGGGAAGTGCTGCCCTGACTCTTTTCGCAGACATCCCTCGCCAATTCTCCCTCTAGCACAGTTTACCCAAAGCCCGCTAGAAACTGAACAAGGCAAGAGCAAGCAAAGGAGTGGCAGTAGGAGGATGAGGCTGCTTAGAGGAACCTACGAGTGCGTGTGTGTGCATGTGTGCGTGCGTTAAGCCAGCGCTAGCAGGGGGGCCCCCCTCTCCCAGCGCCCACCCACCCCCGCTGGCCGGGGGCGGGCTCGAACCCGCGGCGCGGCGGCCCCGCACTCCGGGCCGGCCGCCGGGCTGCACGGAGCCGGCCGCAGCGCTCCGTCCTCCGCCGCCCCCTGCCCGCAGGTAAGGCGCGCCGGGAGCCTGCCCCAAGCGCTGCTCCTTCCCCGGGGTGCTCTGCCTTTCCTTCCCTTCGCATTCCTCCCCCCTTAGATTATTATGGTTATTTTTTAGGTGTTACTCCGCATCCCTTAGGTATTAAGATGCATTCTGCTGGATTAAAAACAACAGCCAGAATAACTCAAATTGCCATTAGGAAGATAAAAGTAAGGACTGAGGAGTGATTTATGCCCGTTCTCCCTCCCTAGAAAAAAAGCTTACAAAAACTTGTTTTAAAAATGGTGAGTGGCATATGGGGAAGCATCTCCAGGAAGGTTAATTCAGGAGCCAGCTTCCATCTTTCCTCCAACTCACCATGAAATCTGTGTGGCTCACCTCAAATCAATATGCAGATTGGCAGTGTGCATGTGCTTTAAAACGTGTGCCATATCTGAAGGAAAACAATTTGTTGATTAAACCGGTTATTGAGTCATGATGGAAGGAAATATTTGAATTAAATGAAAGCATTTCTTTAGCACACTTTCTAATTATAAAAATCACCCACCTATACACAATTTCAGTGTCTATTCAAACTTTATAAATAGGGTTCTTAAAGGTTACTTTTTAGCATGACAACTCTAGGTAATTCTAATGACTTGTCATAGAATAAAGATAATGCAGTATGTACTTAAAGAATAGGAAGACCTTGAAATAGTCATACACTTAGCCATGTGGGAAAAATCAGCCAAATCCATATTAGTGGGGAAAAAAATCCAAAATACATGTTTTATTGAAAAATACCACATACTGTCAAAGTCCCTTTCATGATTTCCCCTTAGAGTTCTTGCTGACTTGGAGCTCAGATTTACATTTGTTAGAATAATGCCTCTGACTTTAGTCTTAGCAGGTACAAGTGTGCAACTGAGCCCAGGGCACTGAACTTCAATATCCAATATTCTGTGTTTGTATAATTAGGAGTATTTCTTCCTGTGAATATCATTCACTAGTGCATATGTTTCTACTAGTTTTAGTTACAGTAATTTGTGCCAGCTTGATTCAAATGCATCAACTTTATAGACAGCAAAAAACAAAGCTGTTTTAAAATTTGGTTCTCTCCTTCCCAGTCTTTCATCCTTTTGCACTGCTCAAAAACAGCTATCTTAGAAATCTCCTGGTTACAGGACACTTACTAATTCAACAAGGAATTAAAAACTTCAGACTCAAACTGATGAGCAGGTGCAGAGTGGCTTAGCATCTTCAAGAAAGTCATTCTTCATGTAGAGGTTTTGACTACTCTTACATGAGTGAGAAGGAAAAAGATAATCTGTTGTTCAAAGTCATATTTTGCATGGACAACAAGGCAATGTTAGGTTACACCCTCTCTTCCACCCCATCCTTTGCAACTACAAACAAAATTAATCGAAACCAAGGGGCTAATTTTGTTGTAAATCTCAGAGGAACATCTTTCCTCCTGGCTGAGAGACATCCATTACAAAGATGGAGATAGCTTTAGACCTCATCTGCTACTGCAGGGCTCAAGCCTCAGGCATGTGTTTGGTGACATACAGAGCGATGTCCCTTATTCTCCTGTGCCACAGGCTGCATGGATGGAAGCTGAGGGCACACTGGTTGGGTCCTGAATAGTTTTTGCCACACCAGAATGCTCAAGTGAAGCCCACAGACATCAGTGTCTATGTGGGGAGACTCTCTCCTCCAGGTCATAAGCCAAAAGATCCCAGCTTTTAACTTTCATGAGGAATAATAATTTAAGATGACATCAGAAAGACATCGTTTCATTTGTCTTTTCAAATCAAGTTACTACTTTCTTAACCTGAAGCAGCATATTCTGTCTAACTTTTATATAAATAGCTGAGAATCCATAATCATATCTATTTTGATAGTGCCCAAAACTGTGACTTCATTTTGCTACAGGCTACAGAAACAAGCTGTGTAACTACTGAGGTATGGTATCAGTGCTGCAGTATCTGCTTTCAAACTACACTTGTAGGTACCCCTTAGAAACCTGGTGACCCAAAGTGGTCACCCAGGCAGCTGCCAGGTCTCAGGAAGCCAGCAGCTGCCACTCAAGAGATTGGTGTTCATCATGAGAAAGCTGCTTGCATCTTCCGTGCAAGTCCAAAGTGCCTTTGAAGGTTGCCTAGCTCTTAAGATTTAAAGATTTATGCTTGAAACGGCACCAGAACTGAGTGCCTCTCTGCTCTTAGCTGCTGTGGTGGCAGGAGGTGAGCCCTGACCATCTACAGGACTGAACTTCAGAGCACCTTGCAGTGTTGGTGTGTACCTTTAAAACCAGCAGGGACTCATTTTAAAGATGCAATTTCATACAAGGCAACCCTTAAACATCCACAGATGCAAGTAGAAGACCAACAGCATGGATAGGAGAACTGGGATGTACCAAGTGAAGTATTTAAATGAATAAAGCATCTATGTACACATAGATAAACAACCCCACAAATGTTTGATTAATTTGGATAACTACAAATCAGTAATCATGACTCAAGTGCCGCTGATGTACTGGACTTTTGGATGTCAGCTGTCTAAAAGCAGATTTAAGAACAAAGCATAGATAAATTACTTAAATCCTTTTTTTTTTTTAATACTAGAAATTGGCCTTCGTGGCACACATGCTATAGAATTTTTTATATATGAGCAGAGCCTGTAATAAATACCATGCTTAAGCAGTCACAAGCTACACTTAACTGTATTTATTAAACTTACTCTTACTGTTCATTACTATCTCCATTTTACTAGATTCTTGAAACATTGTTTACTGTGAATATTGATGTTTCAGTGTTACAATGCTTGGAAGTAGGACACCTGATGTTAGGACTTTATAACATAGGATGTTACTCCTTTGTTTCCTGAAGATGTTCCCAGAATCATAACATTCTAAACACCCAGTTGTTGTCCATCTATTATAACACTAAAATTTCCTACCAGTTATCTTCCAGATAACCCAAGATACACATGAAACTATTTAAAATGCACAAAAACAGATAAATATAAAAATTATGATCCTGGTCTGTTATATAAATAACACTGATGTTTATGAAATTGATAATGCAGAGAACCTGGTGCGAAATACAGACTTGAACCTAGAAAGGCAAGTGTCTCTAACAACTGGACAGTATTAATTATTATGAAAATACTGCTAGTTCTTACTCCTTTAGATTTCTTTGATATAGCTTATGGTCTTTCAATGAATTTTTTTTTTTTTTTTTTTGAAGACAGCAACTTTACACGTCAGCTTCCATTATCTGGGATCCTGAAATATGTAATTGAGTTGTTGATAGTGTCCAAAATCTTGTCTAATTATTTTTAAACCAATGTACCTTTTAGACATAGATTTATTTAGGATCATTTTTTAAAAACTCATACAATGCCCTATACACATAAGCAACACTTCAGTATGAAGTTTCACTTACCGCTGCTTTTGCTACACCAGAGAAGCAAATTCAGATTTTTCTTGTCTGGTGAGTCTTAAGTTTCTTCTGCTTAGTTTAATAAGACCTTCTGCTGTCAAGCAGTATCTTTGACAAAAAGATCTTTTTTGTGGGGTGTTGTACAGATTGGAGGAACATGCTGAGTGTTTCAGTGAGAAAGCAATAATTTTAGCCATTATTTGTATTAGCTGGCACTTGTGGCAACTGTATTGATCAGAACAGAGCATAACTGGAATCTGGCATCTCACTTAGGAGCTATTGCTGGGAATATCAACAGTAGAAACTGAATACCCTCCCAGCTCTTAAGATAGCACTTGATGGCCCCCATACTGGCTGTCTCTGCAAAGACAACAAGACAAGACAGCTACTTTCTGTGGACCATGTAAATCTAACTTTGTTTACTTGCCCAAGGAGACTCTGCATAGTTTGTGCCCCTGCGAGGTTAGAGTTTAGAAACAAGCTCACTGGTATGCCAGCAGCCAGCTTGTCAGCTGAATGACTGGGGGCCTCTTCTCACAGGATGCAGACACATGCATTGGTCCACTTTCAGTCAATTCCCCAGTTAGACCTGCTGCTGCTGGGCTTTATTCCTTCTAATTTGACACATTTAATAAAAATAAGAAAACAGATCTTATCTGCAACACTTATACTGATTTACCATTTTTCCACTCAAGTCTTGCTCTCTGCAGTATTAATTGATCTTTACCTATTAAAAATAATCTTAGTGCGAAAATTTTGCATTTTTTTTTCCTCCTTTCACGACCTATGCATTTTAGGGAGATTTAAAAAACACCATAGAACTAGGGCTATTACAGACAGGCAGCCTGATTAACATGAATGCTTCACTGTATTTTGCATAACGCTGTCAATGACCACAGCCCAGTTGTGTGCAGTTCACTTTTCCTAGTGATGTGCAAAAGTTAGCCACTGTCCATTTTTACTTTCTGCTTGTACACAGGCAAAGGAAGAGGGGTTAAGAAAAAATTTCTTATACAGCTTGGAAATTAGAATAAGGAAGACTGCCCACAAGAACTGGAGAAGCAGTAATGTCAGGTGGCAATGCATAAAAACAAGGGCAGGAGTGAAGAATGAATAAAGAGCTTGGAAACGACAGTGACATTCTGGGGTCATATCCCATGGAGTTTTCTCTACCTATCTGTCTCTGTATTTCCAAATCTTATGACTGCCTTCCATACACCAGCTCCAAGTGCATTTTTACTATTTTCAGCTTTCCATCATTTTCCCCACAATTAATTCACGCTATTCTAACAGCCAGAGGATGGAATAAAAAGCACACAGATCTGTAGCTGTGACGCAGCTGTACTGGACAGCGTGGGCAGGGCAGTGCAGGAGAGGTAGCTGGCTACCTTCTGCACTCCGGTTGAATCCCTCAGTCAAACGCTTAAAGGAGGCTGTCATTCAGCAGTTCGGGTGCAGATGTCAAAAGCAACTGCGATGACAATTCAGCTTATGCTATCTATAAAACTGCTGCTAACTTTTTTTTTTTTAGATAATTCTATATACAGTTTTAGATGCCTGCAACAGCAGCCATGGGAATTCAGGCATATGGCCATTACCATATGACATAGACTAAAAATTACTAAATGCACTTTCTCCACACTTCTGCTTGTGGATAAGATCCTGCAGTATGAAGCATTTCATCCTTTGATTCATCTGCACAAAATCCACTTCCAGTTAAATTTTGAGATACTGCTACTACCTCTGCCAGCTCACTGCCTCATCCCATTTCATTCCCAGAGGTTCATGAAATTCACATAGTTCTCTTTTCCTCTCACGCTGAGATAATAAACATCAAGTTCTCCAGAGAAATTCCAAAACTTTAGATACTATTTTAGTCTTAATCTGATCTGAGTTGAAGTAGAAATCATTGTTGCTTGATCATATGGGAAACGGGCAGATTTGTTACCTTCACCTCAATTAATTCATGGTATGCTTAGAACATGAAGGTGTGTCAGTATGTGCACAATAGTCTGTTAAATCCAAATGGCTCAATGTTCCATGCAGAGAATGGGTTATGGGTATTTTTCCAGGCTGTAGGAAAGAGGAAAATACTGTGGTTCCTGCTGAATTAGCCTTAATACCAATAATTAATAAGGTCCACTTAAGCAGGAAGAAATTCTGCTGCAAGCATATAGTATTTGATAATTGCATGACAGAAGAAGTCCAGATGTGCAAACATGCCAAGAGGTAGGCTTTTTAGTGGAACAAAACAGTTCAATAAGCCCTTTAAAAAAAATGGACGGCATAGAAAGCATGCATGGATGCATGTACACACATGCAGAAGTGATTTACACATCTAGATTAAGTGCCATCTATAAAGTTATTTAAGAGTTCAGTAGCTACCCTATTCTATTTTTCAGCTGGCAGGAAATGTCCCTTCGCAGTGATGGGGTGCCAGTCAATATGGCAACTGGATCTCTTGGTCTTCTTACACAGAGAGATCTCTGCTTCCTCTCATTTCTGTCTTTTCCCTTCCCTGGCATACAAAATGAATTCACCCAGCACAGAATGAGTTTGACCTTTTGTGTGTTAGGGACCAAATAAAATCCCCCAATAAAATTGCCAAGTTGCAAGACATCTGAACATAAACCAGTTGCTTTAGAAAGATTAGTGATTAATTCATTCATTTTGATCTGCAGCACTGTAAAAACTAAAACAAGTACAGAGATATCCACAGTTTTCCTTAATCTGTTTTTAAAGGATCTTAAGAAACATTAGGGGCTCATAGTAGCAATTCAAAAGCTAAATATAAAAGAGGCTTTATGAAGTCAGTAAGAGCTTTCCTGGGAAACCAGAGAGGCAATACTTATTTTTGGTATATTTTCCTGTGAGATAAAGATAGCAAATCTAGAAAGTAACCACCCGGAACAAGATATGCAGCAGAGATACCGCAATATGAAGCGGGGGTGTTAGAGAATCAGCATTTAGAGAGCAATGTTCTGACAACACCATCTGCTCATCTGTGCTGTGTCTTCTTATTAAAGGCTCTCTTACTGTCTCATGCATGATTTTCTGTGGAAGTTGGTGTAGGAGCGGATGATTTATTTTGACATTAATATTTACCAGGCTGGTGTATGCTTAAAGTATCTTAGATGCTGAATGTAAGTACTTAAAGTCATTTGAGTGGCTTTCATTTTTACTTGCAGATATTAGCACCTTATTTTGTCATTTCACCACTGTTACAAGTCAGATACCATTCAAATTGCATTAAATCAAGCAAATTCCAATAGTACTATTTTTACTAGGACTGTGGACTGAAACAAAGGTTACTTAAGGGCAAAAAAAAAAAAAAAAGTTTGCTAGCATCGCGTGTTGGTCAGCTGAAGAAGAGTAAAACAAAGCTTCAAATTCTTTATTGTTAGTAATTTACTGTGAATTTAAAGTGCAAGACACTTCCGTAAAGTTTGTTCTGGACATTGGAAGTAGTATTGTTAAGTTTTATGAAGCAAATATGAAAGAGATTTCATTTGTATTTATTAACATTTAGTAATTCTCTCAGATTCTGAGTAGGTAGTGTTCCTGTTAAATTTTTTTAGTGTTTTGAAGTAAATCTTACAAACATCTCAGTCATTTGATGATATATAGTAAGAGTTGGCAGAGCACATCAATTTCAGATCTGTTGAATGACTGCATTAAATTATTTTGATTGATACTATTTTCATCCAGAAATAGATTACAGAGCTGACAGATTACTTACAAATAACCATTATGGTTGTGAATCACACTGACAAGAGCAAAGAAATTCCATTCAGAAAACACCTTGCCTCAGTCCAACATTCTGATGTAGATATTTATATGATTATTTATATACAGTTAAGAGATTTCCTCTGTGACAACTTTTCCTTGTTAACTAAAGGCTTACCAAAGATGTGCATCATAGGTACTGATACTGCACATGTACACAAGATGTTGCTCTGGAACAGCCCTACATTTCAAAATGGTAGTTTTGTGTTTTACACTGAGCACACTGAAGTGTACTCAGTGGATCTAGTACAGGCAGTGCTCGGTGTTTATGATATTAAACTGCATGTCTGCAGTTATTTTTCAAAACAATTACTTTCACAAGTAATTAAATGATACAAAAATGAAAGTGCTCTAGTATACTGGAATGTAATTTCTATTGACACATCACTGCTGATACCATGTCTTTTTAAATGTAGTTTTAACTGTTGTAGATATTTCGTAATACATTTAAGCAGCAGTTCCTAAAGGTACCAACCCTTCAGTTTGTTGAAAACCCTGAGAAACCTGTATATTTGTAATGCAAATATGTACGGTAAAACATTACCACTGCATTCTTTTTTTTTTTTTTTTAGAAGCTGCAAGACCTTCTGAAGCCAGACCTAAAAATGTGCATTCTTAGATGCTGCAGTTTAAGAGTGCTTTTTCTATTGGTGCTATGTAGGTAAGAAGCATTTGCTTAAAAAAAAAAAAAAAAAAAAAAAAAAAAAAAAAAATCCTCAATATATATAATACCATTAGCTTATAGCTAGAAATGTATCTGATCAAGGTAAACCCAAATCCACCTGACAGCAGAATCTTACCTCTTACAAAGATTAACCAACCTTGATAATAATAACAAAAACACAGGACCAAACCTCATGAATCTGCCTTGATTGAGCTGCAGATATTTTTCACTAAGACCGGTAGGGGAAAAAAGAAAGGAATTCAACTTAAGCAAATGATCCTTCAGATGAAGGATTACTGTGAGTGTGAATATCATACTAAATGCTCAGCAGATTTAGAAGGGCACATGGTCCTTGACTGAACTATTATACTTCGCCCAAGGACAGCACAACTACATGTACTACAAGCTCAAGGTAGCAGAATCATCTTCATGCATTCATTGTTAAAGAAGTGTTTTAATTACCTGGTTACAATGTATTCTTAATATGCTTTGCAGGTTAAATTGGAAAACCTTCAGGAAAGCTGAATTTTTAGGCGGGAAGGTGGAACTGATCCCTTTAATGTACAAATAATCCTGCTAACAGCACAGTTGCCATAACAAAAAAAATAGAACACTTCAAAAAAGTTGTTGTTTTAGAAGGAACATTTTGTAAGCAATTTTAATAAGAAAATGCAAGCGTGGACAGCTTAAACAGCCTTGTCACCACAGTCTTTAGCTACCCAAAAGATATTTTAATTCTCTTTAGCCAATTCTCTTTATAGAAATACCTAACCCATTTAGGCTCCCAGAGAATTCCTCAAGAAAGTAAAGTTCAGGCAGAACCTTATCAAGTTGATGTGCAAACATAAGTTTTTAGATAAAGCCCCACTTGTTTGTGAGGGCAGATGGCAACTTCCTGGAAGGAAGTTTAAGACCTCCCCCTCCCCTGCCTTCTGCAGTGCTATAAGGATGTTTTTGTCCAGAACACACAGTTGCTCTGATTTCATCTTTCTTCCTCATCAGTTGATACATGCTGTACACTATAGTCACTGGGTAACACTCATGGCTTTGCACTAATAAAACCACAGAGACCAATAAGATCTCAGAAATATCTAAGTAACAAGGATGCATGTCATGTCCTCCCTCCTCCCCCACTTCCCCAGCGTTTAGCCTTCCTTATCAGATGGACCTTGTGGACCTTCTCTTACAACTTAAAAAGGTTGAATGTCCAGAATCAGGAACAGTTAACTCCTAGATGGCATCCATGGAAGCTGTGAGCGCTCACAGCACCTGTTTAGCTAGGCCATGAGTTACAGCATCAATCTGACATGCCAATATTGCACCCAAAGCTGAGCAGATGCTGAGTGGAAGCTCTACCCCTTGTCTAGCTCACTGCCCAGGTGATGCTGAGGTGCACTGATGTCTTTTTCCAGTGGATAGGATATGATGAAAGTGCTGTTTAAATCAGAACTATACAACTTTACACTAGAACTGAGAAATAATATTTAACCCTACCACAGCAGAATCCACAGTGAAAGAGCAAGTATTTATGAATGCCTCTGCTTCCCTAGAGAGAGCTGTTGCATGGCTTTACTGCCCAAATTGTGGGAAACATCAGCAACTTTGAGGTTGCTCCTCAGTCACCCTGTTTCTGGCAGATCTCTTAACAGTACCAAAGGAGAGAGGTGCACTGAAACATGAGCTGGAATTATTTGTTCCCCAAATGGTCTAGTAGCTAGCGTGTTTGCATAAGCTCTGGCTAAAGTTTGAGCACAAGCAGGAGAAGGATGGGGTTAGAAAGTTTTCTCTACTGACTGAAGTAGTTTAAACATTTAAAACATTTTGAAAAAGATTGAGACAGCCATAGCCTCATCTGTCTTGCCACATAATGGACATGATCTGTCACAACCCACTTATTAACAGCATCACACCAGACTATCAGACTGTATATGTTACATTATAGATACTAAATGAGGATTCTTAATGTTAAGTGCTGAAAGTGAGGTTAAGTTACTTTATAGACATGCATACTAGAAATCTGTATCTAGTGAGTTGCCTGAATGGTCACTTTCCCAGAAATATTTTCATTAAGAAATGGAGATGAAAAAATGTAAGGCAGATTTATTAAAGTAATCAACTTGTGATCAAATTCAAGCTTACAGTTTGAATCATTATCAGGAATTAGCTTAAATATATGGTATTTGATCCCAAGAACAGCTATGATTCATTTCAGGAAAGATTTTTCAAATTAGGTAATAGACAAAATTTATAGGGTTGGATCCAGAAGATTGTGGGATGTTGATGTTTTTGCCAACTTAAAGAGTATTTGCATTATTTAAGTATTTTATCCAATATCTGGGAAGTGATAATGTAATGCCACTGTTTCAACTATGCCAGTTAGCCAAAAGCCTATGGCAGTACAGACTGTTTCAAAGTGGAGAAATCAGTAGTGATGTAGGTGATCCTGCAGCATTTTGTCTATGAATGCAACAGAAAAGCCTATCTCCTTAAACATGTCAGGTGTGAAACAAAAAGCAACGCCTCTGTTTTCCTGTGCAAACCCCTCACTGCCTGAAAGAAGCTTTTGTCCCAGCTTTTCCTGAGGGGTGCATTTCAAAAGCTTTCTCAGATTGCGTTTGGCATTTTACTTCTCCCTCACTCAGTTCTGAGGTGTTTCTCTGTCTTTCACAATACAGAGTCTTGACAAACATAGCCAGGGAAAATATTCCCACACACGTGTCTAGAACGCACCTTTGTTTTAAGCAGTGATATGTACTGCTGTTTTAGAGCAGCATCTGCGCCCCTCACCCCAGTTACCCAATTCTGCTAGAGACACTAGCTTGAAGCTATCTTAAATAACAAGCTGCAGTCGTACATTCCAGGTTTAGCCCATCCTGTAAAATACTAAGTTTTCTGAGTCACAGGAATAAAAAAAGGAAATCTAATCATTATAATTCATATTTTACAGAAGAAAGTACAGGTCACTGAACCCAAAGAGTTTAACATGTTATACATTGTCAGCCCAGAACAGATATGTACTCCAGGCTGTCAATATTTTCCATTTTCTTCTGTAAAAGCATATTCTCTCCAGTGGCTGGAACTGCTGTTTCAAGGCAATTCCATATTGTGGTGTGTGCCAGGGTATATTTAAACGCATAAAATGGAGGAAATAAAACATAGCTGTATTTATAAATATAAATATCAGGTAAAAGAAAAGCTCAAGTGATGTGATACATAGGCATAAGAAGAAACCACCCCAGCTTTTGCTTTTATCTTTTGTGATCCCTGCACAAGGCAATGGCACAGATTTTTTTCCTACAGGCAGCTATGAGTTCACTCTTGCTTAGTGACGAACATTGCATGAGCACTGAAGAGCACTTTAAAGGCATCAGACATCCTCTTTTAGAACATAGATAAACAAAATCACTTAAGGCATGTAGCATCTAGAGGTTCTTTGCCTTTTAACACTGACAACTTGTTTCTGGGTATGCCCAAAGTTACCAGAATAGGATCTAGCAATACAGTGTGCTCATATTTAAGATACAGTGAGTTCCTCTTGTGTAGGGACTTGCTATTATAGGAGTTCTCAAAGATTGTATGGCAAAATAGCATTTAATGGGTCAAGCC
Source organism: Anas platyrhynchos (assembly GCF_047663525.1). Taxonomy (NCBI): domain Eukaryota; kingdom Metazoa; phylum Chordata; class Aves; order Anseriformes; family Anatidae; genus Anas; species Anas platyrhynchos. Next base: position 26,462,312 of record NC_092592.1, on the reverse strand, counting down.
ATGTTAATTCACTGCATCAAGTACTGCACAACAGCTTTCTCTTGGCAAAGAGTTATTTTTTAAACAAAGTCTCTAAGAGAACAAAAATGTAAGGCTACACATCACATGTTGTTAAGGGGAAAACAAGAATTTTCTCAGAAGAATTGTCACAGGTGCTTTAAGCTAAGTACTCATATACCTAAACAATACTAAATATTCAAGATTCATTTCAGCAGATAGCTGTTAACAAGGGCAACACAAGACCATTCTGCAACCACACGCTGATCCACAGAACAAGATTATACCCTTGCAGTGGAAGAGTGGCAAGTTTTCTTTACTGTTTCACAGTACTTGAAAATTATGCAGGAGAAATCCAGTAAAGCTGAAATTAAACTCATACAGCTCATTGAACACTTCAATGAAATTAAATGTAAATCGCAGAAGCAGAAAGAAATCTGTTGAAAGTACAGTATTTAAGACATGAATAAAATTAAAATGCATTTATAATTCCCACACTTCTGTGAAATATGAAGACTAACATTCTTACTCACACACACTAACTCAGTGTGACCACACTAGCTTCTTCAGGAAGAAACTGAACTTAAATGAAAAGCATTCCTTATTTCCATGCTGTCATTACCTAAGATCATATTTAATTGACCATTGAGCAATGACTTGTATCTCTAAAAATAAAGAAATAAATGCCTAATATAATATAAGGGAAGTAAACATGGTCATCCAAATATGCAAGCTATATAAGTTCAAGGCCATTAATGAAAGCCAGCTACTTATTGGACTATTAGCTCTAGTAAATAAAAGAATTAAGTATCAGTGAAACTGAAAGGCAGGGGACACCACATCTAAAACCACAGAGTATTTTGTTCACAGGTATTCAGTGAGACTTTATCAGTAATTAAGAGTATCTTAGTATAGCATCATAGTATCACACCACCTTGAGATACCCAATACACTACCCTAGCAGACAAAAATCCACACTATGACAGAGCCGCTAAAGCTCTCTCAGAAACATAACAATATCCCAATAAACAGGGCATTTCTGAAAGGCTACAAAAGGCCCAGAAACATAGCTGGAAAGAGCAAGCAGGGATTTCAGGAGCAGCTCTAGGAAGGTTAGGAAGAGAAAACTCAGAGAGAAGCTCCCCCAACCATAGCTTCATACTTACAGCTCCTCCCCAGGGCCAGATTGCTACAGCTTTCATGCCTGCTGCAGGAAAACTATGAAATAAAGATGGGCTGGGGTGGGAAGAGAGACCCCTATCAGTTATAGGCTGGGGAAGAAAGGTGGAGGCCCTCTCTGCTAGATACACAGGTGGCTGCTCTCCATGAGAGACAATGCCTGTGCCCACAGCCAGCTGAGCTTCCTTCATCATGCACACCAATTGCTTGTTTCTGACCTAAATAATTAAACAGAGGTCACACCTCCACTTTTCTCAGATTACCGGCAATGAGCAGTCAGTATCAATTGTGTTTTAATTCCTGAGGAGCATAGCCTGCTCCCGCTCAGGGAGTGCTGCTGTAGGGGTGAAGCAAAAATTCAGGGCAAAACCATGTTCATGCCAGAGCAATAAATCCCAAGGGCCTGGCTGTCCCTCCCACAGCTGCTAAGCATCAAGACTTGTGAAAGGGGGAAAAATAAGAGTCCTCACATGGCCTAAGTGAGGGATCATCACTTGAGTGTGTGGCTTCTTCAGTCCTTTCACTAGTCTGCAGCCTCCATGTGATGTTACTGCAAGGGCTGTAGCACAAAGATAGAGTTTGAATGTACTTATTTGTGTTTGACTGCTATATATTGTATTTGCAGTTGTTTCTGAGCACAGGGGTGGCACGTATTCTTGTACTTTGCTGGCTTGGCCCAACAAGGTTATTTCTGTAACCTGTTTAAAAATGTTGCTGTAAAAGCAGGGTATTAAAAGTGTTTTTACATGCTAATCTCTGAGGCTGGTTTCTGTCTCCCTCCAGGAGCTAAACTGAATGTATTTCATTATGTAAAAAGAAGCTTAACTTTAAATGCTGAAATAAACAATTGACACCCCTCCCATGTTCCTAGATTATAACAATAGTGTCCTATTTACAGAGAAAGCATTAATGAAGATTGAACTACTTTCTCAGGTGAGGTATTAAGAAATACTATAGACTTTGAGGTACAAAAGCAGCATTTTTTTGTGAATAAGGGATTAACAGATTGATAAATTTGGTATCTTCTAGAATAGTATTTTTTCTGTAGTGTTGTGAACTATAAAATGCAAATATCTCATAAGTCACCCATTAGGCAATAATCATTAGCAGTTTTGACACTAACACAATATTGGTCTGGAATGTTGTCTCTGCTACATCTTGTTTTGTTTTAAATCATCTCTTTCTTTTCTTTCATTTTCTTTTAGGTCAGTGCAAATTTCTGAAGCTGAAGGAAAGGGTCAAATTCTTCCCCCAACTATACAAAAAATAATAAAAGGATACAACAAGTATCTACGTCCATTTTTTGACAGTAAGTAGAAAAGCTGTGATTGTTGTGAGTCATGAAAACCAGCAATAAGAGCAAATGTTTTTTTCCTAATGCTTTTTTCCCTGTTGTTTGACAGTGACTCCTTTGAATCTACTTAATGTCCTAATATATAATAAGACATAACATAATGCTTTTTGTGGCCAAAAGTAAAATCTATATATTCTAGATATTCATAAGTGATAATTCCAGACTCTGTTAGAAACTTGTGTGTTAATGTTTACATGTTCTCGGTGAAGCAAACTGCAAAACCTCACTTATTTAAAAGTATAATTTACCCTGATTTCCTAAATAGCAACTACGCAAAATTTTTGTTAAAGATAAGACAGCTCTACATACCAAATTGTTCATAAAGGCATTGGTAAGTCTTATTCTATACCGAGTATTATGTGCATCTACAAGAGAATTAAATAAATGCTTTTTGCCTTGGGTCTTAAAGGTCACTGAACTGGTTCATTGCAGTACTGTAAGGGAAAATGAACTGAAAATGTCAGATCCCTGTGTCACACAGTCACAGTCACCAGGTTGGACGACCCACATTGTCTCTGGCACCAAGGCTGATTTTAGTGCCCTGCAGCACAGTCAGCTATGCACACTTAAAACCTCAGTAATGAACATCTTCCTTGGCTGTTTATGGCTATTGTATGTATCACAAACAGCAGGGAGTTGCAGAGTGGGGGGCGCAGATCTCTGCCTGGATTAACTGCAGAACTCTGACACAGAAGATATCCTGCATGTTGAAAAAAATGCGAAGCTTTGTGTATCTGTCAGAAAACAAACCTAGACAATAAATGTTAGGCAATTGTTCCTAAATTAGGAATTCAGAAACATTGGGGGTTACAAATGAAGGCTTTTATATCCCTTTATATCCCACTTAAAAGTGATTGACTAAAGAGATTATCAGACCATGTTGTTACCTCTTGCTATCTAAACACCTGGTGAGGGCATTTCATGCTATATGCAATTTCTGAATCAATTTCCTAAAACATTAAGAGAAACCTATATTTTAGGTTTAAGAGAGAGGGGAAAATAATGATTTCATCTGTTCATTTTTATTGGAATTGCCTCAACTGCTGATACAACTGCTTTAGAGTATTTGCGTGGTCATTAAGAAGATTATCAGCAAAATAAAAGTAATGACAGCAAATAAACTAACCCCTTCTGATTAGAGGTAATATGCAATGAAAAATATAGTAGTGATCACTGAACTTAGAGTTATTTCATTCATTGCTTTGTGCTGGTAATGGAAGCACGTTGGCACTGCCATTATGAATGTGTATTGTTAGACAGCAAATGGAATTGGAATTTCATTATAACATCTTGTTATTGTAATTGTGACCAACACTAAAACACTCTTGAGCTATGAACATCCTTTTTAAAAAAAAAAATAAATAAAAAAAATATATATCTTTAAATATAGGCAGAATATTTTCTCAGTTATTGGACAGTAGTAAATCTATAGCTTTTTTTTTTTTTTTTTTTTTTTTTTTTTTTTTTTTTTTTTTTGGCCTGGAACTCCCAGAGGAGCTCAAGCACAGCTTTGGTATGCAGAGCCAGCCAAGCACTTCCAGACAGTGTCTGAATCACTGCATATGCTCACCACAGTTCAGGCATGAAAACACTTGTGTCCCAGAAATCTTTGATGGATGTGTAATAGCTCAACTGCTGAAGGAATGGGATGGGACTCTTAAAAAAAACAAACAAAAAAAAAAAAACAAAAAAAAACAAACCAAAACAAAAAAGCCAAAACATTTTACTGGTGCCAATTGTAAATGCAGAGCTGTTGGTTTCACAAAAAAAAAAAAAGGCTGATTTGGGTGGCCATAGCTATCCTGTTCTTGTTCTGTGTAATATTTTACTTATTTCTATGGGTATGCAGAAGGTGTACATCATATCTGTCCTTCATCAGAAAGGGATTTTTAGTGTAATTGCCTTCACTTACAATCATATCAGTGGCTACAAGACATTAGCTAAATACTTGATGAAACTGGAGTTTAGTCCCTTACACCTCATCTGTGACTTTTTTTTTTTTTTTTTTTTTTTACCTCCTTTGTCCTCCCTCCACAGCGGATTGACAAATAAAAAAATGAACCTGTTCTAACCTGTTGCTTAGGGTTTAGTAGGCTAATGAATGAATGCATAATAAAAAAATAACCAGGGGTGTTCTGGTAGTGGTGAAGATTATCAGCCTCTGTAAAAGTCTGCTCACTTCTAGTTGCATCAGTGCTGATTTACTCTGAAGAAGAAACTTGTATTTCTAGAAATATGAACAGAACAGGATGCATATGGACATTAACCCTAACATCAGTGTTTGCTGTCTGAAGTGCATGAAAAGTTTCCCATAAAATGGGAAGAAATATAATAAAGTAATAACCTGAAGTCAGCCTTTCCAAGACAATGGAATCCCTTTTGGGGGCTAAGATTACTTTTGCTTTCAGAAGAGTGCATGGTCTATTTATTTGTTTGTTCAGTTAGATGTGAGATGGCTACAGGTTAGCTTGATTTCTAGAATAATGTAATTCAAAGTAATTTCCAAGTTCTTTGGCCTTGATTTTTTTTTCTTCAATCAGGAAATGGAGATTTTTTTTTGAAGTGATGTTTGCTGCCAAGACACAATCATACCCTTATAAAATCAGTGATGCTGAACTCCTTAATATTTAGCATAATGGATTTTTAGTCCAGAAAAGAAAGCATTAGATATAAGCTGATGATCATAAAATGAAGGTTGCTTTTTCCTAAAGCTGCAAAAACAAGAAATCTATATTAGTCAAGGAAGTATTATGGCAGTTTGTGTGTTCTTAGTTTGTGTTTGATCCTTTTGCTGGGACTGGCAGAAAATTATCTAAGTGGATATAACTCATTAAAGAGGATATGAAGATATTTTCCTTTTGAATTAGATGACTATGCATAACAACATTACATCGTCTTCTCTTGCATGGATTTGAATGATTAGATTTTCCAGATTTCAACCCTGGGTTAAATTTACCTTACTTTAGAGTTCTGTCCTCCCACACAGGTTACCTTTACAGACCCTTGCTACCAGAACACTGCCATTTATGCCCATCACAGACTGTCATTCCCATTTCTTTAGGTCTTTAGGGACCTAAATAGGGTGCGTACAGTTAGTTTAGATGAAGCCAGGCTTAGTACCTCAAGGGTAGACAAGTAAAATGGACCAAACATCTTATATTTGTCTGTACTGGGTGTCACACAGCAGTTAGAAAATCACAGGGCTAATTTATGCAGTGTTTGATACACAGGAATCCCAGAAGGACTGGTTACTTGTCTCTTCTACCATCTGAATATCAATATTAAAATGTTCCCTTTTCTTACCTACAGCATTTTAATGTTCTTGTTTGAGCTGGTTCATCAAGCAAGTCTAAATAATTTGAGCAGATAGATCCTGGAAGTTCTATTAAGAGATTAAAAGACTACCTGATATAGAATGATCTTAGCTATTATTTGGACTGTAATATGAAATGTTTTTATATTAGTACTAGTAGATAGTGCCCCTTAGTGTAATAATGTCCATCATAACCTTTTAGATAGATGTGTAAGTCTTCTGTAGAAAAGTTGACATGGGATTTAAAAATGCACAGTTATTTTTCTTAAATGTGCTACATAACCCTGACACTTCATCGCACCAAGACAAGCGGATTTTAACATCAGGTTTTCTGCTGCAAGTGTGTAGACCAATTTTTTACCTTAGGTGCTGTGCCAAACCTCTCCGAATTAATGAGCAATTCCTGCTGACTTCAGTGAGGCTTGGATCAGGTTCAGAGTTGTTAAGGGATGCATAAAATCTTGTAAATAAGTTTATACAAATAGATTTTGTTCTGTGATTAAATGTGATAATTTAAGTGTTCTAATTAACAAGAGAGAGACTAGGAAAAGGTCACAGCTAAGTGTATTTGAATATGGAAGCTACTTTCAAGTGGTATAAAAAAGTGCCATGCTTAAATCAGTTACTCTAAACCACATTTAAAAGATCGTTTTCCTTAGCTTTCTAATGAGAATACATTTCAGGGTCTCAATGTTTATATTCAAGGAAAACAAATCTTCTAGTCCAACGTTCTCTATAAGACCGGTCACCATATTTTTCCCAAATGTTGTTTATATGAAGTTCACAGAGTTTAATTAGATAATGGCAGCTTAGGTCTCAGGTTTACGGATTACCCTCAAAGATACGTGTATCAGGCTGTTCAGTGTGTCTAAGACTTTTTGATTTAATAAGACAAGCTCACATGGTACGTAAGAAAGACATACCAAATAATTGTCAAGTGGATATTTTATGCACAGCTAGCTTTCTTATCTGGTGTCTGCCCACAAATACAACCAATATCTAATCTTTCGTCAAAAGGCAAAAAGCCAAGGATGTGTGTGGCCACTTGTATATTAAGGATTCCATTTCTTTTTTCCCCTAAGACTTGTGATTTAGTAAATTGTTGACTTGGTACTTGTAAACTTTAACACACAGGTGGTGATGTAGATTTCCCTTCTTTTATGGCAATCAGAGACACAATGAGACTACCACTGTCATCAGACCTAACTTGCTGCATTCACGACAGATTTTCTTCTTACTAAAATGCTGAGTTCTAGAGGTTCCAAATGATGAATTCAGTTAGAAAATGATTCAGTTAGGAAAAAATCAACTTATTTGATGTTTCATGTTGTCTTCGTTTTGTATAAACTGGGGCTTTGCTTGGTTTTGTCAGCAAATATGTAGTATTGTACAGCTGGATATCTTTTCTGTGTTCCTCTGTCTCCTCTTGGAGGAGCTGAGTAAATACTGTTCATTAATTTTCGTGTTGCAAACTTTCATGTTACCGTTCCAGAGTTTTGCATCTTCTGGAATATTTCTCTCTCTCCATTGAACCCTTTCTGCTGTTTACGTGATTTTTGAAATGTAGGAAACAAATCTTGTCATGGTAATCTAATGACAGTCTTGCCAGTACTTGTCTAGATTATAAAATAACGTAATTCTGTGTATTGCTCTCCATCGCAATAGTGTTTTTGCCAAAGCATAATACTGAAAGCTCCTGTTGAAATAACTGAGACGATCTCTAAATCCTTCTCAAAGACACTATTTGCCAAGATAGTTTCCTGCCCTGTGCGTACTGTCTTGTGTTATTTGTCCTCATATTAGTTGCTTATGTTTGGTTGTATTGTGTTTTTTGACAAACTATTTAACAAGCTGTTATTAGTAATATCCCCACTAATTTTTATCTCATCCATAAACTGTACTATCAAAGATACATCACTGTCTAAAGATCATTGATGCAAACAAATGGAATTGAACCCAATTCCTGCTAGAAATGGGTCTGTCTTCTGATGTCTTCATATTAACTATTACAGTTGAATTCTGTCAGAAGGGCTACATTAATCTGTCTAGTAATTTCGTATAACATGTATTTGTCAAGAAAGATTTAGGAAGTTAAATATGCTGAAAAAATTCAGGTGCAATGTATCCCTATACATGTATCTAAAAGTCCCGTAATATTCTCAAACAAAGCAAAGAAGAAAATCAGGAGGACAAAAACATTTTAATGAAAAATATAATAAATTACTTTAGTTACACTTTTGCTTCTAATTCTCTAAGTTTTTTTTTTTTTTTTTCTGCTAAAGTCCCTGCAAGAATGAGGTATTCTTTCAAAAGACCACCCCTTTCAAGAAATTTCTGAATGCCAAATTTGTTTTAAGCTTTTTTTAAACTGAATAAAGAAGAGCTAGCACTAGCTGTTCATTATATTGTTGATTGTAACTCACCATTTAAATCAAACCTACCATTTAAAGACCTACCATTTAAATCAAACACATACACGACTCAATGGTAGTTGACTTTGTTGGTATGAAGTTTACCAGGCTGTGATCACTACAGTGGTCCAAAGTCAGTTAGCTATTTGACTCCTTATAGTATACCTGTCACTATTCTGGCTACTTTCCCACATGGGATTACTGTTAATATCTGTAAAGTGCATAAAATAACCACCCTTGTACATAACATAGACTTTAACTTTTACTGAAATTTAATTAGACTTTGTACCCGTTGCTATAACAAAATATGCTATTTGGCATTTCTTTGGCAGTTTTTAAGATTCATTTATGGAGGACTTAGTCTTCTTCTGAAGTTCAGTAGATTTCTTTGGAAGTTGTCATTATATACAAAATTCTGCCAAACATATGGAAATGTAGGAACTGACTGCCTCATCTGGCCTACTGCCCTGTTTTTGACACTGTCAACAGGAAACCTTTCAGAGGAAGGTCAGAAGAAACTCTGGTGGATAATTATGAAGATAGGATGGAAAGATTCATTCTAACTATTATTAATGCTTTGCTTATTTAACAAGTCACCGTAAATTACATTTAGCCTTAACAGTTGTTTTTTTTTTTTTTTTTTTTTTTAACTAAGAATATTGTTCTGATTTAACTAACTGTTAAAGCCCAGCTGTTCTTGAAAGCCTGTGATTGTAGAGACTCCTTCCATAGTTTTCTTTCTGTACAAACCATCCTTGGCATGTTGTGCCCTACTATCCTCACAGGCTGGAATATGTCTGAAGAACTGGAGAAGAGGCAATTACTTTGCTTAATGAAAGCTCTTCTGGGCAGTACCCAATGATGCCTTAGTTGCCTTGTTGGATTTGCTGTTTTTGCAGTTGAAGCTCTGTTCTTGAAACTGCAGCAAGTGCTTGTGATTTCACTCATGATCCTGTTCCTTCACCCTTGATGTTCTGCACAGAGAAACACCCATGCCTTAGCATCTCAATCTGTTATAGAGGGTGAAGCTAGCTGAGATTGTTTTCACAGAGTATTGATTTATGTGCCTTACCTGTGACAGATGTCAAAGCCACACCTTCATGGAAAAAATCTTTCTTCTTTGGCATACGCTACCACCTCCTACTTAAATGAGTTTCCTGATAACCACAAAGATCAGAATTGCAAATGTGGAATCCTACAGCCATTTCCAGCCAACAGCATTCCCACTGTCTGCTCATCTCGGCCACATCTGCCAGCTCAAGTGTGAAAGAAGGAGGCCCTGAAAGCTAGGACAGAGGATTATAATGATCAAAGCCTTCTGGTACGCCCTTTGTGTCCCACTGACCCAGAAATGCAATCTTGTAAGGGAGATACTCTTTTGGACTCTTTTAGATCTTTTGATTGAAGGCAACTGACGTAGGAACACAAGAAATTATTGTTAAAGTTTGTGAAACTATGCAGCTTTTTGTTTGTTTTTACTTTGACTTGTGGTGTATATGTCTAATAAATATCTGTGGGAATGTCTCTTTCTCATGAGTTTTCATGAAAGCTTGACTCAAGACAGGCTGGATGCACAACAGAAGTGTTTGGGCTGTGGAGACAGGCAGGGCTAGCAGAGCGGGACAGTATTGACCTAACTGCACCACCACTTGTTAGCACTTGAATTGCAAGGCACTTGTCTGCTAGGACAGTCGGTCTGAGCCTGAAGGACATCTTATACAAAACTAGGTATGTGTCACTTGATAATTTCTTCTCATTCCTAGTTACAGTTTATAGTCTATAATAAACACACAGATTGCCATCAAGGGATGCTGCAAGCCTATGGTCCTGCTTTAAGCTGGAGCTTTATATTTTAACTTTCAACTGAGTCCAGAACGAATAATTTACAGATTCTTTCAGGAGTGCCAGGTTTCTGGGACTCAACAGTTGTGCCAGACATTGATACTTTAACACTTGCATTGCAAAGGAAAATTATTATGAAAAAAATAAAATCAAAGATACCTTTTAGAGTGACACTTTATTTATTATTTTTTTTTAATGTTGTTCAAATGGGATATCTATCTTATCTCCTCTTTCTGATCTCTACATGCTGCATAGGGTCATATAAGAGCTACCTACATAATACCTTGCAAGTGGCCTCAGTAGGTCTCAGCAGTGGACTTGTGGTTTCTGGGCACCATCAGCTGCACAGATTGTATCTAAACTATTCCTTCCTTTTCTAAGTATTGTGTTCTCAGCTTCTTGTAAGTACATGGAAAGATGCACGTATTTAATAGGAATTTCTATGTGTATCTGCTTTGTTATATATTCTGCACATATTCAACCAGGACTAGTGTTATGTTTCCATGAAAGCTCTGCACAAATCCTGGTTTTTAAAAAGCACAGCTGGTGATCTTCTGACACTGTGAAATATGCATTCACAGGGAAGTGAGAGCCTGTGCATGCTAACACTACAATGACATCATGACAACTACCTAGGTGAGGTATTTAATCACACTGAATAAATGTTCAGCTGATATTATTATTAGAAGGAGTACAAAGTGACTAGCTTTCTTTATAAATGCAGGTATCTAAGTCACAAGCTAACTGCCAGTGGACAATGTTAAAATCAGTGACACGGTATAGACAATGTATTCTTAAACAGGCAGTAAATAAAGTCATTCAGATATTCCATCTGCATATTAAGCATGTGACATTGCCAGGAGCAACTCCTTTGTTCACCAACATCTGATGGACCAGATGTTGCAACTGGAAGAATTCTTTCCACCGCTCTGCACCTCAGAGCAGAAGGGTGTGATGTACCACAGGGATTGTGCCTTCCTCACCTTGTTCTGCAGTGTTTTCCACAGCACGCTTTTTAGGGAGTGAAGAAAAATATAAAACCATCTTAGGAAATAAAACATGTTTGTTAAAACCAAGGTAATGTTATTCTAGTGGTATTAAACTTTGGTTATGAAATCATTAAAATTCTTTCGTAATCAGAATTTTAGTGATACTTTCAGAAAAGCTACTAATCATTTAGAAAAAGATGGAAAATGTCATGGAGGATTGCGTAGCCAGTTCTTGTGAACACCATGTATTAAGTCACTGTGTGCTAGGTGCTGGCTGACTTTTTTTTTCTTTATTATTATTTCAGATGGTCCTGTGTCAGTTGGAATGAGTCTGGATATTGCAAGCATTGATACAATATCAGAAATAAATATGGTATTGTAGATTTTGCATTTTTTTGCTTGTTGGTAAGATAATGTCTTGTGTTTACAGCTACTGGCAATATGAATTTGAGTTCTTTTTTTCCTTGTGCAGTCAGTATGAGGTAGGAGAAGGATTAATTTTTCACTACAGAGAGTAATTATAGCACTATAATAAGTACTGAGTTTCTTATGACTAGATTTCTAGACTAATACTTGTATAGAAAAGCAGACAAATCATACCTCTTGTAGATACAAACATAAGTTTGCTACTGAGCATTAATCTTAATGAAAGGTATGTAAAGCAGTATTTATTTTCCAAATGAAGTGTCTAAATCCCTATGCATTTCAGAAAATCAAAGATATATTCACGTGACTTTGAAGCTACTCCTTTCCCTTATATTTAGACGGCTGAAAACATTTTATTTTTCTGTTACTGTCATATATTTATTCCAGCTGTTTCATTACATTTTGTATCAGTTATTTTTGAACAAACTATGAAATGGAATATACTTTTCTAATGAAATATCTGACCTGCCTAAGTAGAACCAAAAGGCAAAAATCATTAGTCAGATATTCAGTACTGGAAAGTGTGTGTGTGTGTGTCTGTTTCTGTGTGTGTATCGAAATTTACCTCGCTCAGGTTTCGAGAGCAATTGAATCTTAAAATCCCTTTTGTACTCAGCAAGTATTCACAGGTATTTAAAAAAGAAAAAGTAAGGACAGAACTTAAGATGAACTTATGCTGATAAAAACACACCATAAAATCAAAAGTTGCTTAAAAAGGTGCTAAGAAATTGTGTGATTTTAATGTAAGACAAGGCATACGTGAATTGAAGGTAAATTGGGCTGAGAGCTATCTTCAAGGTCTCAATAAATTTGGCACTGCTGTTTCCCTGGTCATGTTGAAAAGATAGATTGAGCTGGAAGATGATGATGTATTTGTTATATTTCCGTAACTTCCTATTACACTCACTTCTTTTGCCACTATGCATCTGAATTTATGCAACTTTTCCTAAAGTTTTCTTAAAAATATATTATTTAGTGGTTTATGTGAACAAAATGCTGTTTGCAATCACTTATATAAATCATCCTAAGATTTAAAGATTTACAGAGCCAGATTATGTGCTGACAAAACTCTGATGACTTCAGCTGATTTATAGCTCCAGGCTGAAGCCCTCAGCATTTACTGTAAAATTTCAGTGACCGTAAGAACAAAATCTATTCAAGATAATATTTCTTAATGACATCAACATCACATCTAGTGCTGGAAAATTTGGCAGAATGAGAGCCAGTACAACTGTGATCTGTCTGAGTGCCAGCACTTAGGATCAGGACACAGAGTCACAGGCTATCTGTGCTCAGTAGTTGGTTCCATGCACTTTTTAAAAACAGAATAATGGTGTCTAGTTCTGAGTAATATATATATATGTTTTTTGTATTTCAGGATTACACAGCTACCATATTTTTAAGGCAGAGGTGGACTGATGAGAGGCTATGTTTCGATGGTAATAAGAGTTTAAGTTTAGATGGTCGGCTTGTGGAAATGCTTTGGGTACCAGATACCTTCATAGTTGATTCCAAAAAGTCTTTTCTTCATGATATTACTGTTGAGAATCGTCTTATAAGAATATACCCTAATGGAACAGTGTTGTATGCTATACGGTATGTATATACCACATACCAGCCTTTGTACTTGGTTTCTACGTACATTTTAAACTTTTCAGTTCAGCGTGATTTTATGCTTAAGAAACTGGTCTAATTCAGAAGTAGAATATTCATGGTCTTGTAGTTTTACAAATACATAATATGACTTATTAATATGATTAAAATCTTAAATTTACTACTAGGTCTCAATTTCTTCACTAAATAGCTCCTTTTGCTTTCATGTACACAAAATATAGGAGCTGCATCTTGGCATTCTAGTTTTGTGTTGAAATCACAGACGAAAGAAAGATACAGCGACTGATTTGTGTTTTTTTATTGCAGATTATTCTTTACAATAGATTTTGCTGAATATAAGATTGTTACTGTTTTGCAATTTATTTTACAGCAAAGGGAAAAGGTATGCTATACGTGAGAAAAAAGTGCCCTTTGTAGGCTGCTGCTAAACTCAGTTGTTTTGGAGTCCTTTCATGTTTTGAGTGCTGTTAACTTGTATCTAATGTGAACCAGTAAAATTTAGATTTATTTTCTTTGCAATAGATACTTGACTACAAATATTAGTTACAGAAAGTTACATAGGTCATTTTTACTTTTACTGATGAACAATTTTATCCCATTAATAATCAGCACTACAATGTTTTTCAAGGATCACCACAACTGTGGCGTGCAGCATGGATCTAACCAAATACCCAATGGATAAACAGACATGTACCTTGCAACTGGAAAGCTGTAAGAAAAGTTACTCTTTCTATTTTTATATAACTAGAAAAATGTCTGATTTTATTTCCCTAGGCTACTGGCTACTGGATCTATCAAAGAGGCTGGAATATTCAAAAAAGCCATGTGACAGAACGTTACCACTCTCTGTTGAATTACAATAGTATTTTTATACAAAGATAAATTCACAAGGCTTCACCGAAAATAGCATGGCAGTATTGAAAAGCTAACGATGAATGAAACTATGGAAACGTATGAAACTAATCAGCTGTTTTGCAGGATGTCCTGTAGTTATTCTGTCGGTCTGCAGGGGGAGTTCTTTGAGCAGGATTTTCCAGGAAAGGCAAGAAAATGTTTTTTGACAGATTTGCCTCTCTTTCTTTCAGGATATTGTGATTTATTTTTTCCCCCCTAAGGCGTGATTCCTGTAGGAAAGAAAGAAATTAGAATAAGGCTTATTTGTAAGGCATAGAGTTCATATTTAATTAATTTACTGTCTTCATATTGAAAAAAGGTAATTGCATAGACAGTTCTGTTTTGAGATGGGTATAAACAGATCCTTCTATGGCTTAGTTCTCTGTGCCAGTGCTGTGGGAAAAATGTCATAAATTGAAGGACCGAGACTAAATATTCTTTATAGGTTCTCATTTTATTAATCAATGTCCTCATATTTTTCGTTAAAAATGTTCCCTAATACATTGTAAGCATAGTTGCTTTACAAATACCCAAATGTGCATGTTTAAAATTAATGCTATTCTGTTAATAAGATACTAGCAAAATATTTTATATTATAATGTAGGAATGATGTGGAAGGACACCTAAGAGATGTCCTACAAGATGAAAAAATATTTTAAAATATTTGTCAATATATATTCAGAATGTTCTTTTGGAAGTTTTTTCAGTACTTGCTGAGTTTTATTCTTTAGCGTTTCAGAAGGGTGTGCGTGTTCTTCATTTCTTGCTGTTAACTAACAGAAGATGATTGCAAAATTTCATTTTAGACTATAAAACAAAGGGAATCAACCCCCAAACCTTCCTCACACAGCGGTTCCTCTAGAAACAGCTGTTTTTTAAGGATAAGATCTGTTTAATGGTAATTTCAATAAGAATTTGGATTCATCTCTAATTTATTTTCCTTTGGAAAGCATATTGGTAAGTCAAAATACATGGATTTACATTAAACACATTGCTTAATGAGTCATTTAATATTTACTCTAGTTTCAGAATGAAATATATGTCCCACAGGAACATGGGGATTTAAAGGAGTCAGGATTAAAAGAAAAAAAAAAAAAAAAAGAATTCCCTGTGTAATTAAAAATAAGCTTTGCTCAGAATGATTCCATCTGCTTTTTCAACAACACACAAGCGTCTGCTGTCCAAGGGGAAGACATGGTAATGTCATCACAAATGCTCCCATGTCATTTGGGTTTAGTGTTGAGGAAAACAGCTAGAAATGATGATTACACAAGGAAAGAGTATGCCTTTAGCCATGGCCCTGTATCTTCAGTGCACTTCATGCTTTCTTATGGGTATGCTGGAAATGGTGTTTGCTCCCTCATGAGATAAGCAATGTTAATTTATAGGCAAATAAGGACATCATCCTAGAGTACTGCTTGCAAATACCATTATGTGGAATTAAGAGTTGTGAATGTGAGCATGCACACACGTCCACACAAATACACATCCATAAAAATACTCATAAATAAAATGTAAAAAATGCAGCAAATATTTCAGCTGAATCAAAGTGCTAGGTGTTTTATTAAACGTTTACTAACGTAAAAACAAGTACGACATGACATTATCAAGTACTGGCTTTACGCAGTAAAATATCCCTCGTGGCCTTTACAACATGCTCTTCCATTACTAATAGTTAATAATGCTATTTGAATTCTACATTCTACACCAATACATCTGAGCCCCACATTTCTATTGTTTATTTCCCTGTTACTGCATCGCTTTAGGGGACAGTAGGGCACCAGTTAGTGCAGTGGGGGCATTGTCCTCTCTGACATGTGGGAGGAAATGCTGCCAATCATTCACACTGTGCTGAAGTCATTTCCCTCCCTTTTATTCACATGCAGGCCAGTCCAGATACATATTTATTTTTGGGCCCATCTCTGAAATTTTATTTTCTTTTTGAACTCATCCCTTAGCATTTACTCAGTGAAGAGCCATGTGAAGGCACTTAACTTGTGCTTGACAATCAAGGGAAAATAAAATTAGCCACAGAATGGTAAAGAAACTCATTTGTATTAGGCATTATGAATGTTTAATCCCAAATTTACTATTCCTGCAGTTAACCCTGTTGATATTAGCTGCTTACTTTGTATCAGCGTTGATATTGGCTGCTTGCGTCATATCAACGAAGTACAGGAAGGAAACATTTTGGGCTTGAGGAATTAGTGAGAATGAAAACTCAGTATCATGTAAAAAGAAGAGATTGTTTGTAAAAGCTTAATAGCTTAAGAATCTCGTTGATATAATTTTTTTAAAAACATTTTATAATTAGTGAAGTATTAATCCCCTGAATAAGATTACGCAGAGGGAGCAATGTGCTATTTAACTTTACTCTCTGGAAGACTGCCCCCAAGGAATTTCTTCACAGAGTTTTGGAATTAGTATTTTGTAGGTATTTTCAAATGGAGGATGATCAAAACCTGCTAATTATTCAGCTAACGAAAATAATTTGGAAAACACAATAAAAATGGTTATGTTAAAGCAAAAGAACCTCCATTTGGAGATATACTTGTTATTGCCTAGCTGGGCATTGAAATTTCCTCACATTTCATGCTACTTGAAACAATCAATATCCAATAAAAAAAAATAATACTGTGGTACTCTGTAGTTCTAGACTTTATCTGCAGTTCATTTAAGAGGAGAATAAAATGAATTTGTCAATTGTGCATAAAAGCTGTTTTAAAAGCCTTTTTATTTTGACCAAGGACCATGTAACCATTTGTTTATAAGAACGTTATTTTATTTTTCATTTTCAAAGTCAGAGATATTTCCCAGAGTGTAGTCTTAGAGAATCAGAATCTTAGCTTGGACACCTATGCTTTTGGCTTAGTCTTTTAACACAGCAGTGTTTTGGCTTTAATTACTTTAAGTGTAAAAAGGAGACCAGAGATCCCTGGCCATGATAAATTTTCATAAAACTACCAGTGATAGAAAAAAAAAGATTTAAAGGATGGTCAGGGAAAGAATTTCCAGGTAAAATTTTCATTTTAATTGGTAAACAGCACATTGTTTCCTTGAAATGAAGTTTCTGAACTCCTGTTTTTCCTACATTAAATGGCTATAAGAAATCAGTTTTTTGATATTGCAAGACCCAAAGCCATTATATTAAAAGTATTAAACTACTCCTTTTTTATTTTAATACATCTCTATTTATATGATTCTAGAATTCTGTTCTTCTTGCAGCATATATCCTTGTGCAATGTATTGCATTATTGTCTCTCAATGTAATTTACTTACAATTGACTGGAGTCTAAAAATAATCATCTACTCGGGGTTCTGTTCCCTAAGCTTAGCTATTAACTTGCACAATAAAAGTCTGTCATATACAAGAATGATTGATCTAAGCAAGCTAAAGGAAAAGATGTTCAAATGCTCCCTGTTAACATGTAAATTACATTAACATAATCTTGAATTAATCATATACACTAGTCTGAAAATTGCCTGCCTTTTAATATAATGGGAAAAAGCTATGGAGGTATTTTAGCTATGATTGTGACGCATATTGACAAGCGTGTGCAAAATACAGTTACCTTCTGATAGATGATTCGTGTCCCATCTCAGCTCCTAATTAGCACTTGAAGGTTAAGAGCAAATCTCCTGCGGCCCCTGAAGCGTACCATGCTGCTGAGCCTGCAGAAACACCAGCTTCTAGGCTGATGCCTTTGGGAAGGGTCCAAGCTCCCAAGCCAAAATGCCATCTGAGGGATGTCCCAAGCCTCACTCAGAGTGCAGCTCTGGCATACGAGTCCTCAGCCCTTCATGTCTGCTGATGGGAAGACCAAATACACTGTCCATCATCTGACTGACTAAGAAAGAGCATCCCAGCATGTAACAAAAGGCATGCTCAACATTTAGTCCAAATGCTGTCAGTGCTCTAGTTCCTAAAAAATGTAATTCTTTAAAGCTTAATAGCTTTTGCCTTTAAAATACCATATGGTACTAATCTCTTTTGTTTGTTCATATCATTTATGTGAGAAAAAAAGACCACCTCCAAGCTTTTAAACGATAAGCCTTTGCACATTCAGTCTTTGGGAATTTTATTGTGAACGAGCATTATGTTCTGCCAGAAAAGTCGGTGTTTATGTCTCATTGTACTTTCAGGCAGACAAATAAGAAACAGCTGAACCATAACTGTACTCTGCACAAATTAACTATTGTGTAAAATAAACACTTTTGTTGGCTTATGTATCACTACAGGGGGTTACAACATCAATGATGTCATGTTTTACTGGACGAGAGGAAATGATTCAGTTCGAGGCTTGGACACACTTCGGCTGGCACAGTATACAGTAGAAGACCACTTTACCTCGGTATCTGAAGCGGTATATGAGACAGGTAAAAACACCCTTATAACACTTCCTAGGTACACTTTGGAATATAGCGCTGGAAACTGAACAGCATTCAGAAGCTAGGCATGATGCTTTCTCTTTGGGTGACACATTTTCATTTTCTATTGGATTGAGTTCTGGAAGCCTTACGTGAATCTCTCAGATGTTACCAGCAGAGACCCAACTAATTTAAGGTTGGAAGTTTTTAAGTATTTTCTTGGACAGTATTATTATGGAGGCTACATATTGTCTAAAGAACAATGAACAATAAATGCATTATTTATCTGCGTAATGTCAGGAGGAATTCTTTTAAAGGAAGAAGGACCTGTAAGTTGAGCATTTAAATTTGAGTGAGACCATGGACTCTGGGTGCTCAGTTCAGGACAGTTCCCAGCATGTCTGGGATTTCCATTCTGGTTTTATTTGACAAAGCGAAAGCCTTTATTTGACCATGGAAATTTCTGTGAATATGCTGGATGCTCTTGGAACACCAAGAAGTTGTGCTTTATTGCTAGTGCTTGCAGGAATAGCTCTTTGTCTGCAGCAGCCTCTGTCCAACCTGGTGGGCAGCAGAGTGCAGGTTGCCTGTCCTGTGGTTCCTCTGCCCAGGAAAAGATCTGAAGCATTTCCACAGACCTGCTGTTCTGCTGATCTTAGAAAACAGCTGTAGAAAGTTTCCGCTCACTGCAGGACTTGACCTCATTAAAGAGTCTGCTCCTGTTGTTGTTGTTATTATTATTATTATTTTATTATTTTTTCCCTCTGAAATTTTGACAGTGCTTTTGGAGAGTTCAAGACATGCCAAATGTGCTTTCTGCTCCTTGAATTGCTCTTAGGTCCTTCATTGCTATTCTTCACTGCATATTCAGTTTCTCTTCTGCCCAAGCCAACATACCAAGGAGAATATGCAAGGGGAATCCTTAAATGAGGACACAAACATCCTTCAAAGCTGTAGTTTCAAGATTGTATGCTACTAAGTCTGAATCACTGATATATCATTCTGATATTCCATTGTTGGGTATTTCTATTTTAACAATACAACACAGAGAAACTTCATGGTCTGATTTCAGGCATTAATTTAGGCTGAAAGTCAAAGTTCTCTAAATGGATATAAAAGTAGAAAAGAAATATATAAGAGCAGGCTCAGGGATCACAAAGTACTTTGCTACTTATATAACTGACATCTGCTTGCCTTCCTCCTCTTTATAGCTTCAGGCTAAGCAACATCAGGTTCAATCAAAGGAGAATAAGCCTTTACTGCTGTTCTGCCCAGAAGGGTATTAGAACCTGTTCACCATACAGGAAAGAGGGAGAGGAAAACTGCCTAATTCTTACCACCTTCTGTCACAGAGTCCAGAGAGTGCCAGAAAGCCAAAAGAAATTTCTATTATTTTTTAGCAGATGGAATAATTACAACTGAAGTGGCATGGTCAGATAAATTGTGCTCTTTTTTTTCAGTTAATGATGCTGTCTTCTCCTTAGGTTGGCAATAATCATATATATAAAGGCACTTTTTGTTTTAGTGTCTTAACATATGCAACTTAATTTGATTAAAATTTCCCACATCTGCTTGTTTCAGTTCTACTGCCTGCATAAGAAAGCCACATTATGAAGTGCTATGCAGTATTTTTACATGAAATCTCATAATCCTCTTAATTTTCTACCAAGTCTATGGTTTAGGTGCTATTTTCTACAGATTTTTTAGGAAAGCAGTGCCTTCTGTAGCCCATAATAAATGCAAAAAAAGCAAATAAATTATGGAACTATGTAATCAATTTGGAAGGGAAAAATTATATTTTGGATTTCCTTAACGTGATTAATAGATGCCTGAAAGTATTTTATAAATAACAGTTATGATTCACAAGGCTAAAGCTACTACAACACTGCTTTTCTTTAGTATTTCCTAACACAGCAAAAAAAGCAATCAGGATTTGAACTTGAACAGACAGTACAGCTGTTGTGCAAGTGAAATATTGTACAGTGATACAAGCCCAAGTTCACATGTGACCACAGACAGAGCCAAGATTAGAATGTGGTCAGCAAAATTCCTGCATAAGCAACTTCAGTAAATTTAAGAAAAGAACATCGTGGATTAATCTTGTTTAAAGAACACCATGTATCACATAATAGTAGTGATGTTATTATAATCACATAATAGTAAGTTACTTTGTATAACATTAACTATGTTGCTGGACTGCAATTTTGTGTTGATTTTTTTCTTGACACAGAATAATTTAATTTTGTACATAGGTAAATTCATTGCTAGAACTACTTTCTGGAGGTCTTTAACTATAATCCTTATTCTGCAGACACTGAAGCATACTCTCTTGGACCCCAAAACCAAGTATGTGCATCAGTGGATGCTGGGTTTTTATTTTAGCTGTCTAGCCAACACCACCTGCATTCTCAGAGTAATAAATGGTGATGTAAAAAGATTGCCTTTTTTACTGGAAAAACATGAAAGAATTAAGGACTGTTACAGTCTAGCATTTTGTGTATATAATAATAGAAATAAGGTTCACTTAATCTATTCTAATGTCCCAAGATAAGATCATCTATACCAACAGCCAACTTCCTAACAGATGTTTTCAGGAGTAAATTAGACAAACCTCTAAAGTGTCTACTCCTTGGCCTCCCTAGATGATTTTTTCTGGTGATTATTAAAAGCATATTTTCCTTGTATCTCATCTTGATTTCCCTTGCTGCATTTCAAACCTGTTATGCTTTGCATTGTCTATTGTGGATAAGGAAGACAAATTTCCTGCTGTTTTTCAGCAGCTCTTTCACCATCTCAAAAGAGGTACATCTCTCAGACTAGCACTTTCCCTCTCTTTAATTCATACAAACAGTTTTCTAGGTCTCCTGTCTTTGCTATTGTTCTTCTGTAGACTTTCTATTGTCTTTGTTGTATGTGCACACGAGCTGGTACCCTGGGTACCCTGTTCCTATCTGAAGTCCTCTGTAAATAAATGGAGGGGATTACTTCATGCATTTCCTCTTTATCCATTCCAGGTTGATATTTGCTTTTCTTGCAGAAAATTCCTGTGCATTGTTGACCTTGTTTAGCTTGCAATTTCAAGCTAGTAATTCCTGTCTGAGGGTAGTAGTTACTTCTTGTTGAATTGCATCTTCTTTTATTCAGGCTTTTTCTGATACTTTTTGAGATAATTTTGAACTCCAGTTTTTCTCTCCAGTGCAATAACACTGCTTTCTGTTCGGTGTCTCTTAAAAGACACTCTGTATGCCATAGTATGCCATCATATTTGGTAGTGAGAAGTTCTGGACACAGCGTGGACTCCTGTGTGTTCCCACTCAATAAATTCTTCTATTTTCACAGCAACTAATAGCTTATCAATCTCTATTTATATTTTTAATCAGGAAAAAAAGCAGAAAAAGGATTTGATACTTGAGGGTAATTAGCTGCTGATAGCTTTTCCTCTTTTCTGCCTGGCATCTTCCTTACTCTCACTGCAGTCTTCCTGCCAAATTTTCAGCAGAATCAGGAGAACTGAGGCTCAGTTTGCTCAGCCTAACACAGAGTCCTCAACCCCTGCCCAGAAGCCAGGGAGAGCTTTGTCAGGCAGACCTCCCCTCTTAGAAATCATGAAGTCAGCAAGGTAGCACATCCAAATGGTATTATTCTAGCAGAACAGAGAGAAAGAAGAGACAAAGCCTTCCGTCCTTGATGCACGATGATAATAAGGCATTTGCCCTCCTGAAAAAGCCTGCAATGGGAGCTGGCTGCTGTTCCTTGTCTGAAGTCTGTCTGCAGGATTTTTCACAGTTTTTCTCTCCAAATATAGAGGCATTACCTTGCTCAGTCCTCCAGGACCCTCTGCAGTTCCCCAAGGAGATTTCTTCTTAATCAGCAACCAAACTTTTCTAGGATTTTCAGGTCTTCTATTTCAATGCGCAGTACACTGAATAACTTCTGTCATTCACTTTATCAGTTCTTTTATAATTTGTAATTGCTCTCTAAGTGTTATTTCTGATAATATTGTCTTTGACATACAGGTCTCAAAAACAATCCTAGAACTGTATTTAGTATAATCTTATCTGGGGACCTCAGCTAAGATTCAAGCAGTTACATATGTATATGTATCTGTTACCACGTATGTTCAACTTACCTATCTGAGCTCTTCACTCAGATAATCGCTTTTTCTAAGTAAGCCTTTCCACTTGAGTTGAAGTACAGAAGTTTTCCATCATTAGTTCTTGTTGTGATGTTTCTGCAATGCTTCACACTCTTTACCAAAGCCAGAACTGTTCAGAATGAAAACAGTTATGAAAAATGCACTAAAAAAGTTACAGTAGCAGAAAAGCATGTGGAAAGGCTATGAACTGGATGAATATTGAGGACACTGGTAAGAGTTTTTTTTTTTTTTTATGTTATTATTAACTTCAGGAAAGTTCTTTATAGTACAGACAGAAATACAAACATATAGAAAATTTCCTGCGGCATAATTGTCTTTAAGTTTTTCTTTTTTTTTTTTTTTTTTTTTTTTTTTTTTAACAGGTAAGCTAAATAGACATATACATGTATATCTGTACACAACTACGACATGAAAGAGTATGTTTCCTTCTTAGGAAATTTGAATTTCAAACTCAATTTTTGTAAAGCATTTTTGTGAAGATGAAACGCAAAGCCCATCCTGATCTTTCATTTCCTTTTGTTCACCTCTGAAGAACAAATAGGAAAGGAAGTAGTTTATAAGATCCTGACTGTGAAGAACAGAAAACTATGATTGTTTTCTGAAGGAAGGACAAAGGAGTTTTGATACTACCCATGTATATTGGTACCCTTAGCATCCTACGAGTCAGATAAATTGCTTTACAGTTGCACAACTTGTTTGTTGGGTAAAAACGTAAACAGTGCTATTTCTTAAGGCATATTTATGTTATAAACAAGTAAAATTGCATAGTGAAAACTACAAATTCAGCACGTAGGTAAGGCAGTTAGACTTTCTCCTGTACTGTCCCCTTAAAAGGTGAAAGCAGGGAAGGAAGTGATACATTGGTAGAGTTATACTGACGTGCTTGTGTGAGATGTACATCACACATTTTATCTGGCACCCAGGGGGTTGGCATACATATTTCATGATAGGGAAGAATGTACTCTTTGTGCCTGACTGCACACCCCTGTGCAGGATACCAAAGTGCTGCTTCTTACATAAAGAGTAACGTGGAGCTTTCTTTTACTGGAGTAGAGTTCTTCACGTCCATAAGAAGTAACTGTGGGAAGATGCTCCTAAGTTAAAATGGGGATGCTGTCTGTAGAGCATCAGTCCTTTCTTCAGGCTCCTCTGCTGTGACTGTCTGCTGTTTTGGGGGGAGCAGAAAGTGCAGCGAGGCAGCATTCTGCCATCAGCCAGGAGCAGACACCCTAGAAAAATGATCTTGAAATGATTTTGGCATATCTAAAAAATGGATGATCTAGGGTGATAAGGAAGCCTGTTTTTTTTTTTTTTTTTTTTTTTTTTAAAGGTTTATTTCTCACTGTGTATTTCTCAGTCAGTGCAATAGTAGTGTTGTTAAAATCATCAGTATTATGTAAAGATCTAACAGTGTCAGGTGGGCTGTGCTGTAAATTAGAATATTGTTTTAGAAGTGAAAACCAAAAACCAAATTATAAGAGAAATAAGCTGTGTTTTCTTGCATTCAGAAAATTCTGCCTTAGACTTAGACCTATACCTGTTCAGGTAATGGGAAAGAAACTGGTATAATTTTTAGGACACTAAACCAGAAGTAGTCAGCTAGAACCACCTGAAGTTTGATTTTGTTCACTTCCTTTCATTTTCTAGGGTGCTCTTTTTTAAAGCAGTAGAGAGAATTGGGAGTATATATAGAGACTGTAGTCTGCTATCTGGGTATGTACTTCATCTGTCAGCTAGAGCTACTATCTACTTTTGTACTTCTGCCCTCTAGTAAATTCTATAAAGCCAAAGTAACTCACCTTAATCTTCTTTCACTATTGGGTAACCTGAGTAGGATTGTCTCACCTTTTGGCAGGTTAAGAATAGGTATATTGACAGCCATTCAGGTTCAACTCATATTTGACAATCTATTAGACACAGTGATTTGATGCTTTGGTAAGTGCTAAATCTGTGCCTTCACTGCAGAGTTAACTATCTGCACAGAGATTATTTCCATCGCATAATCAAATTTAAATTGGGGCACTCACATACTGAGGTGACATCCATCATGGGCCAAAAACTTGAATAAAAAAATACCTTTAATGCAAAAATTTTGTTCTCAGTATCACTCAAGCAAGGGGAAGGCTTGACAGTTTTCAGGAGTTAACTTTAGTAAAGGCAGGATTAAAATTGCATGCACCTGTTTCACTTTTGATCTGATTTATAGCATCACAGTCTTGGATGTGCAAGTGAAAGCCAATGAGATAAGGTAGTTGTGCATCATCACTATCTCATATGCAATGCATATAACAGTAGTAGCAAATCTGTTTCTTTTTAAACATAACTTTTGATACACGTGGAGTGTAGAGGTAAAAAGGACTGTAGTAGTTCCTTATCTTTATTTTATCTCATTGGTCATTTGTTTAGGATGCTACACATGCATTACATACTATTTCTTGCCTCTTTTTCCTTTGGTTTATTATGGGAGGAGTTCATATGAATTCTATATATAGGTTTCTTCAAAATTTCCATTATAAAAGCTCTTTTGAGCTCTTTAGAGACACCATTATTATCATGTCCATGATGTGCCTTTGGATTTTGGCAAGCAGAAAGCCTTAAGGTTAAAGAAATGCCTTTTCTTTGTTCCCTGAAAACCACTCAGCTATAAGCTGTTACATCTCTATTTTTCTTTGTTGCTCACATTACTTGAGAAATTTCTGGCATCAGGAAAAATAACACAAAAGAATATGGGAACATTCAAAAGGCTTGTCCATGCTTGGAAATTACAGCAAAATGGGAAAGTGTGAATTTCAAGTTGGATATTTTGAAATAACTTCCCATAGACACATTTGGCTTTTACACTAAGGCAAATGGAGACACAGATGTAGGGAGCTAACCAGGAGAAGATGGTGCTGTATGACTGTTCTGTATTGACTATTTCAGAGTTTTCCCTCCTGGAGGAAATCTCTGTGGCTGAACCACAGTCACTCCAAGTGCCTGTGGAACTCTGCAGGGAGTGCTGTCCAATCCCTTCACCCCATTTCCTGGGTACATGGTACCGTGTCCTTCCCTGGGGTTTGCACAGAAAGAGAAGACTTTTGTGGAGGATTTGGTTCCCTGCTGATGGGTCACATCCTTTGCATTCCCACACCAGCTCTGGACTGACACCCTTCCCTCACTCGCAGTGGCCATGCCATCATCCTTTGTGTACTAACTGCCACCATGCTGCTGTTAGGGCATTGTGAGTTACAAACTCTGCAGAGAAAATCTTTTTATTTAGAAATTTCTATTGAACTAGAAATCAAAAGAGGCTTATTAATAATACTTGTAACTGTTTTTATGTAGGTTTCAAATGCTTGCTATTGGACAGTAGAAAGTCACAGATTTACAACTGCATGTACAAACTTAATTCTCTTTCCCTAAACATGCTTTATGCCCTTTTATTGTACAGACCCAGTGCTTTTCTGTAGCACCAGTGCTTGATTTAGCACAAGAACAAATGCAGACAAAAGTAGAAGTAATGCTGCACTGTCAACAGTTGCACTTCCTAATTGTTGAGAGGTTTACTTAGGTCCACTAAACACTTAAAATCAATTTTGATGGGTGAAAACTTTAAGAAAACAGCTATATGTGTAAAAATTACAATATGAATAGGTTTACGTTAATTTAACATTCCTCTTTTCACACAAAAATGACAAAAATGGTATAAATAGTCTTTGTTCCTCCTGCCTCATGGACAGAGAAAGTCTGTCTGTCTTTGTATCCTTCTTTCTACCATTAGAAGCTTGTTGAATTTACAAAGGAGAACCGTAAATAGTGTATTCGTACCTTCAGAAGGAGAAAGAATCGCCTACCAAAGGACTGTTTAATCCAGTAATGAAAAGGCAGAGACAACATGACAAAAAGCTGAAGTCAGGTTAAGATTAGAAATTAAACACACATTTGTAATAGATAGAATGATTTTAATCCACGTAACAGATTATTTGATGAATGCTGCTTGTCTTGATATACCGAGATAAAGTCTAGATGTCCATGTAAAAGGTGAACTTTATTCCAGACAAAGTGAATGAATTCAAAATAAGGGATAATTGGGAATACTTAATGGCCTGTGATTAAGGTCAGACTACATAATCTACTAATTCTCTCTGATTTCAGGAATTCTAGCAAATCTTATAGTTCTCTAGATTCAGTTTATACAACACTTAAAAACTGAATTTTAACTATCCATTTTCTAGTCTGGCAGCAATAAAGCATTTCTTGACATCCATTACTTATACTTCAAGCTTTTAAAAGTGCTTTTCTTTGACTCCATGTCTCACTGCACACCTGAGGGATACACAAATAGCCTGTCTGTGCACATGATGTTGTTGCTGAGGTGCATTCACTGTGCTGTAATTCTGCCCTGACTCACAGCATGCAGCACTGCAAACAGACATACCTCCTGAAGATCGACGTTTGTTGGAACAAAACAGATGAAGCCAAGGCTATCTAACCACAGTACATTCAAGCATTACATTCTCTCACTGATATTGTAGTACAATAATTTTCTTAAAAGAATGTTGTTAAACATACTTAATCTTGAACTTCAGAATAAAAAGTCTGTTCTGCTCTTTAAATTAGTAAAAAGCAAGCTTTTGCCTTAATTTGATCTGTTGGACAGGTAGCAACTTGAGATCCTACACTTCTGTTGCCCCAGCATAGCTAAATTTTGCTCAGTTAGTGTGCTGGAATTCAAATTCAGACTTTGCTTACCAGTGTGCTATTCCCTAATGAAACCTGATTCTGTCTTTGGCTCTGTGGGCCCAAACTTTCATCTTCTGGCAGTCAGTCTGCTAAAAGTCACTGTGATAACAGTGACTGCTTAGAACAGTGCAAACACTGCACTGCTCTAATGTAAAGAAAAAAATAGTGGAGATGCAAAACCACTGATTGTTTTCAAGTGGAATATGAGAGTTAGGTCAGTATTACTAGAAAAAGTACCTGTCATCCACATCTGGAACAATACTAAATGAAATGAAAATCAAAATAAGCCTGATCTGTGAGGCAGTTAAAGATAAGGACCCATGCTAACTTTATGATGCTATGAATGTTATGCTAGTTTATACAGTAGCTCATAGAGGTAATTCTTGTTAATAAACATAGCTAAATATATAGGTGATTTTAAATTTCCTTGCCTTTCCATGCATTGATGGATTAATTCTTTCCACACTAACCCCCTCTAAATTTCTAATTCAAGATGTCTTTAATGAAGCTATGGATATGAAGTGACTAGATGTCATATATATGGATTTTTCCCTTCAGTTCAATGTAGAATCTTCATGTTCGAATTTTTCAGCACAGTGTTTAATTTTTTCAAGCTTATTTGTTAATCTTTTATTGCATAGCAATATACAGGTTGATAATTTAAAAAAACTTTTTGTGAATTGTACCTTCAAAATATTTTTTCCTGCTCTTTTCACAGGGCGTTACCCAAAACTAGTGTTTCACTTTGAACTCAAGAGAAACATCTTATATTTCATACTAGAAACATACGTACCATCAATCCTCCTGGTTGTGCTCTCCTGGGTATCATTTTGGATAAGCCAGTCATCAGTTCCAGCCAGAATCTGCATAGGTGAGAAGCCAATAAAACAAACCAAAACAAGGGTTGGAACATTAAGATGCTTGTTTTATAGTGCGTACGTGGCATCCGTTTCCAAAAGGTGCAAATGTTTCCAAGTTTTATGGAATTACTTTTTTAGTTTGCCATCTGCAGCACATCATGCAAATTCTCCTTGAAGCTCTGCTATTCTTTAACAAAACAAATGTCCTTGGTAGCAAAAGGAGATTGGGAAGCAGGAGAAGCTACTGGAAGGAGAGGAAAAAACAGTCGTTTTGGAAATCATTTCAAAATATTCAAACGCATGCTATGTACAGACAGAATTATGAGGCTTTTGTGAGGGTGAATGATACATACTAATTAACACAGGAATAATAAGAGAATTATGAGATTAAATATAATTAATTTCAAATAAAGGAGATTCTGAAAGGGAAAAATGCAAATCAGCTCTGATCAGACTGCAGGTGGGGTAGGAAAAACACTTCTATAGAATAGCAAAGAAAAGATTGCACATCAAATGAGGCTGGTGGACAACTACACTGAGAAACATGACATCTGAAAGTTTTAAAGGAAGCATTTGAATTGCATTGCAATGATGATGAGTTAATAATATATATTCTAAAGAATGAAAATCTCTTCCATTTTAATTTTCATTTTTTTCCACTTTCCAAACATTGTTCTTGAGTATTTTCAAGCATTTAACTTCAGAATTGCAAATGCATTTGGAAGTCTCCTTTTCAAAACATGCCCTTTTAAATTCTGTGGCATACTAGGTGTTCATGAAGCTCAGGAAAAAAACTATCCTGGTTTCCCAAATGCATTGGAGGGCCTCTTTGCTATCCTTGTTTTATCAGAATTTATATTTTTGTGTTCCACAGGTGTTACCACAGTCCTAACTATGACAACGCTGATGATGGGAGCCAGGACTTCACTCCCAAATGCTAATTGCTTTATTAAGGCAATTGATGTGTACCTCGGTATCTGTTTCAGTTTCATCTTCGGAGCCTTGTTAGAATATGCTGTGGCTCATTTCTGTACTCTGCATCGACCGAGCTCAAAGGAACTTCCGAAGGTATTTTAATTCTTCCCTTGTTGACCTGCAAAGTAGACGTCTATTATATCTGCTAAAAAGAATAAGTTATCCTATTTAGCATTAATGATAAAGGTATTTAAAGAATTTTGTATTTTAGAATAATGACAATAATAACAAAATAACCTCAAGAAAAAAGGAAAAGGATTTGTACTCCTGGAACTTTTTGGAAGAGATCAAACAAACCAAAACACCAATGTGCTAGATGTATCACAAAAGTCAGGCACCCACCTTCTCACAAGCCATGGCATACGCTTTCTTACAATTCAAAAATTAGACTGAGCAAGGCAGCTTGATCTTATTGCTGTACAGCAAAAGCAGACAAAGTTTTATCATCTACCATTTAGGAAACCTTTTGCATATTGCATGATACGTGAATCAGCTTACTAGCAGACAGCTTCATGTCTTAGGTATGTCAGGTCCCTATAGCCTTCCACCTACACCTTCTTTCTGAACAGCTGCAGCTGAAGCTCAGACTGTGATTCACTTTCTGTTCTGGGTCATTATTATAGCAATGTTTTTTGCTGCTCTAATGAGCTTCTTAGAACGGTGAGATATTGTGAAATAGACTTAAAATAAAAAAGGATCAAGTCAACATAGGCATTTTTGAGTCTGGTGGTTGTCATCTTGCTAAAATAATCAGGACAGTTTCATGAAGAAGTTCTGTTATATCCTTCATCTTCAGTATTTGGCAGTGAAAACAAAGTCATGAGAAAGTTGGAAGCTGAGTGTCTTATAGCTTTTAATTATGGAACCGAGTCTAATATGTGTGACAAAAAAAAAGAAAATTTAAAGCAGCTTACAAATTTTCTAGACAAAGATCAAAAAATTCACTTTTTTTTAATAAAGCATGAAAAATGAGAATATGAGGAAAAACAATACAGGAAGATGATTGGTTGAGTGCTGTACAGTTAAATGGCCGGAAAAAAAAGATTGTTAACAATTTAAGCAATACTAGAACAGAGCATTGCAAATGCTTAAACAAAGCTCCTCAGTAGGTTCAAGAAACAGGACACTGTCTCGAGTTCAAGTAACAAAGCTTAAAAACAATGTGAAGATCAGCTGAAATGTGTTTGTTTATGCCTAGATAGTTCAACAACTAATATGGATATGGGATTTTGGCTGAGTGAATGTGAGATGAGTTTTGTAAATGCACAGGACTATGTTCAAACAAAGCTGCCATCAGATCTAGGTGTGTGAAGAAGGTTTGAAAAAGGGCCACAAAGGTGAGCCACCCAGTGGGTTTTAAAAGTCATACTCTAACTGGGGAATGTCTACAAATGGGCAAATACTGGTTCTGACTGAGGATTTGAGTGGGAAGTCTGAAGGTCGTTTTTCCTGGCAAGATAGCATCAGTGACAATTCCCTCTGAGCATATCCATCTTGTGAAGTAAATGGTTGTCATTTGCTCATAGAGTGGAAAAAAAGAAAAAAGAAAGCTTATTGGAGGTAAGAAAGCCAAGCGCTTCAGTGCTTGGATGATTAAGCATTTTCAGATCTGTGAAGGGCATTTATGACTGCCCTTGCCTTTGCCTACCTGTGTCAGCTTCCCTTTCATATGGGGCACAAGCACGAGTGCTTGCAGATGGAGCAGACGCGAGAACTCATGGAATTAGGTGGAGGTACAGCCCTAAACAAGGAAGGAAAACTTAACGTGCAGTTTTGTGATAGACTTAATGACCGAAAGGGGTGATCTGTTACTTTAGGCATGTTTCCTGCCTTCTTGTGCATCAGGGGTGAGCAAGTCCAGCTCACTGCTTGCCCACACAAACACAAGCATAGGGAAGAGACAGTTAGTGGGTCCTAGATCAAATCAAGACTTCTTAGAATAAGGAAAATGCCTGTCATGTCTTTCTTGTACTGCAGCCAAGGAAATGAGCACTGCTTACTGAGCAGGGTGCCATATAAAGCACACCTGGCTTCTGTTTGTCATTTCACAGTGAAAAACAAAATATCACAAAGACAGAAGTAGTAGCTAAAATGTCATGTCACTGTCTAGCAGGCACTTAACAAATTTCAGTGTGATTATCGTCACCACAAATGTGTTCTCCTCATTATCATGTGCTCTTGTGGACATAGGGTAATTAGAAATCTCACCTCTCAGTTTGTTATTCTCATGCGAGCTGATATAATGTTTGCTCTCAGAATTATGTAAATAAGTTTAGGATGTGAATTGAAAATGTAACCCTCTGCCTTGTATAGGAATTAGTTGCACAGCTTTCTGCTTTGTTCTTTAAAGCACTTGGGCACTGGCATATGAAGTTCTTTTGAGACTTTTGGGATCTCCAGTTTGTAGTAAAAACTGGTGAAACTGCTCATCACATCCATGCTCTTAGTGTTTCACATTATGTGAAGCAGTACCCACTGAAAGAGCTTCAAAACTAATGGCAAAAGCAGAGGAACCACCTGCTAAAAGGTCGGACAAAATCTGCCATTCATGTGAACTGCATGAGTTTCTCTTCTTTTATACACAGGTGTGAATTGTGCCCTTCTATAAAGCAGAGAAATCATTCTTGGACTTCATCTGTCTTTCACCTAAACCTCTTCCTTTGGGGCAGAAAGGGGAAAAGATTGAAAATTAGGTTACAAGGGCAGTGTTGTGCATACTTGGCATTTCTGTGCCAACATTGTGTGGTCTGTATGAACATTTCAAGAAGCTCCAGGTGTGCAACACTCCTGTTTGAGATGTTTTTAATCTTGAGCATCTATTCAATGCATTCAATGGCAGTAACAACTTTTCTCAGTTCTGCTGGCTGTTAGATGTCAACAAGTACTTCAGTGAGCATAAACAGCAGCCACAGCAGCAGGTCCCCTGTAGTGTCAAAGATGTACAGTACCTTTCCTATATGTTACCAATTTTGTGTCCAAACAGAGCCCTTCTTAGTGCCAGCTGCCATTTTCTCATTGACAGCTGGAATCCAGGGAAATCTAAGTAGCATGACATTTAAAATTAGAGTCACAGTTGAACTCTTGTAATGCTTTTTTTTTTTTTTTTTTTAATAATGTGAAACATCTTAATCTGTCATTGTATTCATTTCTCCATAATGAGTTTGAAAAGTCCCTTCATAGTGCCAGTTTATAAGATTGTAGGTTTTTTTTTTTTTTAATAAACTAGTGTTTGTGTCTGTTCTTGAGATTAACTTTCCCCTTTTTGAGCCACTTTTCCAGCACTTTTGGTGTAAATACATCTCTGTTAAGCAAGAACCCTACCTTGCAACACCACAAGCAGAACCGAATACATATGCACCACATACAGTATTTGCTGCCGAAGTTATAAATGTCTCTTAGGGAGCAGAAGGGAGTTAAGAACAGCCTAATAAAGCATCAGCTTCCTGCGAATTGTTCACATGTGGTTGTGTGAAAAGAAAAATGGTACGCACGCAATGCCCTTTCACGCTCTGCAGTACAACTAATTCTGTACCAACATTTAGCCAGCCCTACCTGAGAGACAAATAGACTCTTATCTAGAAAAATGCCCTAAATCCAGCCATTTTTGACGTATAGATGTTCTTCTATTTTTCCCTTTCTGAAAAATGAGAGCACTGGAAAAAAAAAGTCAGGATTCTTCTGACAGGTTCCTTTATTTTATTCACTTTTGAAGCGCCAAGTGCCTTCGTTAGGCGATAGCCTGGGCGCTCGCTGTGTTTGCAGCAGCGGGGGCTCCCCTGCCAGCCCTGGTGCTCTCCTCAGCCAGGGGAGCTTTCTAAAATAGGAGAACCAGGTATTTCTAACAGAGCTGGGCTCCACAGAAAACTCTGGGTTTGAGTTTTAGTGCTAGCCCGGGAATTGTTTAAGATTTGGACCGGAGTTTTGTGGATTGATCCTCTGAGTGCTTTACAGGCAGATTTTTGTCCTGGCCTTTGGTTTCAAAGTTCTCACAGAGCTGCAGGAGGCTAGGTGGGGGGTGAATAAGTTTTTGTGGTCACTGTATTTTTAATGTCACATTGTGATGAACTATGATTATCTCTGTCAAATAAAATATACTAGACTTTTTTTTTTTTTTTTTTTTCAAATTGAAAATGGAAAGCAATAATAATCCCTTTTTCTATCTCCATCTGTCTTGCTTCACTGACTCACATCAGTCTGAGGACATAGTCCAGACTCCACTTTAATTTTCAAGGACATTACTAATTTTAGATGAAGAAAGGCCCAAGAACCAGGCTGTTTGCAAGTACCCTGGGCAGAAGAACTATTCTGCACCACCATGACGATCTGTCCGGTGGTTTAATGAGCATTCATTGTCTTTATTAGCTGTATTATTTCTAAATGAGCTTTAGTGTGGCTATGCATAGGGTTGTACCTATTAACTTTTCTAAAATTTGTCCTTGATTAATCTAGTTATTTCCAGGATGCAAATGGAACAAGTGAATTGGTCAGAGGAAAGAGATTCTGAATTCTACATTTCACAAGTAAATTTTTAGCCTTTTCTTGTTTGTTTGCCACTCCCTGATGTGGAAAGTAATAAAAGCATCAGTAGACACTTAGTTAGGTATAGAACTGCCTCAATTAAGACAACTCCCCCTTCCATCTTTTCAAAATTAGGTTTAGGTTAGATACAAATCTGGAGCCAAACTTTGTGGCTTGGATCTGCTGGTATCTGCAATATCCCAAACCAGAGTTAACACCCCAGAACTTTCAAGAAAGTTCGCTTAGAGCTGATGTCTAATCCCATGTCCTCTGAGTCAGTGGCAGTAAACCTGCTGACTTCAAAGGGTGAAGATTTCATACATGAACTTCATGGCTCTGAGCCATTTCTAATCAAAGAAACAAAACCCACCAGAAGGCTTATACAACATTCTCCACAGGGCTGTCTTGATGCAGCAAAGCACATAAAAATGTGCTTAATCTTAGCATAACTTTGAACTTAAAGCATGGGTTTCAGGACTTGAAACATAGTAGTATGTACTATTTAGTACTGAATTAGTTGTGCAGCTTATGCTTTTTATGATTGTCTTTTTTTTTAATTGGATTTTGTTTTGTTATCTTAACTATTTCTATTTTCATCATGAAGCACAAGGAATAGAGCAGCCAACTTTTCAGAAGGCATTTTGTATTCTGGGATGCTTGATTTAGGCTGCAACCAGCTTCATTAGCTGGTCTGCTAACTCCCTCTACCCCATCTGCCAGCTGGGGCTGTGCTTTACTCACTTTGTAGATATTACCTTTTGTGAGAGTTTCCCCTGAGCTGACGACATTTTTTTTTTTTTTTTTGTGTGTGTGTGTGTGTTTCATTTTGTGGATTTGCTGCTTTCTTAAATAAAGCTTAGTGCACCATATTTGAACACATTCTGCTTTGCTCTGCAGCCCTATGAAAGCTTCTGTGGTAAGCTATTGTTTAAATCAGTGTGTTTTACTTGTATATAGAGACTATGAAAACTGAAAGGAGCTGTCTGGTGCCTGGGGATGCTTGCCCTTGGAATCATGGAGCTGAACCAGGGGAAGAGTTGTAGGAAAAATCCTATTATTTGCTTCACTTCTAAAGTAAATAGGCAAGGAAATGTGCACTTAGGTTCCTGCTGTGCTGTTTTGTTTCCAATCAGGTTGAGGATGAAGAGGCTGAAGAAGAAAGGAATGGAGTCCTGGCAGCAGTTGCTAACAGTTGCAGTGCCTCTGACAATGTGAACAAAATTGATTCAAGCAAGAGCAGCAAAACCAGCATCAATGGCAAAAAGGAGAGAAGTAAACACAGTGGATGTAGTTCACCAATGTCAGTGATGAAAAGACTTTTCTGTATCTTTGATTGTTTCCATGTTAAAAATCCTTACCACATAGACAACTATGCCAGATTTTCTTTCCCGTTATCATTCATCATAATTAATGTATTTTATTGGGTATATTATTTGTATTTCTAAATATTTTAAAGTTAAAAATAGCATGGTTTAAAGGTTAGAAACTGGATACAGTAGGGAAGTTTCAGTAGTATGGGAAAGCTGCCTTAGGATAAAGGGATATGAGGGGACATGCTATCTTTTCAAGCATTTATGCCAACTTTCTTGTTAACTCACTTTTCCACTATTAAATGGCTGTCATCTGAAAATGACTTTCCTTTTAGCATGCCTGTCCCATATTATCCTACTTGTCAATGGACATTAAATCCTTTTTAATATTTTAATGGTCAACTTTGTAAAATAAAAGCTATATTATAGTTGTTTCTGAACTGTGTTGAATATGTTGAAAAATAAAGACATTGAAGTGTTGTTTTCTTCATATACTTTCAGTATTCAATTCCATCTAGCTTTATCAGTAATATATAAGTTTTCCAGTTTATATATGAAGATGGGTAATTGCAGGTTAAAGTATTTTTGCTTCATAGAAAGAAACAGTTTTGAAGGTGTGGGCTACCACCACCAACTAAACAATATGCGCAAATTTGTAAGACTGCAAATAAGTATCTTCCTCAGTCTTCCTCTTCCTAAGTCTTTACACAGAACTCCCAAAGGCATCAGTAGCTTTTCTGAATATGTGCATGGCAGAATATAGAAGTGGACTGGAGCCAAGAAAGTTTAGATCCAAAGAATTGTTTTCCCCAAGTGAGGAAAATTTTAGGGGCTGGCCAATCCTTAGTGGAATATGGCCATTGATGCTGATGTTTGTACTCTGCACTCTGCTCAGTTACAACTGCCTGAGTAACTATTATGCAGAGGAAAATTTTGATATGCTTCATTTTCAGCTTAGCAAATTCTGCTTCAGTCACTTGCTATTAAAAATTTTGTGTAAAGATGAAAAGGCTTACTTCCAAAGCTGACAAGAAAACCCCTGGATACGCAATAACTCTTGATGAGAAGAGGGAAGGTTTTACACAGATAAACTTACAACCCACATTACAGAATGGTTACACCTGATGAAAAATGATCACAGTCTTTCTGACTGTTGACTTCACTGATAGATGTTACAGAAGTTACTGATCTGGCAACCTGTTTCCTGTACTGCAGTTTGGAAGTTTAGACGCACTTGTTGCACTTTTCCCTTACCGTTATAAAAGTGCCAGTTGCAAGTATATGCAACCTTTGAGGTTCCTTCCAACCCAAATCATTCTATGTATATGTACAGATGCGTATATGTGCAACTTAAACTGTGTACCTTGATATTTATGATGATATGCAACACTGCACATGTAGAAATTCATTAGAAATCCTCCGTAATGTTAACAGTCTTTGACTTAGCTTCTTTGCAGTATGATGCCTGTGAAGGTGAACACTATTATGAGAAGGAAGAAAGCATAAAATATTAGTGAGTTTTATTTGCCCTTCCTTGCAGCAAAATCCATAAGAGGTGTAAGAAACAAGATGTATTGTGTACTTTTCTTTAAATCGTTCTGCTGTTGCAGATTTAATCTTAAACTTTGTATTCAGAAACAGATTATGGGAGTTTTGCTTTTTGTTTATTTTGGAAATGAGTTGTGAAACTGGATTTTGAGATGTTTTTCCAGTTCTTTCCACCATAAAATTCACAGGAAGCATAAGTAGAGCTCTGTATTTAGTTTCCTAAATCTGAAGTTTACATTGACCCTGAATATTTTTAAATAGCTCACGCATATGGTACAAATTATCTGTTGTGTTAACACTAAATTTAGGATTAACATTTACTACAGTTGTAAAATAAGCATTGTAGTTTCCAATTAGTTTAGAGATAATTCATCTTCCTGGTGGTTTGTTTCTTAACAGAACAGTAAATTATTGTGAAAATAAAATCATTTGTTGAGCTATGTCTTACAATACCACAATATATATATATTTGGAGATTTTAGACATTTGAAGGTATTAGCCCTTGCTGATTTTTCTCTTTGTCAATTATTTGTTGTCTTTCTCAGCATCAACTATATTTTAGGTAAGTATCGTGCAGCCTGCTTAGTGAGATGCTGGTAGGGATGTTATGACTGTATCTGAAATATTCCACCTAAATCAAAAGGCACATACTAAAAAGATGATGTTTTGGAACAGGCATTCACTAACTCATAAACCAAGGTGGCACTTTAAATAAGTATAGAAAGTTTGTTTTAACATATAGTTAGACAACTAAATGCCCTATCTGAATTCTCCAGTCAACACATATTGCAAGCACAAGACAAGGGCATCCCATCCATCTGTTGGTCTGAGTAGCCATATTCAGCACCGTGGCCACCTTTATAATCAGTACAGCAGTAACCTACATAGCTCTGTTCCTTTCATTGCAAGTCTCTTCATTGTATGTGATAGTTATTTTAAAAGAACAGTTGTGTCTTTTGACATGCGAAATATATTAAAAGAAATAACATCCAACATTTTCACTCTGCAATTCAAAAATAAATTTAAAAAAGATTGGAGATTAAAGAAAGCATACTTCATAGTAAAGCCAGTGACAGAAGAAGAAACAGAAAGATGTAGATCTTCTGCTTTCCACTAGCAGTTCTTGCAGTGGCATAGTGCAGCAGAGTGCAAAAAACACCACTGGGATTATAATGTGGAGAGGCTACTGAAGAACTGACACTACTGGTACAATTCACTTTATGCAGCAGTAGAGGGAGCTAATTAACTACTCTTCATGATTGAATGAGCAAACGTAAATGGCTAGTTAAGGACTCTAGAGAAAAGCTATTAGAAACTGACTTTTGTATTATGGTAACTAGGTCATGTTTTCAGTAACAGATTAATTAAAACCAGACAAAACAGTGTAGTCAGGTGGACCGTGTTTTTCGCACTGAAGTTCAGGCTTCTCAAACCCAGAGTGCCATCATTTTAGCCACCTAAATCAGTAGCATATTCTGCCAACCTGTGAAGTAACATCGCAACCACAGTATCTTGTGTTCAATGCCTGACATATCTATCCTTAGGTTGAGGTTTTCTCCTGCAGGTTATAATGATTCAAATCAAAGTATTACAGTACCTCAGTGTTTCAAGACAGGCAGACTAGTGGCAGTACCTATGATTTTCTCATCAATATTTAAAAATCCTAAATAAATATTCACAGGTAATTTGTGGGCACACTGCTAAGAGTTAACACAAGCATCAAATTAATCATAAAAGCCAGTTCAAATCTTTAGGAGAAGTTTCTCTTGAAGATGGGGTTTACTGAAGTGGTGGGAAATGAATCAGGGGGCGTCTTCTGGGCTGATTAAAGATGTCACTGCAAGAACAAGCTCTCTCAACCTGAGTGCTGAAGACTGGGATAGATGCTGCTCACTATAGTAGGGAACTGGGTGCTCAATGGTGTTTGTAGCTGATAGGCTTGACATGACTTTGAAGACTGTAATGGATTTGCCATTACTTCATATAATATTATATAACTTCATAATTAATACCAGCGTGTAGTTTAATCATATTGCCAGTTTCATCTTTTTATCAGTTTTCATCTGGAGACATTTTTCTTTCCTAGTCTCATCTAGCAGTCAAACTTTCCATCCTCAGAGAGAGAAGGATTTTAGGGGCATTTTAGTCTTCTGATGTGAACTTACTCATATAATTTGGGTTCTGTGTTTGCTTTCAGACTGGAATGGACCCTGTTTTCCTATTCCAGATGAAATACAGCTAAAGCTTCAGAAGATAAAAAAAAATATAAAAAAAAAAATAGCACCATCATACATACACACAAACCACAGCCCTGATTAATTTTCAAATTCTGCTCTGCATCTGAATTTAATCCAGATTTAACCACTAGATAACTTCATATGTATTAATGCACAAACAGTTGATGATGCTTCCCTTGCTGTAGCAGGTTTTGGAACCTAGACAGTAGAAAGATTTGATAGTAACTTTATTTGATTTCTCAGAAAGGAGGGGAATCTCACTATGCTCGTTTAAAGGCAGATAAGGAATGGATCCAGAATCTCATAGCTCTCGGTCTAACTGAGGCCTAGCTGCTTTGCAAGCAAAACAAGCTGGCAAAGTTAGGGGAAAAAAAAGAATAATAAAAAAAAAGAATAAAATGAATTTCAAGCCTGAATTACATGGCATTATATTCTCAGCTTGCATGCCCCTGACCCTGATGGTTTCTTTAAGAACCAGTTCACTCAATCCACTTCCAGTTTTGCTTTGTCAAGAAGCTGCTTTGGATGAATTCCACTACAAGACAGACAGCCTGCATCTTCCTTTACCTCCTCCAGAGGTCCACAGTCTCTGGAATCATATTTTCTCCACAGAATCAACATCAAAATATTACTGGATATGCACATTCAGGAATGGAAACTATCAATATTTTCCATTCATGCCCACAGTTGATTCATCCTTTATCTGCCTTTACCCACATAGCTTCTTTCACAAATGGCATTGATATAATTCTGGCCGTCTCAGTGCTTCTCCATCGCAAAAGACCCACCTGTTTCCATCCTAGGTTCTTTCTGGCTTAATCCTTGTCCCATTGTTAAACTGATGATCTCCCTACTGAGGATCATGGATAAGTTTCCAAGAATGGTCACATAACCATTAC
Organism: Anas platyrhynchos; assembly: GCF_047663525.1. Taxonomy (NCBI): domain Eukaryota; kingdom Metazoa; phylum Chordata; class Aves; order Anseriformes; family Anatidae; genus Anas; species Anas platyrhynchos. The sequence goes on along the minus strand of NC_092592.1, from coordinate 26,422,700 downwards.
GTGACTGTGGACAAAAGGTTCAGCATTTTATCTGCCCATCTGTTCACCATCTCCTGCTATCTTTTGGCCATGAAAGAAGGAATGAAGAAGAATCATTTAACAGTGCATTAGTCTCTTCTAAGGAAACCTTCTGTACATTTCTATGCATTTAAATACTAGTCCACTAGACTCATATGCTGAACTAGCTATGCATGTAGCTAATTTAGTCCTAATCAAAGTGATCTCCATTCACAGCAATATAGTTTTGATTATATTTAATGGATACAACTGTCCTTTCCTGAGACAATTTCCTTCCTTGTGAAGAAAACTAGATCTACAAGAACAGCTTCCAACCTACATTATTGGTCTGTGAGTTGGCCATAGGGATCTGGTCCAATCTTCGCAATAGTTTTATAAGGCTTGCCGTGACAACCCTTAGTGCATTTCTGACAAGTAGAGATACTGTTGGCCTCTCAAAATAGCATAATCTTCAAAATAATAATATAGAATATTAAGGTCTGTGAGTAGCTAAATATAAGTTGAACAGAAAGATAATGTTCATCACAGAAAATGAATAAGATATTGAGCATAATTTCTTCATCTTTCCCCATTGTTCTTTATAATTGTGTAAGTGTTATGTTCAGGTATCATTCCCAGTACTTCCTGAAGTTCTTTCATAATGAAAGATTCAGAGATCCTACTGATCCTACTGATCCTACTTTTCTTTTAAAAGAAAAATCTGAAATATGATGTGCAAATACTCTAAAGTCTTTGAAGTCTGAGGCTTCTTACATTTCAGGATAGTTTTAATTCTGCTGAATAACCTTTTTACACACTGCTGGTCAACTTTTGCTAATCCTGATAAGTGAGAACTGATAACTCTAGAGATTTCCATTCATTTCAAAAAAGATTCCCATGTGAATGCCAAATACATAGCAGACTCTGCATCATTTCAAACTTCATGTGTTCACAAATACTGGGATCTTATTTCAGGTGGAACAAATGGCCAGACTCAAAAATGCAGACTCCTTGTTCTGTCACTGTACTTCCCAGCACATTCCAGCTGCTGGGTAAAGCCTCACTAAGGGTTTTCAAAATTGAGGAAATATAACATCCATTATTCATTATGGTAGTTTTTTTTTTTTTTTTTTTTTTTTTTTTTTTCCCCAATTGATTAGTCTCTCTATGCATCTCCAGCCAAAAACATTGTAAGAGACCAAAAGGGAGAGACAATTCCTTTATTTCCAACCTGATATCCTATTTTGTAATGTGCCACTTCTGGTCCAATAATTTCAAAGCTGTATTTGCTTTGGGTTGCCATGTGTTACTTTGGAGTCTTTGAACAGTATTGTACCTTTGTTTCTATAACCCAGCTATTGGCTACCTTTTCCATAAGAAAGTGCACATAATGGAAAGAACTGGATTTCTCTTATTGTCAGATTACTTGAATTAACATGCAACTTTTTACCACTAGAACCAAAATGTGTTTTGGTTTCTTCCACATATCTGCATAAGCCTCTATTTAGTTCTAGCATTTCCCTTCACTGTACATTGTTTTTGATAATGTCAAGTCTTCAGATGCACTGCTGTGCTGTATGAAAGTTAACAGAGGGACAAGCCAAAATCATCAATTTTAATGATATTTCAACATCATCCTTGTCTTGTGTCATTCCTGTGTGCACTGCAGCCATCAATCTGTATTTGTCTAAAATGGTCTGTGCCAGAGCCTTAAATGTAGAGAGAGCTGAAAAGGCTAATCTGTTACAATTTGACAAGGTCTAGCCTCATCTGGCAATCCAATGTGGCTGAGTGCATCTGGTGAATTGTGCATCCACTTTCTCAGATCCAAATTGCTCTGTTAGCTTTCATGACCCTCTTATCTCTCTGCTGTCTCTGTCCATCCTGGCTTCCTTATCATATAATAGGATTTTGTTTGTATCTTCCAATTTTATCTCTATTGGCTTTCGACATGCACGATGCTGAGAGTGTATGCTGGTGTGTAAATCTCCCTCTCTGCAGGTGGGTGCTAGTAGCAGCAGGATGACTTACCCTAAAATGTACCGACTCATCCACAGTGCAGGGCTCTCTTTAGTCATGGCTGCTGGCCACTCGTCTTGGTTCATTTCTCATGTGAACCACTACCCACACCAAGGGGAACCTTTACCCAAACTTCTGCCTACCTAGGGCCCCCTACAAGAGGCTTCAGAGACTTAAGTAGATGGGATGAAAAATGCATAAGGCCAGATATATTGATATATCTGCCCACTAGTCCATGCTACCTAGTTTTTTGAACCCATTGTTATATTTTCACCAAATGTAATGAAAGAATAGAAATCCCTGAGACAGGACGTTCTTAGGAGCTTTATGAAAGGAGATGTCCTAGTCAGAGAGACATCTGACTGCTTCCCCACTGAGAAAAAGACAGCATGAGCTCAAACCTTTTTAGATCCCAGAGAATACACACTAAAGAGAGCACATCTATATGCCTTAAATGGGGGGAAAGATTCAATGACAATTTACATCTTCTAGACTTGAGAGTCAGTCAACACAGAAACACAAATCTGGAGAAAATCAGGCTTCATTTGCTCTAACATTCATGAACAGTTTTTCCTCTCTGGTCCTCAGAGACTGAATGTGAGGAAAAAGGACAGAAGCACTGCTCCCTTTGCTTCTTTCCTAAATTACAGAAGGAGTCAGAATTTATGGTTTTAGCCTGTCCTTTGTGAGAAAACTGTACAAATGATGCAATGATGCTGCTATTACTATAGGAAAATATTTATGTTACTATTCCACCCCCCCCAATTTCCTTATTCTTTCATCTTTTTAAATGCTGTCTTTTAGTATTAGACTTTTTTTTTTTTTTTTTTTTTTTTTTTTTTTTTTTTTTTTTCCAGATGAATTTAAATCTCTCTTGTTGACATGAATTGAGTAAAAACCCAGCCTTCCCCCTTTACTTCCAACCCTGGATGGCCTCACTGACTTTAAGCTAGAGCATACAAGGGGTAGAAGTTACTAGAAGAAATGTCTTTACTTTTGTAAGACAGACTAGTTAAAGCATTTTTTTTTTTTTAGCTGAAACAAATTTATTGTATTAACCTCTCTAACATTTTATGTATTTATAATCCTGATTAAAGTCCAGGTCATAGGAATTTTACAACATATGCAGAAGATATTTTATTTAGAACCTGAAAAATAAAATAATGATCAGAAGAGGGTGCTCTCAGCTCATGCTGTTTTGCTATTGTTTTGAGCATTTTTTGGAAGTCTGCAGAATTTTTGTCTCTCTCTGTTGAGATTAATAAACTTTTTTTTTCTCATAATATTTTTATGTGGATTTTGACTAAAAATATTGTCCTTTGTACTGTACCATGTGTAAAATATAGGTTCAAGTCTTCAATTAGTTCTAGAGCTTTTATATCTTTTGAATGTTTTCTGTAATATGAACTTTCTCCATTTGGGCCTAAGCTATTTTAAAGTTATATTCATATTCTCATGCAGCCACTCTGGTGACCTTAATATTTACAGGAACTGAATTTCTAACACCCACAACAGTGCTGTGGAAAACTTAAAATTGCAAGAGGAACAACTAATTACAATAACCCTTGCGTTTTTCTCCAGGCATGAAAAAGGAACAATAACATATAACCAAAGCGATCAATTTCCAATTATTGAAATATCCAGAATATTGATGTATTCACAAATATGTGATTACTCAATCTTTAAAGAAGAATTTAATGAAATATAAGTGCTGCCAGTAATGAGTTTTTAAATCCTGATTCAGTAAAGCTTTTAAGCACCGAGTTCTCTTCAGGGAATATGTTACATCAGAAAATGCTGGGTATTTGATAAATTTTATTGAAAGTGTTGATAAAAATCACAGATAAAAATAAGCTTTATAAAAGTTCATTGATAAAAAGACTGTAGCCAGTCTTTTGAGGTAATGAAACTTTACTATACGTTCAGCACTAGAACACAGGAATAAGTCACAGCTCTAATACTCAACATTTGCAGACTCAGCTTGCTTGTAGCAGAGGGCCAGTTCAGGTAGGAGGAAGGCACCCTCTGTTAGCTGGTACAGTGGAGCACTTAGCCCTGGAGTAGTCTGCTTATAGAAGAGACCTCTCTCACTCTGATTCCTCACTATTTCTCTTTTTCTAACAATACTTGCACTTATAAAGTACTGTGTAGTCATTTTTTTTTTTACAGGCACATACAAAAACTGCCTGGAGGTGGAGGCTCACATTTCTTGTATTTAACAGCAGTGATTGAAGTGACTTGTAAAAGGACTCTTGCTCTGAGTCTGTGTGCATATGTATATCTATATATGCCTATACATATGTACAAATGTTTCCTGGAAAAGCATGTTTTTATGGGTTGGTTCCTTTTGCACTTAAGAGACTGTATTTCAATAATGAGCATCGTCAACTATCAGATCAAAAACCAAAGTAAGTAATAAGCAGGGCTCCTGCAGGTCCACGTGCAAAGAGGAGCTGCTCCCCAGAGCAGCCTTTTGGGAAAGAATTAAGAAAACAAGCAGAAGAGAAAATAGGCTCCCTGCTTCACTGAGTCTGTTTAAATTGGTGGGAAAATGGCTGATATTTGCCAGGGCTCTGAATAAGGAAAACCTCTCTTCCACCATTTTAGATGTAGGTTTATGATGTTTGCTGTTTCTCAGAAAAAAAAGGGAAGAAATGAAAGTGAGACAGCAGCAAGCATAAAAACGAGCAGTTTTCTTATGAAATGTTTATCTGAAAACACCATATAACAAAAGAGGTAACCTGTCACTTCTCTTCTAATGATTTCTATTGAAGTGCCTGCTGTTCATGCACTCTTCAACATGACAGGTTAAAAATGAAGGAACCACATAGCTGGGCAGCACTGTCCCTGCTGCTGGGAGAGAAGATTATTTCTGCGCTCACATGGATTACTGTAAAATGGGATTCAAAGGCATGTCAGAGAAAAAAAAAACCACATGAATTATTGGATATCCACCACATACTGAAGAAGGAAGACCAAAGACCATAGGTCACTCCTGTAGCTACTTAGGATGAGAGAGTGTCTGGAGGGCCAGAGAAGAGGGTGCATTAGAAAGTCATAGGAAAAAGCAGAAACTGAACCATCAGGTCAGCAGTAACTAGTACAAGAAGAAAGGCAGTACATACCCTCTAATCACACTGATTGTGAAGGAGACACTAGCATGAAGAGAACAATTGCAGAGGGATGTTCACAAAATCATATCTGACCGCTCTGAGACTTGGACAGGGAGAACAGATATTAGTGATCTGCACTGCAGCTAAAACACTGCAATGCAGGCAGCAGAATTGTTTTACCCTTAAGATCCAGCAAGTATTACAAATACAAATGTGTGTATAGTGTGACCTGAGAGATGGTAACACACTGGTTGCATTGCTGCTTAAAAATTCAGATTTGTCTAGGGGACTATTCAGGTGTTAACATCAATAACTCAGTTTCTAAATGCCTGGAGGAAAACTATTAGAGGTGTGATGAGAGCCCCACAAGATGACACTTTGGAAAACATGAATCTATTTCACCAAATTCCGAGGCAACTTTCCACCCCAAACTGGATCACTGTAATAAAAAAGGAGAAGATCATCCCATCCCAGAACACTACCATTTCCCTCTCTGAATGCCTTTGCAGTTGATGAGATGTAAACTAAACAAAAGAAGAACCTGAAGTTTTGATTTTCATCAGATTTTACTTGACAAACCAGCATAAGGAGCCCTGTAGCCTAATAGGCTGAGATTTTGGTTACTTCTGTGCTAGTCCTCCTGATAACTCTGTTAGTGTGCTTTAATTTTTAGCTGGAAGTTCTTCACCTTCCGCATGAAAGTCCTTTGTCTGATAATGCAAGCTGTTATCAGCAGCTATATGTTACTGTTTGAATAAGAGAATAGATTTTTCTAGTAGGGCTTCAGGGACTCTAGTTTTCTACATTTGGGAAAAGGATCTGGCCCCATCTACAGGCCCCATTTCTTTGACTCTGTGGTGGTCTTTGTTATCAGGGCAAGTGAAGGCACAAAGAAATGTGTTTGTAAAAAGTTGTATAGTGATGATATGTTTGCTTTTTATTAACACCATTATCTATTCAGAAATATTTCAAATCCAGAGAGACTCCGTGTATCATTACAAGCTCTGAATCACAGCTTTTTGGATGTGTAAGGCCAACAAAGGTGAATATATTATGTAAAGCAATTAGCTGCAAACTGTTCTGTGTTAAAAAAACTTTCTTGTATTTAAAGCAATTTTAAATCAACTGTCTCAGATAAATCCACATAGTTTTTATAGTTCAGTGGAAAAAGATAATTGCTTTTCACAGGGAGTCATCCTAATATTTTTTTCTGTTTGATACCTCAGTCTGCAAAGAATCAGCTGACTTATTCTATTTCTGAAAATATCTAAGGACAATGGGCTGTTTTTTATAGGTCACAACAAAGACTTTATATTCAATATTTCTGCTTTGGTTTGTCTCTACCTCCACCAGCACTTTCAGAGCCAGCAAATGAACTGTAAACAGCTGCTCCTCTGGCCCCAATATCTGAAGGAGCAGCAAGCTGTAAATTGTCATGGCTGCACGTATTCTTAGACATTCACATTTGTTGCTTGCATTGTTATTTGGCCTGCCCCTGAAAACCTGACCTGATTATATGTACAAGAGTAGATCTCTGTTTATTGCCTATTGCTATTCAGCTAATGATTTAACCACACATAATTTTTGTTTAGCTTTATTGTTCACTAGTAAATATTTTATTGTTCATAAAAATCCATGGTCTGAAAGCTGTTACTAAGCCTGACTTACCTGCATTGATTAGCAATGATTTTACATTAAAAAAAAAAAGGAAGAAGAAAAGAAAAGATCACCAGTGTATTTGTTGCATGGATATTTAAGGATATTCTGATTATAGATACACAATTAATTGTAATTGTTACATAGCTGCTTAAATTGGTTATTCTGTCAGGCTACTATAAAGATCTACATTTACTTCTCAACTTTTAGATCAATCCTTAATCAGTCATTTTTGAGTGACCAGCCCTTTTCTGCAAGTGGGATACCATAGAACAGCTAGAAAGTATCCTGCTCATTTGAATAGCCTGCATCAGTGTTTCTCAAGGGGAATCTGGAACTCTGATGAAAATATAAGCAAGAAAATTGGAGAAACCCTACAAAAGACTTTGGAATATAATGCGTTTAAAAAGTCAGCATGGATTTCTGCAGCAAAACTAAACCCGAGAATATATGACTGATCCTGCACCTTTTACCCCTTGTTGTTGAAGTCGGGGCATTCATCTCAGATATTTTAAATAGAAAAAAATGAAACTGTAAAAACAACAGCAATTTGGTTTTTGATTTAAAACAGGCATTTTTACATGCTGTTTTTCTTTTCTCCAACAACAACAACAACAACAAAATGAATATTTTATAGTTAAAATGCATTTATATGTAAAGAACCACAAAGTTATTTCCTCATTGCAATGACTATAATTGTATTGCTTCAGATAACCCACAGACATCTCTACAGGACAGAGAACTATTCAGTACCATGTGAATTCAATCCTTTTCAGAATAATCACAGCTGGTGGATAGGGAATAAATGACTGAATGAAGGTTTGCAAAACCCTGCCCTATACTGACACAGCAATTTTAGCTATTCATGGGGTTAGTTCTGGGAGCCTCTTTATCAAGTAAGATATTTGATCTGGAAAGACTTTTCAACAATCTTGTTTTTAAGAGTGTAAGTGTACTTCTTGTTTCATTTTTGAGATATATTTAAAGTCTATGTCTTTAATGCTGACTTTATGAAGACCAAGTATCTGTATGTGATGAACTTCAGGATTGAAGGTTGATCCCTACAATTAGACATTTTGCTCAAATAGGTGGATTTAAAATATACTTGCTGTTCACATGCAAGTAGTTCTCTAGAAATCTTCTCTGTGAGAGAACTGTATGTTTGAGTCTATTGCCATATGAGACGAGTAAAAAGCAAACTTGTTGTTTTAGTTTATTAGTAAAAGCAGTATCTAATACTGATAACGCCTGTGTAGACTGGAGAATTAAAAGGACTAAATTCAAGAGTTTTAGCTGTTCCCATTCTTCAGGTTCTACAGAATTAATATGTCCTTACTTCTGCCCTGATATATATTTTTACGTGAGTTGAATGCCTCTGAAAATGAGCCATCAAAATAAAACATAACATTTTGTATTTTATTTTATATTACCTTTAATTACTGGGAATGCTATACCTGGCTATAATCAGATGTGAAGCAGGTCCTGAAACCTTATGGCTAATATCTAAGAAAAGGCCTATGGAAAAATATTGAAGGACAACGATTCCTCAGCAGCTATCATCTACAGGCATTGTATTTTGAACCCAACTCTGCGGGTGTGCTAAGAACAAATCAATTTCCAGAGCTCCAATGTGCTATCCTACCTATGGCTGAGCTGGACTTCCTGCTGTATCTCCCCCTCTGCTGCACTGGATGGGCTTTGGGAGGGAAATGGCGAAGGTGTGAACAACAGTGTTATGCAACCGAGTGGTGGACCCAGCCATAAATGTCTCCCAGAGGCTTTGTCTAGCTGCCTCTCTAGAAGAGGCAGGGGGAGAACATGGAAGGAGGGGAAAAAAAAAGTTAAGAAATGTTGAACCAAGGTATATGTGAACAATGCTTTAGGAATAATGCTTAAAAAGACAAAAATATACTGTAGATGCTATAAGTGTATTTCATTTATTTGTGTTGTAGCATTTTATGCTACTTCTCTGGCAGACATCCAGTAATTCTGTGAGTCTTAGAGAAAGGCTGACAAAAAGGTGATGCAGTGGGGATTTCAATCTTACTGATTTATAGTCTTGGTTATGCTGCTTGGTTAGTGGATCATTATTTCTTACAAATGACAAGTTGCAGAAGCAGGTAATATTTTTGTCTGATTTTCAACCTTGATTTAGAATGCATGCTCACTTAGTATTTTGTGGCTGTTAATGTTTTAATTGTCAGTACTTTAAAAATAAACAATAACAACAACGGAGAAATAGAACAACAAAGCAAAAAAAGAAAAGCAGGGGTCGTGTGTGGTGGATCCCATTTAGTAGGTACTAGCCTGGGGAGACACCCAGACCGCAGCACTTGTCAGTCAGGGAAAGTGCTGCCCTTGCCACCTAGCCCAGACAGCAAGAACAAAGACTCCCAACAATGTTGCCCCTCCTGGGCTAGAGTCCAGACTGCAAACAGCCCTAATAAGCAAAAAGTGGTGTACTGTCATTAGTTATGCATAGACAGATGTGAATTTAATTTAGGGGTTTCTTGCACTCAAAAGAGGATCTTAGATTTTGTTTTTCTCAGGAAATAAAGTAGTATTGTTTTGCAAGTAGACCCATAAACTGCTTTCTTAGCTTCCTTCTCTGGATATTTCTTGCTTCTGCAGTTGGCATTGTAGGCTTAGCTGTCCCTTTCAGCTGAGGTCAGGTTGGTGCTTCAGTGTGGGTAAGGGATGTTTGGACTGACGCTTCTTGGTGCCCATCTGGCAGCAAAGGAGCAGTGTAGCAGAGCTTTGTTAGACTAAATCTCAGATTTGCTTTCCTCTTCCTCATGTGCAAAATCAGGCACAGGGCGTGCTTCTTGCAATGCTTCATGAATGCAGTATCCAAATGCCAATTAGTTACTATAGAGAAGAATTTAATGCTCTTTTGTTCAGTCACTGGGTGGAGGAATCATCTCTTTTTCAGATGGGGAGAAATGAGATGATGTCCAGTAGGTTACACAGGGAGCCAAGGCTCTGAGGAGAAGGGGTGGATTTGCAGGAAGGCCTGCCTAAGGAAGGGTTTGGACCACTGATACACGTCATTGTTCTTATTCACTTGTATAAACATATTTGATGCACACTGACTTAAAGACTTGGATTTCTCTTTGCAGCCTATCTTAGTGTTAATGAGCAAATAATTCTTACAGGGTGTTTACTGTATCCTATTTAAATAATCTTCTGATGCACATAACTCAGTGCATTTACTGAGCCAATACAGATCATCCTCTTTATTGAAAACCGCTGAGTTTAATAACATCACAAAAAATGCCAAGAATTTTGCTTATTACATCCCAAACTTTTCAAATATTATTTCTCATACCAGTCATTCAAAAGTTAGCCTTAGTCACAGGAAATTTGGTAAATAGTAATATAAGGAAAAATATGACTGATTATGTCTCGCTCTGTGTTATTTGCAGGCTAAGTGCCTGATTGAATTTCTAACAGAGCTAACGGAAATCTTTGTTTGACTTCAATTAAAGTTTCATCAGGCTCTCAAGCCACCAAGCAAATTAAAATATATGGAAGGAGTATGTTAATGTGAATGGGCAATCCCTTGCTTAAACTTCTGAAGTTTAAAGCCTGAAAACAGACAGAGGTTATTAAATCATTCTGATAGACAGAAGCCAAATAAGCTGTCAGAATTTATTGTTTTTCCAGATAACTAATAGTGATAAATATAAGATAAGTTTGAACTGGTCTCAGGAGAAAAAAAAAATCAATAAAAATATATCTCCTTATTTTTCAAATTACAGATTATGATAACCTGTTAGCGTAAAAGCTCTACGTACATTATTGCAGTAATTCACAGAATATCTGCAGTCATAGAGTAAATTTCTTATCAAAACTGATATTAAGGATATGCTGTTTTTATAGCAAAATTGTCACTATGGGTCTTTTTGGTCTGAATATTCTGTGTATTTTTATATACATGTATATATTGCAATGTATAAGCTATTATGAGATGGCTGGAAAAAAAAAACACACATTATGATCTTGAAACCATTCAGCCCTCAGAAAGTAAACACTATACTAACCTTTTCAATTAACATATTTTTTTCAATCCCAAACTGAATGTATCACTTCATTTTTAAGTAGAAGAGTCTAAAGACTTTTCTCCAAATCTGAAACAGAAAGAGGCAATATCAATGACAAGACTCTTGATTGTGCACAACCTTATGGATTTATGAGAATACTTTTATGTATTTTTTCAGTTAAAAACATGAGGAGGAAAAAGGCCTAGTCAGAATTTTTGTGCAAGTATTTGCAAAACTATATCTCCATCTGGCATTTTTGATCTGGATTTTTTTTTTAACTTCTACATTTGGAAGAATAATTAATTAATTTATTTTGACAGCAGAATATTCTCCCTAATCTACCAGATTTCCAAATTATACCAGACGTATGGCTTCTGTGTCATCAGCTCTTGATGCTTGTTCTTGGTTACTTGAGCTGGAATGGGGTCTCAGCAAGCATCTTCTTCTAAGCTTTCCAGAAGGTACAGCTCTGGGACCCATGCCAGTACCTGGCAGCACAGTGCTGATTAGATAAGATGAACTCTATACTGAAACTAACAAAACCAAGACACCAGTGAAGAGGATGAAGCAGTTAGTCACCTTCTGTAGTCCAGTTTCCACCTGCTCCTGCCTTGGCTTTTCTGTTCCAATTCCATAGAGACGAAGACTTACTGACAGCTGCAGAATGCTTACTTTCTATATTAGAAAAGATTTTCATAATAGCTATGTTTGTAAGACTGTACTAGGCAAGTGAGGAACACTAACTAATTCCCTCTGAAGACAAATGAGGAAGCTTTTGGCACAGTAAGATTTTTCTTCCATAGGTAGGCTTAGCACTCTTTTCACTCGTGCAGAGACAGAAATGAGGAGAGCCTTACTGTAAAGGATTCTGTGTGACCCAAAGACTTGCATGTATGGCTTAGTTTGAATTAATTTCCCAAATGCACTGCTTATTGCGAGGTGTTCTCAATGGAAACCTTCATAAGCCTTGTCTTAGCACTTCTTGATTCCTGTGTGCACAAATGCATTGACAACATGAGTCAGTGCCATGTGTCTCACTTGTTCTGAAACTTTTCTCTTTTATCTGTCTTATACCCAATCATATTAATAGTGGTGGAGATGCTACTTAATGTGTTTATGTACTCAAATGCTATGTAATTTTTTGCCTCTGTACTAAAGTGAATAATTGGCTTTTTTTTTTTTTTTTTTTTTAAATCCATGATGCCCAATAATATGTTCCATTGTTAAATGTCTGTGTTAGTCTCCAAAAGCTAATTAACCCACTAGTGAACTCTTTGAGGAAATTAAGGCTGCAAGGCATTTCTTCAACCTTGACAGAATGCTGAGAAGTAGCATTTGGGTAACCATTCATGTATAACTGATGCAAAAGTTATATACTTGAGTATCTAGAGGAGACACATGTGCCTGCCTATTTCAGCTTGAAACACATGAAATGATTTCATTTCTTGGATCCGCTCAGGCTGGCAACATTTCACATTAACTCATTAAATTTAGTCTTTGGAATTTCCAAAGGATGAACAATAATGCAGTGACATTTACTGGAGGACTGGGAAATCCAGGTATCCTGCATCAAGAGGTGAAAAGATATTAAAGGAAAGTTAGACTTTCTTCAGAGTTCTACACGTTCATATGTTTAAGTCACCTTCTCTTTTGTAATTAGGTGTGAATGCCTAATTATAGCATGTTTCAGAGGTGTGTGATCTTCATGAAATAATTTAGAGACTCTCAGTTTTTCAACAGTATCTTGTCATTTTCAGAAATAACAATTCATTAAAGTTCAGTAGAATCATCTCATCTATCATTTTGCAAAATGATGACTATTTTGATAGCTTGGGCATTAATTGTTTGTGATGTCTTTTCATTTACCAGTAACAAGAAATTATCCCATTAGTCTGTGGGCTTTTCACATGGAGTCACCATGCAACTTCTACTAGAACAAGTGCACAATGGGTGCTGTGTGAACAATATGTGATTACTGTTTAGAGTGCTAGAAGGAATCTAGCTCAAAGATCAGTCTTCAAGCAATTAATTGTTGTGTGTATACAAGAAGGACTTGAGGAGTTACGTCACTTTTTTCATCTGAAATAGTCTAACAGGAAAACAAGCTGCAGATTGAAAATTTTATTGACAATAGAAATCTTTTTAAATATTAGTTATGCAGGTATGTACAGCATCCAAGGGCATATGAGGCTAGTTCACTGTGAAATGTGCGACTTCAGTTCATAATGTTTATGACTACTTAATTTCAGAATAATTGCAAATGTGTTGTTTCCTCTCTGCCTCCTCCAATTAATCAATCCTTAGCATGTTTGTTGAGGAACTTTATTGGGAAAATATCAGAATCTCCTCTAGGTTTTCCCACATTCAGAGAAGTCAGTGGTAGCATATCACGGGATGTCTTTGGGCTTCAGTGATTAAATTTAGAATTCTTGAAGTAATTGTTTTCATTTCTGCTTTAAAGGCCAGAGTAAAAATAAGCAATGAAATCTCTCTTCTATTTACATAAACAAAAAGATGATCAGGCATAGGAGTACTCTTGACAGTACAGCCCTAATGAATTTACAAAACCAGTGTTTTTGAAGTATTTGAGTAATTTTAAAGATAAAGTAAATTTCAAGGATTTAGGTAAACTTCTTTTAATGCTGATCTGTGACTTTTAAGATCTGGAACAAACTTACCCAGTGCTTGGTAATCATAGTTTTCAACAAGTAAGCTTACATAGGAACCTAGCAAATGTAGGTGAAAATAAGACCTCTCACAGCATGAAACCTATTCAGGAAGGTTAAACTATCTTAAATTGTCCTGTTTTTATTATTTTCTAGGGACGTATACCTGGGCAGTCATAGCAGAACTGCTGAAGTTTCTGTACCCTGAGGAACATAGAAAATGTACAATAAAGCTAAGAATAAAACAGTATTTCTCTGTGTTCAGTCCAACCTCCTGTTGCGTTCACTGGATAGCTATTATTACAGACTGTTGTGGATAAACAGTTGTTTTTCTTCATGGATTCAGTTTCCTTAAGAGAAATAGAGAAATTAATAAACCTGATAAATCCCCTGCTTCCCTATTCCCCCCCCCCCCCCCCCCCCCCCCCACACACACACACAAAAAAAAAGGGGGGGGGGGGGAGTGAGGTGGGGATAGGACCCAGCAAACCAACCCAAACTCCAATAACACACACCCCTGTCCCTGTGTGTTAATGCTATTTGAGGGTTGGCTGTCCATATACCTAAAGTTCAAACCACAGATACTCAGTTCAATTTCTGGAGAAACCACAGCAAACTTTGTACAGTGAATTTCTTGTATGGCATTAGGGCTTCATGCTATTTCTGTTATTTGGCAGGATTAGTTCTATGGGATTGCTGTTTCCTTCGTATTGTATTTTCACATTCTTGCTGACTATACACATAGATGTCTGTTCTCTCTCTCTCATAAAAATAGAAAATGTCCTCCATGAGTTTTAAAATAAATAATACTTTAAAACAAGTTAGAGTTGTCAAAATATACGGAACTTGCTTCAGCTGACACAAACTGTGGTTTAACTTATAAACAGTGAGGCAACTGAGTTGCCATATCTTTATCTAATCTGAAATATGCTTATTAAGCATGGGAGAGGAGATAATTGTTGCTGTGGGGTCAGAAGGTCTTCAGGAGAGAAAGGGGCAGCAGAGCCGTCAGTGAAAAGAAGAATGGCTCCAGTCTTTTGTGTTTGGGTAAACTCTTTTCCATGATATATGTACTCTAGCAATGGAAACAAGGGTATCCAAATCTGCCCATTATGGTTAGCAAATGCATAGCTTGTTTGCAATTTTTTTTTTTTAATCACTAGATAGAGGTATTATAAATGAAACAATTTGGTATAAATATTAGTTTCTTATTAAACTTACCCCCTGTTTCTGGTAGCAAAATATATTATAGTTACAATGAAAATGTAAGTTTCTACTATTTTTTAATTGATAAATTATATAGATTGTGTTACCTTTACCTTCCATATGGATTTCATAGCCAATGACAATTAATACAATTGCATGTATATGAGAAGCTAATGTAATTCTGATGAAGTTTCTTAAAATTAAGAAAAATATTAATTATATTTGTATTTAATTGTAACAGCCATGCAAATACCAAGTTCTGATATAACAGCAACCTAGCATTTTCGAGCAGTAGGAATTGTGTATAAAACATAACCAGAGGCATAAAGGTGACATATTATGTATTGGAACAGAATCTTTTTACTTGATACTGCTAGTTGGTTCAAATGGGTACACAAACCTCCAGGAAGGACGCGACTGGTGATTCACTGCAGCAGTGGAGAATGGTGATCCCCTGCTGAGGGGTACCTGGCAGTTGAATTGCTTTAATAAGTGTATTGTGTGTGTGTGGTGGTGGTGTTGCTGCTGTTTGTTTTATAAATCACAGCAAATCTCATGGAATTTTCTGTTTGTCTTGTGACAATGGTGAACCCAGGTATCAGTGAACTTTTGGTCCTTGGCATCCTGCAATCAGTGCACATCACAGAAGCAATCCCTGTTGAGAAAATGACTAATGCTACTTAGTTTTGCCTCACACTTTAATATGTTTTTAGTCACTCCTTCCAATTATTTTATTTATATATATTTATTTATTTATTTATTTATTTTTCTGAGAATTCTTTTTCACACTTTTATAGCCCAAAGGCATGCTAGTTGCCTTGCTTTACATGGAGAGAGGCAAGCAGTAAAATCCTATGGAGCAAAACTACCTTTATACTCAGCATAACTAGGAGTTCCATGCAAATTTCTATCTGTAAAGAGCATACCTATTAATTTTGGGCAGAGTGCAGCAACAGAGAAAGTTTCTGTAGGCCAAAACAAAGTTAAAAGATATCAGAGTGGTTAAATTTAGACATTTTTCATGTGCTGATATCCTTTACAAAAAATCTTGCAAAACAAATCTTTAGCAAATCTTCTCCCCCCTGATGAAGAAACAGATCTTGAGGGGACAGAGTAAAAGGGCAGAGGCCTGGCCCAGTTCCAGTTGTACTGCATAGATTGAAGGCTAGAGAGAAAAATAAGGCCCTTGCTGGATTACATTTCCAATGGCTAACATTTTTACATCTGCAGCCAGATTATCAAGTCAGATCTCAGTCCTGGGAGAGTTTTTGCCCACAAAGCCCACCCACTCACAAGAACGGCTTCGAATGTAAAAGCCAACTGAAATCTCAAGCTGTCAGTGGTATACAAAGCAACCTGTAGGTCTTCCCTTCATCTGCGATTCTAATCTGCAATGTAAAATTGACCCTTCAGCTACACTCATGCACTTAGAATGTTGTTTTATCTGACACTGTGCTATAGCATGAACAGAAGTTAAATAAACCTACGGGTTATTTTACTACTTTATCCATATAGAAATCGCAAACCATTACTTTTTTTTTTTTTTTTTTTTTTAAGTACAGAAACAGTACCCTAGCTTTCTATTCATATTTGCAATAAAATCAGAAATACTTTTCTGTTAAACGTTTGAAAAGATATTAATTTTAAGAGATTATAGGACAGCTCTGGTCTTCTTCAAAAGGAGACAGAACAGTAAACAGACATAACTCCCCTTTCACAAATGCACTCACTGACTATCATTTTTAAACTGTTGATGGAGCAATTCTTATTCTATTTCCAGCATCCCAAAGAGCAATGACATACAGCACTCACTACAGTGCTCCTCACATCAGGAATAAAAGGAATAAGAGCAAATAAAAGTGAGCATGGGTAGACTTTCCATTACTCCCATTTTCTAAAGAAAATCATTTTTCTCTCTTATGATCTGCCCCTGCACACAGCTGATAGATGAATGCTTCCCCACACTTTAGCTGAACCATCTGTGTTAGCAAGGTTTGCAAGAGAGACCTGTTCAGCCTCTAAGTAATAGTGCTGGCCAAAAAAATACACTTGGCTTTCATGAACTATTTTTTATCTAACTTCTCTATTTCCATTACCTCTTAGAGTATCACATTTCGTACTCTGTAAGCCGTATAAACTATTTCAGCTCTATCAGCTCTAGGAGTTACTGAAGATAAGTGGTCAAAGACCTGACTTTGAATAAGGAATTAGATTTTCAACATTTCTGAATTTTCTGCACTCTGCAGGATTTTAGAAGAATTAGATAATTGTATTGTAAAACTCTAAACATTCCATTTTGGACAACACATGAGTATTTTATGTTACGTGTTTTCAGTGTATCCAAACTATTTGCTATGCTTTTAATGCTATGTTGTTTTTTTCAAAAGAACTTAAAATTTGAACATTAAGCTGATAATTAGAATGTTCCTTTCAGAGCACTAAACACATTTTTGTCTGGCATGCTTTACAGTGAGTCCACTGTATATGACATTGTCTCAGTACAAGGCTCACCCTGTCTTGTCTTCCTGATTAATTAGAAACAGATTGTAGCCAGAGTTTTGACTGGTGGAAAGTGATTGTTACACAGCCAGGGACAAATGATTTTCCCACAGAGTCATTCCAGCATTCTAAAGCCAAGTTTAAAAATATCACAGCATTTTAATATTTACATTCATCATTGAAAAAAAATGAACACATGGAAGAGTCTGTAAGATATGGTATAACAACAGCCATTGTTCACTTTATGGCACTGTACAGAAGCTGATCTAATTCTTCAGTTGTTACAGCTGGCAAACAACCAGTCTCAGGGCCAAACTCTTGCAGCATCTGTGTATAACCATCCAGTACAAAATTGGCAGTGCAATGCAGTTATACAGGCAGGAAACTGTTTATGCCCTGTTATTTTCTATATGGTTTCCTATATAATGTTTGCGATCATAATTTTAGAAGCTCCTCTCAGAACCACACTGAGGGGGAAAAAAAAAACAACAGCAGTCTCCCCACATCTGTCTTTTTGTTGTTTGTACATTCAGTCCCTCCCCATGAGAAGCAAAAGTTGTAAGAGTGTTTCATTTTGGTATTACTTCCTCTTGTTTTTATTTCTCTGTTTGTGTTTATATTTATTTATACAGAGGCAGAAGAAATTTTCTTAGCTTTCTTCAGTGCTAGAAGAAATCTTTCCATCCTGAAGGCAGTTATCCTGCATCCAAGAGGAGCTTCACATCTACTTTTTCCTCCTCAAAGAAGACTGGCCTGATCTTCATAGTGAGTTGCTTAGAGACAGAGTAAAGGTTTTGATTAGATAATTCTTTTCTTCTAGATTTGCAAGGAAAACTTCTAGATTTTCTGGCTATAGATCCAGAAGCCCTAGAGATAAGGAAAAAACTTGTATTAAATACCCCAGGTTACTTATGTGACCATCATCAGGTCTGTAGGCTTCATCTAAACTCCAGAGCAGATGTGCCCCATGAGTCCTGGTGCATTGGTTCCTGGGCTGCCTGTTAATGAAGGTACAGAACTGCATCTTAATCCCTTTCCTTGCCTTTTCTGGGAAGCCAGGGCATGCAGAGAACAAAGCTTGCTCTGGGGGTATAGTTAAAACCAAGAGATAAGCCAACATCTGGAGACAGGTACTCTGGGATCTCACAGGTTACACACACCCATAGGAGCCCTTGTTTATTTTTCCCTCATAAGAGAAAAATACAAATTTCCCAGAAGTGTCTCAAACTAAACTCAGATATATGTTCTGGCTGCTGGATACCAAGTGGACTAGGCCTGTAATATAAATGTTCAGCTGCAGGGAATATTTCTCCTTGGTTGCTTAGACCAGATCAAATGACCTATATCATTAGGTACAATAATTGGTAGGGTATGTTTATTAAAAATGTAATTGATATGCCTATTATGAGTGGCATTCAGGATGCGAATAATCTCATAATCTGTTCAATTTTCACTGCAGCTTCTTATGTTAATTTTTTTTTTTTACCATTGCTACATTCTCAGGACAAAAACTCATCACCAGGATTATATGTTTCATAAGAAATAATATAAATCTGAACAGTTCTATGAAAGGACAATTTATTAGATGATTTTATAATTTCCTCCTTCTTAACCCCATTGCCTAACATTTATTTAAAAGATAGTTGATGTTATTTTTAAAAAGCTTTGAAAGGGGCAGACACTTTCTTAGTTTGTGGCATCTGAAATTCATGGACATTTGTGTCTCAGTATGATAGCTATATATTGTAGTGGATCAGTCACAAATGGGGGTATATAATAAAAACAGAACGCTCACATACTGTAGAATGTAAAATAAAGACCTTTACTTCTGAAATTCCTCACACATATCTAAAATATCAAGTGCGGTATTTCTGGGACTGCATATCTTTGGTGTTTATTTGGACTAAAATTTTCCAGTGCAACTGAGAAATCTTTTACTGCATATAAAAATAATTAAAAATATATGTATGTGGCACTTAACAGAGGTATATTTTGTTCTTTTTGTTTTAAAAACACTTTGTTTAAACATGTTACAGTACTCTGGAGTAGATGCTTGTCAGTTAAACTAAAAGCATTTTGTAGCTGGCACTTGTGTTACACTGACAAGCATCTACAAAGAATATTACATTTGCACAGCAATAGCTGAAATTATTTGAGAAAGACTACACCTTTCTCCATCAACTTAATTAAAACAAACAAACAAACAAAAAAAAACACATCAAGAAAGGAAGTTTATAAAGATATGTTTCTATGTCTGATACTTTCATCAGGTTATCAGGTTTTGGACCAAGTCCCTCGGCTGTACTCCTGGTGGCAAAATTTCATCCTGTTCTGTGACTTTCAAATCTCAAATGCAGATGTGCCATTCCTTAGAAACATCACAGGAGTTATTTGCTCAGAGAGAAGCAAATTTGTGTGAATTCATTAAGTCAAACAGGACCATAAGTATGCATGATGAACCATATGTTTGCCTAAAGAAGTGCTGAATCAAGTGAACGAATGTTTTCACAAGTAAATAAATGTGTACACAAATGACATATCATATATGTCATTAACAGAGATATTATGAGTCCCTTCTAAAATCTAATCCCATTTTCTATCCATAAACTGGAGAACCTACTTAATTAAACTGTAGTAAGTTACTTTCCACTGAAAATCAGTTATGAATACATCCTCCTGCCATAGCCACAAGTTCCAAAAAAATGAGCCCTGAACTGTCACATAAGCCTTCGATTAGGAAAAGTAAATACACATACACACTAAAACTAAAACAGACTTAGCTTTTTTTATAAGCTTTTATAGTCTCATCAAAAATACAGAAGCAACAGCTGGGAGTTTTAACATATGTCCTACTTACAGTGCACAGCTTCCATTCAACTGTAGAACAGATATAATTATGTTCATTAGGTTTTGTGAGATTTAATTAATATTTGTATAACTCTTTGATATACCTAGTTATAAATCAGGATTAAGGTCAGAAGTTTTAATTACTTCATCTTCTCTCATGGGTATCTTTCCATCTTATTAAGATACTTTCCTTCT
The DNA here is from genome assembly GCF_047663525.1 of Anas platyrhynchos. Taxonomy (NCBI): domain Eukaryota; kingdom Metazoa; phylum Chordata; class Aves; order Anseriformes; family Anatidae; genus Anas; species Anas platyrhynchos. The sequence continues at coordinate 26,402,459 of NC_092592.1, read as the reverse complement.
ATTCTGATGAGTATTTGAAATCTAAAAGATTAGGGGCTCCAGCACCTGTCTACAAGATACCCTCTCTAGTTTCAGCTGATATCACAAATATCACACTCATTAAGCTACAAATGTGCCCAGTTTTACTTCAAAAGAGCAGATGTTTAAGAATTGGGACTTTCCAAGCTCCATGTGGCATTAGCCCAACAGTAAATTCTTTATCTACAACTGTGAAAGCATCATGTTCCTGGGAGAAGTTAGAGGACGAGGGAAGTCTGTGGAATGAAGTCTGAGATGGAAAGATATAAAAAATGATCATGCATCCGTAAGTAAGTATATTTGCAAACTGGAAGGAAATACATGTATAACCACCACTTAGTCCCACAACTCATTTGTGTGTTAGCTTTTATCTGCTTCTAGGATTTGCTGTCGTATTTTATACAAGTATATGCATTTTGGAGACTGGTTGTGTTTGCATTCAGGTTGTTGTTAAGTATAGGAACATGACAGCAGCTGCATTAGGTAAAGTCAAAGATCCATAGCATTTAGCACTGTCTCACACTGCCTAGAGAAAGCAGATGTCCAGAAAATAATGCAAGACAGGGCAAGCATATTAGATACTTCTCTCTGAGAGAATCTAGCCACTTGCAGTGCTGAGTCAGACATAATTTCTGTGTGTTTAGTAATCCTTGATGGACATTTTCTTCTTCACCTTCAATGTGTCTGGTCAGTTTCAAACAATGCAAAATTTCCCCGAACATTGGAGGCTGCAAAGATTGAACTACTGTTCCACTCTAACAGGTGAGAATCCTGTTTTACTTCAGTGGTAGAAGTAGAGTGGTTTAGGCTTTAACTTACTCTAAGAAAGCAATTATCTGCTTCTATATCGAAGGCCATAAAATAATTATTTCTATTCAAAATTTACTGCACACAAAGAATGTCCAAATAGATTAACAGTATTTTTTTCATACTTGGAATAGATATGTTATTTTGATTAGGAAGCATCTGCTATCTATATGGTATAGTGGATGCACTGTAACTTGATAATGTATTGCTGTAATAGCAATAGGTATCATCAGTGATGTATACATACTATATGAAGGAAGAAAATTGGCATGGCTCTAAAGGTTGATGTGTCAATTATGTGTCATCCCTGTGGATGGAAATTCTATTTCTATGTAATAAAATATAATAACAGTGCAATGTGACCAGGGTGGGGATGGTGACCAGGAACAGAATCACAGAATTTCTAGGTTGGAAGAGACCTCAAGATCATCGAGTCCAACCTTTGACCTAACACTAACAATCCTCCACTAAACCATATCCCTAAGATCTACATCTAACCGTCTTTTAAAGACCTCCAGTGATGGTGACTCCACCACTTCCCTGGGCAGCCTGTTCCAATGTCTAACAACTCTTTCAGTAAAGAAGTTCTTCCTAACATCCAACCTAAAACTCCCCTGGTGCAACTTTAGCTCATTCCCCCTCGTCCTGTCACCAGGCACGTGGGAGAACAGGCCAATCCCCACCTCACTACAGCCTCCTTTAAGGTATCTGTAGAGAGCAATAAGGTCACCCCTGAGCCTCCTTTTCTCCAGGCTTAACAATCCCAGTTCCCTAAGCCGCTCCTCGTAGGACTTGTTCTCCAGGCCCCTCACCAGCTTCGTTGCCCTTCTCTGGACTCGCTTGAGCACCTCGATGTCCTTCTTGTTGCGAGGGGCCCAAAACTGAACACAGTACTCGAGGTGCGGCCTCACCAGAGCCGAGTACAGGGGGACAATCACTTCCTTAGACCTGCTGGCCACACTGCTTCTTATACAAGCCAGGATGCCGTTGGCCTTCTTGGCCACCTGAGCACACTGCTGGCTCATATTCAGCCGACTATCCACCAATACTCCCAGGTCCTTCTCCGCCAGGCAGCTCTCCAACCACTCATCTCCCAGCCTGTAGCTCTGCTTGGGGTTATTGCGCCCCAGGTGCAGGACCCGGCACTTGGCCTTGTTAAACTTCATGCAGTTGACCTCAGCCCATTGGTCCAGCCTATCCAGATCCTCCTGCAGAGCATTCCTACCCTCGAGCAGATCGACACACGCACCTACCTTGGCATCATCTGTGAACTTACTGAGGGTGCACTCAATGCGCTCGTCCAGATCATCGACGAAGATATTAAAGAGGACCAGCCCCAGCACTGAGCCCTGGGGGACGCCACTAGTGACCGGCCTCCAACTGGGTTTGACTCCATTCATCACGACTCTTTGGGCCCGGCTATCCAGCCAGTTTCTAACCCAATGAAGCGTACGCCAGTCCAAGCCAAGAGCAGCCAGTTTCTTGAGGAGAATGCTGTGGGAAACGGTGTCAAAAGCCTTGCTGAAGTCAAGGTAGACCACATCCACAGCCTTTCCCTCATCCACCAAGCATGTCACTTTGTCATAGAAGGAGATCAGGTTCGTCAAACAGGACCTGCCTTTCATAAACCCATGCTGACTGGGCCTGATCGTCTGCTTGCCCTGCAAGTGCCTCGTGATGACTCTCAAGATAATCTGCTCCATGAGCTTCCCTGGCACTGAGGTCAAGCTGACAGGCCTATAGTTCCCCGGGTCTGCCCTCCGGCCCTTCTTGTAGATGGGCGTCATGTTTGCTAGCCGCCAGTCAACTGGGACCTCCCCTGATAGCCAGGACTGTTGATAAATGATGGAAAGTGGCTTGGCCAGCTCCTCTGCCAGTTCTCTCAGTACCCTCGGGTGGATCCCATCTGGCCCCATCGACTTGCGCACATCCAAGTGCTGTAGCAGGTCACCAACCATTTCTTAGTGGATATTGAGGGCCACATTCTGCTCCCCATCCCCTTCTGCCAGCTCAGGGTACTGGGTATCCAGAGAACAACCGGTATTGCCGCTAAAGACTGAGGCAAAGAAGGCATTAAGCACCTTAAAGAAGGCATTAAGCAACCTTAGAGGACAAAGTAGTACACATGTTGAAGGCCTGAAAAGTCAGGCAAGGATTGCAAGATGTAAAGAACATCGAGAAGGAGAACAAAAAAAAAACACGTGTGAAAGCAAAAGAGCTAAATGAATTAAATTAATCTTTTGCACTGGTGCTTATGAAAAAAGGAAAAATTAGCTTGAGGAAGGGGACCAGAAGGGGATAAATTTGAGGAGTTTTCAGCTTACAGTGTCTGTAGAACTTATTTAAGAACAAAATGGCAAAAGGAGTAGTAATATATTCTGACAATTAGGGAGGCCAAATAAAGTTGTCTGGCATGAGGCCCAAAATAGACAAAAGGAACACTGTTTCTCAGAATATATAACATAACTTTGGAACTCACTGTTGCCCCACTTAGTAAATGCAAAGTTATTAATGGGTTTACAAGGTAATTATTACAGCGATAAAAGATACCCACCGAAGGCTATTAAGCAAAGTTGTACTGATGTAATCTCAAACTCAAGAAGTGTCTAAACCATAAATAGATGAACATTGGCAGTATGTACCACAAGAATCATCACTCTACACTTGCACCATTTCCTAATCATCTACTCATGACCATCACTGAAGACAAGATGGAGTGTGAGGTGGGTCTCGGCTCTGATACAGCTCAGCTGCTCTTGTGTTCCAGGTACTCCAGCAAGAGGTAGATGGTACCATCATTTTTGCAATTATATTCTTTGTAATAAATTTGGTTTATTATAAAGAAAAAGAGGCCTCTTATATTTTTATCTCTAAGATTAATCTGTGCAAGAAACTTCACATAATTAATAATAGAAGATACAGATTTCCACTCTGATGGGCTCCGAGTGTCATCATTTCTTTTAAAAATAAAGAATGTATTGTACATAGAGGAAGAAGAAGGCAATTAAGAGAGTCATTACTTCTGTTTGTACAGTAGTTAAAAATTGCAATACAAATATTATTTGTGATCTTCATTCGTACTGTGCTGGAAAGATACAGCTGTTACAACAAAGCAGATAAGTATGGAATGAAATAGGCAACAGATTTTCTGGGAAAAAAGTCAAAATCTATATTATGTAAACTGTATTCACTGATGAGACGAGCTTCTTCTTCCTCAGCCAGCCCTGTTTCATTTTATAGGTTTTTTTCAGTATCTGTAGTCAAACGATGACTTTTTGTTTTATGCAAACTATGTATTCTAGTATGCAAGATCCACAAATATTGGGCTGGTGTATATGAATATAGGAGACATTTGTGTGTTTTGTGTTAATGTGCAAAGTACTGAAATGTTTCTACTGAGACTTTGAAGACAGATTTCAATTGGCGACAGAGATTTTTCATCTGTAGTCTATTAAAGAAAACACTGAGTTGATTTCAACTCCTAAACAAACAAACAATTATGATTAAATTTTAAATTGACTTTTTGCTTGGCAACAGTAAACAAGTAATAGGACAGGAAGCTTGTGGTTTGCTGGATTCTCCTTCTTGCCCTTCTAGAACATGAGAGTGGCATCTCTCTTTACCTAGTCACCAGGGATCTCCCTGACTGCCACAACCTGTCAAAGGTGATAGAAAGTCACTCTGTGATGGTGGCAGACAGTTCTCTCAGCATCCTTGGATGGATCCTATGCAGACTTGTAGATTTGTGTTTTGTTCAGTTTGCCTAAGGGATCTACAACTCAATTTTCACTTACTGCGGGTAGTAATTCATCCTCTGGACTTTGCCTCAGGCTTCTTAGAGCTGGAAGGTCTGAGGGAAAGCCTTGTCAATAAGGACTGAGACAATGAAGGTAATGAACAATTCAGCCTTTCTGTAACCTTTTCATTAGGTCCCCTGCTCTGTTCAGTAACCTTATTTTCCTTTACCTTCCTCTTGCTGCAGTACCCCTTGTATCTCCTGTCAGCCTCCTTTGCATCAGGACAGTCTATTCTGCTCTGACCAGGCTGTCTGTAAAGAATGACCAGATCTCCTGGGTCCCTCTGCTCTTTAGCAGCCTCCCCTATTTGGTCAGTTCCCTGACCAAAGCAAAGTCCTCTTTCCTGAGGGCCGCTCTGGGGCTATTTGCCTCCGCCCTTTTCCTCTGGATTTTGAATTCTACCATCTCATGGTCACTGCAGCAAGTCTGCTGTCGTCTAAGATGCCGATGACTGATTCTTCTTTACTTGTGGTGTCCAGCAGAGCACCTCATCTGCTTGCATTGGCTGACATCTGTGTCAAAAATCCTCCCCAAGGCACTCCAGAAATCTGGACTGCATCCCAAGTCATTGCTCTTTCAGGAGAAGCTTGGGGCATTTAAAGGCTCCCAGAAGAACCAAAATTATGCATGCAGTTATGAAGATCCATGAAATCTTCTTGGTTTGGCAATGTAAATGAGACATCTACTGTATCCCCTTTACTGGCCTCCCCCCTGATCCTGATCTGGAAGCTCTGAACAGAACCATCACTTTTTTTCACAGAAAGTTGCATGTACTTGAGCACAGTATTCATATAGCGAGTTATCACCCCACCTCCCCTGGTCTCACCAGGCTGCCCTTCCTAAAGAGCTTGTGTCCTTTCATCACACAGCTGTATTCCTCTGATGCCAGTAGTAACAGTCCTTGAGACCGTGCGCAGTCTTGTAACTCACATTTGTTTCCCATGTAACCCAAATTTGTGTTCCCATGTGTATTGGCACTTGAAATTGGTCCCCAACCATGATTCCTTCTCAGTGGACAAACGACAGTTTCTCACATTAGGTTGTCCTCCAGGATACCTTTTCTTTTCCCCTGTTTTTCTTTGGACTTGGGTCTCCATTCGCCCTCAAAAGTGGTTTAAGCCCTTCAGTTAGTAAACTTGTTGGGAAAAAGTGGTCTTGCACCTCTTGGTCAGATGGGTCACGTCTAGCATACTTTCTAGCTTCAAGGTCAATAATTAAAACATGCAGAAAAACATCTGATCTTTACCTTCAACCTCTCCTTTGAACTCTTGCCCTCTCTGTTTTATTCTTGATCCCATGCATCTAGGCTCTCTATTAAAAATACTTTAACAAAATGACATCTGTATGCAAATCTGTTCTATATGTTTGCTCTTTCTTTTTCTGTATCTCTAGTTTTATTGGTCAAAGAGCAAGCAATATATATTTTCTTTAACTTTTAGATCTGTCTCCTACCTACACAGTCTCCACTTTATATGGCCTGCTTCAACCCATTTAATTTTCTGCATCTTTTCTTCTGTTTTTATTTTCATTTTAAAATATTAAATATCTTGTCTTAAATATTATAGTTTGATGTTCAAATTGTACCTCATTATTGATGATGGAAACTGTTTTTTATATTTCCTGTTGAGGAGCATATAACTATATGGTATTAGTACCATTCTAGTGCAGGGTTTGTAGTTAAAAATGTCTTCCTATTGTTCCTGATAGAATTTATTTTCATGACAGGTTGTATATTTAAATATGGGTGAGGAAAAAAATCTCTCTCAAAATAACCATAACCTTTTTGTTTATTGTCAGAAACTGTCATTTACCATGAGGTTATCACTTTTTCCAAGCTCCTGGGCATACAGTATGGTACAAGTAAATTGCTGCAGCCCATTGATTCTAAACGGCTGAATTACTGGTGTCTAGCACAGTATTCAAATGGGTTTGCTCTCAGAGAAACTTTTTTTTTTTTTTTTTCCATTGCTGAGCCCTCTGAAGTAAATGTAGATTAATAATTTACGTTTCAAACACTCCCAGCGTATTCAGTGGAAAGGCTCTCATTGCTTTAGGGACAGCAGGATCCTGCATCCTACCCAGGGTTTGGGGAGATTGTGGTGTGGGTATGGCTGAGTGAATTAAAAGTTTCCTTCAATATGCCAATCCATGTGTGACAGCATTGTGAAGAAAGCACTCTTTTATTCGCTAACTGACAGTAACCAGACTTATTCAGTTGAGAACATTTAACGAGAATGCAATTGGACAGATCTTTCGTCATTCTGACCAAGGCTAAATTTAAGCAGAAGCTCCAGAAAATATAGGTCACTGATTAATGCACTGAGATACTGCATTCTTGCTCTGGAATAATCACTTAATGACAAGTTACAGCAAATGCTTCAATGTGATAATTAATTCCAGTTACACATTATTAAGGTCAGAGGAACTAACAGGTTCACTAATGATTTCTATTTTAGAACATGGGGCATTTCAATCAAGAGTATATAAAATAGTAAATGTAAGGGAATTTATCAATATTGGCTTAGCACATGATTAAACAGAGACTCTTGCTCACCATATAGAGGTATTAAGTGCTACCATTCTATCAGGTGGGAGATCATATTATTCCTCAAATAAGCACTTCCAAAACTTTTATTCAGTTTAGTTATAATTTAACAAAACCCAAACTGTACATAGTTAATATAGCAACAGACAAAATACTGTTTCCTGACTTCACTGATATTGGAATAACCTACCTATATAAAGACAAAACTGTTGCTTCTCCAGACAAGATGCTAAAGCAGGGGAAAAAGTCTAACCTTTATAGTTTTCTGCCATCTGGTGCCTGCTGGAGCCTGGCAACATGTGAAGGTTCACTCACTTAGAAAAGCCCTCTTCTCAGCTTCTCATTCATCCCAGAGCTGTTTGGCAATCTAGGTGGAAGGGACTATAATGTCAAGGTTACCTCAGGTAGCCACCATACAGGAAGGCTTCAGAGAAACCTGTATGCAGAGATCCAGACCACTGGGAACCAGCAAAGCTTCATGCATAAATAACTATTATTTCTTCCCAAGGATTTCTAGCCAACTTATTTTCTTCTTTCCTGCTCTTGCTCTTCTTCTTAAAACTTTGCAGATATCCTAGTGAAAGATTTTCATAGATTTAAGAGTAACAAGAGCACTTGAACTTCTTGCACATTAACTGCTGGGATATCCCTTCCCCAAAGATTTAGGCACTCTCAATGAGTAGGAGAAAGAAAACTTACATTTCTTAGTAGTCTGTTTCTTACTTGAAATATCCACTGAAATTACTGGAAGGTTTTCTAAACCAAAATCTCAGATGGCAATCCTGAAAAATCACCATTTACTGTGAATGTGTTATTAGCACTACTACTCCAGTAAGTTGTCTACCTAATTAATCATAACATGGACTGAAAACTAGCATCAGCCCCATCAACATTGGTCATATTTAGCTCTAAAAGGCAATGTGAAATATTTATTAATCTCATTGAACTGCTTATTCTTCTCACTGACAACATTTCCAAATCACATGTGATTATTTATCCATCTGGTTCCAGTGAGCAGAGCTCTCTCAGTTTTAAGATGCAAGCTGGAGATGAGAGTACTCCCATCTTACTGTTCCCTAGTAAACAGCTGCAGCACAAATTGATACTTATGGAGACAGGAGTCAAGGAAAGTGCTGAGAGTTAGAATACTTGCAGAGAAATTGTGGATATTGCAGATAGTGATTCCATAGCAAAAATGGGAAGGCAAGCTGGAATTGTTGGGAAGGTCAGGAAGTGCAAGACTGTGGGACAGAAGACCCTAAGGAAGATGGGTTTCATTAAGTCCACTGTTTACACAACAGCTTGGTAAGCTCAAGATACTTGTGTGGATGCACACAATCCTTTACCTCTTTCTTATTTCTTATTCATTGTTTAAATTTCTGGACTGTTTCCTGGTATTTGCATGTTATAAAGACCAAACTATCTATGCTACTCTTAGCTAAATGTTCAAAAGGTCTTAAATCATTTAAGCAACATAATTCAGATAAATTAGGGTAGTTTGGACAATAGAAAACAGTCCAAATTTTTTTGTTACTGTCTGGCAGGAAAGTTCATTAAAGTTCTTCATATGTAAGGTCTGTCTGTGGCTTTCATGATTTTATATTAGCCAAAAGTTAATATCCTATAGTGTTACCCTATTCTCCATTTGCAGCATGGGTGGATTTGAATTAATAAAAAGCTAAACAAATTGGCTGGTGTATCATTTATTTTGATGCTTAATCAGAAGTTTAGTTCAGGCTTGTGTCATCAATCAACTTTAAATGGCAATAGAGAAAATTATTATTTAAAGAACTATTTGGAAGTGTCAGATGTAATAGCATAGTGATCTAGCCTTTGCAGGTATTTTAGAAATATCTGTTTTTTATTGTCAAATTCCACACAATATAAAGTTAAAGTAAAAGATTAAACCTCATGTTTTTCTACATCCTCCCTTCTGACATTTAGTAACAAAATTACTTGTACAATGACCTATGCACAGCCTGCTTTTAAAACTCAGAAAATATGTTAATAGGATCCCTTTTTACCATAGCATATTTTTATTGGCATATATTTTTATTGCTTCAGAATCTCCTTCATTATCACACCTCATGCAAAAATCTACTATTCTTTGCATCTATGGCTTTTTCTCCATTCACCTTGTACTCTTTGTTATTTCTCTGATTCAAATTACCCATCTGTTTAAAAGGGTCATCACAGGTTGTAAGAAAAGAATTTAAATCATCCCTTCTGACTACAGAATAACTACAACTAAATAAGCAGTGAAGAAGACACACAATGTGCAACCATACTCATAAATGCCAGATTTTTTGTTTTGTTTCCAGTGATGTTGCAAAAACGAAATTAAATAAAATAAAATGTGCTCATAGTATTAAAATCATCTTGTTATACAGACGTGTACATTCTATAGCAATTTTGGCTATATTTGGCTGCTGAAAGTTTTACTTTGCATCATCATACAAAACATACTATCCTTTAAAAACGTATTTACTAAATAGACCTGATCATAAAATTCAGTTTGACTGTACTTATGCTGCATTCACAGTGAGAGTTTTTTTCCTGAAAAAGAGTTGATAGCCAAAATAATAAAGATTATTTCTAAATGAACATCTTAAATCTCTTAATGCAAACAAACATATACATTACACTTTAAAATGCATTCCGTACTCTTAATTTACAACATCTAGTCAAATGAGCATTTAGAAATGAAATGTTCATGAAATTCAACAGTGTCTGGAGAAAGTTGTAAGAGTGTGAAAGCTTTTCTCCTTAGCTCTGCTCCGCCTCTCCAAATTAATGTGTTTATAAAACAAAGCCATGGCTTTGACATCATTCAATTACTCTTGTGACCTATGATTCTTCTAACGTACTTGTGTTAAAAGATTTGTTTCTCCATGCATGTGTTCAGGAAGGACACACAGAATAAGCCTAAGCTGGTATTCCACTTACAATAAATGGACAGAAGGTTATTTGAACCTGTTTTCCCTCAGTTTGTTGCAACTCAATCTAGTCATAAATATTTACCGTCGGAGGCATTTGCTGTCTCATATAATAAACCTCAATCTCTGCCATTCTCATTTAATGATTCATAAAATACTGTAATTTCTTTTGAGTGCATTACTCACGCTGTCTTTTGCTGCTAAGACATTGAATTCAAAAGAAAAAAAATATCTGAGAAAAGGAGACATCAACTAAAGTCTCATTGGGGAAATGGTGGCATCTTGGATACACAGGCAGAAAACTGCATTTCTACCATAACCACAAAATTAACCTTGTAACTTATTGTTAGGTGAAAAAAGGAACTTCAAAGTTCCCCAGTGAGGGATAAGTGCAAGGGATAAGTGCTAGAGATAGCATCTTGCCTGACAATTTACTTTTTCTCAGTTCTTCCTTTCTCTGAGGAAGGGGCATTTTTGTATCACCATAGATGTCTTGTAGTTCCCATAAAAAATGAAAAGGGGGATGTTTAAGATGTAAAAGCAAGTTTCTTATATTACCCAGCAAGACCTTCAGAACAGAGTAGATATTCTCTGAGATTTATTACATCTTATTCCAGGGAAAAAAGTCAAATCTGTGTTGATTCATGTAAAAACTGTGTGTGTGTATATATGTGTATATATATATGTATATATATATATATATTATTTTTTTTTCCCCAACGGAATTGAAGATTATGATAAGCAGAAAACCATTTCTTACAGCTCTGTATCAGCTCTTCTGCCTTTGATTCATTCAATATTTTTGGATCTAAAATAATTGTAATAAATCAAACTCATGAGTTTAAGGTTACGATACTGTGACATGTGTTTCAACATTTTGTCCTATGATCTCAGTAATTAACTCAGTCTTTTCTCAGTACTTTCAGAGTCCACAATTTCAAACTCCACTCTGGTCAGACCAGGACAAGGCATTGCTGTTCAAATGAGGACTGAGACTCACGTATTCACAGGACACCAGAGACCAAGCTCTCAAACAAAATTACATACAATTACACCACAGTTAAACCACAACTTGCAACTATTGCAATAAAAATCTTCATTGTATGTCTACCTCAGCTTTCTCCTATGTATAGGCCACTTTTTAGATCTATTTTCATGTGCAGAAGGGACATCCACATCCTCTGTCAGTTGGAAGCCAGTTTCCTTAGTCAGTACAAAATGACTCTTTTGCCCTTTGTGACACGTAGCCATTTATAATGGCACTATGTAAGTACGGGACTGAAAGAGTCTTGATATTTTGCAAATCAGTGATGATGGCATTGTTCAACTGCTTTTTCCTTAGAATTTTACCCATTGGTGTATTTAATTGTGTTGTTGATTTATGAAGATTAATCTACAGGCTTGCCATGAAATATGATAAAAGCCAGTCAGAAATGAAAACTAAGGAATTCTTCTGGCATAGTTTATTTGTCTGCAAGGTGGTGATTTAATTTTTCTCTTAAAAAGTGAGACAGTCTTATAAATAATTCAAGCAAGTTCCTGCATGGAAAAATTACATAAAGAAGGAAACTTTACAATGTCCAAACACTAAAGTTAGTTATCAAGGATCTGTCTAAATAAGGAAAACTCAGACGAATCCAGTTGGATCTCCAAGTTATCAGGGAAAAGGTAAGGTTTAAAGAACACTTTGCTTCCATGCTCAGTGCTGTCCTTGGACTTCCTGACAGTAAATAACACCCACATTCATTTTCTAGCAGGCATTTTGTTAATAAAAAAATAAAAAAAAAAGTGGATCAATTATGTTAGAAAACTAGTCGGTGAATCCTTCACTCTGTTAAGTGCTCTAGCTATTTCTTTCTTGAGAACTTTTTGTTTCCCTTTCCCTTTCCCTTTCCCTTTCCTTTTCCTTTTCCCTTTCCCTTTCCCTTTCCCTTTCCCTTTCCCTTTCCCTTTCCCTTTCCCTTTCCCTTTCCCTTTCCCTTTCCCTTTCCCTTTCCCTTTCCCTTTCCCTTTCCCTTTCCCTTTCCCTTTCCCTTTCCCTTTCTCAGTAGACCAGTGTTAGCTCTCAAAATTTCTTCTCTCTGTTGTTATGTTCCACTGTAGACATTATTGCAGACATTTTTTGAATGATTCCAGGAGCTGGTTGCAGGTTGTTTATCAGGGGTGAAGCCCTGATGTGAAGGCCCTAAGTGGCCTAACCTAAAATTAAAAGCCAAGGCATGCTTGCATCTCCCTCCCTCCCTCCTTCCCTCCCTCCCTCCCTCTCTCCTTCCTTCCTTCCTTCCTTCCTTCCTTCCTTCCCTCCCTCCCTCCCTCTCTCCTTCCTTCCTTCCTTCCTTCCTTCCTTCCTTCCTTCCTTCCTTCCTTCCTTCCTTCCTTCCTTCCTTCCTTCCTTCCTTCCTTCCTTCCTTCCTTCCTTCCTTCCTTCCTTCCTTCCTTCCTTCCTTCCTTCCTTCCTTCCTTCCTTCTTCCTTCCCATTCTTTGTAGTGTATTGCACATACATGTATATCGTGCAAGAAGTCTATTAATCATATGCTGAAGCCTCTGTTTTGTGTTCAGCTCATACACAACCTATTGCTCAGTGTGAGCCATGCACTCTCAAACAAAATTCCCTTTTCTGAACTTCAGTTTGAAAAGTACACATCTAAATGAAAAAGCGATTGACAAAAATCTTAGCTGAAATAAAATCTGTCAAGAAAAGGCATCTGTAAGAGAGCTATCCCAAAGATACATTTTTCAATGTCTAATTTAAAGGATAGCTTCTGGACTTAATGAATGTTTTCAGTCATAACTGACAACAGAATAGACCCCAAACATGTCAAAAATATCTAACAAGCTAAGGCTAAGAGGGGGAAAACAGTACTAAGTAAACATTTATAACATTTTTGTGGACACCTCAGATACCTAAAACACAATCTTTTTATTAGTTGAATCAATCTGGTAGAGAAATGCATGGAGAAATTTCAGACGAATAAACAGTAAAACCAGGAAAAACAGATAATCATAAGAGACAGCTAGGTTTATCAACCTGAAAATCCACTCAGAGAGCTCTTGTAACACATGAGACTGGGGGATAAGCTGTCAACTCTGATGCCGTTTGGGTCATTGTGATTATGTGGAGTTGAGAGTTCACCATCAAAACATGCCTTTTGAATGCTGTAGTGTCATAAATGTCAAACTAATGAAACCGTTTAAGTCTGTGACTGATGTAGAGAGCCACCTCGATCGCAGAAATGAACATTAACCAGCAAACAACACCAATGAATCATCTGAACTTTTCTTCAAAATATTCACTTCCACTGCGTGTAGGTTTTTCCCCGTATTCTTTTTCTTCTAGAGTCACAAGAAAAACTACTAGTTGCTTCAGTATAAATAAGCAAGGGTTCTTGATTCGTGAAACATCTAAAGTAGACATTTACTGTCTGAGTTTCCTGTATTTGGGCATAAATACAGGATAGTCTTAAAACACACACACACACAAATCCAAACCATAAGAACCTCCTGGATGCAAATAATTTAGTTTGATTTCAATAATTTCTCATAGTTAAATAAATAAATAAATAAATTTAATTCATAAATATACTGACGGAATAATTACAGATTTTAGTGAAAAACGAGTTTCAAATGATTAGAAGGTAATAGATTGTCTCTGTACTGCTCTCCTGCTGGAAACTTTGTTTTGTTTTGTTTTGTTTTGTTAGATGGTACTGTTTTTCATATAATCGGAAAGAAACATTAAGCAGATCAAAAAGCTCAAAAAGTCAATTTAAGTATTTGGATTTATTTTATTTTATTTTATTTATTGATTATTATTTTTTAAGAATTTCTTATAAAATAACTTTCTCTTGGTTGAGGTATATAGCGTGCTTCCTAAAATTCACTCTAATTCCTGGTGTATAGACTCCCAGAAATTTAGGAGCAAGTGCAAAACTTGGAAAGTTTTCTTCTATGGGAAAGACAGCATGCAAATAAACGGACTAAAAGATAAACATTACAGTTTGAAGGGCATGGGTAAATATTTATTCTTTAATTATTAAAGCATTCTACCAAGCTGAAAAGTTGACTCTCACTACTTCATAAATTTTTCAAGGTGGCTATAAAACTATTAGCTGTAATGAAGCATGAGTAAAATGATTGATTTTGCCAATCACTGGAAATGTACCAGACCTTGTGTTATGTAACATGCATCACAGGTCATCTGTAGATTTCATTAATCATATACAACCCATTCATTCACAGGGAAATATGATGAATTACTGTCTGTGGAAGCCTAACATTAACCTCACTAACCCCATGGAACTGCAAGATATGTTGTAAGCTTTATTTATTTATTTATTTATTTCCTTTTAAACATGTCAGAAACTGTAATCTGTAATCCTGCATGACACTTTAATCCATGTAAGCAGATATTTACACCCCATGGAGCCCCACTGATTTGAGTGGCGGATGTCTAACCTTGTCCAATTACAGTATAGTTTTCCTGCTGTTGATATGATGATACTATTGTGTATATATAAATAACAGAGTAGGGAATTCATTTCACCCAATTTCAGCCTACTAAATTTTGGGCCAGTAATCAAACCACAGAAGGTGCAGAGAATGCACTTCTGCTTGGGTTATTAAATATAGGTAAACGTCCTGCTATAGCAGTCATGTTATATAAAATGGATCAAAAGCAATCCTAAAAATAGCTAGTTTGGGCTTCAACTAATCTTTTGGCGAGCTGTTCAGAATTTCTCTTCAATCGTGGCTAGAGATTGCCCATTGACACTGCAACTATTTATTCCTGTACTAATAGTGTCCAATACTGTAAAATCCTCCCCTCTTCTAGTGTTTACCCATGACTATTGTAGCATGATTATTGTTGTATTTATAGACAGCAATGTTATCTCTGCATTTTATTAGGCAAAACAGACAAAGAGCAAACCTTCTAATCCTTTCTCATGAAACAGGATCTTAGTTTCCTTGACTGTCTTCAGGATAACCTTAAACACTGATTACAAGAACCTTTGACTTTTTCTAGAGGATGTCTCACGGGAGGCATATTGTGTCACTGTAGATGGCAAATCATTTACCGCTTGTCCTAAAAAAAAAAAAAAGTTGTGCTGGTGATGTCCTGAAACCACTACTTTATAATGCTGTTTTGTCTTGTCATCCTTGCACTTTATGTCTTCCTGTTTTACTGCCTTTAATTTTTTTGTTTGTCTCTTTTCTTTTGCTTAAGACTTCTGCAATTTGGGTAAAGATTTTTTGTTTGTTTTTGCAAAGTGCTGAGTACAATATAGGTATTCCCATTCAGCCCTAAGGTGATAGTTATGGTAATAATATCAGCAACCTGAACATATGCAATTTCATACCCTTAATATATGCCATAAAATTGTCAACTTTTTTTTTTTTTCCCTCCATCTAATGACTCTGTGTAGTTACCACAAGCAATAGTTGTGAGTCATTACAATTGCATGCCGTCTGAACCTCTCTACCTCACACTTTAATGGACATTTCATTTTCCACAGACTTTAGATAACTAAACCATTCCAATTTCTGCCTGCAGTCAGAATGTACTACAAAAAAGAAAAAAAAAAGTCTAAAGGTCTACAGTCTGAAAGATATGTACCTCCTTTTTTACTGTATTGATAAACAAAAGTGATTTCACTGCCATGTGTTGTAGGGCCATTTCTTAATGTGAACAAACCCAGTCTCATTGCAAGGACTGGAAAAGGACCTCCTTTGCACTCAGACTTGCTTTTCTGAAATATCTGCATACTCTGAGACCATTTGTTTGCACATGTAAATAAAAGGAGGCTCCAGACTGACATGTGTAAGTATTAGTGTTATCTTATCACCACAACCATTTTTAGATTGTTGGTGAAAGACATTGCCTCCGGTAATCACTCATGCAGTAGAATGCACATTATATTGCCAACTGACATTTAACAGCATCTAATATGCATTCAGTCACTACTGGAAAAGTTTTATGTAACACTTTTTAGATTTTGATTTAATGTACAGATTACAGAAGAGATATGTAGTGTACTGAACAGCAATCGCCACAGCATATGCATTCACTTTAGGAAGAAAATGGTGATATTTGCTTACATTCTTGAGCAGAAGAAATGATTGCAACTAGGATAACAGCTGAACCTACAATGCTATCTTTTAACCTTGTCTATATGCAGATTTAGTAACCGTTGCAGAAAATCACAGTTCCTGTTCAAACTCATTTCAAGTTTAATGTTATAGGAACTTTTGACTAATTCACTCACACAAACCCATCCACCCACTAGTACCATAACTAAAGTGAGAAGAAATCCCAGGTCAAGAAATTTGAGAAAGTATTTATTTGTAATAAGCCAAATATGCCTTTCTTAAACAAGCAGACCAATGTAATTAATGGATTCACCTGAGATTATCTGAATCCAATCCAGCTTGCTTGGATTTTGAGCTGAGACTATTCAAAGCACTCCTGGGGCTTTACATGGATATTGGTTATTGAAATTAAATCCCTTGGACTACTTTGAAAACTCTCAGCTTTGAATTCCTGCAGCCCACATGGGAAGCAGACTGCTTTCAATAACAAGCAGGCATATGTGTCAGGCAATGCAGGTGACAGGAAGACTGCAGACACCAAATAATCATTTATGATACTAATGAGTTATGAGCTACTGGGCCAATGGATCATATGATAAATTTGGACAATTAGAAAGTGAAGATGTAACTGGAAATATGATGTCTGATCCTCTTTTCAATGAAAAATCTCTCATGGGACTTATTAGTTATGTATATTGTGCTGCCTCCTTAAGGGATTTTCTTAAGACATATCTTGAAATTCTGAAGTTTTATCTATTTAAATGTAATACATACTCTTTCTACTGTTTTTCCCCATTATGCTTAACAATATACAAGCCATAATTCTCTGTATTTATTTTTTTTAATGGAATTATTGATTCAGAAATATTTCAGTATCAAAATGTACAAGGTCTAATGTGGTAATTTTAATTTTGTTTTCTTTTAAACTAACTAAAAATTAGTACCCCATTCAGTTAGATGCAGTTTGACTGTATAACTTTACAATTAATTTTTTTTTATAGCTTTGATAGGAAGTAGAGCCTTCTTATAGTTCTTTAAATGAAGGGCAGGTTTATCTTCAAAAAAAATGGAAACCTCTGCAGGTGAATAAGGAGCATACATGCATAAGGCTCCTATTAAAAAGTTCAAAACCACACATGTGATCATAAGTTAACACACAACCATAATACTGCACCCTTGTAATAAAAATAAGTTTTTAAATAATTATCTCCCTATATTCTGCAAACCCAATATTTCTCTGCTGTTAACCATGATAGCTTGATTTAACCTCATTCATACATTATTGCATGAGCCTGCTACAGTTGTGTGCAGGACGTGTCCTGTGCCATACAGGACAGCTTAAAGGAATTCATCATTTTAGGAAATTAATCTCAGGTGCATTAGGCTGAAGTCTGATTCAGGGGGCAGGGAAAGGAGCTTTTATTAGGAAAGAAGCAGGCTAGAGGAAGCTCTTAGGCCATTGATGTTATATTGTGTAATGGTGAGTTACACTACTGAAGTGGTGAGTTTGCTTCCTGTATTTCTGCTATTGTCAGTTTTACCCATTCTGTTATCTGTGTTCATTTATTTATTTAATTTTATTAATTTCATTAGTAGGTGAAAAATGAATGACTCAAAAATCTTTCAATATACCTTTATGAGGGGTTGATGGAATAACATTTCTTAATAGTCTTTGAGGAAAACAGTTAAACAGCATACAGGAAATAGTGCCAAACTAAAATGTTTTCATGAGTAAAACACTTCCTCTGATGTTTTAGTATCATTTTGTTTCCTACTGTTTTAGCTAGGTGTTATTAACTTTCCATTGTTCTTAATGCAGAATTTTATTCTAAACTTGAAAAAAATACATAGAAGTAGAAATGTCATTTACTCCTGTACCTACAGTCTGAGAGTGTGAACTCTGAGGCTTGAACATCTGACACTTGTATTTTCTGCTGCAGGATATAAGTTGCATATAGATTTTAATATAATGGCAAATTAAACACTGTATTTGCTTCCTTGTTGATAGGAGAAAGTTTTAAAGAAATTTTGAATGTAGGGGATGTCCTGTGTGAAGGAAATATTTTATAACTATCCATAAAATGGTAAATAAAATAATTCCTGCTTTATTGGGTTTGGAAGTAGCTTTTTTTTTTTTTTTTCTTTTTTTTTTTTTCCCCCTTCCATAATTAGGGAAATTTGGGCTCCTCTAGAAATCTTTTTCAGAAATATTTGAGTTAGAAATTTGGAGTAAAGGGGATGCAAAAACATTGAAGACAAAAACACAGGTTTGGAACTTAGATGATGAATGTGGTGATGCTCACTTAAACCCACTCCAAATTTAAGCCTTGATAATTTTTTCCTCAATGAGGAAAAGCGAAGAAGAACTGCCCCTTACATTAACTGTGGCATTTATGAAGCATTTTAGAAATGCTGTCATTATTATAAAGGTTTCTGAAGAGAGGTCTACAAAAAAGATGGTGAGAAGGGCTGGTACAGAAAACTCAGATGCAGAGTAGTTAGGACCAGCCTTTCCTCAGAACTACAGTTTCAGAGATAAATTGGTATGGCTATCTTCCCTCCAGTGGCCTATAGTTTAAGCAGTAGAAGCGGGTTGTATTATTTTTCACTTACTAATTTACTTACTAGAATAAAACTCCAGTTCATATAACTAGTGACAATGACAATCAGATTATGGCTTTTCTTTGACATCCTGTCAAAAGGCTGGTTTATTGGAAGATCATGACCAGCTGAGAAACAGGGAGAGGGATGTCTATTGCAGAGCCAACTCGGCAACCATCAGTGGTGTTCCTCACTTCAATAAGACCTTCTTTCCCTCAGGGAAAGTGGGTTGCTTTCCCATCTGGCTTTATCTTCCATCTTTTCCTTCTTCAAGTAATCTAACCAGATGTTTATATCACAAGTCTGACCTACTCTGTCCTGTTTTAATTCCTGCAATGAAATGTGCAAAATCTCCCAGTACAGTGATGTATGTTACTACTGTGTGAGGGCCCAGAACCAGCTGAACCAACACAGAGCCTTGTCAAAGAGTAACAATTTTATCTCTGAAGTATTTATAAAAATGACAGACCTCATTTCTTTGCCCCTATTGCTTCTTACAGACCTTTCTAGTTCTTTCCCTGGGGATATCTCTGATTCCACTACAGACCTGTTGGGGTCTTACAGCTGAGATCCTTCCAGGAATAGAGAACAGGCTGACTGGGATTCTCAGATGCAGTAGTAGAAAGAGAGAAGCATTAGGTTGCTATAATCTACAGATTTTCTGGAAACGAAACGACTATTTCTTGACTAAATACTTATAAGACTAAAATCTGTCTTGACTTCTTCCCTTTCCTCTCCAAAGAAAAAGTAACATTAAATATAGCTCAGTTAGGCATCCTCACTTTTATGACATACCAAATGCAAAAATCACTGGAATAGTTTTACATTGGCAATAGCACAAACTTTTGGTCTCCATCTTCAAGCTGACTAGTTTATTTCATAATTTCTCATTCTCATTACCTTTGGGAGTCCATGCTTGCTTAGCCTATAGTTAAGTGAATTCATCTATTGGTATCTCTTGAGATATTAATATTTCTTTATTCAGAATGAGTTAACTATCTTTGTGGCCTGCAGCTTGTCTGAATTTACTTCCTGTCGTTGGTATCTCATAAATGGTTTTAGAGTGATTGAGTAAAACCTTCAAAGTAAAAGAGTAAGTGGCTATTCACCATTTTTTTTTTTTCCTGAATAAAAGGTACTGTGAACAAAAATAATATTGGTATTGCACACTGCAACTGCTCGAGTTCACATCAGCTGCTTCTCAGCTTAGTCTTGTTTTCAATACTAAATCTGATTTCCTTCCTCTCCCCCACCCACCCATTCACATTCCTTTCTACTTCAGTTCTGGAATGTGTGGTCTGTGGCCAGCTGACAACTTTTTTTTTTTTTTTAAATAAATTTGAGGATATTTAAACAAGGCATTTTAAAGATATATGGGTCATGAGCAGGGAGATCTGGAGCAGTCAGTAGCAGAATGTTTGAATGGTTTCTCTTCCCCACCCTGTATTTCCCATCTATGTTTTAGTAACGAAACTAGCTGTTGTTGACATTTCAAAGTGCTTTAACAACTTCAGCTAATCAGTAGTGCTAGAGATAAATACCAGAAGATATATATATACATCTATCTATCTATCTATCTATATATATATATACGATGCATTGGAGAGACAATTGGAGCTCTAATAATGTTTGCTTAATATTAGTCTAAGTATATTAGTTTTTCAGATATCTTACACCTGCATCTATAAGTTTTATTCTACTACTGCTTGACTTAATATCAGGTGAAATCATTTATAAATTTGCTTTATTTCTTGGAAAGCTGAAGTTTCTGTGACTGAAGGTCAAAAGGGACTAACTGCCATATGACAGAAGGAAACTGGTAGCTCCCAGGAAGACATCCTTTGCAAATGATCTAGAATAAAATGTTGTGGTGGTTTTACTCAGGTGGGCAGCCGAGCTCCACCACAACCACTCTCTCATTCCCCCTCTCCTCAAAGAGAGCACACAACACAAATGCAAATACAGGATCAAAGTTATGTAATGACATTTTTTCCACTACAGGACAAGTAGTGGAAATGTGTCATGTCTCCCCCCTCCTTCCCCCAAATTATTAACCTCAATCTTACAACTTGTATAGGAAGACCTGAAGACCTATTGACAAATAACAATCTGTAAATGTATAGCTCAGTGTCAGAAAAATCCTAAACTTCCAAAAATTGCTACCAGAAATCTTGATCCTACTTCTGCTGAGATCAAGAAGAAATTTGACACACAAACAGGAGGGATTAGTCTTAAAATCACTAGGTATGTAGTATGAATAATGACTCATTCATATCTTTTTGTGAGTAAATTGCAAAGCACTTCATAAAAACAGACATCCGCAGGTGAACTAAATCATAGATATGGAAGGCTATGTGGCAAGGTTTCCTATTAAGCCAGGAATAGAGTCCTGCAGTGGTTCTGAAGTCCTGCAGTGGTTCTCAATGCATTCAACTGTACAATACCTGAATGTGTCTCCCTTGATTTTTTTTGCAAAGAATTAACAAAGTAAAGCAATTCTCTTTCATCCTACATTTCTTCAACAAGTATCTTAACCTATTTGAAGAAAGGTTAATGCGGAAGTTCACATATTGGCCAATTATTTCTAAAAAAATTAAAGCAGAATATCACATGTTTGAAGCTATGGTGTTTACAGAGTATTATAGTTCCTATGCTTATTGTATCTGATGTGTTAATGTGTTAGTGTTAATAGTCCAGTTTGGAACATTGACACTGGTCTGATACAACTTCATATGCATTTTGTAGGTGATACAGAAACTAGGGGAAACATTGGAGAAGTCATCCTATCCAGAACATTTCAGTTTTCTCCATTATTCTGTGTGTTCATTAACTGCAGATGATCAGCAGTCCTAAACTTCTTTTGGAATAAAATTTATTTATCTTACGCTAAGAGTTAAACAACTTTTGGGTGGAACGACAAAGCTTTTCCTCATGACCTCCAGCACAAATTCAAGGAAGCATAATGCTAGTAGATATAATAGGGAAGAGTAATGTGAACTGAAATTACAATGGTGAGATTTTGATCTTGCAACTGTTTGGCAGAATCTTGATTTGTGTTTCTCTAACAGGTTACTATACTAAATATATATACACACACATACTTACGTACAAGAAAAAAATTAGATCTTCTAAAATAACTGTTCTGAATGTAGTTTACTGCTAAGATGATCTGTGTGTGACTAGGGGACCTGTTGGTGTACCTTTAATAAGAAGGTACTTACCAGTACAGTAAAAACAGAGGAAAGACATCTAAACAAGTGAGGGGCAGCAGGAATCTGGTTTATCTAACCTGACATAGTACTGATGAAGTCACTGTGGATGTCACTATGGGAGAAAACATGTCAGAGTTCCATCACCTTTGTGATTTTGCTATTTAAGTCTTTAGTGAGACTGTTTTATTATCAACGGCTTGTGTATTATAAATATCTTATTTCTTCTGACAAATTTATGTGTTCAGAAATCATTCATTTTGGTGAGAATGAGCAAGTGAGCAAAAAGGACTTCTTGCTCTCTTCTAGACTCATTCCTTGTTGTAAATGGAGTGTTTATTTTAATTCCCATTGTGGGCTATGTGAGCACTCACTTCCATTTGCTTCTTTGTATGTCATGGCATGGGCTTTTTTCCTCTATTCCATCAAAGAAATTTCTGGCAACCAGCAGAATGCCAGGCT
Source organism: Anas platyrhynchos (assembly GCF_047663525.1). Taxonomy (NCBI): domain Eukaryota; kingdom Metazoa; phylum Chordata; class Aves; order Anseriformes; family Anatidae; genus Anas; species Anas platyrhynchos. Next base: position 26,379,996 of record NC_092592.1, on the reverse strand, counting down.
GCCTTGGGATATCAGACAGATAGAATCTTAATGTTGATGAGTAGATTTTAGAAACTCTGAGGCTGAGAGTTAACTCCTTGGTAATCTTGTACAGAAATTCTTACAAATGAGCATCAGATGTCTTCAGCTTCCACAGCCAGCCTGTAGAATTTTCATACTCAAAACCAAAGCTTCTATTATATTGATGATTTTTTGCAAGTATTTGTTATACATTTTTTATGCAAGACCATTATTTTGAAATAACACAAAACCAAATTTTATTCAAATCATGTGAGACAAGATAAAAATTCATCATGTTATGCAGAACAAAAGGGAAAAACTTTCATTTTTGTTTTTCCATGGATGATTTCTTCTTGATTTTGTATCTTTGATCATTTAGAAGTAACCCTTATTCATCATCCTTGCTGTGTTTATTCTTGTTATTATAGTTGTACTTCAGGAGCACTCAGGAAATATGTGCAAGTTTTAAAATGTATACCTCCTATTTTATTTCACTGATGTCCAAGTTGAGTGCTGCAGTACTGTGCACTTTAATCCATTCCGAAGTGGCACAAGGAAACATATCCTTGACCTTCTACAAAACTGATAATTTTTGAGCTTCCTTTTGTAGACTTAGAAAAAGTTCTTAGATGTGCTAGGTGCTTTGATTCATGATGGCAAACAGGCTGAAAAGGAGCCAGGAAGACAACTGTATGGTGCTGTTATACTGTCTGCATGCCAGTGCAACTCTGCTGAAGCACCAGGCATTCCACTATGGTTGAACTGCCTTTGCCAGCTCAGACCTTTCCTTTCAGCCTATCACTCCCTGAAGACATCTCCATGTTCTAGAATTCCATATCAGGCTCTTGGTATATCAGCAAAAGCACCGCTGTCTTGATAGTTAAATGAAAAAAAGAAAAGTGGTTGGTTAAGAAAGGAAAGTAGCACTGTTTTACTGTTTTTTTTTTTTTTTTTTTTTTTTTTTAATTATTATTATTTTATTTTTATTTTATTTTATTTTTTTTACTTTCAGAAAGGATTGATTGACTCATATATCCTGTGGAAAGATGTGACAGACTTTTACACACCCTTTGTAAAGATTTTAAGATTGTTCAATTGATGTTGTGTATTACCATGAAATGTCGGAGCATATTGCAGGAAGGATAGAGGGATGGATGAAACTGGTAATGATGGAACTATATGGACACAAGTTATAATCTGGGGGACAGAATTTTGATAAGACTTCCATTTCATTGCTAGAAATGCTCGTTGTCCAAGAGGGAGAAATAATACTTCAAAGTTTTACCCTTCAAAAGCAAGTCTACTCTTTTTCCACTATAAAAATAGTCAAGAAAATTGGCTTCAAAACACATTCCTAATGCTTAAGCTATTCTCTATAATATGCAAGTACTTAGACTGATGGGGGAAAGTGGAGATTAGAGGAAGAGATAATTAATAAGCAGTATTTTAAGTTCAGCTGTTATTTTAACACAGCTCAGCTGTACAGCAATCTAAAAGTTTTACAACCTATGACAATGTTTGAACATCTTCATGGTCAGTGTTCACAGCTGGCCATTAGTTCATCATAGGCATCCAATAGTTTTAAGTGGCAAACAAATCTGTTCTTTATCTAGCATGGACCGATAAGAAAAGATTGTTTGTCTTTGTTCAAAGCAGCTTGGATCATTTGGCTTATTTTAGAGCACGTTATTGCACCTTACTGAAAGCCAGGAGAAGCAACACTTTGAATGAACCAGTGATGGTAGCAGCATTCCTTCAAACACCTGCTTAAGATATGAAAGGTTGTACCTTCCCAGAGAAGGAGCTGAACACTGCAGCAAAGCTACAAGATTGCAGCTGACCCTCTCTACAGTGGCTCAAATTGAGATTGAGTTTATCTGATGTTTTTGTAGTGGTAGCGTCCTTGTCTCTAAAACTGAAAATACAAGAAAGCTGTCATGTGACTTTCATGCTTCTGCATAATGTCTTTTTCAAACCTTCTCTGAAGCATCAAGATTAGGTCTCAACTAAGCAGCTTTTTTTTTTTTTTTTTCCTGGCACTTCCTACAGAAAAAAGATATTATTTTTTTTTCGGAAAGCCACTTACTACAGGTTCACACAACTCATCATAAGACATCGTCAGGCCTTGTATTTCTACCTTGTATTTGTTAAATGTACTTGTGCTCAGAGTTATTTATACCGTGGAGCTTTTGGAATGACATCATGAAAGGGTTTCTGAAAACCTTACTTCCAGGTCCTGAAGAAATAGCAACTGGATGATGCTGCTAATGAGCCTTAATAGAACTGAGCATTTTCAACAAAAGATAGCTAGGAGGTTTCTTTTCTATAATGAAAGAAAACATTGAACACTACTATTTTACTTAAAGTGAAATACAGGATTAAATCAATTTGGCAGCCATGCTAAGAATTTACTGTGTTGTGGTAACAACTTACAAAAAAATAAATTCAGGCTGTGAAATATCATTAAAATTGGGATTAATCAGGATTAACACACTTTGGGGGGTGGGGAATGCATTATTAATACTCCCTGTTGCCTTTGCAGATTTCAGGTCTGAGTTTCACATGAAAATAAATACCTCCAGAATTCCTGTAAATTTCAGTAAATATATATACTTTATTGATCTGATATAGATATTCTCTTTACAACAGCAGTATTTAAAAAAAGTTTGTTTACTAAATTAGTACATCCTTGTGTTATTTTGGGTTTGTTTTTAATTTGCTTGTCCCCTGACCCTCTTGCTTGTTTCCTCTGTCAATAGCTATTCCTAGCCCACAAACACTCTCTGAACACAGAGGAACTCTGCAGTTAGCCCTGGTTTCAGAAGTGTAAATCTATGATAAGTCTCCTAAAAGAGATGAGATGTTAAAAGAAAGACTAGATGTTAAACTTTTTTTTTTTTTTTTTTTTACTCTCCTGATGGCCAGTAATAATAGTGGTTTGATATAATATATACAAATAAGAGGAATATTTTTCTGGTATATATACTTTTTTGCTTTTCCTGTTTCCTTGTTACACGGTTGGAAGCAGGAAGCTCTTTCTGAGTTTTGAGCTGTGGTAGTCCAAAGGATATCCTTGTCTCTCTCCACCTCTATAAATAAAATTAGACAAGTTTTACCCTGCCTCTAAAAATCAGTTTGTGTGATTTCTAGGTAGTTTACAAGAAGACAGTGATGCTTGTTAGTATTTGATACATTTGCAACAAAATGGAATTGAAATATTATCCAATCATATTTTGTAGGGTCTCAGACAAATATTAGACCACCCCCCGAAACACATGTGCATGCCCACACACACTGAGTCTGGATGTCTGATTATTTACTTCAGTTATATAACTTAACCTGCAAGGGAAATATAAAAAAGATTTTGGTTAAAAAGTGTAAACTTGCTTTTATTTCATAGTTGAACAATTCTAAGTCCTCTTTCTTTTCTCTTCCACTTAGAAAAATTTCCAGTGCATATATCTTAATATAATCCATTATGTGTATGGGTAGAATGATCTGAAATAACATTTGCCTGCCTCGTTCAGTAAAGCACAGTGAAGTTCCTTTACAGTAGTCTAATTTTGGTTTAAGCTTCCTTTTTTTTTTTTTTTTTTTTTTTTTTTTAAATGGAATTTCTTTCTAGAACATCTGCTTAATCACTCAGACCAGTTTGCTACAAGTCTGCACCAAAGTGACCGGAAATGTGTGGTTTCAAGGAGGAGTGGTATCAGCTCGGGTGTAACTGCTTGAACACCAGGTTCCCAATTCCTACAGGAAAACGTTGGAGTGGTTAGATAGGAGTCACAAGAATGGGGGGAGGATGTCAGGCTTGAATATAAGACTCGAGGTTCAAACCATTTACTCGTTTATGCGTAGGTTGAAGGTACTTTTTTAAATCCCAAAGAAATAGTCTTGACAATGGATACCTCTCAATCGATTAATTACAAGTAGAATAAAATTTAATGTGCTGATTCTCTAGAAATTAAAATTAACTTTTACAATGACTTACATAATATGCTAGTAGGTTTTTCCATTACTGGATATGCAAAAATCAAAGTTGAATATATTTTTTTTTCCAAAGTCATTTGTATTTTACTGCTATTTAAAACATAATTCAGGAAACTCCTATTGTTTTTCTTATGCAGGAGATCAGGCTGTCAGAGCATTAGTGGAATCCCTGATTACTAATAAACGTTATGCTATTTGAGCAAGATTTAGTGGGTGAAAGCCTGGCTATGCTGAGTTCAGTGGAAATACTGTCACTAATTTAAATTATATCACGATTTAGCAATATTTTATTTGTCTGGGTGATCTAAGTACCCAGCAGTAATTCTGGATTATGAATTAGGATTATGAGTTGATTTGAAATATTGGTGGAGTCATGAGATGAAAGCAAGTTTTTACTCCTCTGCAAACAGGGAAGCTGGAGGCTGTGTTCATCCATGCTGCTGGCCATGGTTCACAAGCTGCACCGTGATCCAGAACATCCATTTGGGGCTTTTGAGACAGGAAGCATGAATGGCAGCATCAGCAGATGGAGGTATCTGATTTTTGCAGCATCTCTGGAAATTCAAAGCTTGTGTATTACCTCAACAGAGTAGCAGTTCCCAAGCACAATGGTACTGAGGGTGCCATGGGCTGGAAATTTCTGCAGTAAAATTTTCCAGCATTCTTCCTGTTAAAGAGTGACATTACCTTTCCAGTCAGCATAGACAAGGCTGTGTGAATCAACACTGCAAAGTGTGGTCACCTGCTGGGATAAGATTGAAGAAGAGATCTCCAAATCAAAGATCACTAATTTAGGCCTTGGACTTTGACTTTCCTTCCTGCAGTAAAGGTTGATTTTGCTTATCTTCCCTGGTCAAGGTGTAGCTACAAAAGTAGAGATGAGTTCAGAAATTCCATTTGCAATCTCTTTTACAAAGTGATAGACATGTTCATATGGAAAAGGACCAAGAAAAGGAAATGAATATATTCAGAAGAAATTTGTGTTCACAGATGGGCTAGTAATCATTCAAACAAAACAGCTGTCCTTAACTCTTCACCCCCTCTATTTTCAACCTGCTGCCTGGAAACATCAGGAGGAATGCAAAAACTTCCATTGCCCCCTTATTTGGACAACCTCACTGTCCCAGGCAGATGCACTCACTCACTTGCTCTTAATTTTTATGAAAGTCTCAGAATATTCTCCCTTTCTGGGAAAAAAAGGGAGTAATCGTTCCAGAGTGAAACAGCCTCAATCCTGTGATCATCCTTTTTCTATTAGATTTATACTGCTCCACCATCTGCAAGGCTCTCCCTAAATAGGGCATCAGTTTTTCCTTCACTTCCCTTTACCAGGGAGATTTTACCTTGCCATGCAGTTACAAGGGAGGAGAAGGAAGAGCTGGGAAACCTCACCAGGATGAAGAATACACATAACCTGCATCCTTTGTTGTGTTGTGTTGTTGTCATCTTTCCCCATTCCACCCCCCAATACCTATCTCCCCTGTACTCCCCCCCCCCCAAAAAAAAAAAAAAAAAAAGAGGGATTTGTGGACCTTCACTGTCAGCTTCAGAGCATGTAAAACAATTCTGCTCCAACATGGCTTTGGGGGGAAAAAGAATAAACTGCTACTGAAAGGCACCAGCTTTATTTGGTGTTCCTTGTGTCAGGCATTGTAAAAACACATTCTAAGAATGGTTTTCCCTAAAGAATTTTAAGGCAAACAGAAGAAAATTGGAAGAATGCAGAACTGAGACATGTGGTGCCATCCACCCCCATTCACATTGGAAAACCGATTTAGCTTAGTGGCTCTTCTACTTTTTGATTTTTTTTTCTATTTTTTATATATTTTTCTGATAGGTGCACCAAGAATTTTAATCAACAGCAGGTTATCGGGAGATTTAAGAGTACCTTTAATGTATTTCTATCCTGTTCACCAGCATATTGTCTAAAAGGTTTAAGCTCTACAATGCTGTTAGGGTGGCTAACTTCACACAGTAAAATCTGTAACACCTGTGAGGCATCTTAGCTCCCTGAGCATGACTGTGTACCCCAGAATCAGTTTGTTTTTTTTTTTTTTTGAAAAAACTAATCTGTGTGATGAACCACAAAAGCCAGATGATCAGAAAGACTAGAAAAAAGATGTTTTAGCTTTTCTTTGGTGTTTTGTACCCATTTTGTCTAGGTTTGGTATCAGAATCTTATAGAGGTAAAAAGGGGGGTGTATAACTACAAATAAAAAATACAAACTGATAAATAGAGATGGAAAGGGATACAACAGAGTTGTGACATTTTCAACATTTATTCTAGTAGTTAAAGCAACTCATTTTGGATGCAGAAGACTTTTTCTCTGCCTGAGGAAACAAAAACCCACCTTACGCTGAATGGTTTGTTTATATAGGAAATGAAGACTGCCTCTCCTGTTAAGGTTGTGCTGCTGGGAAAAAAAAAAAACTCACTTTGGCTGGGCTTAAAGGCAGAGGAACAGTGTGTTTTTCTGCCCTCTCAGCTGCAGATAGATCCTGGGAATGGGGAGACCTATATTAAAGGGGGCTGGGGGCTGGTAGTTGCTTTGTTTCTAGACTGTTGGATATAAAACTATTCTGATAATACGCATACAACTTCCTTCTTGTTCCTCTTTCTTCTTGCAGCAGAAGTAGCTATATCCCAAGCAAAAACAATGTTTCATCCTGTCAGGCTTGGGTGGAAAGGGGAGGAGAGGATAAAACATGAAAACAATTAAAAATGTTTATTTTTAATAGTGTCTGGCAGTAGTCAGAGTTTTTAAAACTATAAATAAACAAAGGTCATAGTCAACGATGAGAAACATATGCCATACACATGTTTTTGAAAATGCAGATACGGAAAACAGATAAAAAAAAAAAAATAGTATTATGTAGACAGCTCTTTCCACAAGACTCATCAAAACTTCCATTACAGTTTTCAGTAGCTCCAGAAAGCAGTTGTGTCCCTTGGCCCAGTGAAGAATGTAAAACTGAGGTGCCCGTGTCTTTTTCATTGCACTACCACTATCCTGATGGCTTTCATCTCCTCTTCCTCTCTTTAACAGTTTGGGGACAGGGATCATTGTGTGTGGAGAAGGCATGCATGGCACGACAGGGCTCAGATATTTGTACCAGCCTGCAGCTGCTTCTGTGACAAGTGCAGCATCTATGAAGCCTACTCATGTGTGGAAGGCATAAAGTAACTAACCAGTGCTAAAGGTCTGGCAGAGAGGACAGTAACTAACCTGATATTTGAGAGGAAGGCAAGTTAAAGACTACCAGCAGCCTAGAAGAGAAAGTTAATGTAAAGCATGGTCAGCAACCCCTCTCTCCATTGCTGTGGATGGGTGCGGGGATACGGCTCCAATTATCTGACCTATTTATGTGCACTTGCTTTTGGCAATCTTGCTTTGGAATGCTGTTTGTAAAAGGTTTCATACTTTTCTATTAAGCTTCTTAAAGGGCCATTATGCATTCACAAAAATCCATATCCATCTGGTAAAGAATGTTTCCTGACTCAGTTAACACTCCATGCATACCAATTGCTACCATTCTGGAGTGTGATTCATTATTCCCAATGCACTTGCATATTAAAAGAGCACGTTAGGAAACAGAGTGGGGAAACAGTACATTTTACAAGAAAATAGAGTTTAGTGATTGTCGGGAGTTAGAAGTCTTCATTTAAAAACCAGCCCTCACCAGGTTGTTTTGTAATAGGTGCAGTGTCTGATAGTAGTTAATATCTGTATGACAGACTTTCACAAAAACTGAATTATTTCGGTGATCTTTTCCAGTTGTTATATTTTCCTGAATATTATTCCTATTCCGTAGTATACTTATGGTGGTTTTTTTTTTTTTTTTTTTTTTTTTTTTATTCACAGATGATTAAACAGTTTAAAATTGTTTTTGCAGTGGGCTTTTTGGATATTAGATTCTCAGAATTGCAATGCAACAACTACATTCTCAGCATCTAGTCCTGATATATTGTGATAATGAGATTCATGCATAGGCGGGATCCTTTAAAAGTGGTAATATTTTGCAAATCATCTACGCTACGCTTAACAACAATTAAGATTTGTAAATACATATGCTTTTTATTTTCCATGCCTGTAATTGTACTTAAGTGTTTTTTTCCCTTGCAGACATTTGCTGTTGTTTCTGTACATAGTACTGTAGTTACACAATACTTTGATTTAATGCCAAAGGTTTTCCTTTCTAAAAGTACCAAGATGAATGATAGCAAAGAACATAATAGCCCTTAAACAGGGGAGTGAACTACTGTGGAGGTGATAGTTTATTCCCGGTGTTTTTGCAGAAGGAGAGCAAGGCAATACGCCAGTTCTCCAAGAATGAACAAAGTATAAAAGCAAACTCAAGAATTACTGAGAAACCTAGAAGATATCACAAATAGAGGGAGGATGACATCCACCTGATAAAAGAGAAGGTAAGTTTCAAAACCACCTTTGCACTGAGGAAGAGAACTGTTTTGAGGAAAATGTAAGCTCTCCAAAGGACTCAAATATGATGGTATGTAATAGCGACTGACGCAATTTCAAGTGGCATGAAGTGAGAAATAATACAAAAATGAGACTATGCAGACAGAAAATAATAGATATGGCTTTCTGCATGTAAAGCAACAGGGACATAAATTTATTTTGACAAAAGGAATTTAGAGAAAGATGGAAAAGTGTTAAACTTTAGTTAGACTGAGGGATTATTGATATTAGTACAATCTTCTGCAGCTGTTTGTGGTAATTGGATTTGTTGGCTTTTCATGTTAGGGCTTCATCAATGGACTTTCCAATTTGGCCACAAAATATGAATCTATTTAAACTCTCTAAAAAATTAGTTCAAGACATGGTATAGCGTATTTCTTAAAACTGTTCATGTGTAAAAGAATTCTCTTTTAATCTGTCATTTTTTCCCTGTATCTTCAAATTTTTGGCCATTTAGAAACAAATAAGTTGTTAGCAACAGTGGAAAATCTCTACAAAACTACTGTTGGAATTCAGATGGGATACCATATAACTGAGTGACAAGGCATGTAACAGGCAACAGAATATTTGACTATCTATTTTAAACATTTATTGCATAATGAAATTCTGATTTTAACCATTGCATCTCAGTTTATAAATTATTATTTTCCTATGCATGCCACTTTTCCGTTATGAGCAAATAAAACACCATACAGTGAAATAAAGGTTATGCTAATAATGCAATTTTACTTCACTGGATGCATGATGGCAAGTAACTCAGAAATGTTCTGAATAGCCTTGCCATTAAGTTGATTAGGAAGGGAAGTAAGAGAGTAATAACTGCTTTTATTTTGCACCACTGACACATTGTTACAAGATGGTACAGTCATACAAAAAACACTTTAATTCATCCGAGGGTCAGTGAGATTACTGGGGAGCTGTGGTGTCCACAGGGAATGGAAGAGAGCAGGAGGCTCTTGTTGCTGTCTTCAATTGTCTGATGGGTAATTAAAGAGAGCATGGCAGAAACTTTTCTCTCTCTTTTTTTTTTTTTTTTTTCCCTAGACATGCACAGCAAAAGAAAAAGAGGCAATTGATACAATCTGCAGCAAGGGGAATTATTTTAAGAGCTAAAGAAAAGAAAATATTTGTAGCATGGGTAGCCAGATACGGTGGTGGGGCCCAGAGGCTGTGAAATCCCCTTCCATGGAGCGATTCACAGTCTCACTGGACAAACCCTGAGCATCCAAACATACTTTTGAAGCTGGCGCTCTTTTGCCTGGGGACTTGACCCAGATGATGTCCAGAGCTCCCTCTGATATAAATCACATCAAATACTATAAAGCATATTTAAAGTCCATTAATGAGGCTACACAGATAGTCGTCTCTTTAGTTATTTATGTATATGATTTTTGTTATCTTCCTGACCTCAGAATATTCATTTACCATTTTATGCCTCTTCTGTAATGAAGGGACCACCTGAGTGGTTATCTCTAGGAGGACAAGGGAAGGTATCAGGAGATCTTTGCAACTCAGGAAGGTGTAGAAAGGGCTCATTTGACTTTCAGTATGCAGGGAGATGACAGAGAAATCTGTGAAATTTCTCAGAAATCAGAGAATTTTTATTCTTCTGTTATACAGAAAAATAAAACTTGAGATAGATTTCTACCTGGAAAAGACTGAGTTTTAAATCTTATCTGTGTTTATTTATTTATTTATTTATTTTCCCTCTGTGATTTTTCTCTCCTTTTTCTCCTGATACAAAGTCTGCTGGTAAGTCAGCCAGAATTCTCCTGTGTGTTTAGGAATGAACAACCCTGCAAAGCACTAGCATGTGTACATCAACATCCAAAAATACACCCTGACAGCGCATCTTAAAACTGTGTGTGAGAGAAGGAGGATGGCTCTCCCAAAACCTTGTGTTCTGCAGGACCTAATGTGTGGGCCTGTGGCAGTGCTGCTCTGTCTAACTGCGCTGCTCTGTGACTAACCCCATGCAAAGCCTCTGAAGGTACGATGTTAAAATCCCTATTCTCCTCTGGCTGACTGTGCATGAGTTGTTATATATATTTTTCTTATATGTTATTTAGGTCAGAGGTTGGACTCGATGATCTTGAGGTCTCTTCCAACCTAGACAATTCTGTGATTCTGTGATTCTGCTATTCTGCTATTGTGCAAATAAATAAAGTGGCATTAAGAGATGAAGGGTAGAATGCTCATAAACATGTACCTTTAGTGTGATTTTGGAACAATTTCAGTCTGTTCTCTGTGGTGGCTGAGGGATTTGGTAACAGCTGGAGTTGCACTGGGTGATCACCAGAAATTTACACTGACATAAATTCCCATTGCAGATATGATTTCTATTTTTACTTTATATACATGTATATATATTGTTTGGCAATAATTCTGGAGTATTCCTTGCAAAAATCTTGTCTCAGCTTTGAGAAACAGCCTACACTGTAGGGTGGTGGTTTAATTTTCTTCCAAATATTTATTTCACTGTTAGTTTTGTGATAATTATTCCATTCTCCACAGGTAGTTCATCAATATTTGTGCATAACTACACAGCTACGTTCTCAATTTCTAACAGAATTGTTCATTGGGCTCTACTCTGCTTCATAAAAACCATATATATTTATTATTATTATTATTATTATTTTCCAGGAAGTCTCTACACTACTTATTTCAATGAAAATTTTAATACATTTTTTTTTCTGAAAGCTGCCACCCTGCAAAGACTGAAGTTTTGGAAACATTTTGTTTCCAGATATGATATAACTGGAACATTTATAACTAATATGATACAAAATAAGAATGGAGGGAAAACAATGCAATTATACTTGAGGGTTTCTTATACTATCATTTCTTCATGTAAAATTAATAGAGAGGTGTTTCTGATTGTGTTAATGCAGAATAGCAGAGATGGAAATCCTGTTCTGTCAATTCTTTCTAATAGAGCATTGTTCCCTATGGCACATTATTCACTGCTCTGATTACTGCAGCTCTGAATGACTCAGTTTCCGCATTTCCTTAAAAGATTACTCAATCTGTTAAATAGGTTCAGGACTGAGAGTTGGTTTCCTCACTCAGTTTTATCCAATTAATTCTAATGATTGGCAACAATTCTGGACAAATTTGCTTGTATTGTTTTGTTATCTTTGTTTTGAGACTGTCAATGTCCTACGAGAGAACCTCATGGAAAAAGACAATCCCACCTTTAACACGGACATTTTAATTCACCTTGTGTGAAGCAAAAAAAAAAAATAAAAAAAAAATCATTGGGTTCTTTCGATGTGAACGCTGTACTGTGTGCTTTTATTCATTAGGCTTTTTTCCTCTATCACCTTTCAAATAATGTCTTTTCACAGAATTCCAAGTGTCCCAGTGGAAACATGCTCTGGATAATTTTTCTCCCAGTTACTTTACCTATCCTTTTTCTAGGCCAAATCTCTTCCAGTGTTTTTTAAATAATTTCACTGTAAAGGCTTACAGACTTAAAGGCTTACATGGTGCCATGTAGATGTGGTGTAGCATGAGATGTTCCTGGATTAATGGTGGTAGAATACTGGGGCGCAGGAGGAAATGGGGTGAGTGAGTCCTTGTTTCACTGCTGTCAATAAAGGGTTGATGTTCAAGGAATTAAAGGGTTGATAGAGTGCCAACTTCTGGATAAGAAATAAAACAAAAGCCCTGACGGTTTGTGGCTATTAAAGTTTCCATGGCTCTCTTCCAACACTAACATACTATTTTGAAATCCTGACAAAATTCAAATTGACTTATTTACATTCTGCTTCCCCATATTTCCTATTATTGTATAACACATTCTTGTTACTTAATTGCTGTGTAATGTCCTGTGATGCTAAGCAGGTGCTGCTGCTGCTTTGTGCTTGAGAACATGATCTAAATGTAATGTAAACCTGAAGTTCAATGCATCTCCTGTATCTCTAACCTCTGATTCCTTTTTATATCATTTATCTTAATTCAGGCTAATACCATTTTAGGATTATCTTCCTAAATTTATTTACATTCCTTTCAACATTTACACATTCAGCCATGGGATAAAATTCCTCTCTCAAGTACTGCTGCAAGGATGTAGTGTATGCACACAATAACACACCTACTGAAACTCCTCAATACTTTTGATGTGCGTGCACACACAAAAAAGTAATTTTCTTTCTTTCCCGGTCCAAGAAATTTTATCCTTCACTTCCATTATGGAATCAAACAACAAAAGCAAGAGTTTAACTGTAAAGAAATTATTAAAATTTTGAAATGCCATGTTTCAAGAAAATGTTCAGTCATGCTTTTGTCTTCCAGGAAGTTATCTGAGCAGGACTTGGCCTTCTTCTACTCCAACCATTTCACAAATTTTCTTGGTTGTGTGAGCAGAAGGAGACCAGCACATACCACATTCTGGTTGTACCCATGTGTGATAATCTTGGGATAGATCTAAAAATATTTCAAAGAAATTGAAAGGCACAAAGGCAACTGCAATCTGCAGTATCCTCACTCAGTTCTTATTTAACTGCACAGACATCTGACTTTTTCAAGTGTCTTTGGCTTTAATATACATTATAAACTCAGAATTCTGATTTTGCACATACCAAAATCCATCTAAAGGGCTCACGTAATATGCTATCTACTGTGTGAGCCACCACAGGCACCCAAGCTGTAGGCAAATTCTGTTTGTCTAAAACTTACAGTTTTGGAACCCAAAAAGAGCAATGTTGGCTGCTTTTAAAACTGTGGTGCCACAGCGCTTTTTCTTCCCCTCTAACAAGGGAACTTGGGATCATCCTACTTTTCCAAGAAACTGAAAATTCAGTTGTTTGCATATCATGAGAGAGCTGAAATTTCATCTTCCAAAGTCTGGTAAACTGGCTCACTGCTACCAACACTGAAATTCTGCTGTGCTGGCTGGTGCCAACTGAAGCAGTAGTGAGCTGTTTAGGTACCCAGGACTCTTTTTTTTCAACCAGATCTCTGTTTAAACTGTGAGGTCTCAGGGCAGGAACATAATCTGTGTTTGTAAATCATACAAAAGTTACTTTTTCATATTTAAAAACAACAATGAAGGAAGGGGTCGATGGCTGTTTCTTTATTTGTAGTAAATCAAGAAAGAAAGGAAATGTGAGATGAATGGGGAAGTGAAGAGTAAATTCTCCCTTAATTTTCATTTCTAATGTTGGGAATAATAGCTCCTTTTCCATTTTTGCTGTACGTTTTGATAGATGGCTTCCACAACTCTTCTTGTTCTTTAATAAAACAATATTCTTTAAGAACTTTCAGGATCAGTGATCTAGAAAAAATGTTAAAACTCTGCTAGTATGTGTTTAGGACTGAGTTTGACTGCAAATTTCCACTCCTTAGTAAGGTTAACACCAAATGAAATTCATGCTATGTTTCCATAAATAGGTATTCTCCACTTGTACTTTCACAAGTGGAGAGAATAGGTGAGAGAATATTTCAAAGCTGAAAAAAGTATTTGCAAATTGAAATGCTATATAGGTTTTCTTTATCATAAGGAAGAACAGCATGTAACTGTTACAATGCTGAGTGATCTCACATAACACCATCCATTTTGCAGTCTGTCAGTAAGCTTTACACAACTTTGCTTTTAAAAATAAAAGAGCAGAGGTTGTAATATTAATGATTCTTTAAATCAACAACTGTACAGAAAAGAAGATTGTTCCTGAGAAAGTTCCTGGAATTTCACAAGAGCACTAATCCTTCTATCACTTATTAATAAACTTAGCGCCTAAAGGCTCCAATTAGGTATTAAAACACAGCAATAAGAGGCATTGTAAATGGGCAAGACAAATCTCCCCTTAGGGACTATAGTATAATATTGTTTTAAAAACTAGTAACTTCTTAAAACAGCTTTACAGCCGTGGTGGACTTTGGCCTAGATCCTGCAATGAAAATGTGTGTTGTGAGTCCCCCTTGAGCAAGACAAGGCAGGGAACATGCTCCTGCTGTAAAAGCCCATTAAAAATGGAAGTCCTTGCTACAAATTGGATTTTTTGTTCACTTTCAGAAGCAAACAACCAAAAAACAGGGTAGCTACCAGTTGATAGTAAACATCCACACTAAGAATTACTGTCTGTATGATGTAAAATACCATCGAGAATCTCCAAAGCCATGGAGTACCATAAACCCACAAATCCAAGCAGAAAATCAAGCTGCTCATTGACCTGGATGGCGGAGCAACTCTTGACCACCGATCACACTGCTGCTGTAGGTGGTGCCCGCAGCGTTATCCGAGATGTTTGACCTGGGATAACTGCGTGGAGCCACCTCGATGGAGGTGGCTGGAGCCCTGTGTTGCCTCTTGGTCTGTGCTGACCTTTGTCCACAGCCTGACATTCCTTTCCCACCAATACAGGTATGAGCCCCGCTTTGCGCACACGATGCTAAAGGGCCGTGCAGGCAAAACCGGGTATTTCCAGCACCAGCATCCCAACCCCTCCCCGTAATTTCTTCACCTCCCGACGTCCCAACTGGTGCCTGCCCTGGGTGCAGCCCGCACCCGGAGCATCTGCCCCCTTCCTTGGGGTTCTTGCCGGTCACCCGCTGCGGGGCGCGGGGGCGGCTCCGGCCGCCGGGGGGGGAGTCCGCGGGGTCCGCCCAGCGCCGCGGCTACACGGGCTGCGGCAGGAAAGGAGCGGCGGCTCCTCAGAGGAGGAGGAAGGGGGGGTCCCTCGGAGCGGAGAGGCGCGGCGAGGCGGGGCGGGGTGGGCGCAGGAGGCGTGGAGGGGAGCGCGGCTGGAGCGCGGAGCGGCGCGGAGGGGAGCGTGCCATGCGCGGCGCGGCTGCTGGCGGCTCGCTCGCTGGCTCAGCATGCGGGGGCTCTGCCGCCGCCTCTGCCTCTGCCTGCTGGCCGCCGTGCTGGGGGGGCTCTGCGGGGGCAGCAGGAACTGCCCCGACCTCATCGTGGACCGCTGCCTCTGCGCTGCCGAGAGAGCCAAGGGGCCCGGCCGCCCGGCGCTCCGCATCAAAGTGGTCTGCAGCGGAGGCGACTTGGTGGAAACTTTGCAGCCCGCCGTGCTGCCCAACCGCACCGTGTCCCTGTGAGTACGGCCCCCAGTACCCCCCGCGGGAGCGCCCCGGAGGAAGGGGCGCGGGGCTCTGGGGAGCCGGCGCGCATCCTTGGGGATCGGGGGGGACCCCGTGGCGCGGCCGTGCCCGAGCGCTGCCGCAGGAGCCGGGAAAGCCGCTCCCAGCGGATTATAATATAACCCTGGGCCGGCTTTTAAAAAGTATGTGAGCTCTTTTTTTTTTTTTTTTTTTTTTTTTTTTATTTCTTCTTCCTCAGTTTGGAAACTCTTGCTGGCCTTTTGGTCGAGCTGGGAAAGCTGGGCTTACCCTGATGTAAATTGCATGCTGCTCTGTGTGGTGGTTTGGAAAAATTCAGCGCTAGCTGAACTGATGGAGCTCACTGGTGCACCTTTCTGCTGGCTACGGGATGGGCGCAAACTGTCCGGGCAATGAATGGTAGCGATAATGACAAACTGCCTGCTGGAGTTGTGTGTCATTAACTGGTATTCCCCCTTCTCTCCTCTAAATAAAGTTTGGAATTTGACGTCTCCTTTTTTAATAAGAGTTTGTGTCCAACTATTTGAAACGACTAAATCTCCAATACTATTCTGACTTTGCTAAAAATGACTAGCGCTTTGGAGTTTGAATTCTCTCTTTCCTTTCTTTTTTTCTTTTCTTTTTTTTTTTTTTTCTCTCCATGTGTCTTGGAAATAGGTTAAGATGTTTTATTGCCTGTTGCACATAGGTAAACTTGAATAAATGCTATATATGGTTAGTCAACTAGTAGAATTTGTATCACCAGTCATAGGTGAAAGTAATGTCCCTATAATGGACCCAAGCAGTAATAGCTCTGTGACATTTACCCTTTAGATCATGCACATATTCAACAGATCTTTTACTGCTGAATTTAGTTCTGTTGACAATTCCTGCTGTGAACATCTCTACTGTTCACTGCATTTTCTTTAAGTCAACACTTTTAGGAGACAACTGGTAAAGATAGTAATTTATAACATCTGTGGAGCTCGTGCTTGTAAATGTACAGATGTGCTGCGTATGCTTCAGTTCAGTTTCAGCTATAACAGTTGAGTGACTTGATGCTGATTAGCTGTATGCTGATTATTCATCTGGGAAGGTCTTACTTGTTAATATACAAGATATAATAACTACACTTCCTGATTAATTTTAATAGACTGTTTTAGAATGATTTTATTACATTAGTATAACTCTTAACCTAGGTGGTAAATTTGCTGGTACTTTTGTAGTTTATATAACTGGCTATATAGTTTTTGCCTCCCAAAATGGTATAAAATGTCAACATCTTGGACACATCTTGGACAGACACAAACTATTTTTTTTTTTCCATTTGTTAAAGTTCTGTAGGAACTCTTAAACTCAGCATATCTTCAAAGGCTATTGTTCTTAAACATTGATTTACAGAGTTTTATTCTTTTTTTTTTTTTTTTTTAAGAAACTTTTCCTTTGACTAGGTAAGTACCAGTAGATAAATTCTGCTGACTGTAAGATCAACAGAAGTATATATTCACTATGTTGAAAATAAATACAAATACAGTACCATGTTTCACCTAAACTGATCCATTTTCTCGTACTGTCTTTTTTTTTTTTGTTTTTTTTTTTTTTGTTTTTTTTTTTTGTTTTCCTTCCTATAAAGTAAATTTATTGCTAAATCTTGAAGGTAAAAAGGAAAAAAGTTAAAATCTGAGTTAGGGATGTAATAACTTTCAGTAGTTGGAACATACAGATGACAAGTTGATTGAATGTGTCAAAAATTTTCCAGGAGAAACTGTTTTTGATGAATTAAATTACACTTGTGAGATTTGGCTAGCTGCAGAAAATAACGATAAAAAGCTCAAACACTAGTGCTAGTACATTTGTTTTTGTAGCTGCATGAAGAATTAGACAAAAGTGAATATTACAGTAGACACTGCCTGTTTTCATTCAGTTTTATGGGCCCACAGAGAGAAAGAGAGTTTTAACATACGGAGCATAACCTTTTGGCTTGCTTTAAAAATTAAGAAATATAGATGTGAATAAAGGAACGCATGTTCAGATGCAGTCACAATTTAATGAAACAATGTAATGAACAGTTTTGGGGATTTTTTTTGGCAGATTAAATCATCTTCATATTTCTCAGGTAGGGATGCTGTTTCTCACGTGCAATTTCCTTTCAGAAGGAAAGATTGAAGCCCAACTTAATTGCTCTGCAAAGATGACAGAGGGGCTACCTTTACATCTCTTAAGCCATTAAGAGATGAAGTTCTAGGTCTGTAACTTTTCATTTACTTGCTAGGTAACGTTGCTTACCAGCAAATTTTAAGAAGTTACAATTTGTTAGCTTAATGATTTTTTTTTTTTTTTTTCCAACTAACTGACCATGGACCTTGGCTGAGTTTGATGATTCAGGCTCTATGGCACGTATGCACTAAAAGTATTGCTACTGAAAGTACTTCTGGAATTTGGTAGGCAATGGTTTGACTTAACATAAGCTAGTGTGAAGTCACAGAAGAAATGCTTATTCTTGACAGGTTTGGACCAATCATTTCCAGTGTATGATGTGGGAAAGTCATGTTACAGTTTCTTTGAAATCAGATGAATACTGCAGCCATTCAGTACTGTCCAAATGCTCCCAACAGTATGCATGACAGTAGAAATAAAATCAAAATATAAACTGATATATGAACTCTTCCATCCCCTTTATTTTATATTAAAAGAAAGAAAAACAAACGAACAACAAAAAGCAACCACAACAACGTGAAGAACCTAGTTTTGGAGTTACTGTTTTACTGTCTTTATTCGGTATTTTACTTCTTTGGAGATGGGATTCAAGTGCTCGATCTGGATCAAAAAAACAAACAAACAAAAAAGCAACTGTAGCTCCACAAAGTATTTGCGTGTATTTTGTTGAAAGCAATTCTAGCCTTTATTGATTTGCAACATAAATTTCTGTGCCTTTTGTATCATGGTGGGGGAGAAGGAAGGGATTTTTTTTTTTTCCCATGCTATTGAATCATGAAATTATGCAAGCAGCACTCCCCACATCGCTCTCAGTAAGCATGGACATGTAGACATGACAAGGAAGAATCATACCCCTTCATGATAATACAGCTTTCTCAGTCTAAACTTTATGGCTGAATACATGGGAATTCTTATATTGAATCAATACTTTACAAATTATTATTTTAAATTGTGTGATTGGATTGTTGAAGTGTAACAACAGAGAAAAAAATAACTTGCAAGTTTTTTCTCTTCTGCATTAATGGAAATTTTAGTTGTTAAACTTTTTACTGACTTGCTGCAATTTGGGTTATACAGAATAAGACAGTAAAAATGGATTAGCCACTTTTTACAAAGAAGAAATCCTACAATTTTAAATTTCAGGAATTAGTAATTAGGTTCTGTTCTGAATTATTCCACATAAACTGGACAGTATGTCTGTAGGTTGATTACTATCTGTACTTTTTTTAATATTTTTTTTTTCTCTTAAGTGGTGTCAAGAAGTTTATCATTCCAGTTCTTAGAAATTCACAGATCATTACATCTCTGGACAGAATATACTTAGATATAAATGTTGTCAGATTATAATAGCAGCATTATTTTTTTGTCCTCCCTCTTAATTCTAAAGGAAGGTTAACATATGTGAAGGTGTTATTTTTACAAATTTTGCCTACACATGCACCTGGGTAAGTTGTTTTAAACGTCATTGTAGAAACGAAGAACACTTAAAGCAGTGTATGGTCATAGCAACTCATCATATATGAATCTTCCCATTTTTATATCAATGCACTTATTTTGATTGTGAATCAAAGGTGGTCTCAAAGTCCTCAGATTATCAATTTGAGACTGATGCTACATGACTCCAGTGGAAATCCATAGCCATAAAATGTACGTAGAGGTTTTCATCTTGAAAGCCCTTCACAAATATTACCCAGTCTTCTGAAAGCAGCATTCTCCCTGCTTTCCTCTGCCCCCAAATTACTTTTATGTCACATTCATTTATGTCATATCTACTGGCATTTATTCTAATTTATTATATTACTGTATATTTTTCATGTCCAGTCTTTCCTTTTACAGTTCAATATTAGTTCAGTTTAGCATATATCAATATGATTTATAAGCATATAATTTTATATTTTTTATATTTATGTAAGCATGTAACTGTAAAAAATATGCCTTTTTTTTTTTTTTTTAATGTCCCAAAGAGTTTAGACAATGAGCTAGCCAAAACAAACAGAGCAAGAATTGAGGTAAGGATGAACAAAAAAATATTATTCAGTAGCTTGATCTCCACATCTTAAATCTCACTTTTTTTTTTTCTTTATTAGTATGAGGTTTCATGTAGTGTTCCTGATTTCTAAGTATTTGGGTTCTTAAAGACTGTAGGATATTTCTCATTGTAAAGATTTTCACAGACATTTTCACCTTAGTTAGCTTCCTGTGTTCACTCAAAGTGGCAGGAAAAAAAAAAAGGAATAAAAACCAGGTTTCCTGCTCCATTATTGATGTATGTATACATATTTATACATGCTTTCTCCAAAAGCTCTTAAAAAAAAAAAAAAGCAGTTTGTGAAAGACATCCCTGTCATAAAGCAAACTGACACAGAAGACTTGGAAGAACTGAGAGAAATGGTTGGGGAAGGCAAAACAAAGAGAAGTGAAAAACAGTAGAGAAAAGTTTTTAGACAGAAGTCTGAATTCCCTTGATATTTCAAGGTATTTGGCTAGGGTGGCCAGAAAATACCATAACTGAAGATATTTTTCTTCATGTTATTTCTAATAAGAGGGTGGCTACACCTGAATTCTCTTGTTTGTGTGTCAATACTGTGCAGTACTCTGACCAAATTATGATTTCCTGTTGATGAAAATGATCTGTTGGCATTAATGGAAATTTTAACATGAGAGGAGCACGAAAAGATTCTTTTAATAGAACTTTACAAATAATCTCCAAAATACCATAAAAACTTATTTAACAGTTATTACATTAAGTTTTTAAAGTTATATTAATCATGCTAAAGTTTCTTTCCCTATTTATTATCTGCAAATGTCATAAATTAAAAAAAAAAAAAGCCATGTGTCCTGGTGTTTTTAAGTTCTCAAGGTAATTTCCTCTGATGAAAGCAGTTTGTGGAAGAGAGTGAAGTGAGAATTTTTGGAAACAGGTAAAGTTGTTTTACTGTATCAAATGTTTCATTAATTTCATAGAAACCAAGTCCTTCCTGCATACTAGGGAATTTGCAGTATCTTACACTGAGTTTAATTCCAGAGATAAAAGTAAACCAATGAGATAAACAGGAAGATAGTAATACACATGGAAAGAAATTTTATCATATATGTATATCTGATACCTATTCAGAAGTTCTAAATGAAGTTGGGGTTTTATGATATCATATAATTTGTCAGTTGGTTATCTACTGAGCTTGTTGAGCTTGTTTGCCATAAGCAGGAAGAGCTTTAGTATAAATAACTAGTTTTAATGATTAGAAGATATATGTGCAACAGAAATTTGTTTCTGAACCATAGGTATTATCATCTTGCAGTGGCCAGGGAGAAGATGATATGTGTATGTGGAATTTCCCACTGTACAAAGTTGTGCAAGTTGCTGCCCTTTGAGACCAAGGGTTGGCCCTTAAAATGGACTGTTCTTTAAATTTGAGAATGTAGCAATTTCTGTTATTTTTATTTTAAGAAAGACATACTGAAATATTTCCTCAAAATATATTTTTCTTTCCTTGTCCACTACCAAATACCCTGTCAGCATCATAAGAGGTTAAGTGAGGTAAGGCAAAGATGTGGGAGGGATGTGGTAGGGAGAGAGGTGAAGAAGGCGAAAAAGCTCTTAAACAGTTCTTTATAGCCAGAAGGAAAGGGTCTGAAAAATGTTATTAAAATGAAGCTTACAGTGTTTCATATTTATGTACATTCTCCTTTTTCTGCACCTTTCAGATTTAAAATCACTTTTTTTTTTTTTTTTTTTTTTTTTTTTTTGACTGTTTGATGCTATACAACAAAAGGGTCTGGTTAACACACCTGTGACTCTAGAAGTCCATTTTTTTGCTTTGCCTTCAATACAGACCCAGCAGCTTTCTGGGCAGAAATGGCCAGAGTAACATAGGCCCCTTACTTGGGGCCTTCTGTCGTAACAAATTTTGCAGCTGTTGTATTCAGCCATAGTCCACGTAATCCACTTCTGCTTTTCTCGCTACTGTCTTTTGTCCTGTTTTTATAATACAGAGCTGATATCATCTGGAAGTTAAAGAGCAGAGTGTCTTCAATGAGATAGGGATTTGTGTGTAATATCCAGTAGGAAACATATACCCGTGTCTATGTACGCATGCATGTATATACACACACACATGAAGCTTACACACTTCCTTCATGTACATGAAAGTCAGAAGTTTCTGTCAGCTTGAATTTCTCTACTTTAATAACATCTGTGCATGTTTTCAGAAATCTCTATTTGTGCTTTTGTGATTTTGAGGAAAAACTGCCTATTGATTTCTAAGCTTCCTCCTTTTCCATCTTCCTGATAGGATGCAGAAAACCATCACAGCTTCAAATGTGTACAAAAGGAGGAAAAGGTTGGGCGTGTGTTTCTCTAACATGATTAATGCTGATCAATCACAAATTTATTGTCTGATTCTAGACTTCCCAAATCTCAATTGGCAAAAAATATTACATTTGAAATAATATATTTTCCATTTACTTTGTAAATTGTGTAACACAGAAAAAGTTCAGGCTTGGTTTATTTTTGTGGCAACATGCCATTCTTCACCCTTCTTTTAAAATCATTTCCAACTGTGTTTTCATGTCTGGGACTGATTTGAGAGTACTCTGAAGGTATGTTTAGTCATTACAAAAGCTCTGCTTTTGCATTTTTTATTATAGTCTTACAGCCTTGTTGATAGTTTCTTTTCTGTTTTTAGTTGGATATAAGCTTATCTCAACAGCACTATGTCAAATGTATAAACTGTTCTACCAATAAAGTAAATACACAGTGGTTTATGGCTGTTTACATTCATAGACCTATAAATCTGTGCAAAAACCTGAGATTTATTCCTAGATCATATAGAATTCAAATTTGCTGATAGCTATGCATAAGTAAGCAAATTCTTCTACACTTGTATTTTAAGGTTTAGGTCCTTTTGTAAATGGCTGTCTTTTGAAATGACTATTCATCAAAACTTATGAAGGTATAAAGGCACTGGCATACATTTTCAGTGTGTATACTGTAGACTTTGTAGAACACAAAATTAAGGTTAAACAATTTTCTGTGTTATTAAGGTATCATTATGGTTTTGAGTAACCTGATCAGTCAAGGCCTTCAAATTCCAAATTATGTACAATTTTGATTTTCCTAGTTTATTGAAGAATTACTGTGATTTCTTCCTTCTAATAACAATCAAGATGATGTCTCCTCATAAAGTCCTTCTTTTTATGTTATGGCATAAATTATCCCAGAGAGTGCATTAGTGCATGTTTTATCGATAAAAGTATAAACTGGGACAGTAAAGGTTTAAGTGTACTGTAATTTGAGAAAAGAAAGAACTAAATCTTAGAATGGAAAATAAAGTTAAAAGTAGTAGTAATCAAATCAAGCCTGGAAAATTTGGAGAAAAACATTGATTTAAGAAAAGAATTGAACACTTTACTTTGCAATATATTATTAGTTCCCTGGCAACTGTTACTTGGATATCTGCATTTCAAATTATCATGCGTGGTATCAATTTCTGTGAGAGTGGAGGGGTGGAAGAAAAGCATAATCTGTTTGTTCAGAACTTTCTCAGTACAGTGACTTTAATAGATATTTAAGAGGATGCATATTGAAATGTTAGGAAAGCTTCCTCTAAAGGAATGTGCTAACAGCCTGGCACAACAGGAAACTTACTAACATTTAAACAAACAAACAAACAAAAAAAAACCAACAGTCATTACCAATTTTGAGGAATCAAATTTACCAGCACTCCTAAGTATCAGTGTATTTCCTTGTTAACATGTATTCTCTCAGGGTAGTATTGCATGCTAAGGAAAATGCTTAATTCTCTTTGTCTTCCATGGGTCATCCTCTGTGTGCGGAGCCATCTGCTACTAGTTTCAGAGCCTTGTAATTCTGCACTTTACTTTTATTATTACTGCTCTTATGTTGATATTTCTCCCCATTTTCTTTCTTACCTGTATCTTATTTTTGTTCAAGCCTCATGTGTACCACAAACTTTCTCTTGCTACAAATGCATCTCAAAAATTAAATGATAATAAAAAAAAATCTGCCTCCTTCTTGGTCAGCTCTGGTTTTGGTCCTCTGACGCGCTTCGTTCTTACTTTCCCATGTGTATCCATTTCTCTGCCAGCTTCTGCACTTTCACTGGTGTGTGCTGCTGCTTCCAGCTCACAGTCTCAGACACTTCTCTAGTCTTTCATGACTGTCCAGTTTCTTCTAAACTCCTCCATTACATCTTCCCTCATCACCTTTGGCCCTCGACTCATTTTATTCTTTTCTTCTGAACTTGCTGAGTGAAACTGAAATGAGTGAGGATATTGGTCCTTAGAGGGATCTGACTTAAGTCCTGGAGTTCAGCAGTGCCTGGAATTGGTGCCAGGCAGATGGAATTGATCCTATTACACAACTTTCAAAAAAGAAAAATGTTTGTTTCTGCCTCCTTAAAGAGTTTATCATCAGAACTGCAGCGAGCAGCATAGAGAAGTCTGAATGTTCTTGTGTCAAGCAGTGATTTTACACTGATCCACTGGCTGTGCTGCTGATGGTAGGAAGGAAAAGTCGTGATGGCCAGGTTTGTTTTACATCCCCAGGATTGTGTAATGTTCAGGAGGGAAGAGGAAAAGTGTAATTTCTAGTTTTCTCTACCCTTTCTGACAACATTCAAACAATATTGCAACCATCCTTCCAAAACTGTGAAATGTGTATAACACAAGTAATTGCAGTGATAAAGATGAATTTTTGACATGTGCTATTAGTCTTGTTGCAGTTCTTGAGCCAAAAAACTAAACTTTTCAATGTGTAGGCAAATCTAAGCTTAAGGGACAGCATTCCTTTCTCCTGTGATATGCCTAGTATTATTCACAATGTAAGTTTATCATATAGCTCCATCTTAAATTAGATCAAGTTAACAAACTGTTCTCAACAATAGCTGACAAATCTATACTAATTTTGCAAAAGCTGTGATTTCCCATCCACGTTACAAATGGGATGTGAGAAAGGTAACATGGTCAAAATGCACAAGCTTTCATTGCTCAGTAACATGTGGTTGTTCCTGCAAGTTACATTGCTGGTCCTGGTCTCTGACTAGCATTGCTCTGTTAAGTAAGTCATACAAAAGAAACATGCTTTCCATTGCAATAAAACAGTACATGCTATTCTATCAGCAATGAGTGTCATCATTATAAGACTTATTTTCATGTTATGCACACATTTTGTGAATTGTATGTACCAACCTCTCATCATTAGATTTATTTATTACAAGAGACCCTAATGAGATATATTCCCTCATCTATAGCAAGGTAATTATATGTAGATGGGAAGGGTTAGAGTTTTGTCATATTATGCTTTGAGTAATTCTTCAAAATATGATACAGTGATTGCTAACAGAATTGGATTACATAGTGCTTAGAAAATAAAGTCAATCTGTAGGCGTTACAACACCACATATTCAGGTACCTGTTAAACTACTGGTGCATGCAAGAATAATTTCTGCAGTTTTCACCTCTGTATTCTACATTTCTATATATTTATATATATTTCTCTGTATTCTGTATAACAATAAGCTCTTGGAAAGTTAATCTGCACTTTCCATTGGTTATATTATACAGGAGTCTTCCAGAGGGAAGTTCCATACATTTATTAATTTGTTGGTTTAATGGTGCATTTAACTTTGGGTAAGAACCTAAGTCTATCCAGTGCAGCTTGTAAGCCATGTGTAAGGGTTATTTATCCATTTATTTATTTATTTATCCATTCATTCATTCATGTGGTCATGATTTACTTTGCTTTCTTCTGATTTCTTTAGTTACAGACGTTAATAGTGTCACATTAAGTTTTTAGGACTTGAGGACCTGTCTTGGTATATCTGAGGAAGAGTGGAGGACCACAACATTTCAGGTTGGAAATTAGGAGAATTTTTTTCTCAGAAAAAGTAGATAACATTGAAACAGGTTGCCCAGGGAAGTGTTGGAGTCACTGTTCCTGGCGGCGTTTAAGGAAAGGTTGGATGTGGTACTTAGGGACATGGTTTAGTGGGTGATATTGGTGGTAGGGAGACAGTTGGACCAGATGACCTTGGAGGTCTTTTCCAACCTTAATGATTCTATGATTTGAGATATAAATATCAGGAAATGGTGTGACCTTAGTCATAGATGTTTTTGGTATTTATTTTATTTATTAGTATGATTTAAAGTATGTATTAAATGAATGCCAATTGCTGCTTGTGTAAAATAGACTTACTTGCCACATTTATCCTTGCCAATCCTCATGAAGCTATAGCAGATATTCTAGAGCTAATGCCTTTAGTTTAATCAGAAAAATAAAAAATGAGATCTGCAGAAAAGAGAAAAGGATGAATATTGGAATTTCTCACATTAAATTGTGAGGGGAAAAAAACACACAATCGTTTATTGTACAATTCAAAATTCTCTTCACTTTCTGCAATATTACTTGCTTTTGCATTTTATTTAATAATGTTAAGAGTCAACAATGTAAATTCCCAAACCAAAAAAATCTATAAAAGCTAAATTAATGTAATAAATTTCAATCTTCTGAATTTAGAGCAAATCAAGTTACTGCTTCATGTTTATTGATTATAAATCTGTTTAACTATTAACTATTCTTCCTAAAACAATTCTTATTAATTAATTTGTTTTTAAATTTAATAAATAGCCTATTAGTGAATTAGTCTGTAAGGTGATTTTCATAACAATTTTACACATTTAAAGATTAAATTGCTGGCTAGGACATCTTGATTTTTTTTTTTTTTTTAGTTTAGTTTATTAAAAAACAAAACAGCAATATTGGTAATTAGACAAAATGATTTCAAATGAAACTGTCCTCCATATTTTCTCCATATTTTTCATGTATCAGTTAAAAGACTAAGAAATTTGGCTGCTTGAGTCTTCCTGTAATTAAAAGGTGATTAGGATTTTTTTTTTTGTTGTTGTCCTCTGTAGGCACCTTTGAAGAACTTAGGTCTTTCAATATCTTTATTACAGTTACTTGGTCACCAAGGTATTTGTTAATGAAGAGGGATTAGTTGCCAAGCCCAAATTTGGAATAGATTAAAGAAAATAATTTTTTAATGCTAGCTTTCCATGGCATTACTTTAGTTGAGGTAGAACAGTTATTTTAAACAAATAAAATCCCTCAAGTAATCATTTATTAAATAGCACTAGTTGTGTTTGTTTGTTTTTTCTTTTGTAAAACTGGCCGTCAAAATGGTGGTATTGAATTATATGTTGAGTCAGTGGTTCCATATGAATAGGTAGTGTATAAGCCTTTTCAGCTGGTTGGTGTTTTGTTTTTGAAATTGGCATAGCTAATAAAGCTTCTTGTAGGCTGAAGAACTGGAGTAGTAGGGCTTTCCATCTTTTCTTACTAGCTGCTCTGCTGTTTTACCTAAATTTTCAGTTTTGGAATCTATAAAAACATCATATGTGAACATAAAAAATATTTATAATTCCAAGCTTTTAATTTACAGTCTGAATCTTTGATAAAAATAAGCAAGTGGCTGTCCTGGATGAGACCATACGGCCATGTAGACCAACAGCCTGTATCCAATAGCGTTTAGAATCAGGAGTCTATGGTAGAGTAGCAGATATTTCTCACAAGGATCTTCCAGTCTCCATCCCATCTAAGAGTTGTAGTTCCCGTGTATTTAATTTACCAAAATGGATTGCTCTTCTACAGCCCTGTCCATCCCACCCCAAAACCCTTTCCAGCTCTGCATCCCGTGGCGAGAGGTACTGCAGCCTAACTGTGTGTCAATAAGGAATAGTCTCCTTCTGTTTATGTCTGAGTTCCAAGAGTTCAAAACTCTTTCTTAGTAATTTGTTTCAGTCAGAGCTGATTCAAATTTCAAATTCAGGATATTTCAAATTCAGGAAATTGGGCTGTGTTTTGTGCTTAAGAGGAGAGTTCGTCTTGGTGTTTTTCTAGTTGTCCTTTTACCTTTCTCTTATTATCATTAATCACTGTTAGGCAAGGAAGCTGAAAGGCAAGAAGTGATGGAATTTCAAAAAAAAAAATTTACGCTATTAATATTATTCTTTCATGTATGTAAATAGAGTTTGTTTAACTTTGTGAAAAGAGAGCAATGATAAAACTTCTTAAAAAGTATCTTATTTTATTTATTTATTTTTAAGCAAAGGCATTGCATTTTTAGTGCAATTCATGAAGAAGTACATTGGTCTTCTAGAAAGAAAAAGGGAGCTCTCTCCCTGCTTATTAATGAAAAATGAACAAAAGCTTAAAGTTAGCTTTCTCATTGGCTGGCCTAGTTTTCTCTTGGCAGGTTGATAGATTTTCCTGCTTCCCTCTGTATTCCTGAATAATAAATGTATCTTCACTTTTACGTGTACATTAAGGCCAATATTTTGTGGTTTGTTTAGTTATTGGTGCTATGGAAAGGAAAGAGGGAAGAAAGTATGATTGAGAGAATAACTATTGCCATAACAGCATGCCTGTGGGGGGAAAAAAAAAAGGCTTTGGATCAGGTAGATGACTTTAAAAGTCACAGAGTACTGTTTGATTGGTCTCTCTCTCTCTCACTCTTTTTTTTTTTTTAATCATTTTTCTCCTCTGCTAAAATCTTTTTTTAATGGTATTGATGTTAGCAATTTTCTTGTGCAGAAAGGTTGCAGCATATTGGTTCTTGCTGGTTGCTACTTCGTTTGTGTTAAATCTTCATTTTCTTTTTCTATGTATGATTCAGATCACAGCTCTAAGCCATGATGATAATGATTTAGTAGATTTTGTTACTTAGAGATTGAGTTATCAGTGTATGCATGGAAGGGAATGGTTAAAAGAAAACAGAAGTGGAAAAATTAAAAGTTTAGTGGCTCAGCTTTTGGACTGGGTGAGGTGGGGTAAGAAAACATGTAAAAATATTGATAATCTGATTTTAAGCTGTATTATTCTTAGCAGATCTAGATGAAGTATTTTTGGATGCCTGATTTCTTGAGATGGTTTTTCTATTTATCTCTCTGTCTGGGGACATGCCTGAAACTAATACTCTCAACGGGAGCTGAAGTCGATGATCCTTGTGGGTCCCTGGACTGAATGATTCTTGTGTGGGTCCCTTCCAACTCAGGATATTTTATGATTCTATAGTCTGTTGTTTTGTGTAGGTTAGCCACTAAACCCGTTTTTCATCCATGTTTCTGGACCTAAAGCTATGCTTTGTCCTTTTAGTCGTTACTTCATTCTGCACCATTTTCCTGATTTCCTGCCATACGGAGGACTACTTCATTTATGTTTTTGTTGTTTGTTTAAACTTGTAAATTATGGGAAACACCTTTCAGGAACTAGCTGTCAGGGAATTCCTGTTCCTGGGCCTTGCTAGGAGAGTCTTTGCCTCTGTTGATCATTCAGAGGGCCTAGTGTTTGCCAGACTCCCCGCAAAAGGGGAGATAATTAGAGTAAGAGAATAATATACGTATAATTCTTCAGCTGGATTGACGCTTCTTGTGGAAGAGTGAAATACTTAAAAACTCTAATCACTTCTTCCCTGTATTGATCTGTGTGAATGGTTTGAAGATTTACAGGCCTCATGGAGAACATCCCGCCCAGTCATCTGCTCCGCCCAGCAATTTCTGCCTCTCTGGACAAAAGTGTGCATTGCTGACAGAGTTGAAGATGAGTCAGAGTTGAAGGCTATCCTGAAGCCACGGAGGATGCTATAGGACTTGCCCTCACTTCAAGGTTTCCCCAACCCAAAGTGACTGCTCACTTTGAGCCTGAAAATCTTCAATTATTATTATTATTTTATTTTATTTTATTTTTTGGGAGGCGAGGGGGTATTTTTGCACTGTAATAGAGATTTTTCTGCAGAAAAAGATGTATTGATCACTAAACAAATGATTTATTAAGGTTAGTTTGCCTGTACTTAACAG
This sequence comes from Anas platyrhynchos, assembly GCF_047663525.1. Taxonomy (NCBI): domain Eukaryota; kingdom Metazoa; phylum Chordata; class Aves; order Anseriformes; family Anatidae; genus Anas; species Anas platyrhynchos. The sequence continues at coordinate 26,350,384 of NC_092592.1, read as the reverse complement.
AGTAATAAATGAGGCTGGAGGGGAGGATGAGAATATGAATGGATGTCTGGAACATGTGAATACTATATTAGCTATTTACTCTTTTTCTTCTATTCTTCAGCGAGTTTCTGTGATTGAGAAGATGCCTGATAAAATTGAGAAAAATGTCAGTATTAATAAATGCTAAGTAAAAAAGGGCATGTAGAACGTTTTAACTTTACTTGTGCATTGGTTGACTTTAAACTAGATGCTTGTTTTCTGACAGCTCAGCAGTAGTCAACACAAGTAACAAAACAAAACATCTTGTTCCCACTGTGTCAGTACACGGTGATGCATCTGCATCTTGGATGCTGTGTACAGTTCTGGTTCTTCTATGTCAAAAAAGGTATAGCATTACAAGACAAGGTACAGAAAAGGGGCCATAAATGTGCAGAACCATGGAACAGCTTGTGTATGAGGAATGATGAATAGCTAAGGGAGTTTTAGAGTTTTTTCCTGAAACACACTTAAAAGTGAATAGGGAAGGTTATTTCTTTTTTTTTAGGTTTTACATGGTATAGGATTGAGGAGGCAACAAATTATTAGTTTGGAGTTTCTAAGAGCTAAAAAGTAATTCTTCATGCCTCACACACATTACCTGCAGGGCTTTTTGCTGTAGCTTTTATATCTACAAATGTTTTCTTGATTGCTATCAAAGACAGGACAGTGATCTAAACAGACTTCTATCTGACCTGTTCCTGGTGACTTGATGCTGTTCAGTGTATTTATTCATGATCCAGATGGAAAATGTGAAGTTCTCAGAAGACAGGGTCTGGAGGAATGATTATAGCCTGGGGCAGTTCTGTGGAGTAATCAGGATCACTTGGCAAGCAGGACTTGATAGATCAACATTCATTTTAACATGGCCAAGAACATTGTCAGATCATCCAGAACAAAGAAAGTATCTTGCACATGTACATTCCAGAAAGCAGTTCCAGCACTGTGTCACTGAAAAGCAGTTAATTATAATGGTGCATAATCGATTAAACATCTGTTCTTGGTGTGATATTACTAAAAGTGCTCTGATAATATCGTCTTGGATCTAAAGCAGGGAATGAAAAGCAGAATTAAGGAGTTGGTATTACTTTTGTTTGCTGCTACTGGAAAAGGAGCCTACTAGAAAAATTTGGTATATTTTGACATTTCAAGGATGATTTAAAAACTAGAAAATGTATGCTGCATACTTAAGTCTTCTCATAAATTTGAGATTAAAAGGTTATTCAATCATGTCCCATATTTGTTTACAAAGAAGATAGATGTTTGATATCAAAAATAATTTAATTTGGAAAAGAAATGATAGAGTCATTGAGAGCTCAAACAAAATGCATTTGGTATAAGAATGAAAGCTGAAATTCAAGTGACAATGATATCCGTTTGGAAGACAAAAAAACTGGTGGATACTTCCTTCCTTAAATTAAGACTGGATATTGTAAAAGCTCAACAAGAAATTGGGCTTGTACTGGGAGAGGTTCTTTATCAGATGTGTTCACATTGGTCTCTCCTGGGTGTTAATATAAATAAAATAGTGAAAATCTACTTCTAGATACCGACAGCTACTTACATGAATGCTACTAAAATGTGATGTGTTTTAGGGTAAGGGCATAGAGTTACCAAGACAATCTACTTTTTCTGCATGGGAGAAGCTCCCATTCTATTCGTATACTAGTAAATGTGTGACTCTTTTTGTTGTTTAATGCAGAAGTAGAATTGCTGTAGTATCAAAATAATTGTTTGTTGACTGTACAGTAGTACACTGTGTATTTGGAAATAATCAGCACTGGAAATTTTCCAGGTGTCATTTGGCTTGACACTGGTAAACGTGTTCACCAGGTGGACTTCATCTGTGAATACTACTTCTGCTTTGAATTCTGCCAAATACTCTGACTCTAATTTAACTCTTGAGATGTCAAACAGTGATTTTAATTGTGTTTGTTATTGTTATCCAATTATTCGATTTCCCCATCAATTTTAACCCTTGCCACTTTACCTACAAAGTATTGACAACAAAAAAGATGTTCAATAAATATATTAGCTTAAGAAGCTGAAATTTAAAAATAATCAGACCATGTCTTCATATTTCTGTAATGAACGCTATTTCTGTTTTCCCTGTCACTGCCAGTGGGATTTTTATTGGGTGGTGGGTGTTGGTAAGAGGGATGCTGCTAAAAACAGTATCGCTCTAAGTCACTTCACAGCAGCTTTATTGCAGAGATGAAAGTCATGAAGAGTTTTTTAATTTGAATATTACTATGCTTTGATCTTTAAGTTTCTCATTAAGTTTAATGATTCAGTAGCTCCCCAGTACCTTGCATTTTAAGTTTAAAGAAAAAAACTGAAAGAAAAAAGAAAATGTGATTTTGGTAACTTTGCACTGTTCCTTTTCCTGTGCTAGGAAATGTGTCATATTAAAGCATTTCCTCTGTTTTTCATAAGATTTTTTAGAATTTGTAAAACAACTACAGTAATATTTTTTATGCATATATATATATATATAATTTTTTAAAAGGGTAAACAAATTTGATCTTTGCTCTTTTCATATCACTTTCAATCAAGTTTACAGGAAGTTGGAAAACCTACAGCTACGGCTTGTCTGTGTAAAATTCATATGATTTAGTTACTGAATGAAATTATAGCTATTTGAAAGAACATATTAATCACCCTGAAGATGCACTGGTAAAGTCGTATGTAATCTAGGATTATTTATGTAATATTGATAGATAATCTCTTGTGTAACAGGTATAAGCATATAGATTATATTACGCTAAAACTGTAACCCAAACGAGTAATCCAAGGTATTAGAGGAAAGGAGGAATATTCATGCTGACAATTCTTTAATCACAGATGCTTTCTAGACAGTTAAGTTACTGTTGCGTCAATTTGTAAAGTAAAGATATTTGGAGGGGGGTTTATAACACAGCTTTCAGCTCTCTGCTGTGTGGAACATCCCCACTCATTTGGGGATCATCCTCACTCCCCAGATCATTTGGAATTGAAAGCTATACAATGCATAGCTTTTTGGGAGCAGGGTTTATGCTTTAAAAAACAACAGCAACAACAAAAGATACTTAAATCATATAAAACCAGCAAGCTTTTTTTCTCTTCTGTAACTTAAAACTGACTGACTATAACCCTCTTTTCCTAGACAATGTGCAAACTATTATAAAAGTATTCAACACCAAACTCCTTTGCCAGAATTCAGTAGCAGGATCTTGAAGCATTTTTATGGTATTCATGCTGCAGGCATTAAGGGAAGTTGCTTGTTCAGGTCTCTTCACTTCATTTGAAGTGTCTCCTGAGTGAGATGGGATCTGGGAATGCTTGTTGCCCATTTCTGGACATAGGTAGTGTTTTCACAGAAAAAGCCTTTCTGGGTCACATTAGTTTAACGGCACTGTTAATGAAGTCTGTATGTGACAGTTTTATGATACCATGTGTATGATCAAAGATTGTTGGTCTTACTTAATACAGTACATATTTATACAGGATTCTTATGAAGTATATAGCCAAATGCCACTGTCAATAAACCTTAACAGCAGCCAAACTGAGAAAATATAAACCGACCATAGCAGGCTTGTGTGCAAGTAGCAAAATTTTTACTTTGAGGATTTTTTTTTCCTGAATTGAATTATTTCCAGGACACAATGGTACAATATTTTATTTAGGTGTTTAAGTTAAGGGCCTGCTGCGAGTGATAGCTTCAGGTTATCATGGGACTTATGACAAGAACACAGTGCAGAACGTGTTCTGTGTCCTTTCAAGGTGAATAAAATCTCATTTTACTTTTATGAATATGGAAAGGGGAAACTTTTTCACATTACTCTGATAGAAATACTCCAATAGATCCTTTTGTGCGAGATGATAGTCTGGTACTAGGTTTATTTTAATCATGCAAGTGAGACAGATGAATTCCTATTTTATATAGTGAGAAATCAGCGCTGTGTAATTGGTTGAGTATTCAGAATCAAAATCCATATATTTTTAATAATGTCCATTGCTTTACTCTTTTTTGAAAGTACTCAAAATACAAATCTTAAGTTACCTAGAAGGACATTTTGTATAGTCTGACAAAAATGTAATACTACAGTATTTGTTTTCTGATTAGAGTACCTTGGCTGACTTAATTGTAGTATTTACCAGAATTTATAGTCTGGTTTAGAGCTAAATTTATGCCAATGTTATCTGTGGTATTTGTTGTTCTGGGTGTGTAGTCCAAAATGAGTGAAAATTTTGTATTCATAATAAAATGATTTTTGGAATAAGAGTCCATGTTTTATTTTGAGAGCTTAATCTATCATCCTCATGATAAGATGCATGTTGAAGTTTTTCAGAAGTGACATTCACTATTTAGGAATATTAAAACAAACAAATAAACCTCCAAACACTCTGAGTCAAATATTACCTCTCTAAATTCTTTCATTTTGAAAAGTATGAATTTAGGTTGCAGCACTATTATTTTTGAGAGGATAAAGGAAAAAAGAAAGAAAAATGAGAAGGAGCAATGGTGATGCAGAGCTTGCAGGAAAGCTATATACTGCTAAACATCATACAGATTCTGATGAATATTGTCATCATAGTGGAATATCATTCTTCAAGTAAGTAACGGATAGTTCTTTAGCTGCAGAGGGATGGCTTAATGATCCATCTTTCAGTCCTATTGCATGGTCACATCTATCTACTACGTTATTACCTTGTTTTATTTTTTTGTTTGTTTGTTTGGTTTTTTTTTTTTTTTTTTTTTTTTTCATTACAATAGTACAAAGAAGAACTATTAGGCTGGATTTCTTGAATGTGTTGTAAAGGACAAGGCAAAGAATTTATTCTCTTTATGCCTAAGAAGTTATAGATAACATGTTAAAATGGCAATGGTGCCTGATATGCTTAATCTGTAGGGCTGGTGGCAGAGGTGGGAAAGAGAGGACTTTAAGGGTGGTCAGTTGCACAGTTTTTTAGTGTTTCCAAGAAATTCTGTCAAGCACAGAAGCTGAGTAATATGCAAGTAGATTAACCGAGCATCTGCTGTACGGATGCACAGCAAATGAAAGTCCCTGGACTTTCATTTGATATCCTCTGGAAGACAGAAGGATGGGGGTGTTGGGATCCAAAATGAAGTAATTCCTTGCCCTCACTACTATGTAAAATATACAAGCTACTGTGATGAAGCTTGAGGGCAAGAAGGTACAGTGCTTCAGTCTGTCTGGAAATTTGGTATGAGGAAGAGAGAAAACTGTCTGCTTGGGATTACCAGATCCCAAACAGCCCAGCAGTAGGAGTGGCTGTGAGCAGGTGTGGGGCATTTTTGCAGGCCTCCTGTGCAGGCAGCACTGTGGCTGTGTGGAGTGAGATAGTGGGTGCTGAGGACTGGATGTCTGTCCCATGGAGGTTTGGTTATCACTTTGGAGTAGTAAGTGCTGCTGTAGATCTCCTTTACACGTATTTTGGGTGCAAGTGGGAGTGTTTGTGTTTAATTTCAGACTAACGCTAGTCTGGCCATGCAGGCCAAATGCTCCTTGCCTTCTGAAAGGCATTAGGTGCATTCCTGGATCTGAGCCTGAACTTGATTTCATAAGCAAGAAATCCCATCAGTGTGCTCTCAGGCTGGTTTGTGCTGTAAACCAAAGCACAGAAGTGCTTTGAGCAGGAGGAAGAGGAGATTCCCTTCAAAGTGTGCTCATATCCTGAACTCAAACACCAGTGTGGGCAAACCAGGGGTGGAAAGAAAAGACTCCTGAAAGGCCAGAAGGGTTAGTGCAGATTTTGATGCAAGTCAAACTCACTGAATTTCCAAAAACCCAATTCTCAAAAAGAAGACATACACACAAAACAAAACAAAAACACACACACATACACACACAAAGCAAAAAACAAAACAAAACAAAACAAAAACACCACCAACAAAAGCAAACCTACACACCCAAATCCTCACTGACTGTGTGGAAAGGGTGACCAAATGGTCATTGACTTCTGGACCATCCAATGACCGTTAGATTTAACTCCCATTTATTTCTGTTCTGTCATAGTTAAAAGACTGAGCTTTCTGTTGGGAGCAAACCACAAGGAGAAAGACTAGGGAGATCTTCACAGCTCTGGGCAACTCACAGAACTGTTGCACATACTTGAAAATTACTTGCTGTAGTTTTATCTAATACTTCAGAAATTCAGAGATTCCACTCTATTTCTGCACACAAAATTGCTCAGACTTCTTGATAGGCTGTGTAGTACTTTTGTGCATCTCCAGTCATGTCTCTGTTTTTTGACATGACTGAGCTTGTGAAGTGAAGTAACCATATGCCTTGCAAGTGCCTGGGATAAACTGATTTTGGATATTTGCTAGGATCAGTTCTGAAATGTTTACTGAAACCTTTAGAAAGCATAATATGAAGTAATGGCAGTGAGTGTTTAAAATAAGCTGATTTGTTTTTGTTTTTCATATGGACAGAGCATTTTTAAATGATCAAGTTATTTGAAAAGGGAAGGAACTAGCTCTATTTTCAAAATGCTTTCTTTCTTGTAATATTACCGTTTCCTGTTACTCTTCAGCTGATAACCAAGACACTTAATAAATTAAAAGGCTGAATGTAAAGGCCAGAGTATGGAAGAGCAAGACAAGAAACTGGCTAAGCACAGCTTTTACGCAGGCCATCTGACTAATTCTGACTGAGAATTAGTGCATTCACAGGACAGATTGATTTGTTTTACCTTGATTTAACACAGTGAGTTTTAATTGTAACATCATGTTATATCAGATACAAGATATGTGGAGTATTTGAACAGACACATATAGGTTAAACATCCTTCTGTTGAAGAAATTATTGTAACCAGCATTATACCATCAGATAATTCAAGACTCGTGCTGCTGCAGGTCATAATTCAGGATTTTAGTATTGTCTTGGCACTTAGGGACATAGTTTAGTAGGGTGATATTGATAGTAGGGTGATGGTTAGATCAGATGATCTTGGAGGTCTCTTCCAACCTTAATGACTCTGATTCTATGTTTGAACCATTGGCAGTAACTCAGAGCTTTGAAAAGTCAATGCTGCCTCTCAGGTGTTGCCTGCAGGGCACCACTGAGGTAGGCCATTTTCCTTTAGGGCTGCATGTTCCAAATGGATAATCTTTAAATAAATACATTCATTCTCAAGTTGGTGTAAGATGCTTTTCTTGTGAAATTTCATTATCTGGGAAGGGGAGCTGATGTATTTCTGCTTCTAAAGGAATCTGAAATTCAGAGGAGATGGAAGGAAAGTACTTCCCCCCTCCTTCTCCTTTTCCACTGGAGTGCTTTCAGATGAAACTTTGTGCACTTCCAGATGGTCTTTAGCTATAGCTGGCACCAGCCCGTGTAAGCCTGGCTTACTTCCTACAACAGTCAGTCAAAGTGTTAAACTGCCAGCTACAGGTAACTAGATGTTACAATCTGTGTTGTTACCACTGTGCTGATTTTAATGTAAACTAGGCCTTTACAGATACATTAGAAACTAAACTGAGTTTCACATATGGAGAGTGGTTGTTATGTTCTGGTGGTGTTTGGATCGCAGGCTTTCCCTAAGTCTGTTTAAAAACTGTCCAGCACCGACAGCCCTGTTGCTGATAAACCTCCCAGCTGTCATGCCAAAGTTGCTCAGCTTAGTCAACAACCTGTTTTCCTTTCTCTTTTTTTCTGGTTCCTGAGGATTTTCTCAAGTCCTAGCCTAAAAGTAGCAACCGTGGCAGTGTAATGGCTGCTGTGCCCTGAGCGTTTTTTCTCCCAGGAATGTCATGTCCATGCTAGACAATCATTCTTGTCTTATGCTCAGTCACTGAGGAAAAAAGGAGCTTTGGTAGGGCTTTGGGTCCTCCTTGGTTGGTTTGAGAAGTCCATTACTGACTGGATCCAAACTGGAATCCAAACTGGAAACCAAACTGGAAACAGCAGCCTTCTTCAGGGTGGCCACTCTCTGTATCCATGTTTTGATCTGGAGACAAAGGTTTTTGTGAGAAAATAAGAATGTGACAGCAATGTCTTTGGATGATCAGTTATGTATTAAAAATAACAGGTGCAGTCCTCAATGCGTTAAGACTAAGAATGTGATGGCTGTAAACAAATGCTGTACCAGTATGCTATGATGATTGACCTGTTTCTGCATGAAAATCCCCTGCCATCATTTATTGGTAAAATACCCTGAAGATGTATTGGATTTCATAAATAATCTGAGAAGTAGGAGGGCTGGCTTTTGTGGGTAGGTGGGCTTATATTTGATGACTGCTGGATTGCCATATTGGCTCAACATGGTTCTGACATTGCCTGTTGGCCTGTCATTTTATCCCATGAATGAGTTGCTTGGTACAGGGTATTTGGTAGACTTTGAAGGTAATGCAGGAGAATTAAGTCATCAAATACATGTGAATTGCTGTAATAACATTTTGAAAATCTGGAGACCAGAAAAAAATGATTCCCCAGAAGGAAGACGACAATTCCAATGTATTAACCCTCAAAGAAAAGTTTCAAGCTGAAGCGTAAAAATATAAGAAACCTCATGGATGCTGGCATAATCAAAATTATCTTGAAATTTATTCCTATGCAGTTGTAAGAAGAGGGATTTGGACTGTTTATATTAGGAGCGAGGAGAATGAAATGAAGGATATGTTTTAAAATACTTTAGTGACAGGGCTGTTTCTTAACACATACAAGCCATTATCATAAATCATATTATTTTTGATACTTTTATTATATGTTTGTCCATTGAACCCAGAAAAAGTGCTTAATTGCTTTTTTTTTTTTTTTTTTTTTTTTTTTTTTTTTAATTCTGTTCTTTTCCTCCTTAGGATAGGATAGGGACAAAAACCAGTAGCTTACTGGGAGGGGAATATTATCCTTGGCAGGCATCAGGATTGCAGGACTTGGTCTACACTTGGTATTCTTAAACTCTGCTCACGTTTTGCACAAATGACTGCTAATGAGAAATCACTACTGGCTGTTAGGCACTCTTGAATTTTAAAACAAACTGAAACAACATTTTATTATATGCAAATTTTGAAATATGACAATAATTCTCTTTTTTAGAAACAATAACATGTCTCCATTAAAATATTTTTACTTAAGGAACTAGAAAATACAAGCTTCCATTTCTTTTTCTATGCTGCAGTAATGTTTTGGAGTTCTGAACAACAACAAAAAACATTGTAAAGGAAGTGAAATTAAGCAAGTAAAATTTAAGTATAGCACAAACATCACCTATGAAAGTAATATTATTTAGACAAAGTTTACCACTGCAGTATATCTTAAAGAAAGACAACAACAACAACAGAACAATCTTAAACAAAGTTCTTTCATTAAATTAGAAATACCTAAATGAAGCAGAAGCAGTAAAGTTAGTTAATCTGAAAGACAAATTTAAAAATTGCTAAAACCAACTAATACTAATATAATCTGTATTTGAATGCAGGGACAGAAATTGTCAATGAAAGTAATATAATGCTTTAAAAGGAAATTTGGAAAAGGAACTGTAGATTGAGAAAATCTGTTTACAACAATTCCTACCTTTTTTTTTTTTTTTTTTTTGTGCTGTTTATTGCTGAAAGCAATCAGAAATGTATTTTAAATGTGAGCAAAATGCAGGAAAACCTTCATGAATGCTGATAAAAATAGTTCACTTAATCTGCTACAGTTGTTTTGATAATTTGATAAATGTTGACATATTAAACAAAGTTCATACCCTTTTCATTTATTGGTGCATGTCAGCTTCTGTTTTAATGTAGTGTAGGCTCAGGACAATATATGCAAGGTAATATTTATTTTTATTTTTGGCAGGTTCAGGTTGGCTGCACGTTTTGTTATTATACTTTTTCCTTCCATCCACTTCCCTTAAGTCAGGAACCATAGCTTCCTGTAATGTGGTTTTCAGATATTCTCTAAGGAAATTGAATTTCTAGATTCAAAAGCTGCCCATCTCAAGTTCAAGAGCTCTTCTTTCTTCTTGAAAACATATTTATGAAACTATATAGCTTAAGAAAATTTTAATCAGTCTTATGAAAGTTCTTTCTCTTTAAACATAGTAGGAAAGATAAAGGAGTTTAAAGATAAAGGCACATTGTTGAAGGTTAGAAAACTGTCTTGAAGGTTCATAACAACACCATAGGATTTAGGAATTGAAATTCCTTTTATTATAGAATCAAAACCACCCCTAAGCATATAAAATACTTTGCCTTGTTTGCAGACTTAACATTCCAAAGCAGTATGGCCAAGAGCTCTGCTTTTATTTTGAGCTTATGGAACTATTAGGAGCTCAGTAGCCTTCTCTGGGGAGTAGAGTGAATGTTGTAAAGTACCAAGTCCAGTTGGAAACCAAGCTTAGTGTACTTTTTTAAGTTATGCTACATGTTAGAAAGTAAGATATTGGAATTTTCAGTTGTTTAAGTGATAACTCATTTGGGAATGAATGAGGCTAGTGGTGGTTTGCTGTTGATTTTTGCTGCTCATTTTCCTTGAAACTGTGCAGCTACAAAATAATGCAATATAAACTATTCAGCAAGAAATTGTACTAATCTTATGAGTGTTATATGCCTTGGGCTAATGCAGCTTATAAAATCTTGTAGCAAGCTTAAGGAAATATAAATGAAATAATAGTGCATGCACTGGGCAAGCTTCTTGTTACAGACTTGGTCATTTAAGTCATATTCAAGCTAAATAAGAAATCTGTTAATCTTATTCTTGCATACCTCTCAAAGCCCACAATCATTTTGTATATATTTTTAAAAAATTATGTAATAAATTACTACCTAAAATGTGTAACTGCTGACTAGTCAGTGGTTAGCTGATGATTTACAGATGGGAGTGAGATGATCCAGATTGTAGGCCAAGGAGCTTTTTATAGTTCTGGTATATCATTTGTATAAAATTACAACCATGATGCTTTAGAAGAAGGGAGATCAAGTAGTTAAAGTGGGTTACCTCTTGTTAGGATACTTACCCAAAATCTGTTCCTTATTCGAGTATGGTGAACACCGTGAAACTTGCTGGGGGATTCATTGCAACCTCTTTTTGTCAGACATTTCTGAAATCTAAAAAGCATGAGGGAGTGCAAAAAAGTGAAATCACTTTTATAAATTCAATCTGATCCAGTTAATTATTTGCCTCAGTCAGTTGCCTGTTGCACAAGGATGTTGTGCAGTTTGTTGCCTTTGTCTTGGATCTTCTCCTCGTTTCTTCTTCTGTCTCTCTCTGTAGACCAGGATCTCTTCCACGCTGTACTTCAGGTGGTGATAGATTTTTTTCAGTTGCTGAAACAAGAGAAGGCAAGAGATTATTCTGATAACAGTTTCTAAGGCACATACATTGATACTCTGTGTTGGTAAAACAGGTACTCTCTGAGAGTGGTCTAGGTCTTTACAAAGAGTTAATTTTGGTGAACACCTGCTTAGAAATGTGAAAAAGTCTTCTAGATTTCAGTGCGACTTTCATTGCTTCTCAGCTTCTTAAAACAGGTAAGAGTGATGGACTCAAGTATTCAATCGGTGTAATTCAACATGAATGGAAGTGGCAGGAAGTATGGAGTCATTTCTCTTGTAGACGTTAAACATCTATTAAAATTACTGTTTTAATTCTCTGAAAGTACAAAAGCAGAAATAATACATAAAATAAAAGAGATATCTTTAAAGTGACAAATAGCAAAGTATGGACTATCCCTACCATTGTTGATTTATATTCGCAAGCAAGGAAAAGTGCACCTTAAGTTGTTTGTTATTTAATAATTTTACTAGCTTTATAAATATGCAATATAGAAAAATCTTGAAGAAAAGAGTTCTTGCTACAAGTTTGGCATTTTGAAAAGCACTAGTCCATTATAGAAGGGGAATAGGTGTTTGTGATGAAATCTATAAAGTCTTGAAGGTATGTGTATTGCTCTGTCAGGCAGTGTCAACAGCACTTTGAATGTTTTTTTTATGTTTTGTTGACATTCTCCAAATGAGATTGATATTTGACTACTTTACTCATATCAACTCTAGAGTATTTCAGGAAGTTGTTATGCATTAATTTTGTGCTTTGAGTTTTGGATTTTGGATCAAGGGGGATTGGGGGAAGCATTATTGAAAGTTGAACTAGAACAGATGCTATGGTTTTCAAGGTATCTGATTTCAGGCTTAAGCGCTAGCACTAGGTCCTTAAAATTCTGAAATCATCTTTAGAAAATAGTCTTTGAAAGGTTTACAAGAGTAACCATCTTATTTTGGAGTACAAGCCATAACTGCAAATGTAATTTCATCTACATTTAAGATAAATATGCGGTCACACAAACCATAGTAATGGTGATTTATCACAGCTGTAAAAGGCCGGTACAAGCTCAAAGCCTTATCCAATGCTGAATGTTTTCATAAGACTTATTGCCAAGGTAGCTATAGAGAGGCTTTTTGTTTATAGTATCACAAATGATTTAGTTGATCAGAGTGAGAGCAAGGTGGCAATTTATAATTGACAAATTGAGCAACAGTTTTTCGATCAGACAGTATTAGGTGTGGATGAAAGGTCAATGAATGCCACCACAGTTTTTCATAGCTTTTGGTAGCCAAGCATCTACATAAAAGTTACTGTTAGGATTTCACCAAGATAAAACTTTTTTAACCCTTCCTGGGCCAATTCCAGATATAACTACTACAGTGAGCTGTTGTGAGTGGTGAATGAAGGTACTTATCATTAGCTGGGGTCACTTGTCATCTTAATCTTTGGAATGGCTGTAAATTTTCTACCTTGTGCCCTTCAAATATGTGGAGAGATTATCTGTGAAGAGATGTTGACAGTCAAAATCTTCCTTTCAAACTAAAGTGCTTGAAGAATTCTGCAAAAATGCCACTGAGTCCAGCAATATTTTTTATTTATCTCCTACAATGAAAAGGGAGCTGAAAGTACAGCATGCATCTGACACCTTGATGGAGTTCTTTAGCTGCATTCTCAGGCAGGATTTGTTTGCTGCTGCCTTTAAGTTTATGATGAACTGTGTGGATCAGCAAGCAGATCGTCTTGTACTGATTTTTAGGTCTTTGAGTACGTGGCATGTGCTAAGTGGAAGAGATTTCAGGCTTTACAGTTTGACTTTGCAAAGTCAATACTTGGGTTGTGTTCCAATTCTTTTTAATTTTGTCTGCTCAAATTATGTTAAGCTATCTCAGAATTTCTGTCAAATCATACTGGTTACAATTAGAGAATGCTGCTTTAAAGCTCAGTTGGATATTCCTTAGTGTTTGGCAGGATAGAGCAGATACTGTTTTTCCAAAGAGGCCTGAAAAACACTTGTTCTCTGACTTTAACAGCAATATGATCTGGCATGATATCTATGAAGATAACTGCACTTAGTGTAACAGTTTTTAAAGGCACTGATGTGGCCTGTATGTAACTTAATGCTGACAAAAATGGCAATGGCCATTACCCTCTCTAGGATTGCTGATGCTTGCTGAAATGATGTTCCCAGTTTTTATTGTGGTATATTATTCTCTGCAGTGTATTACCTGAGCATATCTCTAGGTTTATCTCTTACGAAGGTAGTTAATTTTTGTGTCAGATGGTGGAGTACTGACAGGATGAAATCAGTCTTCGCTCTGAGACTTTCTGTCTCCTAAGTATGCTGCTCAGAAGAGCCCTTTGCCATCCAGCACTGGGGCATCAGATCTCCCTGGAAGGAATCACCACTCTCACTGCCTTTCTCTTTAGACATGGCGTTGCTGACATAATGTTTCAGTTGCGTTTCACACTAAAAAAAGAAAAACATCATGAAAGCTTTCACAGAGAGATTAGCTGGGTCTTCACTGAAACAGAACTGGTTTAATTGGAATTTATAAAATGAACATGTGAATACATTTTGGTTTCTGTATGCAGTGATTTAATAAGAAGCTCAGTCTTAGGGGTGAAATTAGCTTTGCCCTAAACAAGTGCAGCTGAACTTGTCTTAAGCTTTCCTGTGTTGGCTCATACATCTCAACCAATTCTTGCTCACAATTTTGCTCTTGTGGTAATTCTCAGCTATATAATTCTCATTCAACCTAATGCTCAGGTTGAAATCAGTGAAGTGGGAAGGAGAGTCACTTGCTCTGAGCTTCAGTCTGAAACACCGGAAATTTGATTTTGTTGCCAACTCAGCCACAAGTCCAAAACCACACAAATAATTCTCTTTCTAGTAGTTTAATTCACTGTCTGTGAAATAATAATACTTACAGAAATGGCTGTAATTTTAAGGGCAAAGCATACTCAGATGAGCTTTAAAAGACAATGCACAATATATCCAGTGCTAGGATCTTGATGAAGACCATCTCTCTTTTTTTGCTTCTTTGACACCATTCTGGCTTTTGTCTTTGATCATAAAGACTGTGTGAATGTTTATATATTTTTGTTTCCATTATTCTTATAATTGCATTTTAACTGAGCTTGATGGCTGTTATTTTGCACTGGGAGCTTGAAATCTTGTGTTTATTCATGTCCTGTGTGCTTATCCAGATAGATTATTGCAAAATAAAAGCAGTATCAGTTCCATTCTGCTAGTGAGAGAAGGCTTAGCAATGAATAATGACCTTTGACGTTCAACATCTTTTACTTTGCTATTTTAAATATCTTAAAATCTGTTTCCTTAAAGAATGCTAAGAAAATACTGTTGGACAAGTAAAATACCTTCCAGAGTAAGTAATGATATGTTTATATATCCTCTAGTTTGCATTATAAAAGAGAACACAAGAAAATACTGCCTTTCACTTTTCTACAACTCCCCTTTGGCTCTGATTGTATGAAAACAGTTTAGTTTAGCACATACAAAGAACATTCTTCTACGTATAGTATGATAACTGTCTTCTGATGCACATATATATCACAACTGATAGCTGTTATGCTGTTCATTGCTGTAGATGCAAGAAACATCAAAAACAATTTTAAACTCCAGCAATCTTGGCTCTGCTGAATCCCCAAATAATGTCTGAACACCTCCACAGTAGTGTCTGAAATGTAAAACTTCCTCTCTCAGAGTGATTGGTCTGTCAAAGGAATGTTTCTGAGCTGAGCGCTTCCAGCATGTGTCAATGAAAAGAAGTAAATTTACAAATGGAGTCTTTGTAGTTAGAAGTTTCAACTGTAAAAATAGCACCTAGGAAATCAATTTCCTATTTATATAATATAGGCTTTTAAAGTTCTGGCTGTACAGAGTATCTGATCATACAGCCTTTAGTTAAGGTGTGCTTCAGAGTTAACACCCCAAATATTTTGCTGTGAGAATTGCCCTTTGGGCACTCAAAACTCAGTTGCTTGATGAGATCCTCAGATCCTTACTCTGATTCTGACTTCTGCTACATTGAGAAAAATCCAAGTGAGTGTGAAAGTTCTGTTGGTGTGGACTCAGCCATCAGCAGCTCCCTGGTGCTTTTCGAATCCCATATGCATGGGGTCTTTGCCCAGTTCACTTTCCGCTGCTTGCCTGCTCTCCCTGCCCTGACTTCCTTCCCTTTGCATAGACTTTGCAAGATTTTTGGTGAGGTCCAGAGGAAATGAATGGAGGGGACTGCAGAGGTCACTGCCTGCTCTCTCGTGCAGCAGGGAGTTACATACCTCCCTTGATATTTCAGGCAACTGTTTTTATTTCAAGGTTCCAAGCTCTTTTTTTTTCAGTATGCATTTACAATGTTAGAGTTTGAAGGGCGAAGAAGACATTACTGCCAAATTTTTGTATTCCAGTCATGAATCAGGATTTAAAAAACAAAAATAACTACAAACCTTTTATTCTAAGGATTTTTCTATTTAACTAGCCAGTTTTGGACTATGTGGTGCACTTAGGTCAGCTTTTTATGCTTTTATTTTTGCATCTGCAATAGCTGGAAACTTTCTTATTTAAAGACTGTTAAAACAGACAATCAGAATTCTCAGATGGAGATGGAGATTAAAAAGTGCCAAGTTCCTCCAAAACTTCATTTCCAGAGCTGTCATCTTGAAACAAGATGTACTTCATATAGGTAGAAACATTTTTTTTTTTTTAATGAGTAGAAAGGAAAATTTGAGAATGAAAGTTTTTAATTTGTATCAGACTTTTTTTTATTAAGATTAGAATAAGTAGGCAATGCCAGTAGAATTTATACTTTTACATAAATTCTATATATTGGGTTTTCTGTTACATTTTTGAAAGAGTTTAGCTTTGAAAATGAAACTCTGCTTTTACCTAATCTTTAATACATGTCATTCAGTCAGCTTTGTGGATGATTTTTTTTGATATGTTTTATCTGTTCTGTGGCATTTATTTAAACTAATTTGAACTAATCTCTAAATCTTTGTGAGTGCTTGCCTGCAGTTCTACAAGAACTTGGAGTCTGACAGAAGATAAGTAAACAAATTTTAGAGAAAGGGTCCCAACTAGCAAGGAATACTGAAGGTAGCTAAATTCAGTAAAGGAACCACAACAGCAGTAGATATGTAAATGAAGTTTGAAGGAAAATTATCATATTTACCCTCTCTTTAGTCTTTATAATACCATAGCATAAGGGGAAAACTTATTGAAAACACCAGAATATTCAGGTTTAATGTTCCAAGTGTTATTTCTAAATTCAGAGAGTGGATGTTACAAACTTTTTCTTCTAATATTGATTTTTACTTATTTTTATTTATTTATTTTATCTGTCTGGCACTTGTCAGCCTTTAAGAAATATTTCCTGCTTTCAGTCTAAATCCATTGAAGAGACTAAGTACCTCTACTAGCAACTTGTCGCCTTAAATAGTGCCCATCTTATATGCTAACATTATGTGCACACTGTGTGTCTTTGATGAATGATGTAACTTCCATATCTTCTGCTACACCCAAGTGTCTGTTACCCTAACAGTGTCTTGAACACAAAATGATACCTGAGATATTTATTTGAGGAGTTATCTAAGGATCTTCTCATTTTTTGTCATTCTACTTGACTTCAAACAGGTCACACTGCTTTCCTAAAGTAGAAGAACTGCTTTTACTGAAGAAGTGTTCTTTATTAAGAAAAAAAAAAAAAAAAGTGTTCTTTATTTAAAAGAACAGTTCTGGAGCAGTTTAATAAATAGCGGATTAATTGTATGTGTGTAATTGTATGGTGTGGACCAGCCTTTCCTTTAGACATTTTTCTTTTTTAGTACTCATATATCTATATCAGCCCTACCTCTTCTATTTTTATTTTTTTTGTTCTTCCTGTGGACATTCTCTGTTTTTATGGAAATGAATAAATGCTACTGGTCTTACTCTTATATAAATATATAAGAGAAAGATCAATTTCTCTTCATGTCATTTCAGGCACCCTAAAAGGTGTAATCACTTTCATTATTTATTCAAGGTTCTAAAGACACTTCAAAAACGTGTTTTGTTCTTTTTTTTTTTTTTTTTTTTTTTTTTTTTTTTTTTTAAGGGAAACTTAAATAAAACACTAAAATAAAAGAATAGGCAAACCATTAGTAATAATGGAGCTTCATATAACAGCTGTGATAGCTTCAGGACACGATTCCCTACAAAGGCTTTGGAATTCCTTGTGGATATTGCTGCCAGACTTTATTATTGTAAAAGTGATGCAGTCAGCTACAGATACTGTAGAACTAAATGTATTGGGGCCATTTGTCAGAAATGCACTCTGGGAGGTAATGCTGAATACTTGCAATCAAGTATCAAAAAAAGGTGGTTGAATGAACTGAACTCTGACTAATATAAAGAAACAAAGCAAGGTAGGAAAAAGTTATTTTGTGATGGAAGTCAGGTAAATTTTTAGTTTTTTTGTTTGTTTATTTGTTTGTATTACTTATACCAGTGTTTTGAACAGTTGTGTTGAAAGCTTTATTTCTAAGATTGCAGTTACAACTAAAATGGAAAGAACATCAAATATTGAACAGAGAGAGAGAGACAGATCATAAGCAAGGCTGTCACTGGCCATTTTAGCTTAGAAGCTGAGAGGTAGGTGCACTTGGAGATGATTGCTGTTGTGTTACATTTGTTACACTGGGTGAGAACTTCTTTCCAAAACTGCTTATGGGAATCTTAGGTTTTAGCCCATTTTCTTGAGATAACTACGTTGTTCTTCACCAGTGCAAAATCCACTTGCAGAGGTAAGAAACAAGAGCCTGGCACAGGCTCAAAATCAGTACTGCTAGTGAAGCAAACTGAGTCTTTTACCTGTAATAGTTCATTATTAATTCAGCGTAATTATTTGGCACACCTTAATAAGTTTTTCAATTTGGAAATTAAAAGCTGAAAGCCTAATGTGAAATATTTTTTTTTCTGAATATCTAGTCCATAATATATTAATATATTAATATGGAGACATTTTTAATCATTTTAAACATTTTTAACATTTTTAAAGTAATCTCTTAAAGTTAGTGCCAGAAACAATAGAAACTCTATAAAGATTAAGAGTAAGGAGGACTTAATAATTTAAATATACTTTCTTTTGGACTCATTACTGCTGAAATGGGCACTGAATATCATATTTTTTTCCCCTTTGTTAAGCCTAAAGCTGCAAGTGCTAGGTTCCCATCATAGGAAGACTGTGAACCTACTGGATAGCTGGGCACATCTCTCTCTCTGTGGAGATGCTCAAAACCCAAGTGGACACATCCGTGAACAGCATTATCTAACTGGACATGCTTTGGGCAAGAGGTGGTCCCTCACTGGAGGTCCATCATTGGATGTCCCTTCTAATCGAGGTGATTCAGAGACAGCGAAATAGCTGTAATTAGACATATAGTCTTGCATTTACTACCTCAACTGGATGCTCTTCTGAATCTCAAATTTTAAAATTGTTTTCAAGCCATTTTCAGTACCATTAAAAGAACTGTAAGCTGATCTGATAGCATGTATGTATTATGGAGGGATTGCTGGTTCTCTGAATTAAATATGAATAATCACCAACTGTTTCACATCCCATTCTGCAAGTGCATATACCAGTAGCTGTCTGCAGGACTTTAGAAAAACTTCTTTGTCGCTCCCTTTTATACTTAAAATGTTGCTCCGATTTATACTTAAATCTCTGCTCCTGTCAGTCTTCTTTGAAACCAAATGAAGCACCAAGAGTGTTTTGATGTGCAGTCCTACTGGTTGAGGCAATATAGAGCAAACAACTTACATTTAATAATCTATCTCTTTAAAATGTCTCCTTACAAGAAAAGAGTTTCTCTTAAAATTCATCTAGGAATAATTTTCTGTTGTCAGATGTGCCTTTTTTTTCAGGCTTTCAGTTTTCAGATATATTACCCAAAGGATACAGAATGAGTTTTGTATTTTTATTGAATTACCTGTTGATATATATCATCATTTAGGAAAATACTACTGCAGATATCTCTTTTGCAAAACACAACTACAGTCCCAGCAGAACCTATGAGCTAAGATATAACCGTTATAAAAATAAACCAGTTTTGGAGGAAATCAAAATAAGTTACTACAGTGAGAAGATTTTACTGATCTTTTGGATTTATATTCCACAGGTTTACTGTTTATCTGTTGCAGTAACTGAGACATACATCTTTTTGAGACAATTCTCATCATGTTTTACATAAACTATATCATCTATTTCATCATAATGTCATGTCAGAAATAATATGTAAAATCCAGTATGCAGTTTTAAAAAATACAAAAACAGCAAAACTAGGAAAAGCTGGACAGGTGTTTCAGGCTTTAAAAGAAGGGAGCTGCCCTGAGTAAGAGTAACAATGTGGAAAGAAGCTAAAAGGATCTATGAGGGAAATAAATAAATGATAATAGAAAAAGTATATTAAACAAGGAATGGTGACTCAGGAACTGTTAATCCTTTTTCAAAGTGACTTAGAAAGTTGTAGTAAGATCCAAAACAGAAAAAGTGAAGTATTTCTAATAAAAAATTAGACTAAAGAAATTACTGAAATTTAATTAAATTTTTTTTGAACTTAAACAAAGATTCAGAACTTATTCTGAAAATAAAAAGCTACTCCAATTCGTTGTAGCCAATGTGAAGCAACAGGTTTTGCTTACCTGAAAGAGCTGCAAGGAATATTGGGATACTGATGGTTATTTGAATAAGCTGTGTGTTGAATCAATTCTTACAATGAATCACCCTGGCTAATTACTTGTAGTAACCTTCACACTGTTTTGAAATGGGGATCCTAAATGATGTCCTTGGCGCACTGAAATGTGTAGAATTTCCTATCCTAGAGGTTGCCTAGAGGTAGGCTTCTTAGGCTCTTATTTATCTAGATGGTGCTGAGCATACTGAAATTCTCAAATCTGCACATTGTTCTTGTGTGTTGTTCACTCAGCTGTTCTGCTCCTCCTAATGTTGTTTTCACTCTAGTTATCAGTGAACTGTATAAAAATATGAATGACTAAAAAATCAGAATGTCTTTTCACCATAATGTAAACTGAGTTGAATAAAAAGCTAATTCTCCTATAAATGAAGACTACATAAAAATCATTTACATATTATACCAGCTTATTTAGTGAAGAACTTAGATTTATTTTCTATTAGTCTTTGCCATTAAAAATGCATTTTAAGTATTTATATATATGTATGTTTGCATACACAAAATATATAAATATTTTTTATCTATATTTATATAGATAGATAGATTTATAGATAGATAGATATAAAAGTCTCTGTGAGGAGTCAAAGGCAAAACTATGGCATGCAGACCCATGCTGTCATATCTACCTATGCTTTCAGAAATTGTGTTACTGAAAATTCAGATGTAAGAGTTCCCTTCTCATTGTAGAGATAGTTTTAAACAATTCCTCTCTTTCTCCAAAGAAAATGTTGAGAGTAGAATCTTTGATCTTCAGAAACTAAGGCGCGTAAATTTAATTCATATGAGCAATTCTGCTAGACTCGGTAGGACTCATCACTGAAAGTTAAACATACATAAGTATCTCTTGACTAAATATTGTGCATGTGATATGTGTAACAGCATAGTCCAAAAGTTCACCATTTTTCAAAAGATATAATGGAAATGCTGTCTTATCAAAAGATCTTTTTTCTTTTTCTTTTTCTTTTTTTTTTTTTTTTCAAATCACGTTTGAAAGTTTTCTGCACTGAGATAAAAACTTAAGGCAAGATTTATATAGAGTATTTAATAATGTTATAACATGCTGTAGTAAAATAGTAATGATTCATCATGTTTTTTATATCCTCAGAAATTCGTTTTTTCCATGATTTCAGTGAAATAGGACTGCACACTTTTATTCTGTGTACTGTTTACTTTGTCAAACCTGTTTCTACAGTTACCCACTAGTGAAATAAATTTTTATGTGTTGAATTCCTTGAATACAGTTAATCAAACTTTAACTGTAGAATACTTTCAGTTTTCACTGACCTATAGATACGATCTTTTCATATCAGTTTTTATGGAAAAAATGCTTTACTTAAGAGGATCATTTTGTCAAGCACTGGCAATTTCTGAACTAAAAACAAACAAAAACACAAAATAGACATTCATACTTCTTTTCTGAAGTACTTACTGTCCTACTAGTAATGCTTTGATTCTCGCCGCTTCTTTTCCCATTCAGTTAATGAATATCACCTTTTAGTGAAGGGAGCTTGTTTCAAAAGCTGGGAGCTCTTTAGCTCCCCCACTGCTACAAAATCATATTAAGATTTCTCGTCAAGGATGACCTTCCTGCTTTTTTTTCCTTAATACATTAATCCCACTGAACCAGGGAGAGCATAAATTGTGTATCCTGTTAGTGATGACGATAATTTGTTTTACTGTTTGGATTATGATGTTTTTTACACAAAAATGCTCTTGAATATGTTTTTAGTCAATTAAATCAGTTGCTCTGATGATTTATGCAAGAACTCTGGCTTTGTTATTTTGAGTGTGATCTGGCAGCCTCTTATCTCACCCAAGAGAAGTATTGATGAAAAGCCACCAGTAAGAACAGAAGAAACAAAAATAAGTATTTAAGTATTTCACCTCTTATTTTGTTTTAGTAAATGTGAGGGTATTGAACAGTGATTTTCTGCAAAAGCAATATTCTGTTTCCATAACATAAGTAGTCATATTATGAGTGCTACAGTTTCTCTTACTGCATTCTATCAAATGTATGATGGACGATTAGTATTTCTTTGCACTTTTGGAGTGCAAAGACTTTCATTCACATAAATAATTATTGAGAAGTAAATTTCTCAGTGCTTATAGTTCTATCACTTCTTTTGATATCATCACATAGTGTCAGGATCTGGAAATATCTTTCAACCAACGCTGTTCTAATTAGATGGATAATTAGTACATTGTTACTGCTTTGGCTATAGCTGTTCATTATTTATTTATTTATTTATTTATTTATTTATTTATTTTCACCACTGGCAGCACATTTCTTATCTACACTTGAAGGTCATTTTGAAAATTTTCTTATTTCTCCAGTGGTTGGGACTGGTTATGTTGCAAATAAATTAAAGCTGATTGCTTGACAGCTGGAATACGCTGGAATAAAACCAACTGGAATTAGTGTGTTAAATGACTACTTTGTATTATGTGCTATAACATTTTTGTATGACCCCTGTTAAAAATGTTGAAAACAGATTTAGGTGTTTTTTTTTTTGTTTTTTTTTTTTTATTCTGAAAATCAATAAGATAGACCACAGTCACCTTAGGGATGAATACATTTCTTGAGACTATTATACACATCTGTAGTATACTGATAACTTCTCTTGATGCTTTTTAAAATTTGGGTATTCTCAAATGCAGGCACTGTGGATTACTGTCTTAAGTTTTAAGTATACAGATAGTGACTGATAATGAATGGATAAATACCTTTCACATTTTAGAAGTTTTTCCTCCTTTCTGTCATTAGAATGTGTGGGTGTCTGCCCAACCCCATTCATCTGGTAAGCAGTCAGCACTGTTCATCAGGCATTTTTCTCTCTTCAGATATTCAATCTGTTTTGTTATTATTCTACAACTTTCCTCCCAATATATCTTTATTATTATGAACTTACTGAAGTCTTAGGTAGTAGCTTAGTTGTGGTCTTCAGTTTGGAGAAGAAAAAAGTGCAATTACTAATGGTATTTTATGATAGCTCTGTACGTCTCTACATATGCAGTATAAAAAGACAAAAAGCATTTATTTATTTTTTAATTCTTACCATTTTTCTCTTCCCAATTTGTTTTTATGGTGCAACTCTCAATGAATTATGCATGCTGTTGGAATAAACAATATTCTGGTTTACCGAGGAGGATTTCAAAACCTTAAAAATAATTTATCATTTTACACTGTGGTGTTTCAATATAAAAAATTCCAGTCTTATTACGATACCATAAAGAAACGAAGTACATTCTCACACATTTTTAGGGGATGTCTGCACACACTCCTTTTGTATCTGATCATATAATGACTGTAAAGAGAAGAAACAGCTTAGACTGTTACATTTCAACTGTTATCAGTTTCATCTAAAGGAGTTATTATTAGTGCTTGTTTATATTTATATAAAAGTTGTTCTATTCTGCTTGAACTGAAGATAGTACGTAAGAGAAGCTGTAAAATTTAAAAAACAATTTCTTCACGCAACCCCAACACAGAGGTCCCAGATGTACAGTCTTAATGGACTGAACTTTCTATCTTTTGTCAAATTATCTTGGATATCCATCTAGCACACCTTTTTATCTAAGAAGTTGTGGGGAGAAAAAAACACAACAGAAATGAAAAGGAAGTGCACAGCAGGGGCAGGGGTGGTTGCACTTCCCTGTGTTACTTTGGTGTACCTTCAGCTGGTGTTGGAATGGACCCTAAAGAAAGGAGTTCAGAGGGGCTCATGAGCTGAATACTGGTTGTTCAGCTCATCCATCAGCTAGAAGCAGAACTGGGTCAAGTCTGGTCTGAACTAGTTCCTGGGCTGCCCAGCAGAAAATCCAATGTAATTTACTTTTTTTTTTTTTTTTTCCCAAGTGAAATTTTTATTTATTTATTTTTTATTCTCTGGGAAAATTATCAGAGGAAATGCATATTTTAAGTAACTCTTCCTTCTCTGTTCAGTATGCATTTGGG
This sequence comes from Anas platyrhynchos, assembly GCF_047663525.1. Lineage (NCBI taxonomy): Eukaryota > Metazoa > Chordata > Aves > Anseriformes > Anatidae > Anas > Anas platyrhynchos. The sequence continues at coordinate 26,326,411 of NC_092592.1, read as the reverse complement.
AACTGCAGGCTCCATCTAAATATTTTGTCTTTCTTGGGTCTGGTTATCAGAGATGTGCTTTTTCTGTGTGGGATTCACTACTGCATGAGTTCATGCTCTTTGGGATGTGGCATTGTCTCACTGAAAAGGCTTCAGCTGTGGAATTTGTTTATTATATTGAGTGAACCCAAGTCCATTGACTTCGGGGGCATGATATAAAGATTATTTCTCTTTGCTTGAGGGGTTGCATTTGAAGTTTGTTTGCATTATGACTGAGAACTTTTTGTTTGACAAATCTTGATGTACTACAGTAGATTACCTAATTCTAGGCATGTTTTATACCTGAATAAGACTTTGTTGCTGAGGACTACATCTTTGCACTTTTCGTAGTTTCATGAAAGCAAGTCATGGAAACCATTTAAGGAAACTGTGATATGATTTTTGTTTGATTAACTCTAAAGGAAGGACTAGAAAGGAGTTTGGAGAAATGGGTTGTAGCCCATTAGAACAATTAATCCTTTTAGGTATGTTGGCACTAATAAAGAATAACATAAAGTGGAAGCAATGACTCTTTGATTGTCTTTGCTTCTCAGTTGTTAACATGCTTTTTGGCATGATTTTGGTCCTTGTTAGGGAGCACTATGCTGGAAAATGTTCATGCCAATGTTCTACCCAAAAAGGGAAAGTTTTAGACTCTGTCCCACACAATTCTCCAGTCCTGTTCCAGCAGGCTTCCATTGGCAAATCATCTTCTGTTTTCAGGAAGCCACACACCTCCACACCGAAAATCATGCTTCAGAAACGTTGTTCTGATTCTCTGTGGCATTCCCTCCATGCTCTTTCAGATACTGTGAACAAACTGATACTTATTTTAGGATGATCTGAACACCAGAAGGGACCAAGAAAAGATCTAAGGCCTTGAGCCAAGTAGTTGGTGCCACTTAGCCTCAGGGAATGATATCTGGCCCTTTTTACATAGTAATGCTCATATAGTCATATAATGCACAAGCTGAAAATACCACAACTGTTCTGTGGCTGCTGCTGGAATAGTTTGGGGATATTGGTCATGAGAGCAGGGCACCATTTGGTCTCTCTAGGCATTCAGAAAACATCGGACCAGCACCATTATCATAATAACCCTTATGATAACCCCACTTTTTTTTTTTTTTTTTTCCTGAGGGAGTTCTACTTGTGCTCTGTTGGTTGCTCTGTGATGTTGCCTAACAAATTCCTAAAGGTAGCAAGTATATGCAGTTGGATATGTGCTTGCAAATACATTCATATTTGCCGTGAATATCAAGAACTTAAATATTTTTTTCACCGTAGTCATCCCCTCCAAAGAAGAGGGGAAAGAAAAAAAGCTGCCATTTAAATATGAACCTGCCTTGCAACCTTCTACCTTTATATAGGTGAAAAGGACAAATGGAAAATTGCCTAATATTCACACTTCTTTGGGCTAGTTATCTCATAGCAGATACTTGAGGTTTTGGATCTCTATCTCCACTGGCCCTCATGTCTCCCAGATAAGCAGCAATGCTGTGTATGTGAGGCTGGTTGGTTTCCAGTGTGGTATGAATGAAATAGCCCACAGCCTGCATTGCAGCCCACCAGGGAAGTGTGTTTGTGTGATGTATGGATTACATGCTCTAGGGTATAGCCTGAGCTATATGTCATGAGAGAGTGTTTGAAGGCTTCAGAGCCTGTGGGAACAGCTCCATAGGGTGGGAAAGGACAAACCTGGTGTAGAATTACTGTCTTCTGGATGTGGTCCCTGGGACAAACAGTCCCCCAGAGCATCTTGGGAGAAGGAGACCTAAGTTGCAAAGGGATTAATGAAGTGAGATGGCAGTTCAGTAATGTATCTGCTCAGGGGAGTGGTGCTCCCCAGTAGTATCTTAGATAGATGGATTTCATGAGATCTAGGACTGAGTACCATCATCTGGTTTATTTGGTTTGCATCTTAGGTCCATTACTTGGGGTTTAGATCATTATATATATTGCAAGGACAGTCTGAAAACTGAACTCTAAAATAAATACCTTCTCAAAAGGTTTCTCCAGGAAACGATTTATTTATTTATTTATTAAAAAGAAAAGTAAAACATTGAATGGAATTTGGTTTAGGAAAATAACTTCACTGGAATAAAGAGTGTTCATTTTCTTAGTGTTTATTTCCTCATAATAAAACATTTAAAATGTGAGATTCTTAACACATGGCTGGAAACTGGTAATTATTTAAACCAGCTGCCTAGCTGCAATGTATAGCAATATTTATTTTATCACTATGATTCAATAGCACAGGAGAAAAAATAAGGCAATTGAAAATGGTGTGAATGAATAAAATGTGAGAAATACTTAATAATGTGTGCACAGCAGTGATTTGTTCTAAAAATCAAAATTATATTTAATCTTTTATTAAAATAAATGATTAATTTTCTGATGTGGTTAAAAGTACTTTTACATCATGAAGTTGTAATTACAGTATAAGTTATCTAAAATCAAATGCATGACTAGCACCCTTTTCCACGTGTTTATCCAACAAACCTTTGTGTCTGTAAGTATGTGAAAAGAATGTTCTTCATGTCTTTTTTTTTTTTTCCTTCAAGATTTCTGCAGGTCTCTAATTGCAAGCATCTTCCTGTATGCAGGTGACTAACTGTGTTTAAGGGAAAAGAGATGCCTAACTTGTTATGCTATAATTCATATTTTTCATTCATTTTTTTTTCCTAAAGAAGTAATATACAAAATTATTCAGTGTAATTTCAGCATCAAGAGTAAGAGCTACAATTTGACCAGGTATTGATTACTTGAAAGGGTTTCTTTTCATCATCTGTAGTTAAGCCTCATTTCTGTGTTTGTATGCTGAACAGTGTAACAAACATTTTCCTCCCTTCCAGCCCCTTCCCACAGCATGTTCTCAGAAGGGAAGAATGTTATGAATTGCATGAAAAGTTTGATGTAATTCATAACTGTACAAAAGTAGCGTTATTTTAGTTTTCCAGTGAAGTTGTTCATTGTATTCACAGAACTGGTTTTTAGTGCAAATCAAATCCATTCTGATAACAGCCCATTGCAAGGTTTTGGACTTCACTGCAGCTAATTAAAAGCAGGTGGATAATTCCCATGTAACAAACCATCTCAATGAAATGTAGATAACATATTAATTGTTAAAGAAGAATATATAATTTCTTCCCCACAGACCTTATAGGAATGCTAGGATTCTCTAAAGCCATGATCCTTTCATATTCTGAACAGAAAAACAATTGTATTTTAACTATGATGCTCATACTACTGTGTTTATTAAACCTGCGTTTTAGTTGGCAGTGTAGAGAAGAGAAGGCCCTGAAGGAAACCTAAGTTTCGAAACCTGATCTCTGTGTGAAAGTCTCTGTAAAAGTGCGGTATAAAGACCTGAAAGAATTAGTTCAGAAATGCAAATTTATGTAGTTAAATTCTATATTTTTTAATTTTGTGGTGTCTGTTATATTTTTCAAGAATTTCTTCTTCGGAGAAACAAAATTGTGACTAAATGAGATGGCAGTATTATAGAGCATGAGCTGTGTTTACTGACTGTTTTGTTTATAAACCAAGTGTTCTGTTTAATCTTGTAATTTATTTAGATAGTTCTCTGTAATTTCTAGGAGTTTGTTTTATGTGGATAAAAGATGCTGCTTTCAGTCTACTTACCGGGGCCACAGGGCAGGAGACCCAGAAATGGAGTAGGAGACTAGTGTACTGCTCAGTTGTGGGATTTTCATGGACTTGCCAGTCATGTTCAGACTGCCCTCTTTTTCTAGGCATAATGAACAGAAGACCTGAAAAACAAATTGGCACCGTGAACATCTTTCAAAGACAGAAATAGTTGTATTTAAGCCAGATGAGAGTTCTGAAGTGCACGTATCTTTGTGAATCAGGCTTTGCAGAACAGTCCAAATATAATATTTATATCTAATGTCATTGTAATAGGCCTCAGAGATGGTCTCTCTGTAACACAATATATAACTAAATGACCCAGTATGAAGTGGAATTTGAGACATTAGTCTTTCCAAGCCTAGCCAATTTAAATGTGGGGACTTTATTTTTTCTTGACTGATCCAAGTTCTGTGCAGCCTCAGAAGATACGATCAAGGAAATAACAGAATAAAATAATAGAAAATTTAATGTAGTTACATTTTCCAGTTTAGATATTTATAATTTTAAAACAATTACCAAATTTAGTCACAGTGTGGGTATCTAAAAAATTCAGAAAATCTGACAAATAAGACAAATTGAATCCATTTTTGATCTTTCATTATGTTGTTGTTGAAATACATTGTTAAGACTTTCCTAAACAGTTGAATAGAAAAATACTTAATGTTGTACATATGATATTTTTTTTTTATCTGAAAAGTAGGAGGCAGATCTTACGAGATGTGGAGTTTCTTAGATCACGACAGTATACTGCGTGTATATTGGAGCATAGCCATTTTTATGTTGTAAACACGGGAATCTGCATGCTTTCAGATACCTGGGTTTAATTGTTCATGATTGATCCCAAATTGCCACGTGTATGTTATAGTGCCTGGATCTGGGTAAGGAGTAATGTTGCTGCACAAGCTCATTCAGTCACATCAGGGTGTAACAACACACACATTAGCTCCTAGCTCAGAGCTGAATTGCTCTGTTCTTCATATCCTTTGGCAGTGGGCCATAAAAATACCTCAAATTATATGCATATGTTTATTGGTAAATTTTACAAATAACTTGAAAAAATCTCCAAATCTTACTAACATTACAATATTTTTCTACATCAATTATACTTTGTTTCAGTATCAGTATTAATGTGTTTTCATTTGCATCTATACATAAGAAAATATGTGATATGCATATGCTTGGAAAAGTGCTTACTGTTTATATGTAATAAGAAATACTAAGAGCCAGACAAGATAAGATAGTCTTGTGCAACACATAATTTTAAAACTTTAGGAAAAAAAGCAAAATGTTGGCTCACAAAGTCTCAAGCTTGCTAGTTATGAGCATATGATTTCTTCTGACATTTGGTTTCTATCCTTATGGTAAGCAATGTCTCTTATTTTGAAATGGACTTTGAGCTCTTCTATAACTTATTCTAAACGTTACATGAAAATATTCCTTTTTTTACAGCATACAGAAAGTGGAATAAGTTTGTTAAGAGACAGAAATTTCTTCTGCACATTGAATAACTATTCTTTTAAAAAAAAAAAAAAGAAAAAAGATTTCTTGAGCTTCCAAAACAAATTGCACTTTTGTATATTGTATATTTTAATAGGTAACATCTTCAGAATGACTGCATATTTGTATTGTATTGCTTCTGAAATAGACAGGAAAATATTGCAGTGCAAAATGACTAAATTAACTCTTGTGACACCAACAGAGGAAAAATAGACAACTTCTTCAATAGCTTGTATGTAGGGTCAGTTTGCATGTATACTTGATGGTTGTGAATGGTACAAACTTTGCTGCATTACTGAATTTCTACTGTAAAGAGGTTGAAAGAGGAAAACATTTTTGACTAAGCCTCGTTTTTGTGGTAAAAGTCCTTTTTTTCTTTTTTTTCCTTTTTTTTTCTTTCTTTTCTTTTTTTTTTTTTTTCTTTTCCCCTCTTTTCTCTTTTCTATAGAAGGTGAAAAGGAAATATTTTCTGTTTTCTGTCTCAGTTTTTAACATCTCCCTAGCTTTATCAGCCTTTTTGCTGACTGGGAAGTCCAGCAAATATCTTTGCCAGTAGTAATTTTGAATCTACTAGTGATGTGGGGACACATCGATATTATACTTTCCAAGTTGTAGCCAAAGTTCATTTGTTGACATATTTCTTGAACGTGCTTTTATTTAATAAATAAGAAACTGAAGGAAATGGTAATCTTTATGTACTGCTATGATGGGAAAATGCAAATGAGGCACAGAATTTTGTGATTAGTATTTTACAGAGCAGTCATTTACTATAATTACATGTTTTTAATCAGTGGAATTATCATGTTCTATTAACCAAATTATTTTCTGACTTCTTCTAGGATTCTGAGTAACAACAAGATCTTATGGTTGAAGAATGGCTCTTTCTTTGGGCTGAGATCCCTGGAGAGACTGTGAGTAACTGATCAACCTCTTTCCACCTTCAATTAAAAAGTCTTCATATTTTAAGTGTAAAAACAAACCTCAAAAACAACGTTAAAGTGTTCTGAACTGTGCTGCATAGTACTGTTTCTAAGCAGTTGTCAAGTAAAGAAACAGAATAGAAATGAGTGAATGGGGATGGACACTGAAAATACAGGAAGGCACTACCATCAATTTGGAACTAAAATAAACATCCAGTCAAAGACTTGTACTATGCTGTGTACACTATCATAGTGAAGACTGGTATATGTAATGGTAACACTAACGTACCTGACATATAGTTTGGATTGTTTAACTCACTGGTCTCCAATACTTCTATTTTTAATTATATTCTAGACAAAGAAATTGGACAGCATTTATCACTGGAGCAGACAGTGACATTGATATAGCTCCATGTTTGTATGTTTGCAGTCAGCATTTAGAGGGGGTAGAGAATGAGGTTTCCGTCTAATCTGCTCAGAAACAACTGATGAAATAGGGAGAAAAACATTTGGAAACTTCAATGAAATAAATGCACTGTGCAACTCTGTTGTAGAAAAACTGTTTTCTGTATATATAGGTCACTCGTCTGAAAACAATCATGTCAGCAAGTCTAAAAGTCTTTATAGTCTCTTTTTTTTTTTTTTTTTTTTTTTTTTTTACTTCTCAACTTACTTTGCCAGTACATCTAAATGAGTAATTATATTATGCCTTATCTTAAAATATCTCCTGCAGCTTAAGCTAAATTATTTTTATGTTCATTCCTAAGAACACCTTCATTATATAGAGCTGTGGATATAAAGTGGTTGTTACATTTGTGTATTCATGAATATATTCATGTATTCTATGACAAGTGAATGTTACCATATAGTAAAAAACAAACAAACAAACAAAAAAACAGGAAAAAATGTATTTAATTCAACACTAACTAATATTTTACTATGTATGTGTGTGATGTGCCTGCTGCTGCTGTTTATGGTTGTGTATTAAGCCAGGTAATTAAGTATGTGATACTGAGATATATGACTAGTCTAAATGTAAGTTAAAAACAAACAATATATTTCAATGGAATAATCCCTTAAGCACCTTCAAGGATTAGGATAAAGCTAACTATGTAAGTGAATATTAAATTTTCTCTGCATACAGTTATAGATGTAACAAATTCTTCAATTAATATTAGCATATATTAAGGAGTGGAATATTGATGGAATGGAGTAGTTCTGATGTGTGTTATTTATTGACTAGCTAATTCTCAGTTGTAACAATGATGATTCGTAAAGATGTATGCAAACATTTTAGAGAAAATGTAGAATAAAATATAGAATTACAAATTTATTGAAAGAAAATAAATCAGTAAATAAAATCCTAATGTATTACAAATAAAGCATTGTTGTTTAGAAATAGAGGAAAACATTTTCTGTTTTTCTTTTATTTCCTTTTTTTTTATGTTTAATTTGCATTTTTATACATCTGACAAGGAAACTTAAAACAAAGATACATATGGATTCATAATGAATTAGATTTGAATAAACTGGTAATTGCATTAAGGATGTACTTTTAAAAAATCTTGTTAGTTATCTAGTTGAGAAATACTTTAACCTGAAGAGACATTGCAAATGGTGTTGAAAACAGTCAGAAAACAACAACAAAATACCTTAGTTGTGTAGCCTCAACTGTCGTCACCATCTAAACCTTATTAATTTTATAGTATTGATTTTCACAACATTACAGATGAAATGGGTGTCATCTCTGTGTATGGTAAGTGCTCTTTGGCCACACTGCTAATACAAAATCAATAAGTCATTCTTGCAGCAAAGACTAGGAGTCAGGTGGTGACATTCTCATCAGATTCAAATGCCCTGCTGCTTGTTCTGTCCCTGCACACATCAGTATTTACAAAGATCCAGTTTCAGCAGGGAAGTTGGAAATGGCTTGGATAATCTACTTAAGAGGTGGAAGCAGTGGGTGTGGTCTGGGTGAGTACTCCTAACCTTTAGACAAGGTTTCCCAACTATGCCTCACATTATACATAAACCACTTTAGAGTTACTACAGACGCTTAAAACGGAGCACCAATCCAACTGAAGTAATGTTCAGTTTACAAGATGATGTGCTTAGAATGTAAGCATGCTGAAGTTAAGGCTTACTCATTCAATTTAGCTTTGCACTCCTTGTGGTCTTAAAATGAACAAAAAGTTAGTGAAGAGAATGCCACGGAGACAAGAATTGTGTGTCAGTAATTCTTTTGTGGTTACTGTGAACCACAAGAGCATTAGCTCATGTGGACTATAAAATCATTTAATGTCAAACTTGAAAAATTTAGAGGGGAAGTAAAATTTCAGGTGGAGCAGAGTGACTTGTATATTCCCAGAGTGCTTTTTCCCAGAGTGCTCAAAACCACTTTTTGAGCACAGAGTTGTTTCAAGCCATAGTACAGTAAACTAGAGACAACTTTCACCTTATTATTTTGCTTTCCAAGACATGTCACAACAGGAATTGGATTACAGAAGTGTTAGTTCTCCCAAGTCCTGGTGATTTCTCAACAGTGTGTTACACAAGTGAGAGGTCTCACTGAGTCTTAAACCAGAACTCCCCATTTTATGCAACTTTAATCAAGTAAACTGAGAAACTTCAAACTGCTCATCAACTGTCGGTTCCACTAGTAAGGGAGTACCTATTTATTTAAATCTTAAGACTGTGGAAGACTGTCTCATATTGTGCATGAAATGCATTACTTTTCATTGTTTTGTTCTAATCTTAGTTGGATCTCACTTTGTATTGTTTCTGCAGGCTTCTCAGAATTTTTCTTTTCTTTTCTTTTTTTTTTTTTCTTTTTTTTTTTTTCTAACATAGAATGAGTATTTTAACTTTTCTATTTTGAATTGTCTTAAACTGTCTTATTGCTGTAGAAATAAATCTGATGTTAACTTTTCAGATGATGCAGCCACCCGGAGGGGAAAAAAAAAAGAGGATACAGTTATTTCCTTTGTAGATAATAAAAAAAGAAAGATAATAAAAAAAGATAATAATCTTTACTAATTAATATTGAATATATAATAAATGTTTGTATTAAAAATAAAACATTTAATAGTATCTGTATTAAAACATGTATAATTAATAATGATCAGAATATATTTAATAAATGTTAACATTTTTACTCAACAGTTTACAAAAATGCTTTGAAAAAACACCATCCAACAAAAGGTGCCTTTTTTGTATTCTGTGTGTGTGAACTGTGAGTCACAAGAGTGCTCTGTAGAGGTGGCACATACTCTTAGTACTTAGCTTGAGTTTTCTGAAACCCTTGTGGTGTTTTGGAAAGGTTGACTCACAAATGTGTTTTAGCATCTGGATCATGATGCACCTCTGTGCCTCTGGGCTTACTTTGTAGTCTAACTGAAAAGAGGTATTAAGAAGTGAATAGTATTACTTAAAAAACCATGTGGGAATAGAACCTTTCTGTAAACTTAGGATTTGGACTGTCCTTAGTTATATACACCTTGACTACTCCCTTTGTTTTGGATGAAAATCAGAAGTATGGGTAGAAAAATAAACGTATTTGAAACAACTGTGGTAAACAAACTGTTACGACCTTGAACCCATTTTTGTGGTACACCCTGTGGAGATGGCTTTGTATTCAGGAAGGCTGAGAGTTCAGTATGGCTTTGAAGCTTGTGGCAAAGACTTGACAGCTTGTAATTATTTGGGGTCCGGTGCCTACCCTGTTGGTATTTGGTGTCTTACATTCTAGTGAGATACATTGATCTGAGCAGGACAGCATGAAGTAATCATAAAGTAAGTTTTTCATATGCTCTAGGGACCATATAAGAAAGACAAAGTGGGTTTTCCAAGCCATGAGACAATGAGGTGGTCCTGTTGAGTAAGTCTCAGCTATCCAGAAGCTCTCATTTAGTTAGTGATTTGGAGGATGTTAATAACTGATAGGGTATGAACCTATATAGTTTGGTGGTAAAAAATATTCCATAAATTGAAACAATACATTAAATAGAAAATCTGTTCTATTATAGTTTGATTTTATATATATATATATATATGTATAAACTTATGAGCAGTAGGGATAATCATTGTTATCACTTGAGGCTAGTGCAGACTGCCAAGTTACTAGCAGGTGCTCTATCATGGCAGTAGATGGCATGGATCCTTATCCAACAGCGCTATAGTCTCAGTGTGCCACAAATGAATATTATTAGTAGCAGTAGTGGAAAATATCTTTTTTCTTGACAATACTCTACCTTTAGAAGTATCTCTTCTGGAGAGTACCCTACTCCAAATAATGCTTCTGAGTACAAGAACTGAGGCTGTTGGACCAGGTGCTCCAGCTGCGCTGAACCCAAAGTCTAGATCTCAACTAGGAAATTAGATGTTTTTCCCTCATCCTGATGTCAGCTGGCAAAAAACAGTATGCATCTGAGCTATTAACAACACAAATTTTTCTTACTCTCCACAACAGCCACTGCATCAAAATTGTGTGGATAGCTCCCCAAGCTCCTTCTACCTGGGGCAATCTGTTGTGGCTTCTACTCCCCTGTGGGTTTCCTGGTACTCTAGTTGATCTAGTACTTGTGCATTTTCTGAAGTGGTTTTATGAAAGCTTTCTCTCTCTTTCATAACTGAATGTATGTTTTCTTGAAGTGTATAGAAGCATAATTACCTTTGAGGCTGCTGCTACTTTTTCCCCTGTGGCTGAAACTCTTTAACAAGTTCAGAAGTTATTTAGAGGGAATCAACAAATAAAAATAAAGAAACATATGCAAACAGACCATCATTGCATAAGCAGTGTTTCATTGGGAAATCAGGATGAAAGATCACTGTGCAATATTACACAGATTGTTTCACAGTTCACCAAGAACCAGGCATTAACAGTCACTTTAAAAGTGACTGTTTTACAGAAACTTGCTATTGCATTTCCTAGTGTTTCTAGACAATGAAAATACCACTGAAGTATCTTTAGGAATTTAGGGGTTAATTTACTTTTTGTTTTAGTTTTCTTCATTTTATCTATGTATTTATTTATTTATTTTAACTATATGGACCGGACTTATTAGACTAGGTCTCACATTGTATATTAACTTTATTAAATGTTGTGTTATTGTAAGGTTACCAGCTATGCAGGCACATGTTGTCCTCATTTATTATTAGATAAGAATGCACAAAAACATGTTTTTGTTAGATTGCAGCATAATGACTTTCTGCAACAATATGTTGTGCTGTGCAACTGAAATAATAACACATTAACTTGGAATGAAAGGGCAGGAAAGACAAACACAGCAAATTAGACCATAGAAAAAATTATGTTGTTAAGCAGCTGGTATAAAAATATGATATTTAGGTGGTCTTTGGAAAACCTCAAGTGATGAAAGGTTAAAATATAAAGGTTTTGCATTTTTATATACTGAAGTGTTTCTTATAACATACAATTTACATTGTTTAAATTACTAGCCACTTAACTTTTCCTGCCTATACATTTGAAATGTATGTGTACGCAAGCAGAAACAGAAATGTACTTATTTGGCAGTGTGCAGGATTGGGAATATGCTTAAAGAAATGCTGAAACAATTTAAATTAAAAAAAATAATAATAATATATATATATATAACATATTCAAAGTTAGAAAATTCATAAGTTAAATTTCAAAATATTTGTTCTTGTACAGACTTGTTTAAAAATATATAAATACTAGTTGTTATAAGGTAAAGTTTTGTGATCCATCCAGGATTCAATTGCAGATATATTTTTTATTTTTTTTTTGTAGATGCTACATTTAAGGCATTGCGTTTGATTAATAAAAGCAGATTTTTAGCCACTGTGCCTTTTACTTAAGGTTAATTACACCTTCTTAGTCATAAGTTGTATTCACAGAGAATTCTATGCATGCTATAGCAAATACATAATAGGACATGATACTTGTATATTGATGTAAAAGAATTCTTTGAAAGAAGAAAATAAATAAAAAAGCATTTATTTGAGGCAAATGACTGAAAATCAAGGATGTATTTTTTTGAGGGGGTTGTTTTCCATAAATTATTAAATCTTTGTCACATCTCTCTCTACCTTAATTTTTCATCTGCAAAATAATATTTTTTGGCTAGTATCTCCAAATTTAGTAATACTGGAGATCTCAGAGTGAAAAGATTATATGAAAAACTATGATGATAATTATGTAATGCCAATTATTTTATGTGGCAACCTTATATAGATTGAATAATCTATTTTTTTATGATGCACTCCTTACAGCCTGGCTGGGAAGCAGTCTGAAGCAGCATGAATACACAGGTGCAGAGAGGGTATTGATGCTTAGTTGATATATTTTGTGCAGTTCCATGCATCACCAAAATTAAGTTATTAGCTGGGTTTAGTAGTAGATTTAAACTTCAGTTTTTGGTAAGCAAAGAAAAGTCAGTTTTTGTAGCAGAAAATTTTCCCATACCAGAAAAATCTTTAGCTTGGAAGTAACTTTATTTAAATCCCATGGAGACCATCTGAGTGTGGTCCTGGCTGAATTGCACAGTGCATGTACAGGTGTTGGACAGGGCTAGAGATGATCTTCAGTCTATAATCTCTTGTGACCCAGGATCTCTTAGTGACAAGACTAAGGTTAGTGCCAGCACATCTCTGTACCTGAGAGAACTATGACAAATGCTAGCAGGGTTAAAGTGAAGTGTTGCTGTGGTCATCCTCTTGCTGCCTTCTTGACATGCTTTTCAGTGTCAGCATTACTCCAGACATACATGTATATTACTGGAAGAATTTAATCCGGTGTAACCAAATATCACAGGGAAAAATTCAAACAAGATGGATCATATATGAAGCATTCATACTGCTATAAAAAACAGCTAGAATCCTGTTAGCAAGTAAGTCTTCATGTAAAGATTTGGACATATTCTGTTGCTTTTTATTTTTTAATGGATAAAAATCATCTATAGCTTTCCTATTGAATGTATTTCCCCCCCCCCCCCTTTGGACAGTACATGAAATCAGAAATATGCCAAGTAAGAATAATGTAATGAACAACAACAAAAAAAGCCTACCAGAGCTTACCCCAAGCTAGGCTTTTGAGTTTGAAGAATTGATACTCCCATTCTCTGTTAGTATTTACTGGGTTAAGTGTTCTAACCACAAAATGAGAGAGATCCGTGGATGCCCTTTCTACTGTAGCTTGATGAAAATGCCTGCTTGCTTACATAAGCAGCAAAACCTGAAGATTCCTTAAAAAACATCATGGTACGGAAAACTGGACTTGGAAAAAGCACTGTTGGTCCTCATGTAGAAGTCAGGGAGTACAGGTAAAACTTATTTCAAAGTAAATGCTGTTTTTGTTGTAGGTAGTATTTTAAGGTATTCCACAGAAGAAGGGTGTATTAATTTTCAATTGTTGCATAGAAATTTTGAGAAAACAGAGAAGGAGAAACAGAGGCAAGATTAATGTCACAAATGAAACTGGTGTTAACTTAATTCTGTGGTCCTTTATGGATCTCTTGGTTAAATCTTGTGAATAACAATGAATTACTCATTTAGTATTTAGTAACACATAAGCTAAGTAGGAGTTTTTTTTTTGCTTTTTTTTTTTTTTGGGGGGTGGGGGGAGGAGAAGAAAAGCAACAACAAAACCCAACAACAACAATAAGTTACAACCTCCAAATTTTCCAAACTCCAGATATTACTGTGCCTTAGTATCAAAGAGAAATTTAGCATTTTATCAGGAATTATGAACCTATTGTTATCTTTCGTACGACTGTCAGAAACAGAAGAGTTAGAAATAAAAAGAAAAATTACATTACCCTCTTTCTAATAGGCATACGTACTGTAAGTCTTGCAAGCATGAAGTGACTGTCAAGGCACTTGTAATGTAATCTGACAGAAAGATAATGTATTTTTTTTCTTCTAGGCAGTCGTTTTTATCCAGTACAAAGTCACAATATTGGATATCACATACTTCACATTTTAGGGAATGAGGCAACAGGAAAATACCCCGTATATATACTTGTGCAGAGCTTCTATATCATGACACTTTAAAAAAGCAATAATTCTCGAAAGAAAATATATTTCCTTTGGGATATTACAGTGCCATTTAAAAGCAGCAGCAATTAACTCTGAAAGAACAGATTAGTGAAGTCAATCCCATAGTTTTAGTGCAAAGGATCCAGAACCAAGTGTGATTTTCAACTTTTCTTTCTTTTCATCTTTTCTTTCTACCACAAGTCTGTTGTTTATCTTCTAAACATTCATTTCTCGGGGTCTCATGTTATTTTTCCCTCTGATATTTTTACTCTCTGACAGAAACAACATGGACTAAAAGACCATGTCTGTGCTCTTAATTCTGTTCTTCATAATTAGACATAAGACTTGCCAGGGCTGCATTCACTTGCAGGCTACTGCTTATTGCCTGATGGGAATTTATGCTGAATATGCTGCTGGGATTACATTCCTCTAGTTTGGGCAAGAAGCTATGGTTTCAGCTTGGGCATGAAGTTGACAGATGCTGGTATATATGTAGTAATAGTATTTAGAACATCAGTGTTTGTTTTTTTTTTGTTGTTTTGTTTTTGTTTTTTTTTACTTGACAAAACAGATTTCTGTTGGAAATGCTGCTGTGACAGAATAAAAATGTTTTCTGGGGATGCAGCACTTTAAAGAACACCATTGTCAAAGATGTCAGTATTTCATTTCAAGTCTATACTGTTTTGTATTCATATAGCAGAACCTTCTGTCAGTGATCAAGCTGAACCATACTACTAAGTAGTGAAGCAATCTGTATACCTTTCCTATAAAGAAATGGCTTACTGGTCGATGAAGAAGGGAAAAACAAGGTGTTTAAGGGCAGTTTGTATAAAGTCATACCAGCAACATGGTGGGAAGCCAAGCTGATAAAAATTAGTGCTAGTTGATCAATAACTGAGCTAATCTAATGAATGAACTGCAAGATAAGTTGCTAGCAGACTCCCTCTGTTCAGTATTCTGAGGTTGTGATTCCTCAGCTGTAAGCTATTTTTTATGCAGATGGAATAATATTTTCAAACTTCAAAAAGTATTATAATTATCCTTGAATTCATATGTGATGTGGTCTTTAGCATTTTTAATGTTAAAAAGGCCAAAGGTAGTTACCTCATCTTGTAGTACATGGGCATAAAACGCGAGGCACCTCAAGTCTTGAACAGCAACATCTCTCCCGCTTAAGGGTGTGCCCAGTCCAAAGTCCATCCTTCCTTCCCAGAGCTTTCTAGGTTTTACTGGTCCTTTTCAGTTTAGCTTGTTTTTTCTCTCTCTCTCCCTCTCTCTCTCTCTTTTCCTCTTTCCCTCTTTCCCTCTCTTTCTCTGACTTGATTTCAATTGACAGACATTTCTCATTAGCTTATTTATAGAAAAAAAGTAGTATATAAAATTTGTTCTATCCCAAAAGCTTAGGTCTACAGACCTGTGAGGTCTCTGATGAACACCTATTACTCACTCATGGAAAGGTAGTGCAGAAATGTGCCAATGGCAACCAATGACCCTTGGAGCTTGTTGCCCTCAAAACTTATTGTAGTGCTTGCAGAAAGTATAGTTGATTTTCTGACTTTTGTACTTCACCAAAAATCTCTGAGAAGATTTAAAAAAAAAAAAAAAAGAATGCACTTGAAGTAGAAGGAAAGACTATGTTTTATGCCAATTTAGTTAAAAAAAAAAAAATTACAAACCCAAAATAAGTTGTCTGAAGTAGTTAGGAAAGCTGATGTAATATAACAGCTGTGGGCAGTTTTTCTCCCCACTTCTTAATATAGACAGAATTGATTAGTTGGGTGTAGTATAGTGCTGCGTGTGTCAAGTAGGTACAAAATGGTTGTTCTCACGAGAAAATTGCATGCAGACTTAGCACATGATAAGCTGTCTTGTGTTAACACAAATTGCCTCGTTCTTGAAATGGAAAGTGACTGGGAGAGCTATAGAGGATGTTTGTGTAGTCTGAGCTATGCACATATTCTGTGGAAAAAAAAAAAAGAATTAAAAAAAATCCTCTGTGGTCTACTCTAGAAAGTGTTTTGCTGAGGAGAATACAGAGAGAAACATTGTGCTGGAATAAAAATGTGTATTTTTATTAACTTGCGTACTTGAATGAATAAACTGAAATTATTATATGTAATGATAGTGAGCTTCATCTCATAGAAATAAACAGTTTTAGTTAAAAATAAGCCACTTGAGTTAGCATAATGGGAAAAAAAAAAACTTGTTGAAGCATAAATAAAATGTTTTTTCATGCTTTTATAAATCAAAAAACTGCCAAAAGGGCAGCTTGAAACTCTTCAAATCCATTCATTTCTATCTATGAAAAAATCTGAAAGATGTTAAATCAGGAAAAATGATTGTTTTTATAGGTATCTGAAAAAATATATATATATTAAAAAGCATACCCTCTCAACCATAGCTGTAATACTTTTGCTATGATGTGGTAATTACTGGCCAATGAAAGAAACTTTTACAGTTAACGTACATTCCCCAGACACATGGTGCATTTGTTATTTTCGGCAAGTGTTCTATTTTTCATTATATTTTATTTTTTGTGTTCAATATTCACATTTGTTTCAATGCAAAGTAAGTTAATACTTTTAAAAAAGACCTTAAAGACATGCCTTTCAACTGAAACGGGAGTTTAAAGTACATTGTGTTCAGAACAAAGCAGTGTTTTCTGTAATGTGTCAGCAGCTAAGTTGAGCATTTGATAGCTTTTTTCCCCTTTGTACCATTAATTGCTTTTAGGTTTTTCTGGGAAGTGCTTGTGCCTCACAAGGGACAATTCTCCCAGTTGAGTGAAGTTTAAGTACTGTATTAGGCTTTTCTACTGTATAGTTATGTGAACTTACAAAAATATTTAGGAATGTGTGACCAGAATGGATTGCAGCCAGACTATTTCCAGGGATAAAAAGAAAATTTGTTCAATGCTCCCCCTCATCATATACACCATAAACCAGCCACAGCATTAATTGCTTTCCAGCACTCCATTAAGAACACTGAAACTTCAGTTCAAAATAATGTCCCTTAAAAATATAATGTGTTAGAGGAGATGAAATTGTAATGTGACACTTTTATTTTTTTTTTTTAAATTTAATTTTATTTTCATAATTTTCTTTTTATGTTTCTTTGCCACTGGAACAAATAAATCCTTATCAGTTCAAATCTGATGGTTTCTTTAACCATGAGTGTGCTAGCAAGGTACACTAACACAGGCACCTGACATGTTTTCAGTGCCTAACCAGTTCAGGTTGCCAGCACATACTATGCAACACTCCCTCTCTTGGTACTTTTTAGCAGCTTAATTAAAAGGGAGGAGTAGCAGGGGTGGAACCTCCAGAAGCCACATCCTGCATCAAACAAGAAGTAATAAATAAATAAATAAATAATTGCTGGTCCTTGCATGACAGCCTTGAGAGGCTTCAGCTCTGGAGATGCAAAGATTCATATCACAAACTGCAATTTTTAATTCTAGTAAATGCCATCCAGACATAAACCCCCTTCCATAGCAGTTTCAAACAGCATTTTGACCAAACAAAATGGTGAAGGCTGCTCCAAATCTTTTTTTTTTTTCTTTTGCAATAGCTAAATATCTTTGTATCATTTTTACTTTTTCTAATATGTGGTCTAAATGTACTAATAACCTATTATTTATCCAGTATACTACTGTTATCCTTTAATTTAAATTAAACTATTTCTCATTAGTTCACCACTAATAAACAATGCTGTAATATTTACTTTTCTGGGCTCAGCAAGCCAAAAATAGGGTAATCTCAGTGACATCATGAAAATAACCTTTAAATGTTTATTTATGGGCGCAAAATTTCAAATGTATCTAAAAGTAAGATCATTATCTGCAAAGATTTAGTCTGTATCCAATGACAATATATTCTTTTATTAATAGTCTAAAACATATTTGCATCCAGTTTATTGAATGTTCAGACAAGTAATTTTTCCGCCTAGCTTAACATCCAAAAATTATGTTCACGCTGTAAACCTCTCATACAGGTCAATACATGGAAGACCCCTCTGGAGAACCTACATGCAGTAAATACCCTCTGGAAATTCACTGGGATGTTAGGGCTTAGGAGGTCTGCTTTATCTGGTCTTGTGTAACCAGCCAGTGCTGACCAAATTGTCATTTAAACACAGTGAAAATTGAAAGCTTCCTGCTGGTGACATTGAACTGATTCCTACTTTTCTCCTTATTTTTATTTCTATTCTCCTTATTTTCAGGTTGAATCATGATATTACTGAGTATGGGTGGAGAAAGTTTGTTTCTTTTTGCTGTCTCTAGAACTGAGAACTCAGTAAATTAATCATCTGGGGGTGTTTATTTATTTGTTTGTATTTGAACTGTCATCTGCAAAGAGAAAGAGGACAAAATGCAAACCTTTTGCTAAAGGCCTTCTCTCCTGAGTTCCTTGTGTTCAGGTGTGTGGGCAGAGGTCTGTGGGCAGAGGTCTGTGATAATCACTTTGCAAATTGTGTAAATCAAATGAAACGGTTTTTCTTCAGAAGCAAACTAGACATCTCACTTATTTTTCTCCTTTGTTATAACTTTGTTATTTGTCAGCAGCTTCTCCCTGGTTTCATACAACTGTCTGCTCGTGTATTTTATCTTACTGTCAGATGAAAAAATTCATCCTAGCTAATAGCTCTGACATAATTTCTCCTTCGTTCTGCCATTTCCTACTTCTCTATTTGCCTTGTCTTGATTTACGTTAAGCAGTGGCAATGAAAGGAAAAACATCTAGCAAAAGTAGAAAAATAATATGATAAAATTATAAATATTATTAGAAGAGTGGAGGATGCACATGGAATGTCAGAAGGCACCTGTCTGTTTGGAAGGAGTTAGCAACAGCATATCATTTATGCATGATCTTTATGCATGTTTTCTTCTTTCATTCATATTGACATAATGAA
This sequence comes from Anas platyrhynchos, assembly GCF_047663525.1. NCBI lineage: Eukaryota > Metazoa > Chordata > Aves > Anseriformes > Anatidae > Anas > Anas platyrhynchos. Next base: position 26,307,398 of record NC_092592.1, on the reverse strand, counting down.
ATTACTGGTCTTTCCACCTCTGTGTTAGGTCACTGTGCTAACAGATGTATGTCCTATGTTCTTGTGTTCTCATTTCAGGTTTCTCCCCTTTTGATTTTTTTTTTTTTTAAGTGAAATAGTCGTTTCCTAGACATGTGATTCCTATAGGCTTATATATATATATATAAAATATTTGTCACTGTATTTGTGTTCCCATATCATTCTGTCTACTTATATTGTGTGGAAATTACAAACCAAGACAGACACGTCCCTCTTGCATGAAGTATTAAATATCTGTATAATTAGTTAAACAGTTCAATAAGTGTGCATGAAGTCCTGTATTTTTTATACCATTGCCTTGTTTTTCCAGACATCCATTAAAACATTTTAGTATGAAAATTCCTCAATTAAAAGAATAAAATTCTAATTCTCATGTCAGTGAGTTAAGCCAAGTTTCTTATCTTCAGCCTGCCTAATGCCTCTCAGTAGCCCTTGTCTTTCCACACCTCCATGCTATGGAGATGCAGTTCCTTCATGCTCCACCTCTTTCACAGGAACAGCCCATGTTGCTTCAGAAAACATAACTGGCATGCTGCCGAGCAGACATTTCATTAGCAAACATTTTTAGGAAGAAAGGTAGTTTCAGACAGAGAGCTGAAACAGCGTCTCTGATTGAGGTCCACAAAGAATATGATTAGTAATTTACCAAGTAAGTATACTGGTAACATGTGAAGTTAAACACACACCAGCAATCAGAGCATGAACTCTTCAGGACTCTGGCCAATGTATGCAAAAGCCTGTACAGGGATGTTATTGTTGTAGTTGTTACTTCAACTTGTGCAACTTGCTTGCACGTGGTCTGCCACATTTTCTTTTGCCGAGCAAACCTAGCAAATACCTTTCTTCAAATATTTGGAGTGTCTTAGTAGGGTTAGGCTTCAACAGAATAAATCTCTAGTGTTTCTAATGAACTATAGAGAATTAGTTGTGTGTTTTAGCTATTTATTTATTTTAATTCTTGCATTCAGAGGCTGTAAATCTGTTGCTCTAGTGTATGCTAGTGAAGTTACTGGTGGTAGACTATGAAGTCCCAATTTTTCTTTTAAGTTACTCTAATCTAAAAACAGATGTGGATACTGTTTTCATTAACTGAATTTACAGGAAACTTAAAATATATAAGATATCTGGGAAGGGTGAACAGAATGTATGCTTCCTTGTGGTCCACATACAGACTTTCATGAAGAAAATTTTCTGAAGCCAAAGCTTTTCTGATGACCTATTTAAGTCATTGTGCAGTTACACAACATTTAAAAAATGATATATATGATATATGAAAAACAAAATCTAATGAGGTGTGGTGAGCCAGCCAAAAGCAGAAAGGATCAAGCAATGTATTTTCAGTCTTGCAGAATGAGTGAAAGAACCTTTTACACTGGCTTACAACTTTTGCTGTCATACTTTAGCAATGTGCTAATGTAAAAAGAGCAATCTATCTGCATGCTGAACTAAAACTTTAAATGGCCCCTTTTCTTGTTTCAATATTGAGGCAGTAGCATACCTGGCCACTTGTACTGATCTTGACTTTCAGAACAATCTTTTTAAATGCAATATTATTTTGGTAATGTTACCTGTAACTTCATTGCTCATAAGATGGTGTTCTGACATTAAGAATAGCACAAATTATCATGAATTTCTACCTTACAGCTACACGAGTGCACTGTTTGCATCACTTGCTCAGATAAATTCAGGTTAGCTAAGTAAGAGCTGATGGATTGCAATAATACTGCCAGTTTGGCAATATTTATTCTAGATACAATTACCTTTCATTTCCCATTGAAGTTTCAAGCTCCTTTGTGAGACAAAATGAACGTGGATTCAAAGAAAATAAAAAAGAGAATACATGTGCACATATGTATAATATCAGTGCCAATCTGCCAGCAGTGAGCCTGAAGGAAGTCAGCCTGCCTGCTCCACCACTCTCCCAGAAAGTTAGGAGAACAGTCACTCAGCCAATTACCCAGCAAGCTATGTACATCCCAGAATGCTAGAAGTCAAAGCATTTTTTTGTCGTTGTTCTTAACTGGCACTTCTCCATTTGCATGCCAGCTATTCTGGGAGTTTTCCATATGTTAGATTTGGGGATATGTCGGCTTTGTTTTCTGGCTTATTGACTTGAATTTTCCTAATCATATTTTATTTCATCTTATTTCATCATCTTTGCTGAAATCAAGGGATTTCTAAGTGTTATTTTTACTAGCATATTTGCCTAGGCATTCCCATTTAATTTTATCCAACCTGACTCTAGAATTAAATCGAAGGTGTCTGTTTTACTGCTTGTTTGCATCATTCCTAGCAATGTCAAAGAAAAGACTTAAAGAAAAAATTCAAGAAGGGGCTGATAGAAACACAAAGTGCAGCATTGCCAGAGGTCACTGTCCTCTGCTGCTTTTGTTGCTTCCTCCTCCTCTTCTGTCAGAGACCAAGGCAATGGAAGTGGTTAGAGCATACCACACCTTGCAGGGGAAGATAGTATTTCAGGCAATGAAGATACATGTATTAATATATCCACCCCTTGATGGCTTGTCCTTCCTGTTTCTGGTTTCTTTGCCTATTATTGGTGGGTAAACTTTGTTAGAAGATGTTTTTAAAGATAATCAGTAATCATCGTCATAAATTAATTGACTGTTACCAGAGCCAAAAAAAAAATATAATTTATCTTAACATAATTAAGTCTATGTCTGAAGTGATGCTGGAGATGAGTCTGTTCTTGAAATAACGGTTTCCATCAGCAACAAGTACATCAGCCATCATTTGATCTGACTGCATTTTGCTTAAAATATACTCAACAGTTTATATACATCTCACATACTTTTGGAATGTGTTGTGTTTGTTTTTTATATACTAGGAACAGTCATAAGTTTGGATACCTATTCTTGGTTGCTTGGTTGCGTAATGAATATGGATTGTAAATTCCTTTTTCAGGGAAAACAAAATAAAACTAATTTACTGCACCAGAGAACTCTTTCTAAACATATTTTTTCAGTATTTTTATAGCTGTTTAATAGAATTGTATACTGTATTTTCCTGGAATATAATAGATACTCATTAAAGCTAGTGTTGTCAACCTTTAGGCAAATGTAATTTTGAAATACAAGGGTTTTTTTTTTGATCTAGAACTTAAATAACATAGCATAGTCATATAATACTTTCCTTTAAAAACCTTCCAAAATGCAGACTTAGCTTTCCAATTAAATATTTAAAAGGTTAAAACTTTAATTTTGAGATCTTCTTTCTTTTTCCCTATAAAAAACTCTACTCCAAAAGCTTAGTACAGATTTGTTCTAATCCTGTATTTTTAATCTCTAGTGCTAATAATTTCATCAGATCTTTGGTTGCTGTTTGATTTACTTAGGGATAAACCAGGGGTTAACTTCTTACAGAGATTCATTAAAAAGAAACTGAGTTCTTTCAGAGGACAAATGGAAAAGAAGTTTTGGACAGGATTTAAAGAAATTATGCAAAATTGTGATTTTTATCCACTTGTCTCTCTTCTCTCAACATTTTATGCTCAGACTTGAAATATTCAGACTACAAATCTGGCAGAGATTTGTCCCTGAGTTTCAGATGTGGTCATCCACAGTTCAGTAATATAATCTGTTTTCATTTGGCTGAGTTGCAAAGTTTTAAACAATATCCCTCACATTTGTGAAAGATTTATATTAAACAATGAAATCAATGATCTAACAACATTCACTTTGTACATTATATGTGTGTGTATCATATATAAACACAGTGGAAATTCCCAGTAAAAGTCATTCTTGCAGTAACTTGCTGGATTTGAGTGCATAAAAATAAAATATGAGAAAAATGAGTTCAAAAATGCATACAGAGCTCTGGACAATAACTAACAATAGTGTATGTGATTGAAATGCATTGAATGGAAAAATTACAGCCTCATTAATTGGGGAATAGACTGAAAATTCTGATTGCCTAGTTGTGGTATATGATGGAATTATAATATCAGTGGTTTAGTATGCCTGTAAATGAATATCTACATGTTGTGCAATTAAACTAAATACAAAACATTCAATATGTATGTATATATATATATATATAAATCACCTGCAAATCTAATGTAATTTGGTCACTTAAAATAAGAATTTTTGCAAATGCAGTATTCATTTTCTTTTTATTATTATTATTGTATTATAAGCAAGCTAGAATGGATGATGACAGGAGTGCCTGGATCTTAGCAGAATGAATTAAGAAATCATAAGCTTAGGAGTCTAGAAAATTAAAATTTTACCATCTATCTGTCTTTTTATCTTGATTTTACTTGTTAAAATATTTTTGACAAATAATGTTCTAAGGGTTGCTATGGTTCTAAGGCATGTCATCTTAAGGAACCTTGAAATTTTCCTCATATCTATCAAATATCTGATATTGAAAAGTATCAAATATCTTTTTTTTTTTTTCTTTTTTTTTTTTTTTCCTGTGAAATCTAGGTGTTGCAATGGGAATTGCTGTTTAGAGTATCCTTAGAGTATCCTTTGTTACAGTGGTCAACTCAATTGTCTTTGCCCATACTAGATGGGAGCATAAACATACAAATACATTTGTCAATGTATGTCAATTCCAAATACTATGGAATCACTGGTAGTACTATAATCACAAGAAAACTTAGCAAACTAAGCTTATACTGCAATAACGTTTGAGAAGAAAAAACTTACACTGATCAAAATTATGTTTTGCCTGTCTTCATAGAAGTCTGTTGCTGCTGCCAGCTAAGTTGTGTGCTTTTGTGACTAACATTTATTACAAGTATATAGTCTTAATCTAGCTGTAAGATAATCATGAGCATGGAAATTTGTAGGTAGAATGCTAGTTCTCATTATTAATCACTAACTAATCCTGACACAGTAGAGATGTGGTCATTCACTACAAAAATATTCTGACTTTGTGAAGCCAATAGTAAGACAATTATCTTGGGATATAAAGAATTTTATTGCTAAATAATTCTGGGAAATGAAAGTCAAACTGAAAGCACTAAACTTTTTACTGATAGAGGGAAAACAGCATTGGATTTATCATAATGAGAAGCTATATAGAATTAGAAATCAGCGTGTAGGAAGGCTGCCTATTTTATCAGGCATTTACATGTTCTGTATGCAGTGCAGAGCTTCTTGTCCATGCTGGAGTGTCACAGCACCGAGCCAAACAGCACATTGACCAATATCAGGAAACCACGTGTTCAACTGAACAGGAGATGAAGGTGATCACTGTAGATGGTAATATTGTTATTAAGGCATAAAGCACTATGACAAAGGCCTCTGCTGTTAAAAAGGATACTGGAAAGGTTAAAAAGAAGATAAAATATGAAATAAGAAGATAAAACATAAAATGGAGTATTAGATTAAATAATAATCAAGATGGAAAGAACAAAGATGGAGAACTTAGGCTGGTAGGATAGTAGAGGTAGTTTGGGAAGACATAAATACAGGACACGTGACTGAGTGACAGGATGCTGACGTGGAGAAGGGAGGGTACCAAAGAGCTGCTGAAAAAGGAAAAAAAAAAAAAAGAAAAAAAAAACATTTCTCTGAATCTGTTTAAACCACTTGCATAGTGTGTAGTGTGTCCACTTGAGTGGGTATTGCTTAAAAATAATATGCATCAGATCTGCTTTGCAGGGCACTGAAGGGAGGATCTGGCAAAAAAGTGGATGGTCTGCATTTGCACTGGAAAAAATGATTTATGAGTGTCCAATAAAAAAAGTCAAAAACACTAATCCTTCTGGTGGGTAATCCTTACACAGTTATTTGCTCCACTGCAAAACTTCCTTTGTAAAACTATGCCAGAGGTCTGCTGACATGAAACTAATCCTCCTGAAGTCCCTGATACCAGACTGGGTATTTGTTGATGCCTGCCTGATTTCTGTCTAGTTGGTGATTTTCAGGTACTGATAGTTTTCTGGGGAAAAAAAAAAAAAAAAAAAAGGTGGGGTGGGGAGGGAGGCAGGGAGAAAAATAAAGGAATCCCTGAAAAGTCAGAAAAATAATTTGGACAACAGAAGAAAATGACAAGGATAAGAGGAATAGAAGTATTTCACCTTTCCAGTAAAAATAAAGTAACAGGATGGAAGATTGGCAACAATACCAGAGCCTGTGAGGCACAACTACTATGACTACTCAACAGACTGTAGGAGAAATGGAGTATAACCTGCATCAGAAAAAAAAATAATCTTAAAAAACCCTGCGTTCTTAAACAGCAGTAATTGTGGGCAGATTCTGCCCTAGGTTGACCTTCAGAAATCCAGGGCTGACCTTTCTGTGCAAATTTTCAACTTGATGTGTGTGTATATTCTTTCCCCTTTTCCTTCCGTAATCCTTTTCTGCTTGTGTACCTTATTATCTTTTGCTGCTTAGGAGCCATTCAAGGCACTCCTCACAGCCAGGTAGGTGATTGTAGGGTTGTGACTGCAGGTCATGGTTTCATTCTTTGTTGGGACAAGAAAATGCAGAAATTCAGAGGCAGGAAATGGGCAGTAGTTGTGAATATGCATTACTACAGACACTGATTTATTTTTCATCTGTTCAGGTCTTTCTTAAAATGACAGGCTTTTGCAGCAGTTGAGCTTTGGTGTGTAAAAAAGCAGGTTTCTATCCCTTCTGAAAAGGCAGTCAATTAAAAAAACAGCAAAGTATCTCCTCTCATCTCTTTTCCTTTTCTTTTTAAGAGTGCTGGCTATTGAACTGTAACACTGGCCACATGTGCATTAAAACTATAAAGTCCTTATGAATGTTTAATGAGGAAATGTTCATATGCGTACAAAGTAGATGGTTTTAACAGAGGCACCTCAGTTACTTTTAATTTTGTTTCCCTCACCATCCCCCAAATACCTCAAGGGCTCCGTTCTGCATTCCTTACACATTTTGCTTGCTTGGGAAAGACTCTCACTCAAGTTGATTGAAAGACATCATCCCCTTCCTCCCCAAAAGAGTCCCCACACAACAAAACCAAAACACCATTTAAAACTCATTTTGACTCAGAAAAGCATTTGAGTTTGTTTCTCAAATTTTTCTCTGAGCTGTTGATATGGGTTAAGTAACAGCTCAAAGAATGACTGTAACTGCAAAAAAGGTAAGCTTTTAGAAGTGGTCAGGCTCTGTGTTGTGGTGGAGTTTGTTAATAATGTTGTAAGGTTTCATTATTGTTGCTGCTGTAATTAGGGAGGGGAAGAACACAGACTCAATGTCAGAGTGTGCAAAAGCAGGGAGTCCAGCCCCATCTCAAACAGGTCAGTGAAATGCTGGAAACAGGCTTGCTTCCTCTTGGCTCTGCATGGAGCCACAGGTCTTGTTTAGGTTCAGTATTGGAATTAATAAATGTCGATACCTTCAAAAATAGCATGGGAGGAGAAAGCTAATCCTGCAGAAAAATCTCAGAACTTCTCAGAAATCTCTTATGCAACTAAATGTAGCATAAAAGTGAGCTAGTATAATATTAATGAAAGGATTATTTTTCTTGTTTTCAGAGCTGTGTGGTGAATGCAATCAATAACAATATGACTATATAAAATCCCATTATTTCATTAAGTTGCTTTGCTCAGGAAGGTTGTCCTTGCTTCATTGTCTGCATTTCAAAAAGTTATTCATCTTAAAATATAGAGCTTCTATTTTTAAGGAAAGGAAACTGGATAGTGAAGAGAAAAAAATATTACACTTGAAAATCCATGACATTTTTTGCATTTTATTTCTCTAAGTAAGGCTTTACAGTAATTAACACAATAGAGCTTGTGAAGATGCATATGCAACATAGTTAAATGCAAATTACAACAAACAAACAAACCACCCTAAACTCTTCTTTTGCCTTTGGAGAGTTGGTTTGGAGTTTATTTCTCAAATAACAAGGTGTTTGTCAAAATACCACTATGAAGTATTCTCAGTGTCTCAAAGCGAGCCATGACAATGGAATTGTTCTTTCACTGTTCTTAAAATCAGAGTCAGAAATCTGTTTGAAGTCATGGCTGTATGCAGTTTCAAACTTAGTTTGTTAGCAATAATATAATATTCAGAGCTATACACTGTATGAGCACGTTGTTTTAAAGTTCTCCCATTTCTGCTGGAGCAGATAACTGTTAAATGATTAACAAGAGAGAAATAGACAGTGCTTGTTAGTGTCATCTGATTTTGTGGGGCTCAGATTGCAGTAATAAAGTACAACCTGTCTCACTGAACCTTCCACAAAAAATAGAAAAAAGAGGCTTTCTCTCAGGCAAGTAAATCATGGATGGGCAGTAGTTACTGCTTCTGAAAAAAACACTTGCCTGAGAATTTTGTTTTTTGGTTTGGAAATTGGAACTCTTTAACAGTTGATAACCAAGGTGGTAAAGGACCTTCCCAGTAGGTATGGATAACAGCTGATCTGCTGGGAGAGCAGTGCAGTTACTGTGGCTGCAGAACAGTTAGTTTTTGTTAATGCCAAAGATGTCCATGTGCTTTAGCTCTTTCTCTGGCACCCTGCTGCTGTACATGCAGCTGTGCTTCAAGTGAGGTTGTCTGAACACTGAGGTGTCTCTGCATCTCCAGATGAGTGTTTTGAGCTGTGAGGCAGGCTGGTGATTTTCAGATATATTGGGCTTAGCATGCATATAAGCAGGTAACTCACTGTTTGTGACTGGGATGAGTATCTGCAGCATGTGCCCTGTGCTGGTAACCACCTTCAGAAAACAGGACACCAGGTGTACCAGGCGCATATCACTTGTGCCTCTGGACAGTAAGTTGGGCACCTTTGTTTTAAAAGGGTGGATGTTAGCAAAGTAACGACCTATGTTGCTTTACAAATAGATTTTTTCTCATATTCTGCAAGCGCTTCTTTGAATCCCCGTTGGGATGGGATTGTGCTTCTTTGTGGAATCAAGATTAGGTGCCGTCCAAAAATAGCTTGCAGGACTCTACCCTGAATTTGTACTAATCTTCCCCAGGCTGTTTCAGCCCTCACAGCAATCTGAAAGCCAGGCAATATAAAGATATGAAACTTTATTTGCCTCCAGCCTGAATTTAGCTGTGTCTTCAGACTATCTTCTTCCCAGTCTTGTCATCTATAGTACCACAGTGTTCAGAGATGAATTTCATTTGTTTAGTAGTATATTTTGATTAAATTTATATAAAACTAGAACCAATAAGGCTTGGATTGGCTATGACTTAAAGAAATCAGTGCTTTGCATGAAGCTTCAGGATTTAAGCTTTATCTATGAAAAGAGGATAAACACATGGAGCTCAGCATGTCACAACACTGACCATAGCTAAACAGCATGACACCACATAGTAATGTATTATGCCAGCTGGAACTGCTGGCAGACAACTTAATTCAGCCATCAGATTGTAACGGAGGTTAATAGTGGCAACAACACCAGGCCACGCAGCTGCTGCTGTCCATGGAAATTTGTCATATGTCAGCAGGTTGCCTTTTAAATGTTTTGAAACGGTAAGGAGTTTGGTGTGTGATAAACCCTCTCGGGGGTGTGTTGTGCCAGGTTGTATGCAGAGTGTTTTACAAGGTATGGAAATATAACCCAGATTTTCAGGGAAGGCTTAATATTCTTAGTCAAACACAAAGGAATGAGGTCTCTTTCTCTCTCTCTCTCTCTCTTTTATTTTTTTTTTCCCCAAAACTTCTTCATTTTCCTTTGCCTAGTGCATTTTTGGCCACCCAGGAGATAAAGCAGATACCATATAAGTAATAGCAGTAGCCTCACTTACAGGTTTGAGGCTTTTTCAATGAAATATTTATTTTTGTTGCTATGCTAGATGGAAGGTTTTCACACAGACAGTGTGTTCTGTTTTTCTCACATCATCAAATGTTTAATGAACGAGTTGTCTGCAATAAGGACGTAAAGCTTGTGAAATCCTTCATTATAGTGTGCTACATTTGTAATTCTAAATATTTTCAGCTCAGTGGGTGGCTTTAAACCTGATTTAAATTTTTGTTAGTTATGAACCACGCAGCTATGGTAGTATTAATTCATTTGATATTGAGCACTTTTGTTGTTGTATTTGCAAAATGGTATTTGTACAGTTAGCTGACCTAAATAGTTTCCTATCTGTGTATATGCTTATATTATAATGGATTTTTTTTTAGGTGGAAATTTAAAATAAGATCCAGCCTTAAAAACTAGTTAGCTCTGGATTATTATTATTATTTTTTTTTTTTGGTATGTTTGTTTTTAAAATGTAGCTGTAGTGCTCTGAATCCAATGGAATAAAATCAGGAATTTTTGAATTAAAATGCACATGGTAGCAGAAACTTGCATGTTTTTCTGTTCAAACAGCTGTTTAACTGTTCAAAGCATCATAAGCAAATATGTTTTTAAAGTTTATTACATAAATTCTGATTATACAAATGTTAAGAGCATCTGGGTAAAACTTTCAGTTACCCATACTACAATAATATATGTTATATATGATTAATGTAATGGTATATATTTTATATATATATATATTTTAATATAATAATGTCTGTAAATAACCTATTAGACCATGTTTGTCTACCTGTATACCAATTCTATTTCTCTGGTTTCCCAATAGAAACAAGATTTACATTGACAAAGACTACTTCATTTTTTTTATTTGTACTTTTCAATTTGCAAATAAAGTTTCTGAAATGCATACAGTCAAAATGGTATAACTGTAGAGCTAACTTTTATTTTCTTGTAAAGCATTTTATCACAAGGAAACTCACCAGATATAGAAGTGCACATGTGAAATAGAACTTCCTTTATTGCAAACATAAGCTAGTTTATAGTAGACGCTAGGGAAGATGCTCACTTGTGAGCAAAACCAACCTCCTGTGAAATATTCTAAATGTCTGAAGCAGCTGTGCACCATTCGGGCAAGAATGCATTGTCTAAGTGAGGAATTTTAAATTAGTCGTAGCCAGCTCTATATGCAGACTTGCAAAAGAATGCAGTTGAGGAAGCACATGGGAACAGAGAGCATGGAGAAGCATGTGCGTATGTTCCTTGTGCTCCCAGCCACCCTCTTTGTACCCCTTGCTATTGAACCCACCTTGTTATTGACGGCCCAGGAGAGAAGCACCCAATTATAGAAATGAAGGGTTTACTGCTGGAAAATGAGAAAAATCTTCTAGTATTACTTCACATGTTGTTAAAGTTAGCTATTTGGATAGATTTTGCACATCAGGATCTTTCACCCAGTATTCTGTTATCTTACTACTCAAGTTCAATCTGAAAGTAATGGGAAACAGAATCTTTCCTAAATCAGGAAAGGAAAAGAGGAAAAAAATCTCTAGACAGAGCTTCAGACCTGAACAAGCGTGTAGCTGTTTCTCTATAGTTACTTAACAGGCTGATTCGGTTTCAGTTAAAGTTACTGAAAGATTCTTCTATGCCAGCCATATTCAAACCACAGGAAAGCATTATTCACTGAAGCACTGCATATTGTCTGTTCTCCTCCTGATTATGTTCTCACTATAACCAATTTTTCTATAATCCTGTATTCAAAACCAGCATTATAGTTGCCATATTGACAAAAGTAAATACATAAATTAAAAAAAAAAACAAAAAACAAAAAACAAACACCACAAAACAAAACAAAACAAAAAACAAAAATCCCTCACCTTTCTTCTGCAAGACCTTTAAAGAAAAATGGAACAACTCTTACTATTAATAAGGACTGCTGACATGCCAGCTTTTTTGTAACCATTTTCTTTTATATTGCTGCTAAATATAGGTATTGTTTAATAATTCCCTTGGGGGTTATTCTTCTGTTGATGCACTAAAGAACATTGTGGAATTTCTATTAATTCTCATTGGTATCAATGATGTCAATCTCAAAGAATACTTCAAACATGTAATTGGAAAGTTTATTGAGATAGTTTTGGTTATACAAGTTAATATATCATTAATGGCATTTTATATGGGAAAACAGATTGAATTCTATGCTCATTTCCTCACTTACAAAATCTGTCATGTTACCTTGGTACTGGGAGGGGAAAAACCAACAACTTTCTGTTCCCTAAAGAAATAATTCCTTTCCTATGTTGATGTACTTCCATCCCCTGAGAAAACTGTCTCTACTTGGAAAAAGAAATCAGTTTAGAGTATTTAGAAGCCTACATAAGGGAAAACAAAAAAGGCACCAAGTATTGCTCTAAGATATGTTCCCCACCACTATAATGAAAACATGTAATAGTGTAGCCATCAACCTGCTTACTGGACTGGGGTCTTGGGTATAATGGAAAGTGTTGCTTTTAAAGTGAAAGATATATTCTGCTTTCTGGATTTTTGGAAAGTACTACTACAAATTAATACTATGAACACTGAAGTAGATGAAAAGGAGTTGTTTCTGTTTTTTAGCCTTCACAACTGTTTTCATGGAATTTTTGTCAATAAATCTCTCTCCTCCCTCCCCCCCCGCCCCCCCCCCCCCCCTTTTTTTTTATCCTTACTGGTGATGCCTGTAGAATGTTTTGCTGAGTTTTGAAAATGATCCCCTTAAATATGAACAGTTTTTGTTTACCCATTAGTAGATAATCTGAGTTCTAGTTTACTTCTGAAAGTTGTTTGTTCAGCCAGAGTCATGTACACTTTTGTCTATATATGTTTGATGACTGAGCTCAGCAGCAGTGTAACTTTTTTTTTGTGGTGCAAAGCTTGAGCTCAAAATTTGTGCTGGATCTCTGCTGAAACTGGGAGCACACAGAAGTGTGTTACAGAAGTAATAAATGTTCAGATGAGTGATGGCAAAGTAAATACACATAGGGATGAGTACAGTACTGCATGTAGGCTCTTCAGTCTTTATGAAAACCAGAGTCCTGAGAAGGACAATGCAAAGACGTATGAGTAGATATGACTTATAACTCAATGGAATTGTGGTTCTCTATATTAGCATACGCTGTGTCTCACTTATTTTCCAGACTTTCATTTGACATAAATTCTGCAGCTCCCTTTTTCCTGGATTAGAGAGGCTATACCAAATTTGATGACATGTTTGTCAGATAGCTATTTACAGGACAGTAAATGAGATGCAGAAACCTGTTAAAACTAATTTTTTCTTAGAGATGGTGTTGCATGATATCAAGTTTTTCATTTCTCATAAATGTTTGGCTAGGAAACCTCTGACTGAGACTAATCATCAAATTTTTATTTATTTATTTATATTTTACACATGGGATGGCATTTCTTATATTTTCAAAAAATTTCTATGCAGTTTTTCAGATTTTCCTGCTTGTGAGCTAACACAGAGTTCAAGACTGAAAGTTTAAAAAAAAAAAAAAAGCAGCTTCCTATATTTTTTCTTTAATTATTTCAGCTGATTAATGTAAGGTCATTTTTAGTCTTGAATACTCATGTAGGTTTGACTATATTTTTTTCTCAGTTAACTGAAAGCTGAGAAGAGCAAGTAGGTTACTGATTAAGGAACAGGGTTGTGGGTGGTTTTCTATCTGTTGTGTTGCTAAACACAATGTGCATTGCTAAAAGAGTAGAGATGCGTAGTTAACTACCCCTTAAAAATCTTGGGTTGGCACATGCTATTGAGACTAGTTAGCAGAACTGGTTTTAAAAAAATAAATAATTAATTACATTTATATAAAATTAGCCTTTTAAAACTGTAAAAGATGCGTAGGGGAAGACAATGGAATGGTTCATTTACATATTTTATTGTCGTTATTGTTTTTACAAATTAAATCAATGTAAAAAAGAACCTCAGAAGTGATTTGTGCCTTTTTTTTTTTTTCAACATTTGAAATTCAGTCAGTATTTTATTTTGATTTATAGTATACTTTTACTATATTTGGCATGGTTATTTTCATTGTTATGTCAAATACCATTACCACAGATGTCAGACTTGGGAGTTGGATAGCTGTATGAAAAGCTTTAGAACTGACAGAAGTCTCAGGGAGAATTGGAAAGATGCACTACTATAGCCATATTGCCTGGCTCTGTATTTTTTTTCTGAAAAACCTCAGACAAAACTATGTTATGGATCCATGAACTGTAGCACATGCCCATCCAGGGAGCATGTGCTTTTGGTCTGGGTATATGAAATAAATCCAATGGGTCAAGTTTCTGGGCAGATGCGGACCTTGGCACAAGCCAAACACTGCTGGATTCAGTGTGTCGCTGAAGTGTCAGGTCTGCTATGTGCAGACATCAAATACTTTGAAAAAAATTCTATTCGATATAGTGCCACTCTCAGGCTAAAACAACTGATGATGTTTTTCCTTTGGCTTCTGTTCTCCTCTTCTCTATATTTTTTTATGAGTATTTTAACAATGATTTCTGTATCCTGAGTCAGTGAGAAATGTATTTTATGGAAAAAGATCTCAGATGCTTGGAGGGCAGATATTGCACCTGTAACAGACTTCTATTATTTATTTATTTATTTCTCTGCAGCTCTGCACTATTTACAATAACTTGAAGACTTTGAAGCACTTCTTGAGGTGTTGTTGATGCCACATATTCCATTATTGGGCAAAACTTTAGATTTTGGGGCAGGAAATTGTGTATACATAGAATGTTAAAGTAAAGAAGAAAAACTGTGTGGGAAATAATTCTTGGTGGTATGTAGTACAGAAAATATGACAAATGGGCTGCTAGACTGATTTGCGTTTCCTGACCTTTATCACCTGATGTCAACTTTGTATCCTAGTTCCCTGGTAGTGACAAATATAAATTCATGATGCTGTATGACAATATAGAACATTTCAGGCTATAGAATCATCATCTTCTGACTGTGGTTCAGACTTCTGTCATCTCACTGATTTAACTCATGAATAGCCGGCAACCGGATACCATCTGGGTAATGCTTATTTACCTTCTCCTTCAAAACCTTTTGATACATTGAAAACTCATCCTTCACTTCCAAACAACTGCTGTTTTTGAAATTTGTCTCTCGTGCCTTTCAGTTTTCATAATGGTTTTACACCTGCAAATTTTCAGATGAAATGAATGGCAGTGGCTCTTTTGCCTGTATGTAGCCTTCCAGATGAGATTGCTATGTTTGCTGCATCTTGACTTTGACTGTGAACATTCAGCACTTTTGGTTTCAGGTGATATGAAGATATATACTCTTAAGCAGTTTATGCATCATACTTTGTATTTAGTGCCTTTTAAAACTAAAATACTGAAAAACTAGAAAATTAAAAACTAGTTTTTCCACCACCATAGATTTTCATCCACACCACACGTTTTAGAGTTGTGATTTAAAACTTGCCTGTAATTTTATAAACCAAATAATTAGTTGCATTTGAAATGTTTTCCTTCTGTTAATACAAAGGAGATAAAAAGGTCAAGATGAAGGGCCGTGTTGTTTCCTGCACTGAATACCACAGATGTCTTGACTTTGTCTAAGTCATGTTCAGCTGCAGTTAAGAGGAGTTAATGCAGAAACCTTTACTAGTGTCTTATTTTGATTAATAGTTATAGTAGAATACTAAATATGTCAGTTAACTGTACACTATGTCAGTATTAAGAGGACTGAGGAAATATTATTTTTCTAGTGTCTAAAAATGATACAGACAAAGAATTGCCTTATGTAATAATTCCACTGTTAGAATATACACGAATAGAGAAGATTTTTATGGCCATGTAAAAGCAAAGAAACAGCATGGAGTTATAAAGTAGTAACAATGTTTGTAAATTTCTGTAATAGGGTACAACAATTTTGTGTCACAATATCTGTAACAATACTAGACAATATATTAGATGTGTCACTATTGCCTATTGAAAGTTTTATACTGAACTTTGTGTTGATCTAAATGTATTCATAAAAATATTTAGCATCAGCACTTCTTATTTTATTTCAGTAAAATATATCTGATACGTATTATTGGATTCTGAAAAAAAAGTAGATAGAAAAGCCAAGTAACTGATGTCTGAGAGTAAAAGTAGTGTCTATAGGTAACAATTCATTTGAATCTCAGATAATGTGATTAAGGCATGAAAATACATTCTCTTAAATTATCTTCTTTGATAAGACAAAGAAAGAATGGCCTGATTAAATGGAAAGAAGTAAGAACATCTGTGAAAATTTCAGAGGTCTGCAGGGTGTAACCGTCTCTTTTATGCAAGACTACAAAAATGCCTGGAACCACAATACTTTGAATACTTTGGGTACTTTTTGGTAGTTTAACTGTGAAAACATCTGCTAAGTATTCAATAGGCGTTATAGGCGTATGTCAAACTGGCTATGTAAATTTTGAGTTTTAAATTGTAGAATAGCTTGGTAAGTTCTTTACAATTGAGAAAATTAGTTCTTTAAAAATGACAAGTAGTATGCCATGAATAGCTGTGTTTATACAAAGCTCTTCTATTAATTCCATAGTGTAGACTTTTGTTTCAGGCAGTTGGTTCTTGGAAGTTCAGCTCAGGGTGTTCAGCTCAGTTTGGCTGTTACTCATATAAAATGACTCAGATATATTGCACTATCATGTAATATTCTAGAAAATAAGTCCAAGCCTTAAATTGTGCTTCCCTAGGCAGAGCCACTAAAGGGAGCAGCTGAGTAAACCACATTCTAGTCCTGATACATTCCATTCTGTCGCTTGCTAAGATTTCAAGCACAGTAGATTTACTGTTTAAAACTGACTGACTTAAGATTGCTGAGCTCATACAGCTGAGAAGTTGTCAATAAAAACATTCTGATGAATCTCTTGTCAATCAATATGTAATGTTTAGTTCTCCTAACAAGCTGAAGCTGGAAATCTGTTGTGATGTTATTGGTGTATTTGATCACTCTCATTGTTTAGACCAAAGTTTGAGGTATATGAACAATTTTACTTATCTGGAAAATGCTGATGGTGGTGAGGTCGGAGTGAATGGTGCAGAGGAAAGGTATACAGTTCAACATGGTGCTCTTTTTTGGTCTCCAGGTGAGTAAAACTGCAGAATGGTTCTTCAGAGAACAGTGTCAGTGAAGGACTACAGTGGATGCCATTTAAAGGGCTTATTGATTAAAAGAGAAATAGATTGAGTCTGCTTTCTTTTCCCGCATGGCTGATTGGAAAGAAACAATGAAAGTTGCCTTTTGTGCCAGTAGGTTTATTTTAATAGGATTAATTTAATCAATGTGAAATTGGATTCAGTTAATGATGATGGTCTTTCACTCTCAGAAGAGAGCCTATAATTGACTATGAAAGACAGCCATATAAAATTTTGAATATTACTACTAGCTCTATGATGATAAAGCATGTGCAATTGATCATATTTTCTATATAGCTGTATATAGTAGGATTATTATTTTTTCTTAAGAAAAAAAAAATCAGTAGCTGAAAAATAAAAGGTCATGTTGTCCCTTCGTAGCTGTTTGATTTACTGGCCTCTAGCAGTTTGGTTCCTAGATGTTGCTGCTGCATGATGGAGGCACTGAAGCCTATTTCCAATAAAACATGTGAATTAAACAAAGTTCATTTACTGCCCTTTGCTTCTCTTTCTAGGTCACAGCAGTAACAGTTGCAGGGCTGCTATTTAAATATACCATATTTACACATTTTGAAATAGATACACAAGTCTCTGTGAAAATAATGAACAATGGGTTTGGGAAAAAACAGAAAAGTTCTGTGTGAGTAAAATCCTGAAGAGAGTGTTGCTCTGGTCACCCCTGCTTGCTCATCATGCATTGTGTATCCTTAAGTAAGGATAAGTGGCCAGAGCATCCAAAAAAAAAAAAAAAAGAAAAAAAGAAAAAGAAAAAAAAAAAGACATTAATTCAAAGAGATTTCTATTCTAACTTTTACTCTGTCTTTTGCAAGTGAGATACAATAGCTTTTTGATTTTGTGAGATTCATTTGAACAGATGAATCTGAACACTTTGAGACAAAACAAATGGGTTCAAAAACCATATTTTAAGAGTTATATAGTTATATAGTTATAGTTATATATTGCCAGTCACATCATGTAACTGTTGCTCCTCTGCCTAAAGGATGTATTTTTACTTCTGGTTCATCTTATATGAGTTGGCAATTTAGTTCAGCATATCCATAAAATGTTTTCAGTAGAGATAGGTAAGCCAAATTAACTGATTGAACTATTTTCTCAAGCTACTAGTTAATAGTTGCTCATCTTAAACAAGTATTTACAAGTCTACATTATTTTTTAATTTATTTTCCATTTTTGTTGTTTCATTTAGATTCAATAGTAGCTTCTATGGTATATTCACATGCTTTTGATGGTGCTTTGTTACTGAGGTATACATATGGTGTTAGAATATCCATCTAGTCGTTTTTGACTTGAGCTTCCCACCCCCTTATCCCCCACCCCCTTTAACCTGAAGATTAGACCAGGTTTAATATTAAAGTTTCAGATGTCTGCAATAAAATCTTGGCAGGTTACAAACAAAATCCACAATCTACAAATTTTGTAATAACTTCTCTTGAAGACTTAAATGAAATACAGAACCTTATTAATGATGATCATTCAACTGTTGAAGTAAATAATCTTGCTACATACTTTGTCTAAAAAAGCAGAGCAATAATATATTGTAGAGTTCTCTCTGATATTTTTCTAGTTTTAGAGGTACTGTTTTGCATGACAGAAGTAATATATAACTTCAAGACCAGTTTGTGTGCAAGTCAGGAAGTGCTGTTGAATACATCACCAACTGAATAATCAGTTGGATGTTATTTATTTATTTATTTAGGATGTAGAATTGTTTAATTCTAGAATGGAAAACTTAAATATTGGGAATTAACAAATTCCACAAGGAGGATACCAAATATGTAGCTGAGGAGGATATTTGGATGGTTGATGATAGTTCAGATCTTACATATTGGAAATAAGATGTGGTTTCCCTAAACTACAAAGGAGAGAGCATCACTATTCCTGTCTTTCCTTTGAGAAAAGCTGCACATTACAGGCTGTGAGTGGAGAAAGTACCTTCCCCACAGTTTAGCGTGGGGGAAGTTTATGCAATGGAATGAGTGGTATCATTTCTGTTTAACCAAAGTATTTGCACTGTGTGTGGGAGCAGAGTTGGGAAGAATGTCACACAGACTGGGAGAGCCAGCTGTGAATTCTAGGTTTTCCTTGCCTTTCGCTATGATTGTAATCCACAAGTCGTCACCCAAATAGCTGTCAACACAACACCCGCTGTTTGTCTTGTTAGCCAGGTCCAAATTTATGTCATTGGTTTTGGTAGCCCATATCATCAGATTGCAAAAAATGCCTTCTTCAAAATTAGTACCACCCCTTTTTTGTAGGAACCTGGTGCTCAAGGGAAGTTTTTTTCCAGAGATTTTTTTTTTTTTTTTTTAACATTAGGTCTGATGTGCTGGTGACCATTTCAGTGGGACAATGTTGCTTTCACCTACTGTGCTTGCTGTCATGCTTCAGACTCCCAGTAAGTGTGGGAAAAGTCATAGCAACCTCCCATTGCATCCACCTCTACTTACTCTGCTTCATCATGTCAGCATGCTTTCTCTGTAATCTTGGTATCAGGGCATGCTGCTGTCACCTCTGGATGACTAACTGATGATGAAATAGATGTGGTGCATCCAGCTCAGAGCTGGGAGGGTACACAAGGGAGGCATCCCTAGGTATCTGTTCCTTGTAAGCATGCACTATGTCCACTGCTGGCCACAATTGGATGCAGGACTAGGCTGGATGGACTTTTATTTTCATTCTGTCTAATAGTTCTTGTTGTACTCCAATTGCACAGGAGCCCAAAGAGCTTCACTTGAGGCTCTGAGTGCAGCCAGGCATTTAAAGCCTCAGCATTTGCCTTCGTAGATAAAACCCACAGAGTCCTGAAAAGGCAGCAAGACGCTCACTGACAAATCTAATAATATCTTTCAGAAAACTGTGGCCAATGTGCCAAGTGCTATAAATGTGCTGTAAATATGAGGTTCCAACTACTCTGTCCTCTTCTTTTGGTTTTGTAAATGTCACTGTTGCTCATGAAGAGAATGAAAATGAATGAAAATACAATGAAACAAATTGCAGTTCTAGAGGAGCACATTTATCTGGGACCAGCAGGATTGAATTTTCAAAATAGAAATACAAACAAATGATCTCTAATGAAAAACTAAATAAAAATAATATCATCATTTTAAACATCTTCTGTTTTCTGTGTAGGGATTTTTTTTTATTTTTTATTTTTTAATTAACTCTGAAATAAGCAATTATCAGGTTTGACTCAGTGTTTTAAATATAGTTGACAGTTTATTCCTGGCCCAGTTCATAGAAAACTCATGCATCATTAATATGGGATTTTCATGCACTTGGAAGAATGCATTCTACACTTTTCCAGCAAAAAGCTGCCTCTTTAGCATGTACAATATGTTCATTAAATACCTTTCCTTGTTTATACAAGTGCACATATCTCCATTATTCATTCAAGCAGAAACTAATACAAAATGTGGTACATCTGCTGTAGCACATAAAAGTAACTAGATGAGGGGAGGAGGGGAACACCAAACCTTAAGAGGAGGTCATTCTGCTCACTTAAGAGAGGAATTATGATGCTTTTTTTTTTTTTCTCCCAATATTTGGATTTTCATCTAATTTTTGATTGATATCAGGTAACATTTGAGTCCATGTGTTTTCAAACCTCTGGGGGAAGGTATTTTCTCATTCAAAACTGAATTTTAAAAAATATTATATATTTTTTATTTTTATCATTCATGATTTATAATTTTTATATAATTTAAATTTTATAATTTAAAATTTATTTATTTATTTATTTATTGTAATACATTGATGGCTCTTGCAGTGGGAAGGACAAAGGTTTGAGAGGGAAGGGGTGGTTGGAACTGCAGGGGATTGCTGGGACTCCCTGCTGTAAGTGAGATAAGATGATGGTTTCTGTTGAACCAGTCCAATGCAGAAAGCATTTAGTTATACATACAAAGAAGAACGATTCTGACAATCAAAACCAACAAGGTATTTGTCTAAAATCAAAGCAAGTGCCAAACTCAAGTGTTTGCCCAGCATTGGAAGCAGTGGCCCTTTTCTGTCATAAGGCATGTTCTGCATGCTGGCCTCTTAGTTTTTCCTCTCTCCTGTTTTCTTCAAAAAATAAAAAAATAAAATAAAAATTTAAAAAATTGCAAGAGTGATTTTTCTAGTTTTGAATGAACTTAGCACTGCCCTGAAACCTTTCTCTTATACAGGATCTACCCAGGTATGCTTTTTGTTACAATAGCAACAACTGGTTTTGTACTCCCAGAAACACTGAAACATATTTTTTCAGATATTCTTTCAAGATTTGAGGATTAGGGCATTAGTCTTTCTGCATGGCTGAGGAAGAGACATAATTGAGAATGTTTTTCCATCCTATTTTCAGGAGGTAGCATTCTGGTCTCTGTATGAAGACTGTGTGCTGGAGAGAACTGAAATGACATGAGTGATTTGGAAATTGGCCCTGATAGAGGCGAGTGTTGTTGCTCTTAGGGAGCCAGTCTGGGAGAGTCTTGCATACCAACGGATGCAGGGATCATGGGCAGCTAGGTGTGCAGACAGCCTCTCACCAGAAGGCTCCTACTCTCACTGTTAAAGCATACATTCTGCAAGTAGAAGGCGATGTAAAATTCTTCTCAATCTCTGAGATACAGTTCTGTGCAGTAACTCAGGCTACAGCAATTGCTATAGGCATTTAGATAAACCATTAAAGTCTTGCAATATCTTTGAGCACTGATTTTTTATTTTTATTTTTTCTTTTTAGGGGATATAATCAGGTAAATTGAGAAACTCATTTTGTAAATGCAGCTTTAGAATAACACTCCATTTCACCATGCCATTATGTATATCTGCTGTCAACAGTTTATTTTTTTTAATTTGAGTTTCTTAAGTTTGGAAGTTTTCTAAATCCTGATGCTTTAATGGAGGCTGTAGATGAAATATAATCCTCATCTATTCATAACCAGTCAAAAATAAACAATTTTTTTAAGCCATTAGAGCATACAAAGGAAAAGTTCATGAACCAATCATTTGGGACTTTTGGCAGACCATACGGAACTTTTCTAACAACTATTTATAAGGTCTTAATGTGTTTATTTTCACAATAAATCTGACTTATTGCTGGATGTGTTGGTTTCATAGTAAAATAAACACGGAAGATTACAAACATAACCTTTTGTAAAGTCTTCTGAAAGCCCGAGACCTAATTTAATAAATGTGATTTTCTCTATATTGCCTGGGAAATGCATTCCAACTCTGAGGAAAAAAAAAATAAACCCAAGCCCTTGGTTTAAATTACAAAATCAATTATCACTAACTTTACATTGTATCTGAGCCATTTGGCATGCTAAAAAATATATTAAAAATTAATAGATTGATAATATAAATATTAATAAGGGATTAATGATAGAAGTGGTGTACCTTAGTGCTGGTAGTGAAGGGCGAGGTGGGAAGAAATGCTGTGTGTTAATAAATACACACAACTTCTTGTAGAGATTACAGAAGTAGGCTAAGCAAATTTAAACAATTTACTAACAGAGTTGCATATAGTTAAGCAGTTTTAAATTGCTCTGAATGCATTTACATTATGGCTTTTACTGGTTTAATTAGAAGAATTCAAGTCATCATGCCCTAAATCAGAATTTTAATGTAATTTTTCCAGTATTTTGTCCCTTGCCAATGCCAGGGATGAGCATCCTGTTTCACTAAAGTTGGTGGCTCCATTACCCATATTGTTGAGTCAGGATTTGGGCTCAGATGTATCCTAAAATTAATTTCCTTTCTGGAAGATTTGATAAAGAATAACTATTCCATAAAAGAAACTTCCTTGTTTTATACTGTGTCCTGAGAAAAGCTGTCTGATGTGTATGTGAATGTCCTCATTAGGCATGTAATTCCTAATTCTTTTTTGTGAATCCTTCTAAGCTCTTGACCTCAATGATATGTTTCAGTAATGAGACTGTAGAGGTTAATTACATATTGTGTTAAAATACTTCCTTTGACAGCTTTAAATGCATTGCTTTTGAACTTCATTAGATACTCCCTTATTCTTGTAGTATTAAAATGTATCACTACCAACTATCAAATAGACTTTTATGTTGGATTCTTTATTTTATTTGTCCATTACTAAACAGGCTTCATCTTTTTCTTCTTCATAGCCAAGTCTCTTCATAATTCCATCAAATGCTTTAGCTTTCACATAATGAAAAAGTTACTTTATGTAAATTTTATTGCACGTCTTGTATGTCCAAACATATGGGTGGGAAATGAACTTGGACATGATTTGCTCTAATGCTGAACATCCAATGTCAGATAGACTGCTTTATATAACATAGCATTGTTTCAATATATAATTTATTTTCAAAAGGACTTGAATCATGGCCATAGAATGTGCTTTATGTGCACGCTTTGTTCTCAGATAGAAGCCTGCAGGATCTCAAACAATTAAAAAGAAGTTGTCATTCCAGTTGCTGAAACGCTGGTGCTTTGGGGATAGTTTGGGAATGGTTCCAAGGGACATGCCTGGGAGGGTGGACCTGGACAGCAGATTGTTTTTAAGAAAACATCCTTCTTCTGAGTGATTTTATGTAAAAGAAAGAGACCATTGAAATCCATTAAAAATGCTTTGTATTTTTGGAAATGGGTTTTAGAGTTTAGAAAAAATGGACCATCTGGACTAAGAATCTTAATACATTATACAGTAGATATCTGTTTTCTGGGTGACACTGCAGACATTTATAAATGCCAGAAATGTTGGTCTATGCCGGGGTGGTGTCGTCCCTGTTCCATCCCCCTTCCCCCCCCCACCCCCCCCCCCAAAAAAAAGGGACAGGCTTCTGAAAATTTCTGATACTTCCTCCAATAATTACTGTCTTGTAGAGCATTTATGAATATTTTGTCTTCCCAGTGAATCATTTAAGCCATGTTTGATTAGTTCAAAGGAAATAAGGTTATAACAATAAACATGATCATCACATTCCTCATTTTCTCTGAAAGTAATTAAGACTTTGCTGGCAAGAGTTCATGCTGTGATAGCCTATAAATCTTGTACAGATCCTTAAGTACTGGTGTCATAAATACATTACCTAAGAAAGTAGAAGCAGATTGGTTGGGAAGGAATTTTTTTTGTAGAGTCAGTATCATGAAGAGTCTGTGCCCAGTCAAATGCTCACTGTTTACAGAATTAGCTTAAAATGAACACTCCTTCTTCAAGAGCAATCTGAGTAGTTTTTGATTATTTAAATCTTGTTCTATTTAAGTTTTCTTTCAGTTGCTACTTTGTATTTCTGGTGTATTTCAAGTAGTTATATGACAACAATTTCTTTGACTGCATTGTGGTCTCTCAGAGGTCAGTGAGCTGATCCTGCAAATGATTATATATGGGTGAGCTTATATCCAGTCACTTTTTATATATATCCTTATGTATATATGAGCGTATATACATATATGTTCAGAACAGAAAAAAAAAAAGAAAAAAAATAAAAAAACAAAGAAGGTGTTTGCAAAGCACAAAAGATCTCCTGCCCTGACTGGAACCTTCTGGAAACTTCTGTGAGATAAATATAAAATTTTTTTGTTGTTCTTGTACCTGGAAACTAGTCCTTGAGCCAAAAGTACACAAAGTACAAGAATATTTCCAGTTTAAATCTTATCAATACAAATGCTGAAGTTGTTCTGGATATCATCTTCTGTATTTTATTTATATGTAAAGGGACAGATTTATCAATATAGTAGAATGTTTTCATTCCTCATGTCTAGCCCTGTGATTTTGTAAAAGACTAGTACTACCCCAACTGGTTAGCAAATCAAGAGTAACAACTTAATCTAAATGTTGACGAAATGTTCCAGTTCTAGATGAATTGCAGTATTCTTCTGAAAAGAACTCACACATCGAAGATGCAATTGAATCACAAAAGTGGAAAATAAATCAAAGATCAAAATAGATTGTTTTTAATATCTTGCCAAGAGACAGAGTTTAAATCCTCTCCTGAAATTCACGCCCTGTTCAGAATCTACTGGTTTATGGAAATTATCTTTCTTGAATTACATAACTTTGCATGCTACATGTGTAGGTAGTATGTCAGAGAATTATTTTAAATGTATACCTCCTATATGATGTTGTTTTGGATCAGTCACCCATACATTATACAGACTCAAAGTTAGTATGTTTATTTATATGTACTTCTACTCAAAATGAGAGTAAAACCTTCATTTAGAAAAACAGACAGAACAAACAAACCCACCTCACCTGTCAACATCTTTGACACTTTTTTTAATAGCAACATTTTTTTTTTGTAAACAAGTGTGTTGTAATTATGAAAAATACATATATAGTTGCAAGTAAAATATAAATTTGATGATGATGAGTGTTGCTGGATTTTAACTTTTAAATGTTGACAGGTATTTTTGAAGACTGTGTAAGAACATTGCCATTATAGCTTTTTTAAAAACAAAACAAAACAAAACTATTTTGCTTACTATGGTAGTTTCATTTCTCTTAAATTTAAAATGGTTGGAATAACGTCTGATGTTCATTTCAGTTTATATACTGCTTGTCAGGAAGGTCGTTCTCCACTTACTTTCATCAAATCAGGATCAACCTCTTAGTTTTCGATCCTCATGGATATATGTGCTTAAAAAAAAAAAGAGGAAAAGAAGTGAAAAAAGTCAGGCCTGAATGCTTGCCTACATACAGTTCTATTCAAATGAAGTGTCTGTTGAACAAACTCCACTACAATTTTGTTTTCTTTTTAGGACAGTTCTCCAGTTAATGAGTCTAACTTGCAAGCAATAGCAAACTGTTCTTATATTTATTTGTGTTTATAATTCATTTTTTTAGGTAAACGCGTAATTACTAAAGTATTGTCTTTGATTTGCACATAGTTCTTCATAATTGCATTTTAGAAGGAAATGATCCTTGTTTTCTTTATGTGAAAAACATATATTGACAGATGAGCATGTAATCTCTGTGAAAAATGTTTTGTTAAATCATTAACACTAGGTTGTTTGTCTCTTGAATCAACGACCTTTTGATGGTAACAGAGATTTCACTGTGACAGTTTTTAATATTCTTCTTTTCCCATTAGGACAAGGAGCAACAGTTTTAAAGCAGCCTCTGTTTCACTTTGATATGAATAGATAAATTGTCAAAGCTGCCAACAAGAAAGCTTCCGTATTATGCAGTATGTTGTAAGCAACACTGCATACAGTGTTCTTGCTGGTAAACACAAACTGTGCACATTTAGTTGTGCAGCTCAGTTCTCATCCTTCAGCTGAATTTAATGAGCTACAACACTGTGATGAGATTTTGGAGAATTGGGTTAGTGTGTGCTGAGTGGGAGACAGATAGGGGATGACATATTTTCTGAGTTGCCCTTTCCCACCACTCATCTGCAGAAGGGAAGGGGTAAGGATGGAATATATGCATAGTGCTTATTGTTCCACAGGAAGACACTGTTCTCCAGAATTGATTCTTTTTAAAATACTTTAACTGGGAAAGAAAATACAAAATCATATTTAGCTTTATGCCACATGTCTTTTTTGAAAGTTAGAAGAATGATTTGTTTTCAAAGTCTTGCCTGCAGCATTTCTTAGGGATATTTCACTGTGCCATTATTTCCTAGACATTTGAGCTGCAGTCCCAAGCACATACCTTAGCTCTGTGAGCATGTGTCACATTAATTATGCTCTCAGCTCTGGTTTGCTACCACTGTCTTGTTTGGTTTTTGCTTACTGGTTTGAAGAGGAAGTTGGTTCTAGTCCTGGCCTATTTTGAAGCCATCTGAAAACAGCTAAAAACAAGCTAAATCACAGCCAAATGGGTAGTAAATAATACATACAACCCTTAAACAGGAAATTTAGCAGCTTGGTAGCTGAGGAAGTCACTAAGGCTCCCATCAGCAGCAAGATATAGTGGAGTTAACGGCTCTCAGCGCTATCGTGCATAGAGCACCAGTATCTAGCTTTTGAAGTGTAATTCTCATCTATTCTTTGGAGACCTAAACTCTTTGTGCAGCAAATGGGGAGAATTAGGTGTCTAAAAATGAGGATCCATCTTGCCATCATGCAAAGGGCCTAAAAAGGCACTCAGTAGCTTACAAAAATACTGAGGCCTGACATTATTTTTTTCCTGAGTAACCCTAATAACTCAGGCTCCCAGTGAAGCCTTTGTGGGACTGGGATTTGCAGCTGAATACTTCTGAAGATTCTCCTTTTTAAAAGCATAACTAACTCAATGTTTTCTTTTGAAACCTGGTCATAAGAGAAAGTAAAGGGCACTTGTGCTCTTTACCAGCCTGGTGGCTAGAGTAGCTGCTTGGGAAGAGAAAGCCTCATGTTCAGCTGAGAGCAGCATGCATTTGCTACCTCTGAGAGAAAGGCTTTAACTAGGATGTGGGTCTGTCTGCAGTGGAGTTGTGCCAATATGTAGTCGAGTGTTTAAAATTTATGGGACCAAGAAGAAGAGAACAGAAGCAGTCAAGTGCCAAGGGTATTTCATCAACAAGGAGAAAATGGGTTTTGCTATAAACATTAATTTGATAATACACAGAAATACTGTTCTGGGAAACAGAGGCTTTTCTCTGCTTTTTCATCTCCTGTGCATCTTAAATGTAGCTATGCCTCCCTTTTGGGCAAGGACTGCACTGAAACAATGTCTTCCATTTCCCGAGCTCTAATCACTAAGTTATTGTAGAAAAGATGGATAGCAACACCACCTCATCCTTTTGTAGTGCTCTGGGATGCTGTGCTGTGTTTTGTGTCTGTGGCCATGCTGACTACATCCCATTAACCTGGCTAGCCCTTAGGAGATCCTTAGTGTGGGCATATCCCAACTGCAAATCCTAAAAAAGCTTTTCTATGAGACCAACTCCATCTCTGTGCATGGGGAAGTTGAAAAGTGAAGTCTAAGTAAGGTATCTGTAGCAGCCATGCAGACATGTGGGAAGTGAAAAGAGGGCTGTGAGCTGCTCTCTGGGACTTAGTACCTATATTCCACTGCAGTTTGGCTTCAGATGGCCTAAGTGCTTTTTTGGAGCTGGGCCAGTAATTTTACCATCATGCTTTTGGTGGCCAGAGTACATTACTCTTTCTGAGTTTGATATGCTTTGAGTATTTTAAAGTGTTCAGCATGATTTCAGCCGTTCAAGACAATTGATGGAAGATAGAACTATCAGGTTCTGCTTCTTATTTCAGTAATGTTTGTACTGCAGTTTGTGAGTGTTTTACATGATTTGACTGGCTGTGTCCCTGAATTCTTTACTAATACTTCTGGTAAAAATGTAACAGATTTATGTCTTAGTATTGGCTAAGTGAAAATAACCTACAAAAGGAAGAATCAAGCCTCCAAAGAGCGACATGTGCAATATTTATTGAGTTCTCTGGCAGCTGTTGCTAATCTGTTGAGGTGAGTTATTTTAGGCCTTTATAAAGTTAAAGTTCTTAGGAAAAAAAAAGATGAATTGGAAATTTGATATCAAACTTTGGGAACACAAATAATGATTTGTTAACAATTAATAGTTAATTATTACAAAAGTTATCATTACAATTATTACAAAAAAATAAATATTAATAATAGTTAACAATTACATAAAATTACTTCATCATCATGAATGACAGAGTTGTTGGTAAGGTTCCAGCTGAGAAGGTATGAGGTAGCTTGGAAAAATGGCAAGTTAAGAAAGGAAATGGTATGTTGAAACGGCATTGTTTTTTCTTTAATAAATTTTTCCTAAAGCAAGAAATATTGTAATGTTTTTCAACACGGAGAGAGACACAGCAGGGTCAGGTTTTGTTTTTTGATAAGAGAATTAGTCACTGCAGAGAGGTGCTTTTGCAGAAGTCCAGTACAGAACTGCAAATTGTGTACTAAACTGTAAATATTTTTTCAATAAAGGATATAATTTTGTAATCAAAACAACATAAAATAATAATCATCACAGTGCTTTCTAAGTTATCCACAGATTAATGTTTTTCTGTTGGTTACACTATTTGTGACTTTGTAGTCCAAATTAGGAAAGCCTCATCTGTGAAAGCTTCTCTTCATGAAGAGATGCAGGAGATCCTTTGAATATATGGTTTAAAATTACTTCATCAGTACTTAAATAATCATTGAAAATTGTATGTAGTATGTAATTGAAATAACTTGGCAGAATTCACCATACCAATATAGTTTACTGGTGCAACTGTTATCTTCATGCTCCTTATGTCTCTCATATAAATGACTATATAAAGGCAAAAATGTCTTGTTTATATTACATTAATTATCCTCATATCTAAACAGCTCATAGCAGGACTACAGAAAAGATCATGATTATTCTGTTTCTGTTTAATTAGAATGATATTTTCAAGTGATGTTCATAATCCACAATTCAATCATTTATTCTACTTCATAAAAATATTACGAAACTTTTTAAATTTTTGATTAAAAATCATTTAGGTCATAGTCTAGTCCTGTGATTTCTTTTGTGAATCAGTACTGGACTCAGTACTTTTTAAAAAGGCTAAACATATTTCCTAAAATAAATTTGGGAAAATCACCACTGATTAAAAGTGAGTGAATTGTTGAGGAAGAGCGTTGTGTTAGACAACTGTAGATATGAGAAAAAGGTCATCATTTTCACATAACTTCTGATGTCAGGAATGAAAAGGATCCTTCCCAGGTGGTAAGTCTGTGCTAGGCACCTGTACAATTAAATACCATTCTAGTTCAGCTGTAACTCTATTAGACAATAATATTACAATAATATTGCTACTATTCTAGGGTAGCAATAATTTAGATATGTTTCTTAGATGGAACAGTTCTTATTATGAAAAACTCTTTTTATGTACCTCTGAAAATGTGGGAGTATACAAACACCAGTATTTTGGGGGAGTTTTGCCTGGTTAATTGCTCTTATGTCATCATTTCAATACTGTGTAAATAATAATTTTTGCTTGTAAAGTCGAATAAACTATATTTGTATACAATCTTGTATTATCTACTAAGGTGATACGTGCTACAGCACAGTTGTGAATAGATTTATAAGGGCATTGGACAACAGAAAAATTACATGACATGATCTATATAAAATTCAGTGTTAGTAGTCAGAAATGACAGGAATATAAAGTAAACTAACTTATTAAGTTAGTTCATAGAGCAGTTTAAATTATGTATCATATGTTCGCTGCGGTGTTTTTTTGTTTTTATTTTTGTTTGGCTTTAGTTTATGTAACAACTTAAGTTTAGATGTATTTCAGGAGTTCACTTAATTGAATTTATGAGTATCTAGGCTCCTGTTTCCCATTAGGACCACAAATAGTCCAGTTAGCCTGATGTGCAGTCAGCCATCTCAGCTGTATGATATACTCATCTGATGTTTTATATAGTGTTGTCATTAAGTTAACACATGATTTGTGTCAGATGCTGTCATCCTTAAAGAAGATGTCTCAAGCACAGATTTATAGATACATGTGTTAAAATAGCCACCATAAAGCTCCTTTGCTGCCACCAAAGTTTCTTCCTGAAAACTTACAACACTAGCAGCACTGAAACACATTAACTGTGTTTGTTTCTTTGTAGGGAAATAGGTGTAGGATTTATCACATAAAGGCATGATTCTGGGCTTTAAAGTGAGATGTCTGCTGTTGATTAAGAAACACGTTTCTGTTCTCAGTATAGCGCATGTGCTATAGTTTGAAATGCATTCCTTAATCCACTCCCACAACTAACTGAAAACAAAATAACCTGTTAGGAAACCAGCATGGCACAGTTGGCTAGGCAGGGAGCAGAGAAATCTGACTGTGGCTTCCCAGAGCACCTGTCAGGTTTTCTGCCCCCTTCATGCCTGGACTAGGTTTGAACAAATAAAATTAACTATTTGTGGGACAGAATAGTAGGGTCCCTGACCCGGTGCAGGAAGACTGTGGAAACAAAGCATTGTCTCTGAGGGGCTGGGAAAGAGGTGATGAGAAGCATGTAGAAGAGATGCCATGGAGGATTGTATAAAATAGCATGCTAGGAAAAGAAGTTTTATTATTGTATCCATTGAGAAGGATGGCAAAAAGGAATTGACATCTAGCTGAGCAAGCATATATCATTGTTCAACAGTAATTATCACCAACAATATTCTATTTATCCCTAATCATTTTTCTTGCTTCCTTTCTAGTGTCCTCCTTTTTTCTTCAGAGTGGTTGAACAGGATAATCATTAACCCTTGTTTCTGTAGGAGAAGACAATTCTTCATGCCTTCTTATTGGCACACATGGTTGGTTTTTTAACTTTAAATTTCTCTTAGTTTTTACCAAAGCCGCAGTTTATGGCTTTTATAACAACAGAGGTTTCTGGAGAGGGATTCCTAGACTAGTCTTTCACCAAGATTTAATTCCTCAGAGCTAAACTGCTTGTAGAGAGTTCTCCTATATTATGCATTAAACAAAGTCTTATTTTACTATTGAACAGCTGTAAATTTTCAAGATTTCTGTGCAAGTCATGTTCTTTCTAACAATAGCTGAATTGGTCATTTTGTTTGAATGTTTTTCTTTGTTTGTCTGTTTGCTTGCCTTTTCTGGAAAAGGCTTCCTGATTTAGGTGGGATATGTCTGGGCATTGCCCCAATAGAGGGATTGCCCCAGTAAATAGGAATAAGTGTTTTGAGCACACTCATTCCTGAAGGTGCCTATTGCAGAGTTCTCCCAGCTCCCCCAAGATTGTATACGTAAACAGTGACTATGTTCTCTGTGATACTTTCATTTAAATTCTTATTCTACTAATGCAGTACATTAATAGTAAACAGGCGGAAAGATGGCGTCTCTTCTTGACGTTTTATAATTGAATCACCTTATTTTCTGAAGTTTTCTATTTTTGTGTTATGAGGTCATTACAATAAAAAAGCATTGTAGGAAAGATGCTATTTATTTTATTGATTTACATGAGTAGTGACCTACATTATTTTTGGCTCAATACTACTCTAAGTTGATATGTCATCTGCAGGTACTTGTATTTCCTTTACTTATTTTAAGCCATGGAAGAAAATATGTTTCTGAAGTTCAAATTGAAATTCAGTGAAGAATTGCTTATGTTCTTTTAAGTCTACTTCCCTTGGCATCTGTTGCCTCTGACCTTCCAGTCTGGCTTTAGTCCTGTGGAACTGGTCCACAGTCCACATATCTCTGGTTCTTGTGGTGTTTTCCAGGAGAAGGAAAAATATATATGAACAGTTGTATATGTTGGGAATTTGAATATGGAGCTGAATTTGCTCTGCTTGAAAGCAGACGGGGGAAAACAAACTGGAAAAACTTAAATGATTTTTCTTTGTTAGAAAATGCATTTCATTTTGAATTATCTGTAACAAAATACTAAACTAAGGGTACTTGACAAAATTCTTTGCATCCTCATCCCATATTCTGATATATTTAGAATGAAACTAGGGATTTAAAAAGTAGTTTTCGAATATCTACGTATAGAAAAATATATAAACAAAAAATGTACACTGACAATCTATCCTGCTTTACTATACCTTTTACTTACTTTTCCATCTTTGACATACTGCTCCCTTGGTTTGTATGCTCTCAGCTTTATATTCTTGCTCTATGGTTATTAAAATGAAATACATAATAACATTCTGTGGACCACTTTGAGCGAGCAAACTGCTGTAGAGTTTATATCTCTGCTTTGCTTCAGCTGCCATTATTGACATTTTGTTTAACATTTTTAGGCTTGTTCCTAAATAAAGAGTAAATGCCAAATTACCACAGCACATTTGATGTGAATGAGTCATCATCCTTAAATTAAAAAAAAAGAAAAGTGATGACTGTTCAGTTGCTTTATAGGTCATTGTTGCCATCCCAAGTGACTGGTTTGAAATTTCCAGTAATTCACTAGTACCTTGAGTAGCCAGCAGTGTTTTTTTATTATTATTATTTTTGGTTTTTAGTTTGTTTGTTTGTTTGTTTGTTTTTTGTCCAGTCCTTAGGGAGTATTGTTTTAGGTAATCCAACCATTGTAGCCTCTGTGTCTGCAAAGGCACAACTATTCTCCATATTCCTGTGCATGTTTATTTTCATTATCTTGTAGAAATAATATTAAATATATATATATATATCATTGTATCTTGAAACTTAGCTGCAACACAACCATATTTTTTTTCAGATTCTGGAAAGTAGATTAAAATCCACTGTCTTCATAAAAAAAACCTGTAAACAAAGCAAGAGCTCTGGACTTTTGTAGGAGCACTGTGTGCTTTAGTTTTTGATGGTGATACCTGCCTGTTTCTTGGTCTACAGTGTAATACCAGCAATGCAGTTGCCAACAATGGAGATGAAAATAATTTTTGATGATATCCAGGCTGTCAGAGTGTCACTACTGTGACTGGAGGATATGTGCTAAATGCGGTCTTTCGTCATTGGCTGTGCCTCTTTCCCACCACCATGACGTTTTAAAAGAGAATCTCTTTTAACTGTCCCAAGTCTGCATTCATTTCTTGGGCAAAAGTACCATTTAGTTTAGCTGGAGTATTTAGCATGAGAAAGAAGTGGAAGATGTGACCTTATATTTTTTGCTGTTGTTGTTGTTTCATAGTAGTATGCAAAATGTGGAAAGTCAGTCATATTTCATTGGTATTTGGCATCTGCTCAACAACTGATTGCTCTTCTCAGAGCTTTTTTGGAAAGTTTGCAGCACCATAATGACAGCTTTCTAAACACAGATGTCCTCTTGGTACAACCTATAATTTTTTATGAAAGATGTATCGATGTCAGGAATTTGAACGAAGTACTGGAATTAGTTGAACATTCTTGTTATGAATATGTATTGAAAATATCTACAGTATATATATATTGTAAGTTGGGGAAAGAGCTTGCAGTGTCTGAAGGCATAGACTATGATACAAAATAGCTAAGCTTTCAGGATGTGATATAAGAAAAAAAAAATGTTTCTTTTGTAAATGCACTTGATATGTTTTAATATTTTTCCCGCTATCTTTTATGTTGTACAAGTGCGTACAACTTGAAGGATCAAGAATCTCAAAGACACATTTAGATAATCAGGGATTTGGCTACAGAAGATGTCTAATAGCTCAGAGGCCAGGAGTAGCTATGAAATGTTCTTGTAAAGCCCCATCAGTAGCCTCTTCCTCGTTTCATCTACATCTCAGCTAAGCCATCAGGAACTGGGTATTCAAACACAGATTTCCCCTCCTTAAGTCAGTTGCTTTTGTTGAGGTAACTCCTCTTAAATGTAATTAGTAATTACAAGTCCATTCAAAGATTAATGTGTAAGATGATAAACTCACAGTAACTTGTGATAGTAGTAGTAAAAGACATGATATTTTTAGTAAAAGAATTCTCAGTACTTACCTGTGGGGGCATTATTTACCTATACATACAAATTATCTACATACATGTAGACAGGGCCTAATGGTTAGTATAATACTTGTAAGTTCAGACTTGAAGAAAAAAGGAAACTCTCCTTTATTAACCATTGAGATTTTAAATAATGATAACAAGGTCCATTCTGTGTTCTTTTTCTAGTCAAGCTTACGTGATATCAGGGTGCCATACAGCAAATACCTCTAGCAACTAAGAAAATTAGGGGGAATATACTTCAATATTGTAGTATTTTACTTTTTTTTTTTTTTTTTTTTTTTTTTTTTTTTTTTGTGCAGCTGTGCAGCCTTGATATAAATATTGCAGTTGTTTTGACTATAGCTAACTTTATGTAGCTTCCATCTATCTGTAATTGTAAAAGGCTTTGATTTATTTTCAGGTCATGCCACTAGATTTTGGGTCATGCCACACCACTAATAACACGTCATTCAGATTCAGAATAGATACTTTTAAGTTAGAATGCTCCATCAGAAATGATGCAAAACCATAACTGTTAGTTATAAATGCTTTCTTTTTAGGTTTTAACTGGGTCATACTGTGATGATTCAATGTTATGATACTTTTTTTTTTTTCTCTTTTCTTTTACTTTTGGTTGACAATAAAATCACTTGCATGGTATACATGCATGTGTGCCTGTGTGTGGCCCAAGCTGAGCTGCTGCTTGGCATGCCTTGGATCATGACCTTTTGCCAAACCTCAGCAGTAGCTCTTGGGGAAAAAATGTAAACATACAACCAAATTCACCCTGGTTGCTTTATTTAGCTTAGTGAAAGTTGATACTCATTGTTTCAATGCAAAAAACTCTTTCCTAAATTAGAAAATAGGAGATGGTAATTATAATATTTCAATAAAATTAATTATGTAAAAAATACAAGTGGGAGGAAAGATAAAAGGTTCTTCTAATGTAGAAATAAATACAGCAAGTAACATGTGTGATCATTTTATTTATATATTTTAGTCACATTTTAGTCCTCCAAGGATGACAAGGAAGGAAACACCTATTTTGTTAGGCCAGAAGTATATGGAAACATTATAGAATAATGCTAATTACTAAGAAAGTGCCAAGATTGTGGGTACTACAATTGTAATCATCTACAATTTTCTGAGAATATCCTTAGAGATATCTTAGAATATCCTCTTTTTAGAATGACCTAGGTAATTTATGTGTAATTTCCAAAATATGAAGGCCAAATGTCCTTGTTTGGGACAGTGCAACTGATGAACACTTTTCCTTGAAATAGTCTTGCTTCTACTAACATTAAATGAGACATTTTTATTCCTGTAGAAGATAGTTTAAGATTAGGCTGTTTTTTCCTATGTGGTTACAAGTTATGGAGAAACAGAGCAGAGTTTCCATAAACTGGAACATAGAACATTTCAGTAAATGGGAGACCTTTGTCTACGTGGTTGTTTTGACTGGCATTAAAACTTACCTGCCAACAGTCTGCCACTCATTGATTCCTTTATGTTTGTTGTGTGTTGTTGACAGTGTTGGTTATAAGAGATCTAATTCACTCCATCTAATTACAACTTGCAGAGCATTTAGATGAGCTGGCGGTTAACAGACAATGTGTGTAATTGGTGTAAAGATTAAAATTGTCAGTTTCCCCTGCCTGAAATGTGGATATTTGCTCTGAACTATGCCTCTAAGTAGTTTTTCAGATGGATCCCTGTGTGAAGCATGAAATAAAGTAGCACAGATCCAAAAGGTCTATGTTATCAGGCTGTTTGTTATTGTCATTTTTTTGTTTTGTTTTATTTTGGTTTGTTTGTCTTTTAAGTTCCAATAATACAGAAGTTCAGATAATGAGAACAGTGTCCTTTCCTTCTTTTCTATGTGACTTTTCTACAAACCAAAGAAATATCTTTGACTTCTCTGACCTCCTTTAGCATACTGCATAAGGAAAAGGGTCTGCATTTAATTCTTGAGGATATTGTCGGTAGTGCTGCCTAGAGAAGGCTAAGCCCTGATGTTTGGTGTGAACAGAATGAGAGTAGACCAGATGAATATTTGAAGGTCTATTTAAAAAAAAAAAAAAAAAAAAAAAAAAAAAAAGGTTTTGAGAACTTTTGGCTCATGTAGTGAATAATTTCCTAAACTATCAAAGGAAAACACACTGACATATACTCACATACACTCACATTAATAAACTCTTGTCTTTGCAAGCTTATTGGACTCTGGAGAAGAGACTGCAAAAGTTTTGTACAAGTCGTTTGTTTAGGAAAAGGTATGGAAAATTCTGAGTTAGATGTTTGGAGGAATGATCACAATTTGTGGACCATATAAAAGCAGAAGAAAGATAACCTAGTAGCTGCTGCTGGTACCAGGGAGCCAAGATGAAAATGAGCACAACATTAAAACAACATCAACAAAACCCAACGTTTCTTTAATGTCTAGTGTTTTTGTGATATCATGAAATGACATCACCATGTCATGATGATGAAATATCATCAACTGTATTTCACGTCTGATTAGATCAGCAACTGTCGCTTTCATCCAAATCCAGCAGGAGGAGACAAAGCAAGCAAGAAACTGCTTTGCCTGGATTAGGGAGTAGGGCAGAGTACCCACAGGAGGATGGCTGCAGTCCCTCTTTCCTCTTTGTTGTCTGTGGAGTTGTTGTGTTCTTTGTCAGACTGTCCATAAGAACCAGCGCAAGCACTAGGTTTGTCATCTGTGCTGTTGCCTTTGTGGTACTTACTGATTTCCAGGAGAAAGAAAAGAGTTTGGACCTATGTGTAAAGTTGTCATAGAGTGTGCATCTCACCATCAAGGTCCTTCCCAAGCTTTTGCTCCTTTCTGGCACATTTATCTGGGCCCTGAACAGCTGCTTTCCTTTTACTTTCCCCTCTCAAGTGCCATCTTTTCTGTTGCTGCCTCTGGCTCATAGTGTTCTTTGCTTGCCACTCTGGGAAATTTTATGGGCTTTTTCCGAGACCCAGTAGTAACAGGGAAAAGGGAGCACTTCTGGGTTTTATGCTTTCTACTGGCTTAGCATCCAGTGTTGTTGTGGCTCATGTAAATAATGCTTACCTATGCTATGTAATGCATATATTTAAAATATGTATACATCTGTAGATATATATGCACATGTTCATGCATCACTTTTTAAAAGTTACACCAGTACTTGAAAAGAGTGATATTGCATTTTTAATATTTTCTTACAACATCCATTGTACTTGTGTTGTACTCAGATTAGCATATTTTATTGGGATTGAATGATTAATGAATAATGATTTATTAATAAAAACAACAACAGAAATAAAAGGAACTGTGGAATATCAAACAAGCTAAGATAATCAAAACATCAAACAAGCTAAGGTAAAAACAGTAAGAAACAACCACTGTTTTTTTGGAGAGGCTATAAAGTTTTCTAAATTGTTTCATAGCTTTATGAATCCTTGTTACTTCATTTTAAGTACTTAATCACAAACACTGTAAACAAGTAAACATGTATGGTCTGCAGTACTTACATGTATGTATTAGAAAGACTCAAAGCACAACTTATTGTTCCATTTAAGTTTTAAATATTTAGCTCCCTTCCTACCTTTCTCCTTTTTTTTTTTTTTTTTTTTTCAGTAATGTCACAAGATGAGGTGCAGCATATACTTGGTTTCTGTCAGCTGTGCTTTTGATAGCCCTGCATTTCTTATAGGCAAGACAGAACTTGTACATAAGTAATCTGAATGTCTTTTCACCTTCTTAAGGGGTTTGAGTGTTACATGATTCAAGCTGAAAGCTGAACTTGACTTTTAATAGTCTGAGATCTCTGCTAGGGACATATCACTCATCAGCATCATCACTAAAATGGATCTGATGCAGAAGTTTTTGAACTGTATTAAAAATTGCAAAAATGATAAACAAAATAAATATATATATATATTTATTATTAGGAACTATTTGGACTTTCACATTAAAATTTATCTTAATGTAAGTTAAATATTTATGATAAAATCTTGCCCTATTGAATGTAATCACACCTAGTGGAACTACAATTTCACCCAGTGTGCATTTTCTTTACAATAAAGTAAATAGTCATAAATAAGGTGACTCACACAGCTGCTGATACATCCATCCTTTGGCAGTCAAGCAGTTGCTGGTATGTGCTGTAATATGCTGGAAGTGGCCAGTCAGAGAAACAATACTGATATTATTGCACACCAGTCATTCCCTATGAATTGTAAATTGTCAGAAGATGAACACTGACTCTACAAGAATTTACAGCGTTCATCTCCTAGGCCTGCTTATCTAATTGCACTGAAGGCATTTCTTCAGAGTTCACATCATGAAGAGTCCTGAGACAATTCAGTAGTAAATCTCTGCAGGGACTGAATTGAGAGCAATGTCATGGCCCCAAGCACTGTGCCAAGAGCAGATGAGATTGCTAATGCCAGTGAAATATTCTTTATCTGCACAACAACTGATCCTCTGGATTGTCACCAAGTACAAAATGAAGCACCTATCTGCCAAATATGAAAATTTGCTTATATTTCAGGACAGAAACTTGACCTATCTGTTTATGTCTCATGTGCCAGCTGCTTTGCCTACATTAGGTGAAAATGAGAAATTTATTAAGTGTTAAGTGCATAGCACAATGAATAAGCAAACTAAAAGTCCCTTGTTTTGCCGACTATTTTATTCACTCATTGATTAAAACATTTTTTCCTTGGGCAAGAGTGGCTGGTAAGCTTGTTTTGAAAATTACAAATAGGAGAATAATTAAAAACATTTTGTTTAGCACCTAATCTTCACTTTCTTACTTAGAAAAATATGTTTTCATAAACTGCAAATGATGTAATGCTTTTGGTGTTATTATTTACAATTTTTTTTTTATTTTTATTTTTTTTTTAATGACAGACAACGGTTAGAATTGCATTACATTTCTCACTCGGTATGTACAGCAGTAATACAGTAGGTAAAGTGATAATTAATTGCTCCTCCTATTTTGTCTTTCTAGAGATCTGAAGAATAATTTGATTAGCACAATTGAGCCAGGGGCCTTCAATGGACTTTCAGAGCTAAAGCGCCTGTAAGTATTAATTCCATTTGAATTATTCTGAAAATTGCATTTGTATCAACATTTCTATCCTTGGGCAACTCAAATATGCCAACAAGCATATTAATAACATAAGGACACTGGCTGTAGAATAGAAAATTACACACTATACTTTTTACATTTACCATGATTTTTTTTTCTTTCCCTTCTTCCCCCCGCCCCCCTCCCCCCTTTTTCCCCATTTAAATATGTTTGCTCTTCAATAAATATCCTAAAGAGTACATCTACAAACAAACCTAATTAGAAGAATTAAAACAAACCTTGATTTAGCAGACAAGATGTCACTTTAGACATTCATTGGAACTAAAACTAAGTGGTGTAAGTAAGCGTAAACATTACTTTTTTTCTATAATTTTTTTTTTCATAATGTAAGATTTACTTATTTTTATCACAGGCCAGTTCTGTAAAATAAGTTCCTAGAAAGGAAACTTTATTTGTTTCAGAATTTGTCTACAATCTTCTTATCTCTCACATTGACTTTGCTTGATATTTTTTTTTATTAGTAGTATTTATTCATTATTTTTTTAATTATTATTTTTAAGGAAAGAGACTTATATAATTTATCTCCTGTCCATCATTCTTGCATTCTTGTACTGAAAATCTTATCAAAGTGCTTTCAGAAGTACTGCTTGATTACTAAGCAATATTTGTAAGAACTTATCAAAGTTACTACATGTCATTGAGGTGGGGCTTTTCATTTTAAATTAACAAGGGCTAAAGCCTCTGTAATTTTTCTCACCTTGAAGAACAGGTGAGAAGAACTAAGAATCCTCTTTATAATTTTCCAAGTGAATGCATCCAAGTGGCCATGTACTTGCTGAGAAGGCTGACAGAGGTCTGCCTAGCCATCATGTATGCTGTCTCATGTGTGAAGAGACCTGTGAGAAAACATTATTTTAGAGGAATGCTAAGATTTAAATGAGGAGTAATGCAAATCTACAGGAAAACAAATTTATGGATCATTCTGCTTTTTTGCTCTGAGGTTAAATTCTCGAATTGCATGCTGTAATTAAAAGACTTCCAGCTCTGATCACACACCTAGCAGTGAGTTTTAGTGTTTGATCAAAAGACATGATACATATGAAGTCAGAGCAGAATATGCTTTGTTTTTTTGTTTTTTTTTTAAATGCCATAAAAAAAATGAAGTTGAAACTTTCTTGCTCACTCTGTATATAGGGATAACAACAAAATGAAGTGATCAAAATGAGCTCTAATTATTGCTTTGGCCGTATAGTCTAATAACACAACCCTGACCTCTGGTGGGAAAATCGTGAAACCTGTACAAGTCCTGGGTTGGACATTTGAAGACTGCACAGGTGAAGCCTTAGGTCAGCTACCAAAGTCCAAGAAGGTGAAGTCATTAGGCTTTGGGAAAAGTGAGATTAAATTTCTCTTCTGTAAACAAGGGATGGCTATGTTGCGATGTCTCATGCTAAATCTAAAAAGAAAAAGCAAAACAACAACAACAACAAAACATTTTTTCTGGTATGAGCAAGTAACACTGGGAACAACTGAGAGACAATGAGTTGATTAATTACAAGATTTTCAAATTTCATACAAATCATTTTTTCATGGTAAAAAAAAAAAAACAACAACACAAATAAATCTCTACACTGTTGTGCAGAGTAACAGACAATTGAGCAAAAGCAATAAATAGTGTAAACTCTTGTTGAATGCTGAATACAATCATTACTGTATGACTGTACTTTACACTCATATCCTCTTATTTCACATATAAAATATAAATGATTCCGTGAAAAGTAGAATTTGATGTAAATGGGCAATTGCAGGAGATACAACTATGGCAAGTCAGGCAGATAAACTGCAGGCTGTCAACATCAAAATGTTCTCTGTGAATAATTCGGAGAACTCTTATAATTTGTATTTGAATGAAAAACTGAATTATTTCAAGGGTTTACGCAAAAAGGTACACAGAAAATTGTTGAAAATTGAAAATTTATGAAGCACTAGAATTACTGCACTTGGTTATTCAACAGGGGAGAGTCTTGGTTTCTCTAGCATCAATTTTACAAGTCAACATTATTAAACTGAATGTCTTTCTCCTGAAAAGGAACACCAGTTCTGTACATTATGAATTGAATTATACCTAATATAATATGTATTATTCTGGAAGAACGCGCAAGAAGCAGTCTTTTCTTTTTGCTTTAAAAAGCAGGTTCTACAATATAGGGACTTCAGCCATGTACATGTTACTGTGAAAATAACACTGAAAAAGGCTTTGAGAAGAGGACATGTACATAGCCTTTTGCTTTGTTAAAAATACTATTTTGCTGTGTCACGTGTTGAGAAATACGTACTTATTTTGATTAGTGTAGGTAAAATTTACTCTTCCTACCCAAATTATGCTCCACACTGTGATGCATTTCTTCTGTATGTGTTCAAACTTTGCTTAGGCCAAAAGAAAGTCACCCAACTGAGAATTCTGGGTGAGTTCTTGTTTACTGTGTATCTGTTCTAAAAGAAAGATAAATATATGTGTTTGCCTTAAGTTTGCATGTTTAAGTCTTCTATGTAGCTTTTATTAGGAAAATTTAAAGAATAACTGCTAATATGCAATTAATGCACTATATTGTTATCCAGATTATTTTCTTCAGCTGTTGTCTACTTAATGTCCCTGATTAGCATTTAAGAAATATTTCCATTCTAATGCAATGTTTCATCGTTTAATTGCACAACAGTATATTCTTTGTCTGAAGCCTTCTGAATTCTGAAGGCAAATTCTGAAGAAATTGCCTTTTCATACTAGCTGATTGGATATGTCTCCATGAAAGCACCAACTGGATTTATCTTTATTCTCCTGTTTTGATTTTTGTGTTCTCATATAGCAATAGAAAAATAGGGAATCCGCACAATGCAACAAAGGACTTAGAAGGCTACCTCTGGTTCTTTAACAAAAATAAATTCATAATGTTCAGATAAATTTTAATGTTTTTAAAGATCTATAATCATTTAAAATCCTTACATAAGTGAAATTATATACATATATAAAAAACTTGATAAGAAGGAATACTATAGTCAAAGTTGAAAATCAAACATTTGAAAATTAAATGTTATTTCAGAATACT